>NC_052072.1:13985483-14585483 GCF_015852505.1 Tachyglossus aculeatus | reverse complement strand
TGAGGTAGGGGATAAGTGGGGATAAGATACCCACACTTCCTCCCTCTTAGAATCCCATGGGGAACAGGGACTGTGTCCCATTGGATTATCTTGTAGCAGCTCTAGTGCTGAGCACAATGCTTGGTACATAGTAAGTGCTTAACAGGTAACACAAATTGTTAGTATGGACCCAGCCCCTAAGACCACAGCTCCCAGGCCCCAGGAGGCAGTTTGTGACAGTAGAACTAACAGGATTTGGTGATAGATTATTTATGTAGGTTGAATGAGAAAGATGAGTTGAGGATAATACCAAGGTTAACTGTCCCTAGCCCCACAGATCCAGGGCCATTTTGGCCCACAGACATATTGATTTTGTGGAAGCACAGGTGGGGTCCTCCCATGTGGCCCTTTGCCCACCCACCCATCCACCCTTCTGCCCACCTGTCTGCTATGTTAAAGCAGATCCTGAGACTAGAGGGTGAGAACCCACCATGGGCATCCTAGGCCAGAGGCCTCCTTGGTTTTGCCAGCGGAAATGGTATTTTCATCAGGGCCAAATGCCTTTCTTCCCTTTGGCCCAGGCGGTGTTTCAAGATGTTGGTAATTGCTGAGGTTCCATTTCGAACGATTTCCTGACCAAGGGGAAGGCATTCTGAAGATGGATTAGCCTTGCTGCCTGGTGGTTTCAATTTGTGGTCGGGGGAGCGATGGGTGGTAGAGTCCCAGGTGCCTAATTGATGGTCAAAATTGAGCCCATAAACACGCGCACACACACACACACACACACACAGAGGCACAGGCACGCACGCACACGTACACACACACACACACACACGCGTGTGCCCATACTCAGAGTTGGGATTGTACTCAGTGGTCCCTTTGATACTGACTCTCCCCTTTTTAAAAATCCTTTAGTGGTTCCTGTTGCCCTTTGTGCCAGAGTCCATTAACTGCCCACTTCCTCATAATAATAATAATAATAATAATAATAACTGTGGCATTTATTAAATGATTACTGTGGGCCAAGCACTGTACTAAAGTGCTAGGGTAGATACAAGATAATCAGGTCAGAGACAGTAGGTTGATGGACATGTACTGAATCCCCATTTTACAGAGGAAGAAACTGAGGCCTAGGTAAGTGAAGTGTCTTGCCAAGGTCACACAACAGACAAGTGGCTGGGCCAGGATTAGAACCCAGGAACTGTGACTTCCTCTCCCACTACATCCCAACTTGAGTTCGATTGCGTGACCCAAACAAGCCTTTTCACTATCTCCTCTTGCCTCTGAGTCATGACTTACAATTCCTCTGCCTTGGGATGTCCTCTGCCCTCTTCGTCTCTAGTCAACCCACCCCTATGCCTTGCAGGGCTAGGCAAAGCCCCACTTCCTGCTGGAGGCCCTCCCAGATTGCCCCCCTCAAGCCTGGCTGTACCATCCTGGCTGTGCCAACTTCCCCACTGCTTAGGAACGCTGCTGTAAGTCTTGTGTACTGCTATTAGTTCTCTTGTTTTAGGCATCTGGAACCTGCCTTGAGGGCAGGAATCAGACCGTGATTCTTCCTGTATAATTTCCCTGTTTAGAGGTCCTGTTTAAGGTCCCATTATTCCCAGCGACTGAAACATGTTCATACATGCTGCCGCTAATCCAAGGTGCTGAAACTCTTGTCTTAGTGGG
The DNA here is from genome assembly GCF_015852505.1 of Tachyglossus aculeatus. NCBI lineage: Eukaryota > Metazoa > Chordata > Mammalia > Monotremata > Tachyglossidae > Tachyglossus > Tachyglossus aculeatus. Next base: position 14,583,830 of record NC_052072.1, on the reverse strand, counting down.
TTGATTCAGGAGAGGTGGACTGAGTGATGTTCCGAGTTGGATTCTGTGGCTTCTCACTGGTGGTTGAGCAGGAAGTTGGCACCCCTCAGTCTCCAATTTCAATTGTCCCTTTTGTTACTCTTGGCTCCTCCTCCAACATTCCTGTTGATCTCCTCCATCTTGGAGCCACGAGGTCTGGAGGTCTTGTGGAGGGCACCCCCCCACCCCAATACCAGACTGTTGGGAAAACATGGGATGCTAGGATCAATCCCAATCTGTGATGGGGAGGGGACTGGTGTAGCCGGGGCTCCAGGTGACTCTGTGGGCTACGCTCAGGGGACAGGGGCTGGGGGACATACCGTGGAACCCTCAAAACCTTATTAAAATCACATCTTCTCCAAGACGCCTTCCCTGACTAAGCCCTCATTCCCCCTTCTCCTTTCCTCTTCTATGTCACCTTTGTACTTGGATCTGTGGCCTTTAAGCGCTTGATAATCACCCCAAACTCAGCCCCATGGCACTTACATATGTATCTGTAGTTGATTTTGATGTCTGTCTTCCTGCTAGACTGTCTACCAAGTCTGATGCATTGTACTCTCCCAAGCGCTTAGTAGAGTGCTCAGCACACAGTCAAGTGCTCGATAAATGTCATTGATTGATGGATTGATTGATTCGGGACTCCAACATCACCATCATCAGACTCTAAGCTAAAGGGAGCCACTGAGATGGAGATGGGGATAGTGGAAGAAGAAGGGGGTGACTGGGAGATCATTCTTCCTCCTTGAGTCTGTCGTCTCCATTTCTTGCCCTTTTTCCTGGACTGCCAGCACTTCTACACAGTAGTCTGACTTCCTCCAGGCCCCAGCCAGGTCTCTCTTCTGCCATTCCCCTGCTCCTCTAATAATAATGATGATTATGGTATTTGTTAAGTGCTTGCTATGTGCCAGGCAATGTAATAATAATAATGGCATTTACTAAGCACTTACTATGTGCAAAGCACTGTTCTAAGCACTGGGGAGGTTACAAGGTGATCAGGTTGTCCCATGGGGGGCTCACAGTCTTAATCCCCATTTTACAGATGAGGTAACTGAGGCCCAGAGAAGTTAAGTGACTTGCCCAAAGTCACACAGCTGACAAGTGGAGGAGCCGGGATTTGAACCCATGACCTCTGACTCCAAAGCCCGTGCTCTTTCCACTGAGCCGCGCTGCTTCTCTAAGCACTGGGTGGATACAAGCAGAGTGGGTTGGACATAGTCTGTGCCCCACAGAGGGCTCATAATCTTAATCCCCATTTAGCAGAGAAGCAGCGCGGCTCAGTGGAAAGAGCCCGGGCTTTGGAGTCAGAGGTCATGGGTTCAAACCCCGGCTCCGCCAATTGTCAGCTGTGTGACTTTGGGCAAGTCATTTAACTTCTCTGTGCCTCAGTTACCTCATCTGTAAAATGGGGACTAAGACTGTGAGCCCCACGTGGGACAACCTGATCACCTTGTAACCTCCCCAGCGCTTAGAACAGTACTTTGCACATAGTAAGTGCTTAATAAATGCCATTATTATTATTATTATTATGAGGTAAGTGAGGCGCAGAGAAGTCAAGTGACTTGCCCAAGGCCACACAGCAGACAAGTGGCAGAGCCAGGATTAGACCCATGACCTTCTGATTTCCAGGCCCATGTTCTATCTATTCATTCATTCAGTCAGTCAATCGTATTTATGGAGCGCCTACCATGTGCACAGCACAGTACTAAGCACTTGGGAAGTACAGTTCAGCAACAGAGACAATCCCTGCCCACAACAGGCTCACAGTCTAGAAGGAGGGAGACAGACATCAAAACAAGTAAAGTTATCAATTAATAATTGATCATTATAAATAGAATCAGATGTATACATGTCATTAATAAAAATAAATAGAATTATAGTCACAAATATGTAGATATATAATAATAATAATGATGGCATTTGTTAAGCGCTTACTATGTGCAAAGCACTGTTCAAGCACTGGGGAGGTTACAAGGGGATCAGGTTGTTCCACAGGGGGCTTACAGTCTTAAAATGGGGACTTACAGTAAAATGGGGACTGTGAGCCCCCCGTGGGACAACCTGATCACCTTGTAACCTCCCCAGCGCTAGAACAGTGCTTTGCACATAGTAACTGCAACAGTTCTTGGCACATAGTAAGTGCTTAATAAATGCCATTATTATTATTATTATCATTATAAATGCCATTATTATTATTATTAATTCCCATTTTCCAGATGAGGTAATGTAGGCTTAGAGAAGTGAAGTGACTTGCCCAAAGTCACACAGCTGACAATTGGCAGAGCGGGGATTTGAACCCATGACCTCTGACTCCAAAGCCCGTGCTCTTTCCACTGAGCCACGCTCCTTTTCTTATATATATATATATATATATATATATATATATATATATACACACACATATATATGTATACATCTATATCTATCTATATATACACACATCATACACGTATATCCACCACGCTGCTTCCCTAGACTGTAGGCTCACTGTGGGTAGGAAATGTGTCAGGTATATTGTTGCATTATACTCTCCCAAGCATGTAGAACAGTGCTCTGCACACAGCAAGTGCTCAATAAATAGTATTGACTAACTGACTCCTGGAGAGCACAGCCTTGGCTTTGGGAGAGAAGCCTTCCAGTTGTGGAGAAAGTGGTGAGAAGCAGAGATCTGGGCAAGCTCACTGCTAGCCTGCTTGTGCCCGAGTGGGCTCACAATTAGCCAGCTTGTGCCCAGGCATGCTTTCTGCTCGTCTGTTTGTGTCCAGAAAGAGCTCTTTGCTAGCCAGCTTTTTTTTTATTGTATTTGTTAGGTGCTTACTATATGTTCTTCTGGACTGTGAGCCTGCTGTGGGCACTTATGGTCTCTGTTGCTGAATTGTACTTTCCAAGAGCTTAGTACAGTGCTCTGCACACAGTAAGCACTCAATAAATACAATTGAATGAATATGCCAGGCACTGCACTGAGAACTGGCATAGATACCAGCTAATCAGATTGGACACAGTCCATGTCCCATATGGGGCTCACAGTCTTAACCCCCATTTTACAGATGAGGAAACTGAGGCACAGAGAAATGAAGTGACCTAAGATCATACAGCAGCAAGTGGCAGAGTCGGGATTAGAACTCGGGTCCTCGGACTCCCAATCCTGTGCTCTTTCCACTCGGCCATGCCGCTTCCCATGCTCGTGCCCAGGCATATTCTCTGCTAGTCTGCTTGTGCCCAGATGGTCTCTCTGCTAGCTGGCTTGTGCCCGGACATGTTCTCTGCTAGCCTGTTCACAGCTGGGCTCTCTACTAGCCAGCTTGTGCCCAGGAGGGCTAACGGTTAATCCACTTAATAATAAGAATAATGGCATTTATTAAGCACTTACTATGTGCAAAGCACTGTTCTAAGCGCTGGGGAGGTTACAGGGTGATCAGGTTGTCCCACGGGGGGCTCACAGTCTCAATCCCCATTTTACAGCTGAGGGAACTGAGGCCCAGAGAAGCGCCCAAAGTCACACAGCTGACAAGTGGAGGAGCCAGGATTTGAACCCATGACCTCTGACTCCAAAGCCTTTGCTGTTGCCACTGAGCCACGCTGCTTCTCACGTGTCTGGGGAGGGTCTCCCCTTGCCAGCTTTTGTCCAGGAGGGCTTATAGCTAGGTCGATGGTGTCTCGGGGTGGTCTCTGCTAGTCCACTTGTGTCTGGGTTGGAGAGGAGGGGGGAGGGGGGTCTCCGCTAGCTGACTCATGCTTAAGTGGCACTTCTGCCAGCAAAAGTGGTGTTGCAACATCTCCCGTGCCTGGCGTTGTGGTGTTGTGGAGGTGTGTGGCTGGTCAGACCGCTAAACCAACACCGTGCTCTGCTTCCCGGAGGGCAGAGTCGACTCCGGCCAGGACCAGAGTCTCAAAGGGACGCTACAAAGGGTGACCCCACTCCTGCTGTTGGAAAACACCCCACTACTGACCATACCTCCTTTCAGAATGCCAGTGCTCACCTTGGCACAGTCTGTACCGAGTGCCAGAGGCTAAGTACTCACTTCATCTTCCTGCCCCTGCTTTGCTTGCACAGAACTCATCAGGCTATTCCTGACCAAGGCAGGGCTTCCTCAGGCTATTCCAGGACTACAAAGCACCCAGGATGGAGCCTGGGTGATGGAGGACAGACCTCAAAGGATGGAGCATGGGAGATAGAGGACAGAGGTCAATGCACAGAGGGTGGAGACCGGAGGCTGGAGGTTGGAGAATGGAGAACAGAGCATGGAGGATGGAAGATGGAGGACAGAGCCCAGAAGATGGAAGACAGAGGAAAGAGGAGAGAGCCTAGACAATGAGAGCAGAGAATGGAGGATGGGGGAAAGAGAATGGAGGATGGAAAATGGAGAATGGAGGACAGAGGACGGGGCCCAGAGGATGGAGCCTGGAGGACGCAGGATGGAAGATGGAGATGGAGGACAGATGACGGAGCCCATAGGATAATCCTGGAAGATGGCAGATGGAGTATGGAGAACTAGAGGATGAAACTTAGAGGATGGAGGACAGAGCCTGGAGGCTGGAGGCTGGAGGCCGGAGGACAGAGAACAGAGTCCAGAGGATGGGGGATGGAGGACAGAGGATGGGGGATGGAGAACAGAGCCCAGAAGATGGAAACGGAGGGCGGAGGATAGGCCTCAGAGGACGAGCATGGGGCTCTTCAGCAGCAGCCGCAACAGCAGCAGCAGCAGCAGCAGCAGCTCAGTGACGAGCAGCAGCAGGCTCTGGACCAGTTTTCTGCTGCAGAAGCCCACAGCAGTCCCGTGAAAAAAGAGGTCAGGGGAGTCAGGGGAGTCTTCTTGCCCATGGCTTGATAACCTTCCTGAGAAAGACAACCCATTCATTCAAAGGGGGAAACTTTACTTTTTTCACCTAAATATGATGCTAGTGGAAATAGCTCCCAGACTGAGCCCCCTTTTTCCTCCCCTCCTCCCCATCCCCCCTGCCCTAGCTCCTCGCTTCCCCACAGCACCTGTATATATGTTTGTACAGAGTTATTACTCTATTTTACTTGTACATATTTACTATTCTATTTATTTTGTTAATGATGTGTATCTAGCTTTATTTCTACGTATTCTGATGACTTGACACCTGTCCACATGTTTTTGTTGTCTCTCTCCCGCTTCTAGACTGTGAGCCCGTTGTTGGGTAGGGACCGTCTCTATACGTTGCCAACTTGTACTTCCCAAGCGCTTAGTCCAGTGCTCTGCACACAGTAAGCGCTCAATAAATATGATTGAATGAATGAACAGAGGATGGACAATGGAAGATTGATCCTGGAGGACAAAGCCCAGAGGATGGCAGCGGAGAACAGAGCCCAGAAGATGAGCCCGGAGGATGGAAGGTAGAAGATGGAGCCCAGAGGTCGGAGGACCAGAGTCTGGAGGTCGGAGGATGGAGCCTGGAAGACGGAGGGTGATGGAGAGAGGATGGAGCTCCAGCTGCAGCTCCCAGTCAGCCCGAAGATCGTTGCTGCCCTCACCTGGGACCAGCCAGGCCGGCGAAAATCCAGCATCAGTCCCACAACGCTTCCTTCTCAGGCCCTAGCTTCACTCTCGCCCCCCAGAAACTCAATCCGGTCCGCGGACAGGCAGCGTCCTATCATCATCATCAATCGTATTTATTGAGCGCTTACTATGTGCAGAGCACTGTACTAAGCGCTTGGGAAGTACAAATTGGCAACATATAGAGACAGTCCCTACCCAACAGTGGGCTCACAGTCTAAAAGGGGGAGACAGAGAACAAAACCAAACATACTAACAAAATAAAATAAATAGAATAGATATGTACAAATAAAATAAATAGAGTAATAAATATGTACAAACATATATACATATATACAGGTGCTGTGGGGAAGGGAAGGTGGTAAGATGGGGGGGATGGAGAGGGGGACGAGGGGGAGAGGAAGGAAGGGACTCAGTCTGGGAAGGCCTCCTGGAGGAGGTGAGCTCTCAGCAGGGCCTTGAAGGGAGAAAGAGAGCTAGCTTGGCGGATGGGCAGAGGGAGGGTATTCCAGGCCTGGGGGATGACGTGGGCCGGGGGTCGATGGCGGGACAGGTGAGAGCGAGGTACGATGAGGAGATTAGCGGTGGAGGAGCGGAGGGTGCGGGCTGGGCTGGAGAAGGAGAGAAGGGAGGTGAGGTAGGAGGGGGCGAGGTGATGGACAGCCTTGAAGCCCAGGGTGAGGAGTTTCTGCCTGATGCGCAGATTGATTGGTAGCCACTGGAGATTTTTGAGGAGGGGAGTAACATGCCCAGAGCATTTCTGGACAAAGACAATCCAGGCAGCAGCATGAAGTATGGATTGAAGTGGAGAGAGACACGAGGATGGGAGATCAGAGAGAAGGCTGATGCAGTAGTCCAGACGGGTCCTATGCCTTTGGCATTCGAGCCAACGACTCTGCCCGTTTTGCTGATGGTAATTTGTTTATGTTTCACTTGCCAGAGTGCTGTCTTCAGCTGGCTCATTTATAAAACATTTCGGATCGAATGCGAAGATGATTAGGTGATACCTTTTGAGTGTAGATCTTAATTTAGAGGCTATGCGTAGGCTATTTTACCATAAGATTCAGCCGGTGATACTGAATCTAAAAATCCTTGAGGATTTTGTCTGTAAAGCTTAATCCTTGATTCACTGAACTATTTCCCAATTACTAAAACGTATTTCATTCATGCATCCATTCAATCATATTTATTGAGCGCTTACTGTGGGCAGAGCACTGTACTAAGCGCTTGAGAAGTACAAGACAGCATGTAGAGACGGTCCCTACCCAACAACGGGCTCACAGTCTAGAAGGGGGAGACAGACAACAAAACAAAACATGTAGACAGGTGTCAAAATCGTCAGAACAAATAGAATTAAAGCTATATGCACATCATTAACAAAATAAATAGAAAAGTAAATATGTACAAGTAAAATAGAGTAATAATTAATAGATGATTCACGTCATGCCTGAAGTGTAGGGGGTGGGGGAGAAGGGGATGGGGCCGGGTGAGAAAGAAGGAGATAGGAAAGGAGGGGAGGTAGAGAGATGAAAGCAAGAGGGAGGGGGAGGGAAATAATAATAATAATAATGGCATTTATTAAGCACTTACTATGTGCTAAGCACTGTTTTAAGCGCTGGGGAGGATGCAAATTGATCAGGTTGCCCCACGAGGGGCTCACAGTTTTAATCCCCATTTTACAGAAGAGGTAACTGAGGCACAGAGAAGTTAAGTGACTTGCCCAGAGTCACACAGCTGACAAGCGGCAGAGCAGGGATTTGAACCCATGACCTCTGACTCCAAAGCCCGGGCTCTTTCCACGGAGCCAGAGTTGCCATTTCCCCTTTCCCTCCCTGTTTCAGGGCTCTTCAGTAGTAGTAGTAATAGTAATAATTGTTGATGGTGATAATGGTATTTATTAAGGACCTGTCTTTGAGGATGCTACAGCTCCTGTCCCAGTCTTCCCTCTACCCCTCCTCCTGGCCCCTGGTTTGCCCCCAGCCTTCTCTCTTTTCTCCTCCCCTCAGTTTGGGGTTTCCTCTGGTAACCAGTGAGACTGGAATCTCCCTGGGAGTGGGGAAAGCGATTTCTCCTATTCTACCTCTGTTCGTTCAGTATGGTGCCCCACTCCCAGGAGGTGCCCAATAAATACCACCACTGCTACTACACCAGGTAACACCATCTGGATTCCACTAGATGGTCAGCTCTCTAAGGGCTGGGGGGAGAGGTCTACTAATTAATTAAATAATGATGGCATTTATTTAGCACTATGTGCGAAGCACTGCTCTAAGCGTTGGGGAGGTTACAAAGTGATCAGGTTGTCCCACGGGGGGCTCACAGTCTTAATCCCCATTTTACAGATGAGTGAACTGAGGCACAGAGAAGCTAAGTGACTTGCCCCAAGTCATACAGCTGACAATTGGTGGAGCGGGGATTAGAACCCATGACCTCCGACTCCAAAGCCCTGGCTCTTTCCACTGAGCCACGCTGCTTCTCAGTAATAATAATAATAATAATGGCATTTATTAAGTGCTTACTTGGTGCAAAGCACTGTTCTAAGTGCTGGGGAGGTTACAAGGTGATCAGGTTGTCCTACGGGGGTCTCGCAGTCTTAATCCCCATTTTACAGATGAAGTAACTGAGGCCCAGAGAAGTGAAGTGACTTGCCCAAAGTCACACAGCTGACAGTTGATGGAGCGGGGATTTGAACTCATGACCTCTGACTCCAAAGCCCTGGTTCTTTCCACTGAGCCACGCTGCTTCTCAGTAGTTCTAATGCACTCACCCAAGCACTTAGTACTGTGCTCTGCATAGAGTAAGCAATCAACAAATACAATTGAGGGATCGATTGACTGGTTCATAGGGAGTGGGCCACCCCAACTTATTCCCAAATTATTGCTCAGTAAAAAGCAACTGGTCCCCTAACCCCAGAGCCTAGAAAACTTGTGCCAATCTACTTAGGAATGGTAGGGCCAGCTTTGGGGAGGCAGATGTGAGGTAGGGAAAGAGGGATGGCACTTCTAGAGTTGACTTTTGGAGGAGAGGATTCCAGTAGGCCGAGGAAGTGAGGGGTGGAGGGTGAGGTGGACTCCTCCTCCTCTTTACAATGGGATGGAAAATCCCTGTTCTCCCTCCCCCTGAAACTGGGAGCCCCGGGTGTCACAAGGACTGGGTCCCATCTGATTCTCACACCTACCCAATGCTTAGTACAGCCCTTGGCACATAGTAGGTGCTTAACAAGTACCATTTTAAAAACAAAGCGCTTCCTGCTCTCCCAGGGAAGGAGCCCCATGGTGGGTGTGAGCCTTCACAAATGGAGGGGCAGCAGCAGCGGGTTCAGGCCGAGGACCGCACAGCCAGGCGTTCTGTGATGGGGTTGTATCGGTCCGTGGGAAGCTCCAGCTGGTACCTGGCCCCCAGGAGTCCAGGAGGAGTGTGCCCTGGGCCGCCCCTCCACCTCTGCCCGCTTCCACTCCGTGGGGCTGGGAGGCGTGGTGTAATTGGGGCCTCTGGGGGCCACATCTGGCCCACAGAATCCTGACTTGGGCGCGAGCCAGGTCTAACAGCCCCAGGTTGGTGTGAGACTTGACTTGGTGCTCAGGAACCCTGGGATCAGTCCAAATCAAGGTCCCCAGCAGGAAAAAGCAGCCAGGGACAGGAAACTTCTTGTGAATGAATGCCACAGACCACGGCGGGCAGCTCTCCTGGGCCCCAAATCTGGGCCTAAAATCTAGGTTTTGGGCCCAACTGGCTCTCAGCCAAGCTCCTGGCCCACAGCCAGGGGACTCCTGGCTGGTTCTTCTGATCCATCTGACTTGCCTCCACCAGGACTCAGGTTCCCCTACCCTGCAGGAGATGCGTCCCAGCCCCTACCTCCTTGAGAGATAGCCCAGGGAGAGTCTATATCAGGAGGGCCAGGAGCAGGGGGTGGAACCACACACTGTCTGAATCATCCTGCAGCAGCACAGGACGACTCAAGGCAATGGCTCTGCCTCCTTTCCGACTCACAGCTGGGCCCACTCTCTGCCCCTAGAGAGCTCCGGGAGTCTGGGGAAGAGCCCCATCAACTTGGGCACAGGGAGTGTGGTTCATTAGAGTTCTGGCTTAGAGGAGAATTCTAAGAATTTGTTAAGCGCAGATAGTAAGCACTTAGCGAATACCACAATACCACAGATACCTTGCTTGTTCAATCTCTCATCCTATATCGACTGGATTACTGCATCAGCCTCCTCTCTGATCTCCCATCCTCCTGTCTCTCCCCACTTCAGTTTATACTTCACACTGCTGCCCAGATCATCTTTGTGCAGAAACGCTCTGGGCGTGTTACTCCCCTCCTCAAAAATCTCCAGTGGCTGCCTGTCAACCTACGCATCAAGCAAAAACTCCTCACTCTCAGCTTCAAGGCTGTCCATCCCCTCGCCCCCTACTACCTCACCTCCCTTCTCTCCTCCTACAGCCCAGTCCGCACCCTCCGCTCACCTCCTCACTGTACCTCATTCTCGCCTGTCCCGCCGTCGACCCCCTGGCCCCCATCCTCCCTGTGGCCTGGAACGCCCTCCCTCCGCACATCCGCCAAGCTAGCTCTCTTCCACCCTTCAATGCCCTATTGAGAGCTCACCTCCTCCAAGAGGCCTTCCCAGACTCAGCCCTTTTCCTCTCCTCCTCCCCATCCCCCCACCCTACCTCCTTCCCTTCCCTACAGCACCTATATATATGTTCACACAGATTTATTACTCTATTTTCCTTGTACATACTTACTATTCTATTTATTTTGTTAATGATGTGCATTGAGCTTTAATTGTTTGTTCTGACGACTTGACAGCTGTCAACATGTTTTGTTTTGTTGTCTGTCTCCCATGTCTAGACTGTGAGCCCGTTGTTGAGTAGGGAACATCTCTACATGTTGCCAACTTGTACTTCCCAAGCACTTAGTACAGTGCTCTGCACACAGTAAGCGCTCAATACGAATGAATGATCATTATTATTGTGGTGTGCCAAGCCCTGCACTAAGCATTGGGATAGATGCAAGAAAATCAGGTTGGACACAGTCCCTGTTCGACAAGGAACTTTAAATAGGAGGGAGACTTGGTTCTGAATCCCCATTTTACAGATGAAGCAGCTGAGGCACAGTGAAGTGATTTGCCCCCAGTAATAATAATAATGATGGCATTTGTTAAGTGCTTGCTATGTGCCAAGCACTGCTCTAAGCGCTGGGGGAGATACAAGGTAATCAGGTTGTCCCATGTGGGGCTCACATTCCTAATCCCCATTTTACAGATGAGGTAACAGGCACAGAGAAGTGACTTGCCCAAAGTCACACAGCTGACAAGTGCCAGAGCCGGAATTAGAACCCACCTCTGACTCCGAAGCCCGTGCTCATTCCATTGAGCCATGCTGCTTCCCAAAAATAATATTTATCTATCAAGCTTAGTACAGTGCTCTGCACACAGTAAGCACTCAATAAATACGATTGAATGAATTTGTTAAGCGCTATATGCCAGGCACTGTACTAAGCTCTGGAGTTCATACAAGCAAATCGGGTTGTACACAGTCCCTGCCCCATGTGGGATGCACACTCTCAATCCCCCTTTTACAGATGAGGTAACGGAGATAAAGAGAAGTTAAGTGACTTATCCAGGGTCACACAGCAGACAAGCGGCAGAGCCCGGATTAGAACTCATGGCCTTTTGATTCCCGGGACCGTGCTCTATCCACTACGCCATGCTGCTTCTCTACAATAACACAATATGCAAGTGGCAGAGAGGGGATGAGAACCCAGGTCTTCTGACTCCCAGGGCCATTCTCTGCCCACTGGGCCATGCTGCTTCTAGGTAGAAGAGCCTTGGGCTCCGGAGAAGGGTGACTGACCCCCAGGCATCGAGAGGGCAAAGAGGAGAGCAGGGGCACAGAGTCGGGGCTTATCAATCATCAGAGAGACCCAGGGTGGGGCAGAGCCCAGGAGTTCCTGCACCTGAAGGGAGAATTGATAGAGTGGACAAGCTGGGTAGGTCCAACTGGGCCAGATCCCTGGCCAGTGGGCCTGGGGAAGGCACCGTGGGCCCAGGATGCAGGGTGGGCCCTTCCAGGGAGGCAAGTGGAAGGGCAGCACCAGCCTCTTTGCTTGTGCTGAGGGACAGAGACAGTGTCTAATTCCCACCTGAGGATTCACTCCCAGCGCTCAGCGCCGTGCTCTGCACACAGTAAATGCTTCATAAATACTGTAACTACAACCATCAGTCTCGCTCTCCCCCGCAGCCCCCTAAGCACCTATGGCTCCACACCCCAACACCATGTTAATTAAATAATCTGTTTATTATCATGCTATAGGGCACGGGTGGTGGGGCGGGGGGAAGGGAGGAAGGGAGATGGGGAAGCGGGAAGGCGGCAACGCGCAGAGCGGCTCTGATACACAACAGGCAGTCAGGCAGGGCTGGGGCGGGGACCAGGAAGCCTCAGCAAAGACCCCCGAGGGGGAGTGGAGGAGGACACTGGTCCCTCTGAGGCCTGGCCCCAGCCCCTTGGCACAGAGCCCAGTAACCCTTCAGCCGCAAGCAGCAGGCAGGCAGACTGAGCCTGGCCCCAGGACCTAGGCAGTTAGGAAGGTGGGGTGATCCCGGAGCTGAATAAGGACCTCTTTGTTGTCCCTCAGAAGAGCAACCGGCTTCCTAGAGGGCAGGGGGCAAGGGGCTGAGGGCTGGCAGAGGCCACCAGCCCCACCACAACCAAGTGCCCAGAGGGACCAGGCCCCAGCCACACTCCCACCTCGCAGGCCATGGGTCCGGCAGTAAAGGAGCGCTATGCTCGTTTATTAAGCTGGGCTCCCGGGGCGCCTGCCGGGATGGCGGGAGCTAGCCTGAGGCCGTCTGAATTCCCCGGCAGTTAGTGTGAGCCGGACCCAGCCCCTATCAGGGGCACAGAGCTGCAACCGGCGGGGACCACAAAAGGGCTCCTGGGGGGAGCTGGGCAGGCCACTAAATCTCCCTCCATTTCCGCTGCCAGACCCCCGATCACGGGGCGCCGCCTCTCCCCAACCCTACCGAGCCCCGTGGACCGGAAAGGAGCCAAGGGACCAGATGGGAGCCAGGCCCCCAGTCGGCTCAAGGCCCAGGACCCGGGCTCTGCCTCTGCCCGCCAAGAGGCACGGCCCCATCCCGGCATAGCACGCACGCAACCCACGGAGCACACAGACGACAGCGAGGCCGAAGTTCCGGGAATCCCCCGGCTGTCCGGGCAGGAGGGAAAGACAAGGCGGCCGTCAGGTGGAGGGGCCGCGGGCCGCCGTCCGGCAGGCCGCTCCTCAGGGCGTGGGGGTCCCCATGGAGAGGCCCCCGTCCTCCTCGGGGATGGGCTCCAGGTCTTGGCTCTGCACGGCCTGGGTGATGAGGGCCAGCTCCTGGCACAGCGTCTCGTGCCGGTAGCTGACGCGGATGTCGGGCACGTTGGTGCGGCGGATATCATTGCCCTCCGGCCCCTCCTTGGTATAACTGGGCCCCAGCCAGTGGCTCTTCACCTGGGCAACCAGGATAGACCGACGGAGAGAGGGAGATGGAGGGGGAGTGGGAGAAGTTGGCACTGGGCTGGATTTGGTAGGAGGGCCCAGGACAGGAATGGTGGAGGGAGGGGGCTGGGATTCTGTGTTGAGTCAGAGGGGGCGAGGGGGTTGGGGGAGACCCTTCCTGGTCCACCGATCAGCTGCTCCGCTGAACACACCTAAGGATCAGGGACTCTTGGGGGGAGCCGGGGCCCACACTGGGATGGATTACCTTGTGGGAGAAGCCGCTCATGAGCACGCTGTTGCGGGCCAGCTCGCACATGTCGCAGGAGCTCAGCTTCCACACTTGGGTGGCGATGCTGTACTCCTCCATCAGTGGTTCCTGGGGGGGGCCACACCCACTCAGTGCCCACCCTCCCACCCCCACTCAGGGGCAGGGGAAGGCCGGAGCCGGGGCCGAATCATCGCCACCCCCCGCCCCACGGCTCTCCGGAGGGACAGCGAGGGAGTTCCGCGGTGGGAGTCAGGAGGGGAGGCAGGAAGCCGGGCGCGGGGACTGACCTTGGTGAAGTGGAACTGAAGGGGGTCGTCGGTGGACAGGGAGACGACGAGGCCCCGGGACAGGTACTCGGGCAGGGGGTTACGGTGGTAGCTGAGGAACAGACTGTTGTTGCTGAGCGGGGACATGGCGATGCCTATCTGGGCCAGGTAGTACAGGTACTGCAGCACCGGGGCCTGGAGGAGCGGCCGGGGCCAAGGAGTGCTGACCGTGCCACCCCCCGACGCCCACAAGATCCCCACCCCCGGACCCCTCCCAAGTGAGGGGAGGAACCTTGGGATCGGGGAGGGCCGGCCCAGGACGAACGGCGCCCGGTGGGACTGGGAGACGACGAATCAGGCAGCGGGGGGGCAGGACAGATCAAGGCTGGGAGCCAGTGGAAAGGGGTGGCGTCGAGACAGGGGGACACAGATCTGGGTAGGAAGGAGCAAAGAGGAAGAGGGAGGGGGTGGGGGGCTTCACCTTGCGCAGCAGTAGTCCGTGCGAGATGTTCTCCGCCAACATGAAGGCCGTCACCAGGTGATGGACGGGCCCGGCCTCCCCGCAGTGCGGCCGTAGCACGAACGTGTGGAACCCGCGCTTCCTGCGGGGAGAGGATGTCAGCCCCATGACCGTCTTCCCCATCCCCGGCCGGCTGGAAGAGGGAGCACCGGGCCCGGGAAGGGAGGGGACCGCGGTACCTGCGCAGATGGTTGAGCACGGCCATGTTGGCGTAAGTGTAGTACAGGTAGTAAGAGTAGGGGGGATTATCCTCCTCCAGCCAGGCCCCGGGCAGGGGGCTCTCCAGGTTGAACACGTGATGCTCGGGCTTGGACTCGTCGTCCACGCTGTCGAAGCCATCCACCTGAGGTGGGGGTGGTGGCAGGCAGGAGAGAGGGAGAAAGCCAAGCGGAAGTCATGTTAGAGAAGCAGCACGGCTCAGTAGAAAAAGCACAGGCTTTGGAGTCAGAGGTCATGGGTTCAAATCCCGGCTCCGCCAATTGTCCGCTGTGTGACTTTGGGCAAGTCACTTGACTTCTCTGTGCCTCAGTTACCTCATTGTAAAATGGGGATTAAGACTGTGAGCCCCCCGTGGGACAACCTGATCACCTTGTAACCTCCCCAGCGCTTAGAACAGTGCTTTGCACACAGTAAGCGCTTAATAAATGCCATTATTATTATTATTATTATTAGTCAGGCTCTCGGGCTCTACCCCACCCTCTCGAGGGCAACCCAGCCTCCCGGCTCCCAGCGACCCCACCGCCAGAGCTTACGTGTTCTAGGAAGAGATGCAACTCGGGGTGGCTGGCCGGGTGGACCGTTGCCTCGAACAGGGGCAGGAAGATGTTTTCTAGCATCTCCTGGAAGTTGGCCAGCTGGCCCTTTGTGCGGTACACGTCACTGGGCGGGGGTAGGTGGAGAGGGGTGGGTATCAGCAAGGGCAGGCGGGCAGAGGAGCCCCACGACGCTGCCACTGGCTGCCCACACCCCTCCCTGACGGCCCCTCACCCCAACCTTCGGACAGCCCTGGGCCCTGGCACTCACAAGAGGCGGGGCACCTGCACCAGCCAGCGCACGTTGTGGGAGTGCACCCGGTGCTCCACGGCCCAGCGCGCCAGCTTGTCCCACTCGTCCCGCGAGCGTCCATACACCGAGAGCCGCAGCTCCGCGTTCTGGTACTTGCTCTCCTCTAGGTCTGACATCACTTCCTTAGGTCGGGGCGGGGAGGGAGGGGGGGCACTCGGTCACCTCTAGCCCAGGGTACATTCTCCCTCTGGCCCTCCTCAAGATCCCCCAACGCCTGGCAGGAATAGACTACTTGGGGTCCCGGTCAGGCTAGAGTTGGAGCTGGGACCCAGAGGACAAACCAAAGTCAACAGATTCCCACCCAGGAATTGCCTGCCCCTGCCCCCATCCCATCAATTCCCTCTTGGGGACTGCCTGGTCCCTCACCCCCGGCCCCGGTGGGCCCCTTCTAAGGAACTTTGAAAATCTGAATACACCACAGACCCAGCTCTGGCCACGATCCAACAACTACCCAGGCTTCCAGGCCCCGGAGTCCCTGCCAGCCAGCCCAGGACCACCCGGGTAGATGCCAGTTGGAGCTTGTGGGTAAGGTCTGGGCAAAGCAGGAATGCTGTTTGCTTGTCCTCTTTTCAGAGGGAGAGAGAGGGGGGCCTCAAGGGGTCCCGCAGGGGCTCGGAAAGATCTCGGGGGAAATCTGGCCCAAGTTTGGCCTCCCACGTTGGCCATCTGCCCAGGGTCCATAGCGCACTGCCCGGAGAGCTTGGCCAACCAACGGGAAGGGAGGATCCCCTGCCCAGGCTTCCACTGACCAATCTGGCCCCTCTCGAGACTAGGAGACAAAAGGCCTGTCCCCAAAGGACCCCAAGAGGCCTGGGAATAAAAGCGCCGAGGAGGCCGGGGCCCGCCGAGGAAGCTCGGCCCCCCTACCTTAACGATGTGGGCAAAGTATTTCCCCGAGACCCTGTTGTCGGTCTTAATGAAAATCTCCCGCAGAACCGACTCCCCGATGGGGTTGTACTTGGCGTTGAACTTGTCAAAGCGATGGAAGGTGTTCCTGTCCTGGGGGAGGGGGCGAAACGGACGGAGCTCAGCCAGGGGGGCTCCCACTCTACCGCCCACCTCCCAACCGGACCCCCGCGGCCCGGCCCCACCCCTCAGCCGCCGGCCCCCGCGCGCACCGCGTGCACATCGAGCGTGTCGACGCTGAGGTCGTAGGCCGTGAGGTTCATGCTCTCGAAGACCTCGCGCAGTGTCTGCTCCCGGCCCTGCTCCACATGCACGATCTCCTCCAGGTGCCGCTTCATCGCCCGCTTGATGAAGCGCAGCAGGTGCTTCTGGTTCATGCAGGAAGAGGCGTGGATGTGTGTGTCCACCTGTGAGTGGGAAGTGGACGGTCAGGGCGGGCCCGGAGACCAGGAGGGCCTCGCTCCGGGAAGACCCCCGAATTTGCAAGAGGTTGAGGGAGCAGCCAAAAATCAGGAGAGAAGCAGCCACAGCTCTTCACGGTCAGCCAAGGCGCCAAGCCGGGCTCGCTCACCCCGAGGGGGCTGGGGAGGGAGCGGGCTGGAGCAGGAGAGGCTGGTCCACGAGGCCAGGAGAGGAGGAGGGTGGGCGCCGGGGCAGCCACCTCTTCAGGAAGGAAGGGGAGGCAGAAGCCAGAGGGGTCGGGATGGGGGACTTGCTCAACCCTGCGGGTGTGAGCGCCGGAGAAGAGGCCAGGAATGTGGGAGAACGGGAGACCGGGGAATCCAGACAAGGGGGGGAAGGAGAGGCCCGGGGAGTTGGCGGGAGGGAGGACCCCTGATGGCGGGACGAGGGGGCGGCCGGCAAGGAGGGATGGGAGCTCTTGGCAGGCCGGACTCTCAGTCCAGGAGGAGCCCAGGGGGGCCCGGAGACTCACCCTGGAGGCGGCGGCAGAGCCAGGCGAAGAAGCCAGGCTCTCAGGAGCTGGGCCGAGGGCTGCCCCTGCCCGGCCCCGGGGCCGCAGGGCTCCGGGCCTGGGGCTGAGCCTGAGAGGGGAAAATGGGGAAGGGGTAGGAAGAAGCCCAGGGCCAGGAAGAGTGAGGCTGGGGATGGAAAGATCGGGGGACGGGGCCCACCTTGCGGATGTTGTAGAAGTCGCGGTGTGGCACCTTCTTCTGGGCCGCCAGTTCCTTCATCTCGTTCAGCAGCACGTGCATTTGGAACTTGGAACTCAGGTACTGCAGCCGGCGGTAACAGAAGGACTTGCTGAGGGGCAGAGAGGGATCTCTTAGAGGAGGCAGGACAGAGGGAGGATGAGAGGCGGAGCAGAGAGGGTGCTGGGCAGGGGCCCCGAGGCACCCTCAGCAGCCTGGCAGGGCAGAGGAGCCAGGTGGCATGGCTGGGGACCCCCAAAGGCAGCGAGCAGTGGTGGCGGGGACACAGGGGGTGTCCAGGCTCACATGGGACCGTTGATGATCAAAGCCATCAGCACATTGACGTCAGCCACGAACTCCTGCAGGTCAGGGTAGGGCAGCTCCAGTTCGGAGTTCCTGAGGAGAGCGGGTGTGGTAGAATGAGTCGGGGAGAGGGGCCCAAGGCCAGTCCCTCCAGCCTCAAGGCCCAGCCCATCAGCCCTTCTCCCCCTGCCCGGCAGGCTTACTGTTCCTCCAGCTCCCCGCGGCCGGTGTAGACATGGACGACCCCATTGACCATGCGCAACCCAAAGCCCAGGTCTTCGGGCATGGAGGCCAGCTCGCAGTGCTCATAGGGGTGCTGCTCGGTCACCGGGGGGTGGATAGGGGCATCTGAGGTACAGAGCGGGGGAGGGCTGAGAATGCGAGTTCTCCGCAGAGCTCCCCGGGGGTCCTCCAACAGCCCTCAAGCCTCGGGATTGGTGCGAGGTGGCCACCGACACCCAGGAACTCTGCCCACCTCATCTCCCCATCAGACAACCGTGCCAACTTCTGATGAGGCTTGGGCAGGGTCAGGGTAACCTTAACTCAACCGAGGGGCTTGGAACTCCTCGGGAGAGGGAAAGGAAGAGGGCAGCAGTCTCCGGACCGAGTCGACCCCCTCCAGGGTGGTCCCAGAGTAGGCCTGGGCCAGGTGCAGCCAACCCCTGGGACCACTGTGAGGGAGGGACAGGAATGGAGGGAGGAAGGAATGGAGGGAGGGAAGGAGGGACTCACCAGCTGCCACAGGGGTCTCAGGCCCCAGCTCGTAGGCGCGGGTCTCCAGGGGCTTTTCCGCCAGCTGCTGCAGATAGCGCCGGGTGGTTGGGCAGAAGCTTTGCAGTGCCAGTGCCATGTACTTCTCCCGGATGAACAGGGCCCGCACCACGCTCTTGGCAGCATCCAAGAGGTCTGTGAAGGGCACCTGCCCGGGCGGACGGAGGGAGACAGTTCAAACCTCCCTCTCCCACAACCCAGCACTGTCCGCCCCAACTGGTGGCCCCAGGAAAAAGAGGACGCCATTTGGGAAAAGGGGCTTATTTGGGTGGAGCTGGGCCCCGCCCTGCCCCCTTCCTTCCCAGCACTCCCACCTAGACTCTCCTACCCTCCCCCATTTCCTCATCCAGCCTCTCCTCCCAGCTCTTGGCCCCCCTCACCCCGCACTTCTCTTCCCCAGAGATGGACACCCGCTGGAACTCCCGCTCCGGGAGTCCATCCCTCTCCCAGGGGCCGTGGTCACCCTGGTCCTCGCTCTTCTCCTTGAAGAGCCTGCAGCCAAAGGGGAACGGAACAGAGGACAGGGAAGGCGGGGAGAGGGAAAGGATTAGATGGGCCAGAACCAGTGCCTCTCTCCCGGAGTCGCCCTGCCCCTAAGCCACTCACAGCAGGTCTGAGTCACTGTCTGTCTTCAGGAAGTCCTGCTTGGCTCGCCACAAGATGTCCGGCTCCAACCTGAGGAGAGGTAGGGCTGAGGAGTGGCCAAGGTAGCAGGGGAGGGACGGGCTCCCCAGTCCCCCCCTTTCTGGGCTCGTAAAGGGTTGGACAAGGGGTGGACGTTCAGACCCGGGGCTTTCCTGGCTGGGGACGTAGAACTCTCTGGGGAGCCCAGGAAGAAGACTGGGACAGACTCAGCCTCGCTCCCTACCCTGACAGCAGAAAGATAAGGCAGAGAAGAGAAGATACAAAGGCTGAACGTTAAAGATAACTTTTCATTTTAATCCTGCTACTGTTTCAGCACTACTTCCGCCTCTCCGTAAATTATTTTAGTGTCTGTCTTCCCCGACGTGACTGTAACCTTTCGGGTGGGGGCCACGTCTTGTAATTCAGTTGTGCTCTCCCAAAAGCTCAATCCAGTGCCCCGCATCCAGCAGGTGCCCCCTTCAGACTACTGATCGACTGACTGATAAAGGCAGCAGCTAGACTGTACACTCACTGTGGGCAGTAAACGTGCCTACCAACTCTGTGGTACTCTCCCAAGCGCTCAGGCCAGTACTCTGCGCATAGTAAGTGCTCAATAAATACTACGGAATGACTGATTTGGAGTCAGTGTGAGAGAACCCAAAGGGCATCGGGGCACGCCTTAGGGTGTAGAAGGCACAAGAGGGTTGCGGGAAGGGGGACACCCGGGGGAGGTGTTGGGGCTCCGCTTCGGGGGCCGGGCCTCACTTGACATCCTGGCTGATCTGCCGCTCGAGCCGCTGCCGGCGCTCCTCCAGCTGCTCAATGGGGCTCTCCTCGGGGAACTCGTACGGGGCACTGCGCAGCTCGCTCTCCGCCAACGAGCGGCTGAACAGCTCCTGCCAGCACGCCGGAGGGAGAGAGCGTGAGAGGTGAGGCCCGGGCCCTCCTGGAGCCAGCGCCGGGGCTCCCGGGCACTGTCACCGTCCCCGATGACCTCCCCGGCCTGGGGTGTAGCTGGGAAAGAAGGGAGGGATAAGACTAGGGGGGCAAAGCGACAGTCCGGGGCAGCCAAGCCACGGAAGGCGGGGAGGTGCAGGTACCTCAGCAATCTCCTTGCATTTGCCATCCATGGACGTGCGCAGGTCCAGGGGGTGATGCTTGATGCAGGAAGGGGGGCCCGGCAGAGAGCGAGCTGACTGGAGTGGGGGTGCCCCCAACCTGCCACGTGCTTCTGCAGAGACAGGATGGGTTAGGTGAATGCAGGGGTGCTGGTGAAGGGAGGCTGTCGGGAAGCTCAGATCCCAACGGCTGGAAGGCGGTGGAGGGGATGGAAAAGTGTGGCTGAAGCCGGGGCAGGGACTTGGACTGGGGGTGGAGGGTCCATCCAAGCCACAGGTGCGGGGGAGGACGGAGGCAGGACCTGGGGGAGGAGGCAGGAGGGACCAGGGCTTAGCGCGGATGGGCTATCCAAGCTCCAGAAGCACGGGGACTCCCCGAGGGCAGACCGATGGCCACCACGCCTTCCTCAGAGGGAAGATTTTGCCCAGGTCGGGGACCCCAGGGGCCATCAGTCCGGGGGATCGGAGGGTGCCCTGGTAGAGAAGCAGCATGGCTCAGTGGAAAGAGCCCGGGCTTTGGAGTCAGAGGTCATGGGTTCAAATCCCAGCTCGGCCAATTGTCAGCTGTGTGACTTTGGGCAAGTCACTTAACTTCTCTGGGCCTCAGTGACCTCATCTGTAAAATCGGGATTAAGACAGTGAGCCCCCCGGGGGGCAACCTGATCACCTTGTAACCTCCCCAGTTCTTAGAACATAGTAAGCACTTAATAAATGCCATCATCATCATCACTCGCCTCTGTCCTCTCGGGTCCCGGGGGCGGGAGTGGACTTTAAAGGTGGCTGGTGAGCAATAAGGCAAATCCCAGCCCACAGAGGGCAGGGCTCGGGGACAGCTGGCACCCATCTCCTGCCCGGGGGGCGGCTGGCTCCCAACCGGGGCTGCCGAGTGGCTGGTGGCCCCACCCCGAAGCCGGTCTGCTTCTGTCGCTGGGGCCCGCGATAAGAGGCTGCGCCACGAGGCCCCAGTTTCAAGAGGGAGGGAAAAGGGGGAACGGGGGGTGGGGAAGGGGAGAGGGGAGAAGCGCTCCGGAGGACCCCCCACCCCCGCGGCCTACCTCCCCTCTTCGCTCCCCCCCGGCCCGACCACAGAGGTCTGGGGGCGGGAGTCCTGGGGGCATCTGTGGGGGCGGGTCGGCGAGGCCGGCCCCCTCCCCTGAGGTCCGGGGGGGGGTCTCCCCCATCCCCCATCCCCTACCTGCAGGGAGCGGGCCGCCGCCACCACGGCCGGGCAGGACTGCAGTGGGGCCCCGAGGAGCGGGGCCGGCACAGACCGTACCAACTGCAGCCGCAGCCGCGGGGGAGGAGCCGCGGCGGGGAAGCGGGCTGGACGCCTCCGGGGGGCCAAAGAGGCGGGGGGTGGGGGGGGGGGAGGGCCGGCCGGGCCCCTTAACCCCCTCGGGGCCCAGCCGGCCGGAGGACGGGGCTCCCCAGGCCTGGGGGCGCCCCTCCGCCAAGCACCCTCATTCCCAGTTGTGGCGCGCAGGGCGCTGTACTAAGCGCTTGGGAAGGGACAATACAGATAGAGCAAGCAGCGTGGCTCAGTGGAAAGAGCACGGGCTTTGGGGTTCAAATTCCGACTCCGCCAACTGTCAGCTGTGGGGCTTTGGGCAACCCACTTCACTTCTCTGGGCCTCGGTTACCTCATCCGGAAAACGGGGATTAAAAAACTGTGAGCCCCCCATGGAACACCCCGATCACCTTGTAACCTCCCCAGCGCCTAGTACAGTGATTTGCACATAGTAAGTAAGCGCTTAACAAATACCATTATTATTATGATTATTATTATTATTAGTAGTAGTAGTAGTAGTAGTAGTATATCAATAGAGATCATCCCTTCCCAACAATGGACTCACACACTCATCATCATCAATCGTATTTATTGAGCGCTTACTATGTGCAGAGCACTGTACAAATTGGCCCCCGGCTTGGCTGCGGCCCATTTCCAGGGCCCAGGTTTGCCTCATGTGGGGCTGGGGGCCACGGGCCCAGCGTGGGCTCTCAATCAATCGTATTTATTGAGCGCTTACTGTGTGCAGAGCACTGGACTAAGCGCTTGGGAAGTACAAGTTGGCAACGTATAGAGCCGGTCCCTACCCAACAGTGGGCTCACATTCTAAATGGGGGAGACAGAGAACAAAACCAAACATACTAACAAAATAAAATAAATAGAATAGATATGTACAAGTAAAATAAATAGAGTAATAAATATGTACAAACATATATACATATATACAGGTGCTGTGGGGAAGGGAAGGAGGTAAGACGGGGGGGGATGGAGACGGAGACGAGGGGGAGAGGAAGGAAGGGGCTCAGTCTGGGAAGGCCTCCTGGAGGAGGTAACAAATACCATCATAATTATTATTATTATATCAATAGAGATTGTCCCTTCCCAACAATGGACTCATTCACTCCCGGGCCCCCGGCTTGGCTGCGGCCCATTTCCAGGGCCCAGGTTTGCCTCATGTGGGGCTGGGGGCCACGGGTCAAGCATGGGCTCTCGGTGTCCAGAAGCACATGTCCCCAGGGTGGCATCATCCATCTCCCCCATCCCGGGCTCTGGGTTCTCCTCCCAGGCTGAGAGGACCAAAGAAGGGGGGCCATTTGGCGGGGCCTGGCTCACCTCATCTCTCCCGGCCCCTGCTCTGGCCCCTCACCAGGAAAACCAAGTTTGAGGCACCCACAATCAATCAATCAATCGTATTTATTGAGCGCTTACTGTGTGCAGAGCACTGTACTAAGCGCTTGGGAAGTACAAGTTGGCAACATATAGAGACAGTCCCTACCCAACAGTGGGCTCACAGCCCACACACATCTGGAGCTGGGAACAGGGCCCCCCGGCTCCCCACCCTGCTGGTTCCCTGGGATGGCTTTAATCTTTCCGGGGTTCCCTGCTCGAGCCCTCCCACCCCCACTTCAAATCTGCCACCCTTAGAGCTGTGATGCGGGGGGCGGACCCCAGGTCTGGTTTGGTGAGGGGCGACCCCTCAGCAGTCTCTCCCGGCCCCAAGCTGCCCCTTTCTCACTGGGCAGGGAAGCAGTGAGAAGCAGCGTGGCCTACTGGAAAGGGCACAAGCGTGGAAATCAGAGAATCTGGGTTCTCATCCCAGTTCTGCCAACTGCTTTCTGTGTGGCCTTGGCCAAGTCACTTCACTTCTCTGTGCCTCAGTTTCCTCAACTGTAAAATGGGGATTCACTACCTGTTCGCCCTCCTACTTGGGACTGTGAGCCCCACGCGGGACAGGCACTGTGTCCGACCTAATTAACTTGTATCTTTCCCAGTGCTTAGAACAGTGTTTGACACACAGTAAGGGCTTAACAAATACCTATTTTTTTTTTTAAAAAAAGGGCCTAACAGAGGGGAATGGGGTCGGGAAACCAACAGACCAGAGCCCATTCCCCATTTCCACGTGCTCCAAGGCCAGTCTGACTGAAGGGGAATTCTTTGGATTCAGATTGAGGAAGGGCCGGGAGGGGTCAACTTCGGCTAGCAATGACCCCAGAGTGGCCCGCTCCACAGCAGCTATGCTGTTCCCGGCGGACCCTCCACCCCTAAACCCCGAGGGTTTCATTTCCAGTGTCAAGGGCCCAGGAGCTCCTAGGAACTTCAGGCTGAACCAGCCCCATCACAAATCCAAAGGATCCGTGTGGAAGTGAGATGAACCCTCTTTTGGGGCCTCCAGCAAGGGAAGTGGCACTTGGCCCTCAGAACATCTAGCCCAACCCACACTCTCGGGCTCTCCCTGACAGCTCCCTATGAGAAGTAGTGTGGCCTAGTGGAAAGGGCACCAGACTGGGAGTCGGGTGACCTGAGTTCTAATTCTGGCTCTGCCACTTGCATGCTGTGGGACCTTGGGCAAATCACTCTCTGCCTCCTATAAAATGGAGGCTCAATACCCGTTCTTCTTCCCCCTTAAGCTGTGAGCTTCGTACAGTGCTCTGCACACAGTAAGGGCCCAATAAATACGATTGAATAAATGAATGTGAGCCCCTGGGAGGCAGAGACTTGTGTCCAATCTGATTATCATGTATGATGCCAGCGTTTTGCACTGTGCTTGGCACGTAAGCCCTTAAATACCACTATTTTATTAATTATCCCTCACAGCTTCCTCAGCCTCCCTGAACCTCCTCCTTTGGCCCGGCTTCTCCAGTCAGGGGGTTCAGAGGAGGAAGAGCAATGTTGGGACCCCCCATCCTCCCCCCTCCCACCCCCTAGGCGCCAACAATGTCCCAGAAGCCCTGGCCCCTGCTGCCAAGCTGAGTTTCCCAGTCAGTAGCTTCCTCCTCCTCCATTCCCCAAACCCCCTTCCAGGCGGTTCTGACAGGGTTCTTGGCAGCGGGGTGGGCTCTTCTGGGAGCGGGCATCATCGGCGATGGCAAGGGGGTGGACACCCTCAGCGATGGCCCAGATTGGAGCAGCAAAAACCCCCAACCTCCCACCCCTTCCATCTGGGTGAGAGCCACAGGAATGTGGCTGGGAAGAGAGAGTCTGTGACACTCCCAGGCCTTGCAGGTTCCCCAGGGCTCCCTCCTCCAGCCTCACTCTCAAATGCCTCATTTCTCTGCCCATCTCCCACAGCCCACCGAGTCCCAATAGAGCTAGGGAACCAGGGGGATCCAGGAGCAGCGGGGTACAAAGAACCACGTCCACAAGCACACTCTGGGGATTCACGCCTTCCCTTCGGCCGGCCTCCAACACGCAAGCACACACTCTGAGTAACAAACACACGCAGCCTCACTGAGGGCACCTGCCCTCGTCAATCTCATTCTCACTAACTCTGGGAATCCAGGGAACTGGGCGAGGTATCAGAGTCCAGTGGCACCACCCACGGGAGCCAACGTGGCAGATGCGGCAGCTTGACACTGCCCAAGGCTATCACACACACACACCCCTGCGAGAACCAGGAATAAAGAGCTCAGGAGAGCCAACGGCTGAGGTAGCTTTGGAACCCGCCCCCGGGGAGGTTAAGAACCTCAGGTTGCGGTCACTGCCAGGGCCCGGAGGGAAGGTAGATCCCAACCAGGCAGTGTCTCGGTGGCTGCCACGCCAGGCCGCCAGGCCACCGGCCTGGGGGAGAAGGACCCCTGACTCTGGCTGCTGAGGACCGTGCTTGCCAAGAGTCCGAGCCATCAGAGCCAGTCCTCAGTAAGGGCAAGGAACGGCGGCGAGTGCGGGAAGCTCACCTGAGGCAGGGGCGGCCTGCAGGCTGGCCCTCTTCTTAAATGGGTATTTGACTTTGGGCTTGCCAGGTGCCGCTGGAGACGATGCCATGTCCGGAGTAGGTAGCCGCTGCCTGGGAGCTGCACGGCTCTAGCTTGCCTCGAGCCCAAGCAGCTCTGCTCCACAAACACTCACACACATACACAGCCACCCACTGTCACACACGCACACTCCTACGGTTACTCCTCCCCTCCTGCCAGTTTCCAGAAATGATTGATGCAGGGGGAGGGGAGGGAAGGAGGCCCACACTGCAATTTCTCCAGTTACCCAGGCAACCATGGAGCAGCCAGGCCTATCCACCCCCTACCCCCGCCACTAGGATGGCACAGCCAATGCCAGCGCTGCTGGAGGGTGGGGTGGTGGAGGGAGGTCACACGGGGTGGCTGTGGCAGAAGGGGACCCAAAGGAAAAAGGATGAGGGGTAACCCCCGCCCCCGGGGGATGGAGGGAAAAGGAGATGGGGCTCAGGGCCAGGTTCACATCATCTCAACAGCCATTCCAGCTGCCCACATCCCTTCTTTTCCCACCCAACCTGTGCCAAGGAAACCGCAGCAGCTCAGCCAGGCATCCGGCCTCCCACCCCAGTGCGCAGCTGGCTGGGGGAGGAATAATAATAATAATAATAATGATGATGGCATTTATTAAGCGCTTACTATGTGCAGAGCAATGTTCTAAGCGCTGGGGAAGTTACAAGGTGATCAGGTTGTCCCACGGGGGGACTCACAGTCTTAATCCCCATTCTACAGATGAGGTAATAATAATGGTGGTATTTGTTAAGCGCTTACTATGTGCCGAGCACTGTTCTAAGCGCTGGGGAAGTTACAAGGTGATCAGGTTGTCCCACTGGGGAGCTCACAGTCTTAATCCCCATTCTACAGATGAGGTAATAATAATAATAATGGTGGTATTTGTTAAGCGCTTACTATGTGCCGAGCACTGTTCTCAGCGCTGGGGTAGATACAAGGTCATCAGGTTGTCCCACGTGGGGCTCACAGTCTTCATCCCCATTTTACAGATGAGGGAACTGAGGCCCAGAGAAGTTAAGTGACTTGCCCAGAGTCACACAGCTGACGAGTGGTGGAGGTGGGATTTGAACCCATGACCTCTGACTCCAAAGCCTGGGCTCTTTCCACTGAGCCACGCTGCTGAGTAGGAGGAGGGAGGGTAGGGGTGGGCAGGGAATGTCTACCAACTCTGTTGAACTCTCCCAATGCTCTCTGTACACAGTAAGTGAGAAGCACTTGACACCTGTCTACATGTTTTGTTTTGTTGTCTGTCTCCCCCTTCTAGACCGTGAGCCCGTTGTTGGATAGGGACCGTCTCTATATGTTGCTGACTTGTACTTCCCAAGCGCTTAGTACAGTGCTCTGCCCACAGTAAGCGCTCAATAAATACAACTGAATGAATGAATGAATTTAAAAGCACAGGCTTGGGAGTCAGAGGTCATGGGTTCTAATCCCAGCTCCGTTGCATGTGAGCTGGGTGACTTTGGGTAAGTCACTTCTCTGTGCCTCGGTTACCTCATCTGTAAAACGGGGATTAAGACTGTGAGCCCCACTTGAGGCAACCTGATTACCTTGTATCTCCCCCAGTGCTTAGAACAGTACTTGGCACCGAGTGAGCACTTAAATATTGCCATTATTATTATTATTAATAAATACCATTGATGAATTGATTGGGGGAGGGGTGAACTACAGGGAGGAAGGGGATGTCAATCTTTCTGGGTTTTCCGTCTCTGCTCCCGTCCTCTAAGTTGCCCCATTAACCCTGGCTCCCAAGCCACACAGCTTTCAACACCATGCAATACCACGGAAGACTTCGATGCAGGGCCCCAGGCTAGGCCTCCCAGCCCGAGGGAAAGGAACCGTGTTGGGAAACTTTTCCGGCCCCACAAACCCGCAGGGCTGGGGATGATAATAATAATAATAATGTTGGTATTTGTTAAGCGCTTACTATGTGCCAAGCACTGTTCTAAGCCCTGGGATAGATACAAGGTTATCACGTTGCGCCACATGGGGCTCACGGTCTTCAACCCCATTTTACAGATGAGGTCATTGAGGCACCCAGAAGTTAAGTGACTTGCCCAAAGTCTCACAGCTGCCAAGCGGCGGAGCGGGGATTAGAACCCACGACCTCTGACGCCCAAGCCCGGGCTCTTGCCACTAAGCCAAGCTGCTTATCACGCTGGGGAGAGGATTCGGATCCTGTGGCTTAGTGGAAAGAGCACGGGTTTGGGAGTGAGCCCCTTCTTTCCTCTCCCCCTCGTCCCCCTCTCCATCCCCCCGTCTTACCTCCTTCCCTTCCCCACAGCACCTGTATATATGTATATATGGTTGTACATATTTATTACTCTATTTATTTATTTATTTTACTTGTACATTTCTATCCTACTTATTTTGTTGGTATGTTTGGTTCTGTTCTCTGTCTCCCCCTTTTAGACTGTGAGCCCACTGTTGGGTAGGGACTGTCTCTATGTGATGCCAATTTGTACTTCCCAAGCGCTTAGTACAGTGCTCTGCACATAGGAAGCGCTCAATAACTACGATTGATTGATTGATTGATTGCTTGGCACGTAGTAAGCGCTTAACAAATACCAGCATTATTATTATCATCCTGTCAGTGGGGTTTAGGGGCCCTTTTTTTAACATTTATTTCAAAGGCAAGCTCCCCGCCTTCCCAATAAGACCCCCCAAACCCTATCCCTCCCCTCTCTGGCAGGTTCAGCTCCACACCTGCCAGACTTCCCAGGGGCAGATCTCCTCCCTCCACTCACCGGATGCCATGCAGACTTCCGATGAGAGAAAAGCACGGGGCAGTTAAGGGGAGACCTGCAAAGAGGAGAGAGAGTGTCAAGGGCTGGGGAGCTCCTAAAGAGAGAAGGCAAAGGGAGAGGGGGAGGAAGGGGAGGAGAGGAATAGGAAGTGGACAGAGGGAGACGGAAGTGGGGGAGATTCATTCATTCATTCATTCATTCATTCAATCGTATTTATTGAGCGCTTACTGTGTGCAGAGCACTGTAGTAAGCGCTTGGGAAGTACAAGTTGGCAACATTCATTCATTCAATCGCATTTATTCAGTGCTTACTGGGTGCAGAACACTGTAGTAAGCGCTTGGGAAGTACAAGTTGGCAACATTCATTCATTCAATCGTATTTATTCAGCGCTTACTGGGTGCAGAACACTGTAGTAAGCGCTTGGGAAGTACAAGTTGGCAACATTCATTCATTCAATCGTATTTATTGAGTGCTTACTGGGTGCAGAACACTGTAGTAAGCGCTTGGAAAGTACAAGTTGGCAACATTCATTCATTCAATCGTATTTATTCAGTGCTTACTGGGTGCAGAACACTGTAGTAAGCGCTTGGGAAGTACAAGTTGGCAACATTCATTCATTCAGTCGTATTTATTGAGCGCTACTGTGTGCAGAACACTGTAGTAAGCGCTTGGGAAGTACAAGTTGGCAACATTGATTCATTCATTCAATCGTATTTACTGAGCGCTTACTGTGTGCAGAACACTGTAGTAAGCGCTTGGAAAGTACAAGTTGGCAACATTCATTCACTCAATTGTATTTATTGAGCGTTTACTGTGTGCTAGAACACTGCAGTAAGCGCTTGGGAAGTACAAGTTGGCAACATTCATTCATTCAATCGTATTTATTGAGTGCTTACTGTGTGCAGAATAATAATAATAATAATAATGGCATTTAAGCGCTTACTATGTGCAGAGCACTGTTCTAAGCGCTGGGGGGGATACAAGGTGATCAAGTTGTCCCGCATGGGGCTCACGGTCTTAATCCCCATTTTACAGATGAGGGAACTGAGGCTCGGAGAAGTTAAGCGACTTGCCCAAGGTCATACAGCAGACATGCGGCGGAGCCGGGATTCGAACCCATGACCTCTGACTCCAAAGCCCGTGCTCTTTCCAATGAGCCACGCTGCTTCTCCTAAGCTTACTACAGTGCAGAACACTGTAGTAAGCGCTTGGGAAGTACAAGTTGGCAACATTCATTCATTCAATCGTATTTATTCAGTGCTTACTGGGTGCAGAACACTGTAGTAAGCGCTTGGAAAGTACAAGTTGGCAACATTCATTCATTCAATCGTATTTATTCAGTGCTTACTGGGTGCAGAACACTGTAGTAAGCGCTTGGGAAGTACAAGTTGGCAACATTCATTCATTCATATTTATTGGGCGCTTACTGGGTGCAGAACACTGTAGTAAGCGCTTGGGAAGTACAAGTTGGCAACATTCATTCATTCAACCGTATTTACTGAGCGCTTACTGTGTGCAGAGCACTGTAGTAAGCGCTTGGAAAGTACAAGTTGGCAACATTCATTCACTCAATTGTATTTATTGAGCGTTTACTGTGTGCTAGAACACTGCAGTAAGCGCTTGGGAAGTACAAGTTGGCAACATTCATTCATTCAATCGTATTTATTGAGCGCTTACTGCGTGCAGAACACTGTAGTAAGCGCTTGGGAAGTACAAGTTGGCAACATTCATTCAATCGTATTTATTGAGCGCTTACTGTGTGCAGAGCACTGTACTAAGCGCTTGGGAAGTACAAGTTGGCAACATTCATTCATTCATTCAATCGCATTTATTGAGCGCTTACTGTGTGCAGAAGTTGGCAACATTCATTCATTCATTCAATCGTATTTATTGAGCGCTGACTGTGCGCAGAGCACCGGACTAAGCGCTTGGGAAGGACAAGTTGGCAACGTCTAGAGACGGCCCCTACCCACCAGCGGGCTCACAGTCTAGAAGGAGGGGACAGACAAGAGAACAAAACACATTAACCAAATAGAATCAATAGAATCAATATGTACAAGTAAAATAGAGTAATCAATCCGTACAAACCTCTGTAGAGGTGCTGTGGGGAGGGGAAGGAGGGGGAGATGGGGTGGGGGTGGGGGGTAACGAGGCCTACCCCTCCCAATGCCTGAGGCGAAGGGGAAGCAGGAAAGGTTTCCCAGGCCGGTGCCGGTGCGGCGGGGGTCGGAGCCCCAGACGTCCCCTTCAGGCCGAAGCGCAGGCGGGCAGAGGGAGTGACAGCGGCGGGGCTTCCGGGAGGCCGGGACCCCGGACGACCGGACCCAACCGGCCCGCCAAAACACCCACACTCCCTCCCCCAACGCAGCTGCGCGCGCTCGCGCGCCCGGCCCGGCCCCGCCCACTCCCCGATCCGGCCCCGCCCACCCGCTCCGTCCAATCCGGTCCGCCCACGCCCACCCGCTCCTCCAATCCGGCCCGGTCCCGCCCACTCGCCGATTTGGCCCCGCCCACCCGCTCCCTCCGGTCCGGCCTGGCCCCGCCCACCCAGCTATCGGGTCCCGCCCACTCTCCAGCCTGGCCACGCCCACCCGCTCCGTCCAATCCGGTCTGCCCACAGGCACCCGCTCCTCCAATCCGGTCTGGTCCCGCCCACTCGCCGATTTGGCCCCGCCCACCCGCGCCGTCCAATCCGACCTGGCCCCACCCGCTCCCTCTGGACCGGCCTGGCCCCGCCCACCCACCCATCTGGTCCCGTCCAATCTCCAGCCTGGCCCCGCCCACCCGCTCCCGCCAATCCGGCCTGGCCCCGCCCACTCTCCGGTCCCGCCACGCCCATCCCACTCCCACTGGTCCGGCCTGGCCCCTCCCCCCTTCGATCTGGCCCCGCCCACTCTCCAGCCTGACCCCGCCCACCCGCTCCGTCCAATCCGATCTGGCCCCGCCCACCCGTTCCTCCAATCCGGCCTGGTCCCGCCCACTCGCCGGTCTGGCCACGCCCACCCGCTCCCTCCAATCCGGTCTGGCCCCGCCCACTCTCCGGCCCGGCCCCGCCCACCCGCTCCCTCTGATCCGGCCTGGCCCCGCCCACTCGTCGATATTCATTCATTCATTCAATCAATCGTATTTATTGAGCGCTTACTGTGTGCAGAGCACTGGACTAAGCGCTTGGGAACGTACAAGCTGGCAACATTTAGAGACGGTCCCTACCCAGCAGCGGGCTCACAGCCTAGAAGGGGGAGACAGACAACAAAACAAAACATATTAACAAAATAAAATGAATAGAATAAATATGTACAAGTAAAATAAATACATAAATAGAGTAATAAATATGTACAAGCATATATACATATATACAGGTGCTGTGGGGAGGGGAAGGAGGTAAGGCGGGGGGTTGGGGAGGGGGAGGAGGGGGAGGAAGGAGGGGGCTGAGTGTGGGAAGGCCTCCTGGAGGAGGTGAGCTCTCAGTAGGGCTTTGAAGGGAGGAAGAGAGCTAGCTTGGCGGATGGGCGGAGGGAGGGCATTCCAGGCCAGGGGGAGGACGTGGGCCGGGGGTCGACGGCGGGACAGGCGAGAACGAGGCCCGGTGAGGAGCTTAGCGGCGGAGGAGCGGAGGGTGCGGGCTGGGCTGGAGAAGGAGAGAAGGGAGGTGAGGTAGGAGGGGGCGAGGGGATGGACAGCCTGGAAGCCCAGGGTGAGGAGTTTCTGCCTGATGCGTAGATTGATTGGTAGCCACTGGAGATTTTTGAGGAGGGGAGTAACATGCCCAGAGCGTTTCTGGACAAAGGCAATCCGGGCAGCGGTGTGAAGTATGGATTGAAGTGGGGAGAGACAAGGGGATGGGAGACTGGAGAGGAGGCTGATACAGTAGTGCAGACGGGATAGGATGAGAGCTTGAACGAGCAGGGGAGCGGTTTGGATGGAGAAGAAAGGGTGGATCTTGGCGATGTTGCGGAGCTGAGATCAGCAGGTTTTGGTGATGGCTTGGATGTGAGGGGTGAATTAGAGAGCAGAGACGAGGATGACACTAAGGTTGCGGGCTTGTGAGACGGGAAGGATGGTAGTGCTGTCAACAGTGATGGGAAAGTCAGGGAGAGGGCAGGGTTTGGGAGGGAAGACAAGGAGTTCAGTCTTGGACATGTTGAGTTTTAGGCGGCGGGCAGACATCCAGATGGAGATGTCCTGAAGGCAGGTGGAGATGCGAGCCTGGAGGGAGGGGGAGAGAGCAGGGGCAGAGATGGAGATTTGTCCCACAGGGGGCTCACAGTCTTAATCCCCATTTTACAGATGAGGTTACTGAGGCCCAGAGAAGTTAAGTGACTTGCCCAGCGTCACACAGCTGACAATTGGCAGAGTGGGGATTTGAACCCACAACCTCTGACTCCAAAGCCCGTGCTCTTTCCACTGAGCCATGCTGCTTCTCTTGTAACCCCCCAATGCTAAGAACAGTGCTTTGCACATAGCGCTTCACAAATGCCATCATTAATAGAGAAGCAGCGTGGCTCAGTGGAAAGAGCACGGGCTTTGGAGTTAGAGGTCATGGGTTCAAATCCCGGCTCTGCCAATTGTCAGCTGTGTGACTTTGGGCAAGTCACTTAATTTCTCTGTACCTCAGTTACCTCATCTGTAAAATGGGGATGAAGACTGTGAGCCCCCACGGGACAACCTGATCGCCTTGTAACCTCCCCAGCGCTTAGAACAGTGCTTTGCACATAGTAAGTGCTTAATAAATACCATTATTATTATTAATCTGGCCCCACCCACTCTCCATCTTGGCCCACCCACCCACTCTGGCCCCTCCAATCCGGCCCCGCCCACTCACCTCCCCCTGGCAGCGCCCACTCCCCCAGTGGTGTTTGTTAAGCACTTACTATGTGCCAAGCACTGTTCTAAGCACTGGGGTAATACAAGGTAATCAGGTTGTCCCACGTGGGGCTCACAGTCTTAATGCCCAGTTTCCAGGTGAGGAAACTGAGGCCTGGAGAAGTGAAGTGACTTTTACTAAAAGTCACGTAGGAGGTAAGTGTTGGGACCATGATTAGAGCACCGGTCCTTTGCTCTTTCCAGTGTGCCCTGCTGAGCAGCAACAGGGAGGAAAAATAGGAGATGGAGAGTAAGAGGCCTGCACAGATATTCTATTTTACCTGCCTTCCCATCCCATCAAACTCCCCAAACACACACACCTGCTACAGACTCCTTATTCAGAACCCAGCCCTCCTCTGCAGAAAATGTCTACTTACCTGACCTCCTCTACAATTGGGATGCTAATTAGAATCCCTTGCTAATATTGACCTTATTTAAGTGCTTACTATGTGCCAAGCTCTGTATTAAGCGCTGGGGTAGATACAAGATAATCAGGTTGGACATATCCATTCAACCACAGTTATAGAGGGCTTAATGTGTGCAGAATACTGTACTAAGTGCTTGGGAGAATACAATACAAAAATAAATAGACACATTCCCTTGCCCACAACAAGTTTACAGTCTAGATGCGGGGGGAGAGAAATAGTCTTGTCCCTCATCGGGGCTTACAACCTAAGGGGACGGGGGAAGGAAGAAAAATCAATCCATTGATCAATCATATTTATTGAGCTCTTGCTGTGTGCAGAGCACTTGGGAGAGTAATAATAATAATAATAATAACGGTATTTGTTAAGCGCTTACTATGTGCAGAGCACTGTTCTAAGCTCTGTGTAGGATACCAGGTGATCAGGTTGTCCCACGTGGGGCTCACGGTCTTAATCCCCATTTTACAGACGAGGTAACTGAGGCCCAGAGAAGTTAAGTGACTTGCCCACAGTCACATAGCTGACAGGTGGCGGAGCCAGGATTTGAACCCATGACCTCTGACTCCCAAGCCTGTGCTCTTTTCACTGAGCCACGCTGCTTACAGTGTAACAGAGTTGGTAGCCATGTTCCCTGCCCACAAAGAGCTTACAGCCTAGAAAGCAGGTATTGGCTCCCTATTTCAGACTGTCTTAACTGAGCCTCCCCCAGGAGAGATACAGTAATAATAATTGTGATATGGTGTCTGTTAAGCGCTTACTCTGTGGCAAACATTGTACTAAGCACTGAAATAGATACAAGATCATTAGGTCTACATGGGGTGCACAGTCTAAGTAGGAGGAAGAACAGGTACTGAATCCCTATTTTACAGTTGAAGGAATGAGGCACAGAGAGGTTAAGTGCCTTGCCCAAGGTCATACAGCAGGTACATCAGTCAGTCAATCATATTTATTGAGCACTTACTATATGCAGAGCACTGTGCTAAGCACTTGGAGAGCATAACAAAATTACGGACACATTCTGTGTCCACAGCAAGCTTACTGTCTAGAGGGAGAGACAGATGTTAATTTCAATAAGTAAATTACAGATATGTACATAAGTGCTGTGGAGGGAGTGGGGATGAATGAAGGGAGAGGGAGAAAAGGAGGGTTGAGTTAGGGAAGGCCTCAGAGGAGATGTGCCTTCAGTAAGGCTTTGAAGTGGGGAAGAGTAATTGTCCGTCGAATTTGAAGAGGAAGGGCAGTCCAGGACAGAGACAAAATGTGGGTGAGAGGTCAGCGGAGAGATGGACGAGATCGAGATACAGTGAGAAAGTTAGCATTACAGGAGTGAAGTGTGCGTGCTGGGATGTAGTAGGAGAGTAGTGAAGTGAGGTAGGAGTGGGAAAGGTGATTGAGTGCTTTAAAGCCAATGGTGAGTAGTTTCTATTTGATGCAGAGGTGAATGGGCAACCACTGGAGATTCTTGAGGAGAGGGAAAACATGGCCTGAACCTTTTTGTAGAAAAATAATCCGGGAAGCAGAGTGAAATGTGGACTTGGAGTGGGGAGAGACAGGAGGCTAGGAAGTCAGCAAGGAGGCTGATACAATAATCAAGGCGCAATAAAGTGTTTGGATTACCATGGTAGCAGTTTGGATGGGGAGGAAAGGGCAGATTTTAGTGATGTTGCGAAGGTGGAATTGACAGGATTTAGTGATGGATTGAATACGTGGATTGAATAAGAGAGAGAGGAGTCAAAGATAACGCCAAGGTTCTGGACTTGGGAGACAGGATCTATGGTGGTGCCATCTAGTTATAGGAAAGTCAGTGGGAGGACAGGGTTTGGGTGGGAAGATGTTTTGTTCTGTTTTATGCATGTTAAGTTTGAGGTGAAGGGAGGACTTCCAAGTAGAGATGGATTGAAGGTAGGAGGAGATGAGACCGCAGAGGGAAAGAGATCAGGGCTGGATTTGTAGATTTGGGTATCAGCCACATAGAGGTGGTAGTTAAAGCCATCTGTACAAATGAGTTCTCCAAGGGGGAGGGAATAGATGGAGAATAGGAGGGGATCCAGAACTGATCTTCGAGGGACACCCACACATTTAGGGAGTGGGAAGCAGAGGCCCAGGTCCTCTGACTCCCAGGATCATGTTCTTCCACTAGGCCACACTGCTTAACTGTTTTGAAGTCTCTTAGGGTTAAGAGGGTGTTGACCAGTTGTTTTCTGTGGCCACAGAGGAAACGAGGAAATGGTTTAAACTGCAGGGAGTGTTTCGTTAGACTTCCGGACTGCCAGAGGTGGGTATGAAATCACCCACCCTGGAGAACTATAAAATCGGTCACAAGTCTGTGGTATTCCCCGGCCTGGAGGCAGGGGGCTGGACCAGATAACCCTCCAGTTCCAATCAGTTCTTTTTCTTTTTTACTTGTGATATTTGTTACGCACTTAGTATGTGCTAGGCATTGTTCTAAGCACTGAGATAGATACAAAGTAATCAGGTTGGACACAGTCCATGTCCTACAGGGGGCTCACAGTACTAATCCCCATTTTACAGATGAGGTAACTGAGGCACAGAAAAGTGAAGTGACTTACCCAAGGTGTCACAGCAGACAAGTACAGGAGCTGGGATTAGAACCCAGGTCCTGACTACCGGGCCTGTGTTCCGATTGTTGAGCACTATGTTCTAAGCAGTGGGGTTGATACAATACAATCAGATCAGACACAGTTCCTGTCCCACAGTCTAAGAGGGAAGAAGAAGAGAAATTTAGTCCCCCTTTTACAAATGAGGAAATTGAGACATAGAGGTCAGGTGACTGGCCCAAGTTCATGCAGCAGACAAGTGGCAGAGCCAGGATTAGAACCTGGGCCCTCTGACTTTCCACTAGACTCACTGCTGGGGCCAGAGTAGGGAGTGGACTTGGTGAGAGATCACAGAAGTGTGGGCAAGTAGGAATTCCAGTTTTAATTCCATAATTCTATGAGAGGGGCCCCGTCCCCGCAACCCCGCCAGCACCACCCGTATTCATCTGCTACCTCTCACTCCAACCCTGGGGCCCCCAACCTCTCCTAGGCTGAAGCCCCAACTCCTTGGCCACTGCCCTCTTCCCCCCTCACCTTACCCAAGTCCTTTTCAAATGGCCAGGGAAGGCCAGCTGGGGACAGAGAGGAAGGTTTCAAGCACACTCTCTCTCTGTGTGCTTCCCACATCTCCAGCCCTGAGCTGACAATCAAAAGGCCCAGAAGGCCCCAGATTATGTAATTCTCCCCACCCCCGCCCCCCTCCAAATTGGTTTCCCGGTCTTTGCCATTTGTCGTCTTGGGCTCATAAGTGGATTTGCCAGTCACGTGTAGGGATAGAAAGTCTCCAGGTTCTTGGGGAAGAGAGCTGGTGTACAGTGGGGACACCTGGGAGTGGTGGGGAAGACAAAGTATCCACTTTCCTCTCCGTGGGTTGGTCCCTGGGGGCCCGAGCCATTGTCCCTTCCTTCGGTGTGTCTGTGTACATCTCTCGCCCTCCATATTCCGTGGAAGGGGAGCCCTTAGTGGAGCAAGCCTGGAAGATACCGAGGTGGAGGAAGCGGTGGAGGAGGAGGTGGAGGCAGTCGGTGAAATGGGGAGCGGAGCCAGTGCGGAAGACAAGGAGCTGGCCAAGAGGTCCAAGGAGCTGGAGAAGCAGCTGCAGGAGGACGCCGACAAGGAGGCCAAGACTGTCAAGCTACTGCTGCTGGGTGAGTCAAGGCAGCGGGGTTGAAGGCCTCAAGAGTCAGGCGGGTGAGTCCAGGCAGCAATCAGTGGGACAATGGGCAACGTAGGGAGAAGTTGCATCCTCAGTTCCCCTGAGGTAGCGGGTGGAAAGCTACCCATTTTGGGGGACCCAGGGACGTAGGACCATACTAGACCACCCCCCAGAGCCGGTCACCCCAACCTAGGCACATTCCCTCTTCCCCAGGACTACATTAAATCAGGCAGACATGGGCAAGGAACAAGGGCAAGGGCAATGCCCACTTCCCTCCTGGACGTAAGAGGCCAAGAGTGCCCTCTCCCACTTGTTGGGAGAACGGGATGTGTCCTTTTCTTAAATCTGGGCACCAACTACTTGGCTTCCATCTGTCCAGCCTGAGGCTTTGGGAAAAGAGACCACCCTTAGGAGGGCAGGGGATGGGGAGAAAGTGGTTGCCTTACTTGGAGCCTCCAAACGTTGGCTGGCAGAGGAGATGGGGTGGGCAGATATTAGAAGGGAGAGGCAAGTGTGGACCCCAGGCTCCACATCTGCTGGGTTTGCCCCTGGCCCCACCTCTAAATCCTACCAGATGGATGTTCGTTAGATTGATGACTTTCTAAGCGGATACTGGCACTGGTCCCAGGAGAGCCCCTAAGACAATTCATTCATTCATCCAATTGAATTTATCATTTCATTCATTCATTCATTCATTCAATCGTATTTATTGAGCGCTTACTGTGTGCAGAGCACTGTACTAAGAGCTTGGGAAGTACAAGTTGGCAACATATAGAGACGGTCCCTACCCAACAGCGGGCTCACAGTCTAGAAGGGGGAGACAGACAACAAAACAAAACATATTAACAAAATAAAATGAATAGAATAAATACGTACAAATAAAATAAATAGAGTAATAAATACATACAAACATATATACAGGTGCTGTGGGGAGGGGAAGGGGGTAAGGCAGGGGGATGGGAAGGAGGGGGAGAGTGCTTGCTGTGTGCAGAGCACTGTACTAAGTGCTTGGGAGAGTACAATACAACAATAAACAGACATATTCCCTGCCCACAACAAGCTTATGGTCTGTGGGGGGAGGCAGACATTAATACAAAGTACAGATATGTACATAAGTGCTGTGGGATTCTGTGGGTGTCTGTGGGACTCTGCAGGTGCCAGAGATGAGAGGGAAAGGAGAGGAATGTTAAGTCTAGCCCAACATATGGGCAGGAGGGGGGACTCAAGACAGGTAGGGAGTGAGGCCCGAGACTGGGGGGGCTCTGGAATAGGCAGGCCTTGGGAGTGGTCCCTGGGGCTGAAAACCATCAGTGGCTGCCCAGTCAATCATTCAATGGCATTTACTGAGCATTAACTGTGTACGGAGCACTTGGGAGAGTACAGAGTTGGTACACATTGCCTGTCCACAAGAAGTTTACAGTGTAGAGAGGGAGACAGTTGTTAAAAAAAATTACATATATGTGCATAAGTCCTCTTGGGCCAAGGGTGGGATGAATATCAAGTGCTTAGAGGACACATAATCAAGTTCATGGGCAATGCAGAAGGAAAAGGGAATAGGGGAAAATGAGGATTTAGTGGGGGAAGGCATCTTGGAAGAAATGCGATTTTAATAATACTTTGAAGGTGGGGAGAGTGGTGGGCTGTCAGATATGAAGGGGGAGGAAGTCCCAAGATAGAGGAAGGACGTGGGCATGAGGTTGGCAGTTAGCGAGATGAGATAAAGGTACAGTAAGCAGGCTGATGTTAGAGGAGTGAAATGTGTAGACTGGGTTGTACTAGGAAATCAATAATAATAATAATAATGGCATTTATTAAGCGCTTACTATGTGCAAAGCACTGTTCTAAGCGCTGGACTGAGGTAAGTTAAGATAGGAAGGGGCAAGCTAATTGAGTTTTTTCAAGCCAATGGTAAGGAGTTTCTGTTTGATGAGGGAAGTGGATGGACAACCACTGGAGGCTCTTGAGGAGACAGGTGACTGACTGAACAGTTTTTAAAAAGTGATTTGGGCAGCAGAGTGCAATGTGGAATGGAGAGGGGAAAGACAGTTGGCCCAGAGGTCAGCA
The DNA here is from genome assembly GCF_015852505.1 of Tachyglossus aculeatus. Lineage (NCBI taxonomy): Eukaryota > Metazoa > Chordata > Mammalia > Monotremata > Tachyglossidae > Tachyglossus > Tachyglossus aculeatus. Next base: position 14,544,770 of record NC_052072.1, on the reverse strand, counting down.
AGACGTCTGATGCAGTAGTTAAGATAGGGTAGGATAAGTGCTTGGATCAACATAGAGTGGATGGAGAGGAAAGGGTGGTTATTAGCAAAGTTTTGAAGGTTTAACTGACAGGATTTGGTGACATTGAATATGTGGGTTGAAAGAGAGCGGTGAGTTGAGAATAATGCCAAAGTTATGGGCTTGTGAGACAGGGAAGATGATGATATTGTGAACAGTAATAGGAAACTCAAGGGGAGGACAGGATCTCTATTAGAAGATGAGATCTGTTGTGGACATGTTAAGTTGGAGGTGTGGGCAGGACATCCATGTAGAGATGTACTAAAGGCAGGAGGAAATTTGAGACTGCAGAGAAGCAGAGAGATCAGGTCTGGAGAGATAGGTTTGGGAATCATCGGCATAGAGATGGTTGTTGAAGCCAAGTGAGTGCATGAGTTCTCCAAGCGAATGGATGTGAATAGAGATCCACCCGACAATCACCCTCCCCCCATTCAAAGCCGTACTGAAGGCATACCTCCTCCAAGAGGCCTTCCCAGACTAAGTCCCACTTTTCCTCAGCTTCCACTCCCTCCCTCCCTTTGCTCTTCCCACCCTCTCCCCGCCCCACAGCACTTATGTATATATGTGTATATCTACGAATCTATTTATATTGATGCATGTTTACTTGTATTGATGTCTGTCTCTCCGTTTTAGACTGTGAGCCTATTGTGGGCAGAGATTGTCTCTATTTGCTGCAACGTACTTTCCAAGCGCTTAGTACAGTGCTCTGCACACAGTAAGAGCTCAGTGAATATGATTGAATGAACAAATGACTCCCACAGTTTGAGGGTGGGAGGCAGAAGATGAGACCATGAAAGAGACTGAGGAGTGGCCAGAGAGACAGGTGGAGAACCAGGAGAGGACAGTGTTAGTGAAGCTAAAGTTAGAAAATATTCCAGAAGAAGGGGGTGGTCCACAGTGTCGAAGGCAGCTGAGAAGTCAAGGAGGAGGAGGAGGATGGAGGTGAAGGGGGCAGAAGCCAGATTGGAAGGGAAGGAGGGGGTGGGAAGGAAGAAAGAAGGCCAGACCCCTGGGAACCAGGGGATAAAATCTTAAGTCTAAGCAGCTTTCTTCCTCTTTCAAGATAAGTAGCTTTGGAGGCTCCCAACAGCTCTCCCATCCCTCAGCAACTTATGCTTTCCCAGATTGCTGGTCCCAGGCAGGGGAAACTGGGACAAGGCGTTCAGGCCCAGGCAGAGGGGCCTGGGGCCAGGAGCCCAGGGCTGCCTAGAAATCTGAGATTCAGAGGACATGAAGAAAATGAGAGGGAAGGCCAGCTTGGGGCTGCGGGGTCTGCTGCTTGGGCCCAGGCCTTCAGCTCTTCCCAGCCCTAATCCCCTCAGATCCTCAGTGGTGGGTTTTAAGGGTGGAGTTGGGGGTGTCAGACCCGCAAGCTGGGGTTGCGGAGCCAGGTGGCTGCCTTAGTAGCGGGAGTGGAGAGGAATGGGGAAAGATTCCTTTTGGCTTCACAAAGGAAACAGATGTGGGGATGTGTGGAGGGGGAGGAGGGCACTTTCCTGTTCCAGCCCACTGACCCTACTCCCAAGATTAATGGCTATCCTATCTCATTCATATTCATTCAGTTGTATTTATGAAGGGCTTACTGTGTGCAGAGCACTGTACTAAAGGCTTGAGAGAGTTCAATACAACAAAAAACAGACACATTCCCTACCCACAAGGAGCTAACAGTCTTTGAGATGGGGCCTTCCCACTCCCTGCTTGGGCCCCACTCTTCCTCTTCCAGTCTATCCCCCCAAACAGGCCAAGCTCCTCTATGCCCTCCCCCATCCCGTTTTCTAGCCCCCCTCTCCACACCCCCACCAGAGTCCCTATTACCCTTGCCCCGGGCCTGCAGTCTTTCAGGGCAAGGCCAGGCCCCTTCCCTGGGAGACAGAAGAAAACCACTCTCTCCCGCAGGTGCTGGGGAGTCAGGGAAGAGCACGATTGTCAAACAGATGAAGTGAGTAGGGGCAGAAGCCCTCTGGACTGCCCCAACACCCCCCCCCCCGCCCCGCCCAGCCCCCAACCTCTGTCATTACGGGGTCCCTCTCAGCACCGAACCACCACAAGTTATTCCATGACCTAGCCCAATGTGGTGACCTCAGCATCACCCCACTTTCACCCCCTCAGCCCCAACCCAGCTGTGCGTCTAAGGCAAGTGGGAAGGGAGGCATCAGGAAGATCCTGCCACCTCTCTGGGAGCCTCTCTCCCATTCTAGGGGAATTCTAGAGACCATGGGGTGTCTGCTCCCCACCTCCAAGAAGGTGTTGAAGCAGCCGTTATTTCCTCTCGATCCCGGGGCACCCCATTAACCACCATCCGCTCCCACTGTCAGGAGACCTGGGGCCCCGGGCGTGGGGTAGGTGGGGCTGAGGTCGGCAGCTCCGTCTCTCCCCCTCCACCCCCTAGGATCATCCACCAGGACGGCTACACACAAGAGGAATGTCTGGAGTTCAAGTCCGTCATCTACGGCAACGTGCTGCAGTCCATCCTAGCCATCATCCGCGCCATGTCCACCCTGGGTATCGACTACGCAGAGCTGGGACGAGTGGTTTGTACCGGGCCCCAGGGGAAGGTGGTACCAGGCACAAAGTTCCACTGGATCATGCCGAGCCTTGCCCAATTCTCCCGTCTCTGAGCAGTGGGGAGGTTCCCCTACCCCGGCTCTCCCGCCCACGAGGCCTGTTCTCTGCAGGATGACGGGAGGCAGCTCAACAACCTGGCAGACTCCATTGAGGAGGGCACGATGCCCCCTGAGCTGGTGGATGTGATCAAGAAACTCTGGAAGGACGCAGGGGTGCAGGCCTGTTTCGAGAGGGCGGCCGAATATCAGCTCAATGATTCTGCTTCCTAGTGAGTGCCTGGGATGGGCTGCAGCCGGGAAGCTGGGGAGGACTGAGGGAGCTGGGTGGTATCAGGAGGAATCACAGAGACCCCCCAGGATGTTCCTTGGACCAGAGTCAGCCCCTGCCCGCCCCCCGCCCCCACTCAAACCATGACATTTCTATCAATCAATAATATTCACTGAGCACCCACTGCGTGTTAAGCAGCGGACTAAGCACTTGGGAGAGTACAGTAGAGTTAGACATGATTCCTGGCCTCAAGGAGTTTGCAATCTAGCAGGAAGACAGACACTAAAATCAATTCCACGTAGGAGGAAGCAAATAGAATGAGCTCCCTGAGGGACAGGTATAATGTCAAATTCCCAACCAAGTATTCTTTCCTAGCACTTAGCACAATGCTCCACACACTGTAAGCACCTAAATACTATTATTACTACTACTATGTACATATAATAGTACCCAAGTGCTTAGAAGTGCTTCAGTACCTGTTCTCCCTCCGACTTAAGACAGTGAGCTCCATGTCCATGCGCCATGAAGCAGAGTGGCTTAGTGGCAAGAGCAGGGCTTGGGAGTTAGGTGATGTGGGTTCTAATCCCTGCTCTGCCACTTCTCTGCTGTGTGACCTTGGGCAAGCCACTTAATTTCTCTGTGCCTCAGTTACCTCATCTGTAAAATGGGGATTAAGACTGTGAGCACCACGTGGGACAACCTGATTACCTTGTATCTACCCCAGTGCTTAGAACAGTGCTTGGCCCATAGTGAGAGCTTAATAAATACCATAGTTATTATTATTATGTCGGGAAGGGGCTGTGCCCAACATGATTATCTTGTGTCAACCCCAGTGCTTAGTACGGTGCTTGGCAAAGAGTAAGTGCTTAACAAATACCGTTAAAAAGTGCTGAAGTAGAGTTGTGAGTGGGGGGAGTGAGAGATTAATCAGGAAGGCCTCCTGGAGGAAATATGCTCCCAGAAGGGCTTTGAAGGTGGGAAGAGCAGTGGTCTGGCAGAAATGAAGAGCTAAGGAGTTCCAGGTAGAAAGATGGGCCTGGGCTCCTGGCCCTCAGGACTGCCAGCTTCCCTTTTCCCACCAAGTCCTTGCTATGCATCTGTTTTCAGCCCCTTCCCTAGTCCCGGGATGACCCTTAGCTCAGCAGGGTCTGAGCCACTGGCAAGTGGACATGTGAACCCAGCCCTGGCATCAGAGCAGGGAAGGGGCTGGTGTTTGTTCCAAAGTCTTATGCTGTACTTCCCAAATACTCTGCCTAGTGCTCGGCACTCAGTAGAGTACTCAATCAACACCATTAGTACTAGAGATGTCAGGCCCACCTCCAAGGGGCCTGAGCAACCTGATATCACTGAACAAACCAGGGCCTCGGAGGGAAGCCTGGGCTCTTGGCACAGTCCAAAGTGCCCCAATGAGACAGGCACAGTTCTCTGTCCAACCCCAGCCGGTGCCTTCCCCTCTCCTCTCGTGCCCAGCTGTCACTCTGTTGGCTGTTCCTGAGACACCTTTGAGCATCCTACCTGCCTTAAGAACCCTGGAAACAATCTAGGAGGTGGAAAGGGCCAGGTTTCATCCTACCTATTTCCCTTCTCTGGCTGGTGCCCCCCTTCTCCTCCCTCCCCCAGCTACCTGAACCAGCTGGACCGCATCACAGCCCCGGAATACCTCCCCAATGAGCAGGACGTGCTGCGATCCCGGGTCAAGACCACGGGCATCATCGAGACCAAATTCTCCGTCAAAGACCTGAACTTCAGGTGAGGGCAGCTACCAGGCTCCTTGCTGCCTCCTCCTCATCCTGAGCCCCAGTGTCTGCACCAAATTGTCACCTCACTCCTTGGATTTCCAGCCCATTGATCTTCCTCTACCAAAACCAGCTGTCGGTTTGGTTCCGATTTGGCCCCCCAGTAGGTCTTCCAGAGGAAGAAAGTGGGCTCATCCTATCCCCTAGTGACCCACGCTTCACCTCAGCTTCAGACTGTGAAGCCCCTGGCTCTGAGGCCCCCCTCAGCATTTCCCCCCAAAGTCCTGGCCACACCTAAGAGAACCAACCCTGACCTTGCTGTTTTCCTTCTCCCTAACCTAGCTTAGAGGGTTCCACACTCCTCCCCAAAGGTATCTGCACTCCTGGGGCAGGCTCGATGGCAGAGGGGTAAGCGTGTGGCCCACTCCCACCCTGCCCCTGCCTGACCAGCTGCTCCCCACCCCCAGGATGTTTGATGTGGGAGGTCAGAGGTCAGAGCGCAAGAAATGGATCCACTGCTTCGAGGGGGTGACCTGCATCATCTTCTGCGCAGCTCTGAGCGCCTATGACATGGTGCTGGTGGAGGACGACGAAGTGGTATGGGAGTCCCTGGCCTTGGCCTTCTAGCTCCTGGGGGACCTGGGCTTCTGCCCCCCGGCCTCAGTTCTTCCGATCCACTAATGGAATACCCAGTTTGTCCACGATTCGCAACCCATTTCTGTCTTCCCCAACTGAGAATCTGACTCCCCTTTCCTTCCATTTTCTAGTCCATTCACAACAGTGGCTCCTTCAATCAATCAGTGGTATTTACCGAATGCTTACCATGCTCAGAACAATGTGCTAAGTGCTCGGGAGAGTACAATACAACAGAATTAGTGGACACATTCCCTGTTCAGGCCCTCAACTCCACTCTTGGCCCTGAGGGCTCAGGGTGCCTTCCTGGCTACAAAACCAGGACCTGGGCCTCCTCCGGTCCCTGCTTGGATGGGTGCCTGGATTTATCCCTGCCTTTTCTCCCATCCTCTAGGAGGGTAAGAGTTGACATTCTTGCAGGAAAAAAAAAAAAACAGCCAGAAAGAAAGCTGGCTAAACCCCAGTGTAATGCAATTTCCAATCAATCAATTGTATTTATTGAGCGCTTACTGTGTGCAGAGCACTGTACTAAGCACTTAGGAAGTACAAGTTGGCAACATATAGAGACGGTCCCTACCCAACAGTGGGCTCACGGTCTAGAAGACTTACTCCACTTACTATAACAGCCTGGCTCAGTGAAAAAAGCTTGGGAGTCAGAGGTCATGGGTTCTAATCCCGGCTCTGTCACTTGTCAGCTGTGTGACTATGGGCAAATCACTTCACTTCTCTGTGCCTCAGTTACCTCATCTGTAAAATGGGGATTAAGACTGTGAGCCTCATGTGGGACAACCTGATTACCTTGTACCCGCCCCCCAGTGCTTAGAGCAGTGTTTGGCACATAGTAAGCACTTAACAAATGTCATTATTATTATTATTATCCCAGATTATATTCAAGGAATAAAGGGTTAAGAGAGAAGCGGGTGGGGGAACAGGGAGGGAGAACAGTCCAGGTGCCCAGAGCCACCACCCCACTTTTGGTCAGTGGAAGCGGAGAAGCCAAGAGTAAGAACCCCAGCTCACATGTCTGCTTGTGGGGCCTCATTGCCCACACCTCCCCCAGAGAGACCGAGGCCCACCTGATAATAATAATAATAATGGCATTTGTTAAGCGCTTACTATGTGCAAAGCACTGTTCTAAGCGCTGGGGTAGATACAAGGTATCAGGTTGTTCCCCGCGGGGCTCACAATCTTAATCCCCATTTTACAGATGAGGTAACTGAAGCTCAGAGAAGCTAAGTGACTAGACTGTGAGCTCACTGTTGGGTAGGGACCGTATCTACATGTTGCCAACTTGTACTTCCCAAGGGCTTAGTACAGTGCTCTGCACACAGGTAAACGCTCAATAAATACGATTGAATGAAAAGTGACTTGCCCAAGGTCACACAGCAGACATGTGGCGGAGCCGGGATTTGAACCCATGACCTCTGACTCCCAAGCCCGGGCTCTTTCCACTGAGCCATGCTGCTTCTCAGTCACCTGATGCCAGGAGAACCACGGCAGGGAAACTGGCATGTGGGGCATGGCTCCCGCCGGGGGGAAGGGAGTGAGGCCCGGCTCTGCAGCGGATGAAAACTGACCCAGCAGGGAGGGCGGTGGCACATATGGACCCTTCAGCATGACAGTCTGAGCGGACCCCTAAATCTGTGTGTGCCACCGGTCAAGGCCCTACTGAGAGCTCACCTCCTCCAGGAGGCCTTCCCAGACTGAGCCCCTTCCTTCCTCTCCCCCTCGTCCCCCTCTCCATCCCCCCATCTTACCTCCTTCCCTTCCCCACAGCACCTGTATATATGTATATATGCTTGTACATATTTATTACTCTATTTATGTATTTATTTTACTTGTACATAGCTATTCTACTTATTTTATTTTGTTAGCATGTTTGGTTTTGTTCTCTGTCTCCCCCTTTTAGACTGTGAGCCCACTGTTGGGAAGGGACTGTCTCTATATGTTGCCAACTTGTACTTCCCAAGCGCTTAGTCCAGTGCTCTGCACACAGTAAGCGCTCAATAAAAACGATTGATGATGATGATGATAATAATGTGGTATTTGTTAAGCACTTACTATGTGCCGGGCACTGTACTGAGCACTGGGGTAGGTGCAAGTTAATCGGGTTGGATGCGGGCCCTGTCCCACGTGGAGCTCAGGTTCTTCTGACTCTTAGGCCCATACTCTATCCACTAGGCCACACTGCTTCTCTGCAGGTGCCTCGTCCCAGGTTTCTCCCCGGGGTTGGGGACACCGCATTCCACTCGAACAATCCCGAGGAGCCCAAGAGGGCGAAGAGAGTCGGTGTCTATTGCTCTCGGAGAGCAACTGGGTCTGCCAGGGACCCCCACAGCTCCAGGGCTATGTGGGGTGGGGGCTTCCCTCGGTCCTGCTGTCCAAGCCGAAGTTCAGGTGAAATGAGAAGCAGCGGGTGGCCTGGTAGAAAGAGCTCAGGCCCGGGAGTCAGAGGACCTGGATTCTAGTCCCGGCTCTGCCACTTGTCTGCTGTGTTACCTTGGACAAGCCACTTCGCTTCTCTGTGCCTCAGTTACCTATCTGTAAAATGAGGATTAAGATTGTGTGCCCTATGTGGAACATGGACTGTGTCCAACCTGATTACCTTGTATTTACCCCAGTTCTTAGAACAGTGCCTGGCACATGGTAAGTGCTTAAATACCATAAAAAAACACAAACACTGCAATTATCATTATTACTAAGTAGGTATAGATATGATTTCTCTCCCTCTCCATACCCCCCATCTTACCTCCTTCCCTTCCCCACAGCACCTGTATATATGTATATATGTTTGTACATATTTATTACCCTATTTATTTATTTATTTATTTTACCTCCTTCCCTTCCCCACAGCACCTGTATATATGTATATATGTTTGTACATATTTATTACTCTATTTATTTATTTATTTATTTTACCTCCTTCCCTTCCCCACAGCACCTGTATATATGTATATATGTTTGTACATATTTATTACTCTATTTATTTATTTATTTTACCTCCTTCCCTTCCCCACAGCACCTGTATATATGTATATATGTTTGTACATATTTATTACTCTATTTATTTATTTATTTTACTTGTACATATCTATTCTATTTATTTTATTTTGTTAGTATGTTTGGTTTTGTTCTCTGTCTCCCCCTTTTAGACTGTGAGCCCACTGTTGGGTAGGGACTGTCTCTATATGTTGCCAACTTGTACTTCCCAAGTGCTTAGTACAGTGCTCTGCACACAGTAAGCGCTCAATAAATACGATTGATTAATTGATTGTGTGACCTGTGGCAAGTCACTGAACTCCTCTGTGCCTCAGTTTCTTCATCCGTAAAATCAGAATTCAATGCCCGTTTTCTCTGTCTCAGACTGTGTGAGCCCCTTGTGAGACGGGGACTGTGTCTGGCCTGATTACCTTGTATGTACTGGACTCTCCCAAGTGCTTAGAACAGTGCTCTGTACATTAAGCGCTCAATAAATACCATTGATTCATTACTTGATCTACCCCAGTACTTAGTAGAGTGCCCAGGTATGTAGTAAGTGCTTAATTCCACAATTAGTATTACTACTAAAAATATTCACGCTCTCCCCAGCTCTTCGCACAGTGCTCCACACACGGCGAGCACCCCCTCAGAAGCAGCACTTCACACAGTGCTCTGCATGCGGCGAGCACCCCCTCAGAAGCAGCGCTTTGCACAGTGCTCCGCATGCGGCGAGCACCCCCTCAGAAGCAGCGCTTCACACAGTGCTCCACACACGGCGAGTGCCCCCCTAGAGAAGCACCGTGGCTGGGCGGATAGAGCCTGGGCTCGGGAGTAGAGGTCATGGGTTCTAATTCCGGCTCCGCCACTTGTCAGCTGGGTGACTTTGGGCAAGTCACTTCACTTCTCTGGGCCTCAGTTCCCTCCTCTGTAAAATGGGGATGAAGACTGGGAGCCCCACGTGGGACAACCTGATCACCTTGTATCCTCCCCCCCATGCTTAGAATAGTGCTTTGCACAAAGCGCTTAACAAATGCCATCATTATTATTATTAAAATGGGGATGAAGACTGTGAGCCCCATGTGGGACAATCGGATCACCTTGTATCCTCCCCAGCGCTTAGAACAGTGCTTTGCACATTGTAAGCGCTTAACAAATGCCATTATTATTATTATTCTGGGAGCCCAAATTGGAGCCAAGACCCAATCACCACTACTCCCTGTTCCAGTCCACCCAGGGAAACAATGCCAAACTGCTACAGCTGTCAGGGGTTACCTGGGGGTTGGGGGAATCACCTGTCCCCGATCTCTTCTCCAAATGGAGCAAGCCAGAAAGGGAAGCAGGGTAGAGAAGACAGAGAATAACCATAACCATCAATAACAGATAATAGGAAAGCAGAATAGCATAGGGGATAGAGCACGGGCCTGGAATTCATAGGTAGTGGGTTCTAATCCTGTCTCTACTACTTGTCTTTAGACTGAGCCCCCTCCTTCCTCTCCCCCTCCATCCCCCCCGCCTTACCTCCTTCCCTTCCCCACAGCACCTGTATATATGTATATATGTTTGTACGTATTTATTACTCTATTTATTTTACTTGTACATATCTATTCTATTTATTTTGTTAATGTGTTTTGTTTTGTTCTCTGTCTCCCCCTTCTAGACTGTGAGCCCACTGTTGGGTAGGGACCATCTCTATATGTTGCCAACTTGTACTTCCCAAGTGCTTAGTACAGTGCTCTGCACACAGTAAGCGCTCAATAAATGATTGATTGTCTGCTTTGTGACCTTGGAAAAGTCACTTCACTGGGCCTCAGTTACGTCATCTTTAAAATGGGGATTGAGACTGTGAGGCCCACGTGGGGCAGGGACTGTGTCCAACCCGGTTTGCTTGTATTCACCCCAGCGCTTACTACAATGCCAGGCACGTGGTAAGCGCTCAACAAATACCATCATTATTATTATTAACCCTTCACCCACCCCAAGGGACCAGGTTGACAATGGCCTTCCCAGACTGAGCCCCCTCCTTCCTCTCCCCCGCCACCCCCTCCATCCCCCCGTCTTACCTCCTTCCCTTCCCCACAGCACCTTTATATACGTATATGTTTGTACATATTTATTACTCTATTTATTTTCCTTGTACATATCTATTCTATTTTATTTTGTTAATATAGACTGTGAGCCCACTGTTGGGTAGGGACTGTCTCTGTTGCCAACTTGTACTTCCCAAGCTCTTAGTACAGTGCTCTGCACACAGTAAGCGCTCAATAAATATGATTGATTGATTGAGCTGGTGGGGGGCAGGCAGGGTTTGGCTGGGGAGGCCACTGCTTAAGGCTGCTCTGGGCATCTCCCTCCACCGGGACAAAAGTGATCCTTCTTTGTCAAAAGCAGATTACCGCTGAGGTCCAAGGCCCAAGAAAGATATGAGATGTGAGAAGGGGCAAGGCGGGGATGCCCCGGAAGGTAGTCAGGGGCTTGCCAGAAACGTGCCCTTCAGAGGGAAACGGGGGTTGTAATGGTGCTGGCCCACTGCCCAGTCACACAAGATATCACCAACCACTGGGTCTTTGGGCCAGAAGGTCCTGCCCAGGACCTTCCCTGTTCTCCTGGCATTACGGAAGCGAGCCCAGCCTTCCTGGGAGAAGGAAGCCCTCTTCAAGTACCCCTCTAGACTGTAAGCTCATTGTGGGCAAGGAACATGTCTACCAACTCTGCTGTATTGTTACATTGTTGTGATAAGGAGAGGGTGCTGTCGGTATTGGGGAGACCCAGGCAGGGGGGAAGATGTGAGCGAGGGCTTAGAGGAAAGCTATATGACCTCTCTGGTTCTCTCCAAACGTTGCATAAGTGACAATCAACTCTGTATTGTATTTTCCCAAGCGCTTAGTACAGTGCTCAGCGCACGGTGAGCACGCAGTAAATACCATCTATCGATTGCGTAGCACAGACTAATTTTAGTAAAGGAGGCTGCTCAGGGTAATACCAGCCTGGTTAGGGCAATCTCTCTGGGCTCATACAGTGTGTATATATGTTTGTACATATTTATTACTCTATTTATTTTACTTGTACATATCTATTCTATTTATTTTATTTTGTTAGTATGTTTGGTTTTGTTCTCCGTCTCCCCCTTTTAGACTGTGAGCCCACTGTTGGGTAGGGACCGTCTCTCTATGTTGCCAACTTGTACTTCCCAAGCGCTTAGTACGGTGCTCTGCACACAGTGAGTGCTCAATAAATACAATTGATTGATTGATTGTGATGCAAGGTGGTTTCCTTGTGGTTGCGGTGTGGAAGTTTTCATCCCGGCCTGCTGGCGGGATTAGCCACCAGTTAGTTGTGTCGTGGTTATTCTTACCTATCTCTTGGTTTCTAAAGAGCTGGGGTTCCTTTCATGTCCTTCAGCCAAACCATCTGCCATTTGGAGGGTGCGGTGGAACTTGCGCTTCCCAAGCGCTTAGTACAGTGCTCTGCACACAGTAAGCGCTCAATAAATATGATTGATTGATTGATTGATTGTACTCTCCCCCAAGCACGTAGTACGGTGCTCTGAACCCAGTAAGTGTTCAATAAATACAATGGATTGATACCAGGGCGGGAGGCCCAAGCAATGGAAACTTGGACTCCCGGTTCCTCTCCTGAAAGACTCCCTGGGCCCCGTCCAAAGGGATGGAGAGCAGGAAGTGGGTCGGGGGCTTGTGGTGGAAGGTTTCATCCTGACAGATCCAATGCTATTTCTCCCCTCAGAACCGCATGCACGAATCCCTTCACCTCTTCAATAGCATCTGCAACCACAGGTTCTTTGCCACAACATCCATCGTGCTCTTTCTCAATAAGAAGGATCTCTTCGAGGAAAAAATTAAGAAAGTTCACCTCAGCATATGCTTCCCGGACTATGACGGTGAGTGGAGATGGGCAATAGAGGCTGGTGGCTGGATTGGGGACCTTCAGGGCTCCCTCAGTTTTCCGTTTTGAGATAATATTTAGCAAGTGCTTACTCTGTGCCAGATACTGGAGAAGCAGCGTGGCTCAGTGGAAAGAGCCCAGGCTTTGGAGTCAGAGGTCATGGGTTCAAATCCCAGCTCTGCCAATTGTCAGCTGTGACTTTGGGCAAGTCACTTAACTTCTCTGGGCCTCAGTCACCTCATCTGTAAAATGGGGATTAAGACTGTGAGCCCCTCGTGGGACAACCTGATCACCTTGTAACCTCCCCAGTGCTTAGAACAGTGCTTTGCACACAATAAGCGCTTAATAAATGCCATCATCATCATCATCAGCATCATCATCATCACTGTGCTCAGCACTGATGGGGGAGATCAAAATAATCAGCTTGGGCACAATCCGTGTTCTCTTTGGGGCCCACAGTGTAGGATGGTGGGAGAGTAGGGATCTTCTCTCCAGAGGCCTCAGCCCAAGGCAACAAGGGCTCACCTCTGGGGCTGAGGCTTGAGGAGACACTTTCAAACCCCGGGGCACCCCCCTCTCACCCCTTCGTCTGAGGACGGAGTTTGTTTCGGTCCAAGGGAATGCCATTCACGACACTGATGGTATACAGGCACCAAAACGAAGCCTCAGAGAGACCTGCATCCCAGCTGAACACTAAAACCCAAGCCCCGAGGACAGACCTGCTTGGGCACTCACTTCCAGCGAGAAGGGAGTGTCTCAGAGCCAAAACTTCACCAGGACCAAGATAAAAGAGAAAACAGGGCCAGGCGCTACAACGCCATAACAAGGGATGACCTTTCCCTGTGCTCAATGGCCTTCTCAGACCCATACACATACACTCATGAGGAAACCTCACCTTGAGGGGTGTCTTCTTAGAGGATGGGAGATAGCTAAATAGCTCAAGGCTCAGAAGTGGAGACAGCACTTTCTTACCTCTCAGCTTGGGTGAAAAAGCAGAATGGCCAAGAGGGTCAGATGGAGTGGGAATAGGGAGGGGAGAAGATCCCCACCTCCCCAAGTTGCAGGGAGTACTAAGTTCTCCCAGACTTCACAGGAAGAACAAGACAGCGGGAGGGACAGAGTGGGGAGGGGGCAGGGGTGACACAGAAGAAGGCCAACCCACAGAACCCTCACTCCCAGGTTCCCCCGCCTCTTTGTTTCGGTTGGCAAAAACAGGCAACAACTCCTACGAAGACGCAGGAAGCTACATCAAGAACCAGTTCCTTGACCTCAACATGAGAAGAGACGTCAAGGAGATCTACAGTCACATGACTTGTGCCACGGACACACAGAATGTCAAATTTGTGTTTGACGCAGTCACAGATATCATCATCAAAGAAAACCTCAAGGACTGCGGGCTTTTCTAAGCCTTGACCTTCAGCAGGTAGGCCTCTTTAAAAATCGGCCTTTGCCCAAGTATTGTGTCGGTAGTTTCAGGCAGAAAATTGTGGACCGGGGTTCGGTAACAAGTGAGGTATGTCCACTCCTTTCCACGGGTTCATGGTGACTCTCAAGAGCGAGGTGACCTGGCAGTTTGTGTCACCCTCTGGGCTGCACCGGGTGTCGGGGGGTGGTCCTGGGAGCTCACCCTGTTTCCCCAGCTTGAAACTCCCTCCTTCTCCACTGTCAGACAGATCCCAGCTCTTCCACCTCCCCCTCGCTTTCCCTGGTTGACTTCCCAAGCCCCCCAAGCCTTCTCATCCCTTCAGCCAGCACTGGCACCTCTTTGTTTTTCCAAATGGCATTTGGTAAGCACTTACTATATGTCAAGCACTGTTCTAAGTGCTGAGGAAGTTACAAGGTAACCAGGTTGGACACTCCCTGTCCCACAGGGCGCTCGCGGTTTAAGTAGAAAGTGCAGGTATTGAACCCCCATTTTACAGTTGAGGAAACTGAGGCACTGAAAAGTTAAGTGACTTGCCCAAGGTCACACAGCAGGTAAATGGCAGAGCTGGGATTAGAACCCAGATCCTCTACTTCCAGGCCTATGTATTTTCCACTGGGCCACGCTGCTTCTGATTTACACCTTCCTTAGCACTCATATGTAAGTTTGCTCATTTATTTATTTTGATCTTGTTAGTTGTAAATATCTCCCACTCCCTTCTGCGTCGCCTCAACTTGCTCCCTTTGCTCTTCCCCCGCCCCACAGCACTTGTGTATATATCTGTAATTTTATTTATTTGTATTGATGTCTGTCTTCCCCTTCTAGATTGAGAGCTCATTGTGGGCAGAGATTGACACATTGTTGCGTATTGTTCTTTCCCAAGAGCTTAGTACAGTGCTCTGCACATAGTAAGCGCTTAATAAGTACGGCTGAATGAATGAATACATACTTTTGTTTGTCTTCCCCATTAGAAGACAAATTCCTTGTGGACAAGGCCCATCTCTTCTTTCTTCTGCACTTCCCCAGCATCTAGCACAAGTGGACACTTACTAAATGTGGCTGTTGCTACTCCTCTTCCTACTACTAATTGGCATTAAGATCACCTCCAGGGCATTTGGGGAGAGATCACAGTAGGTTGGCAGGCCGCTGGATGGCTCACCTCAGGTCAATGTTCAGGGATTGCACATGCAACTTGGAAGAAAACCACCCAGAAAAACCTACACATACAAATCTGGGCTAAAAGAAGTTCTGCCGGGACAAGGCCGAAACCCTACGTGGGAGAGCCCTGACAGAGATAAGGCCTTGCCACACCTGCTGACAATATGAGAAAAGGCACAGGGACAACAACACATTGCCACGCGGCATTTCCGAAAGCAGAGCACCATCGGTACGAGGACCCAAAGAGCTAAACAAAAAGCCAGCTAAGGCCAAAAGCAGCTAGTCCCGGAAGGTATGTGGGCAACCACGGCTGCTGCATTGGGGTTTGCTGAGATTTGGCATTAAGGCATCTTACTCACAAAGATTTAGCCTCTGTCCTGGCCCACCCTTGGGGGGAAACCTGGTATCCTTCTCTGACAGAAGCCGCCATCTAGCTTCACCAATAACTTTGGAGCAAGCAATGAGGGGCAGGAATGAAAATAATGGATGTTAGGCCTGTACACAGGTGCCAGGTGACTCCGCTCTCTTCAAGGAAGCAAAGAATCATGCCTCCCCACAACTTTCACAAGTTGTGTTTTCCTCTAAGTCAATCGTCAGAAAGCGTGCTCATTTGAGTTTCTGTGGGCTCCTGCAGAACCAAACCATAGTCAGCCCCCGTCTTAGGTTTAAAACTCAACAGCACTGGGGCCACAGGACATCAACTCATCACCTATGCCCAAGAACAGATATCATCACTCACGTCCTCCTGTTAGGGCACCGAGTAAAATTAAACCTCGGAGTCAATCTAAACCGAAAGCAGGCTTGCTCGGATCTCTTCTGGAGGTGGAGGAAGTCAAGTACAGAATTCACAGTTTCAGCCAGCACTGAAAAACACTCCTGCCGTTGTGATTTAAGACTTAGAAGAAAATGTTAAATAAAATGGAATGCTACTCTACTCCAGAATTCACTTTCACAATCGGGGCCAAATGAGCCCAAGATGTTATGAAGAATGTTTTCAGCTGTTCAAACCTTAGAACTCTTAAAATATCTTTTCCTTTCTGAGCTCCTAGACAAGAAAGTTTGTGGGGTGCCTGCCCGGCTCCAGCTGAACAGCCGGAGAAGCCAGGGAAGATGCCTCCTTGTCTTTCTTACTCCTTCCCCAGAGCCCCTTTCTAGAGCCTCTTCCCTTTCTCGGCACGACAAGCCCAGATGGACCCGATTTTCAGCTTCCATGATCCATGGGCACTTTTAGAAACTGGGGTATGGATGCCAGGGCCAACTCAATCTGGTGTCAATGGATTAGGGGAGAGTTAAGTCAAGGGGAGCTTGTCTTAACAGTGGATAACAATCTTACCTTTGTTTTAAGCACCCCAAATTCCAACACCTGTAGTTGAAGAGGGGGAAGGAATGGTGACAGGTAAGAGGGCCCCCTACGAATGCTCCCCTCAAAAAAAAAAAATTTAAAATGGTAAAGAAAGTCTGCTAAGTCTCCTAAGTAACACAGTTTCTACCTTGAGGAGAAGGGATAGGAGAAGGTAAAAAACACAACTCTATGACAATACAGACCTCAAATTTTAAGAGATTGAGCAGCCTATAAGGGATGAGTTCAAAGGGTTAACTGGCACTTTCTACTCTCCTCTTATCCATTTGCGGAGGTGGTTGGAAAATGGTGGAAGGTGTGGCCATCCAACAGCCTGCTGGCACTAGCATTTAAATGTTCCCTTGATATTAAGAATGGATTACAATCTCATCCTTAACATGCTCTGCTCCAGCCTGATGGCTTCTCTGCTCTACTCCGGCTGATGGCAGGGGGAGATTACCGGGAGGCAAATGAAAAATATCATTTCAGATATTGGAATTGAGAAAGCCCCTTAAAGTCTCATGTGAAGAAAAAGAGAGGATAGAGGCAGAGATAAGAGGGAATAATGACTTGAAAAGACTTGAACTCTGCTATTCAGAGCTGTGTTTGCTCCTTAAACAACCACTGTAAATAAACCTTCAGCTATTATATACACTGCCACTTTTAAAACCGGTCCTTGCTTTTCTCTTCAATGTTTGCTGAGGTGTTTGTCCTCCCTCCCTGTTACACAGCTTTCAGTTCAATTGTGGAACAATGCAAAATAAAAAGTAGCTGCAGGACATTCCAAGTTCCTGGTTTGTTCTTGTCTTCAAGCAATAATAATCTCGCAACAGCTGTATGCACGTGTTAGGGGACAACATACTTGGCCTTGAAAAATGAAGAAAGCTCCCAGGAGTCAAATGAAGAGTTGTTCTTGCGTTCAAAGATGCATGCAGTCATTATAGGGTCTGTTTATGGTGTAAGGAGTAGATATTGTCAGCTCCACAGTGTGCGTCCCGTTTTTATGGAATTCTGAAGGAATCACCAATTTGGATTGGTGAAATGTGAAATTCCATACTACTGGAAGGGATGAAATCTAGTGTAGGAAATGGATTGGAGAGATGAGTCAGGTAAAGGCAGAGGGCAGAGAACCTGAGGACTCCCCAGACATGATTCTAACATTTGCTCCCTGGGCCCTATTGGGGCTGACCTTACTTTTTAGACTGTGAGCCCACTGTTGGGTAGGGACTGTCTGTATGTTGCCAACTTGTACTTCCCAAGCGCTTAGTACAGTGCTCTGCACACAGTAAACGCTCAATAAATATGACTGATTGATTGATTAACTCTTTCCTCTCATTCAAAGGGAAATGGAGTTTTGGAAACCCACTGTTCAGGCCCTCTTTATGAGATGGGAAAATGGGGCCCCCAAGCCCTACTTCTGTTCTGAGGGTGGCAGACCTGGGGCCTAGACCCAGAAGGAGAGAGGAGTCTAAGAAAGAGGGGTGGATGAATCTAGTGCAGAAGCTGGGTTTTCTGAGGATACTTTCGGTATTTAGATGTGAAAAGTTTGTCCTTTTGAATCCAAAGAACACAGAGAGGTAGGATTTTCCAGGGACACTGGCAATTCTCCCCTCAGTTCTACTATATATCTTTAGCACTTATTTTCATGCTGCCTTTCTGCTAGAACCTGCAGCAGAATTAGGGAGCATTCTTTCGACGATGACCTCCTGTTGGAAAACGGTACAACCATGACCGAAGAAGCAGTCGGACCCGTCAGCGTGGTGTTGAACGCTGGCTGAATTCTACAAGGGTTTTCCCTAATAATAATAATAATGATGGCATTTATTAAGCGCTTACTAAGTGCAAAGCACTGTTCTAAGCGCTGGGGAGGTTACAAGGTGATCAGGTTGTACAACGAGGGGGCTCACAGTCTTAATCCCCATTTTACAGATGAGGTAACTGAGGCACAGAAAATTTAAGTGACTTGTCCAAAGTCACACAGCTGCCAATTGGCGGAGCTGGGACTTGAACCCATGACCTCTGACTCCAAAGCCCGTGCTCTTTCCACCCTAGCAAGGCATTCTGCAAGAATACAACCCCTGTGTTAGAAGGGAAGGAGGTGAACTTCCAAGTGAAAGGCTTTTAGGCAATCACTAAGATACAGGCCCAAGTCAGTAACTTGCGCAACTGAAAACAATAGTCCCCAGCTCTCATTCCAGAACTGGGCCACAAAGACCCTGAAGCCTGAAGGGAAATGTAATACAATCGGCTCAGTGATCTGGGCCAGATACGCCAAAAATAGATGAAACAGAACAGTGGTGCCTGGAGAGTGTCACCACAGCAGACTCGGGGCGATTCACCAAAGGATGATATTGTTGGGCGGGGGGAAGGCGAGCATGTTGACAACTGGTGAGACTCCAAAACCTGCTTGGATAATCCATTCCCAGATGATTTGTGACAATATGTACATTGTGTTAGTCATGAGTGGATACATTCTGCGGCTTCCACTGCCAGCCAGCCATCGAAATCAGGTTCTGACTGAAGCTGTGACTCGCTCCCGATCCCTCGCCTTCTGGCTGGCCAATATATTCCCTTGATTCGCTGACAGGCACCTTCTAGATCTGAAATTTAACTGCTGGAGGGTCTCGCCTTCAAATCAACTCAAGACCCTTAGCGGTAAATGCAGGGGAATACCAAAGAGTTCCTTGAAGGTAGAGAAGGGAGACTTGCCTCATGCAATTCATTCTTAGACACACGTGTATGTATACACATACACGAGAAAATTTAGTGGGGAGCAGGAAATGAAAGGACAGATTTCCAGGATAGCTTAGTTATAAACCAGGAGTCAACGTGGACTCTTTACTCACCATTTTAATACTGCTGACAACTAGAACAGACAGAAATCTGTACACACGACAAAGTGGAAAAAGGAGCCCCATCATGAAACAGCTTCGGCAAAAGGACATACTGACTATGTTACTACAGTAGAAACAATGGCAAACAGGGATTTGGCACCACATTTACAAAATAAAGGCATGCACGGTTCATACAGTTTTGATGTCTACAAATAGAAAAGGCCATGTTAGATGGAGGACGAGGTGCAGCTTTTACAAAATCCCCCCTGATTGAGACCGTGAACACGCGAGCTGTTGCTTCTGTAGGTGTGGAGCAGCACTGTCTTTTCGTCCAGTCTGGAATTTGGCAATTCACCTCTTTAAGTGGGAGGTGCCCTGCCAGTGCCTCTCCCCTCTAAACTGGCTTTAGCACACTACGACAGCCTCAAATCTGAAGAATAGTAATTTGGTAATCAGCATAAACCAGGCTAACCCTCAACCGTTAGCATTGGGTGTGGGGGGTGGGGGACAGAGAGAGGAGGGAGACTGAGGAAGGGGGGTTGGGGGGAAGAGGAGGGAGAGAGAGACAGGGCTAATATCTTACTGCAGAATTTTCCACATCACTTCCTTTAAGAAAACAATGACAATATTTTGAGCAGGATGGTAACATACACGACATCCGAAGAAGCTGTAACTAGATCCACAAGAACCCAGAAAGAACTTGAAGCTGTTGTGGAAATACTAAATTCTGACCATACCAAGAGTTAAAAACCAAGAGTTCCTACTAAGAGGAATACTTCCAGGATTCTGATCACATCATGTGCATAGTTAAGTGGTTTTTTTTGTTTGTTTTTTTTTAATAAAGATTATTTTGCAAACAAGGAAATAAAATTTAGTCAAGTTATAGTTGTCTTGATGAAAAAAGAAACTTGAAAAACAGACTAGTGGTGGTTTGTTAATCAAAGAGGGGCTGGTGGGGGGAACAAGAGTAAGCTACATATTGAAGTTCTGGAATGCAGCATCTCAATGTCACAACAGCTCTATGCTTTTGAGATTATGCAATCCAAGTGATGTCTGGATGTTCAAATCACACCGAATAGTTGTTCCATTTCCAATGTCTTTGACTTTAGCAACTCATACCAATTATAAGGTCCCTAATACAGAAAATTGTGCTAAAGAATGCTAAGATTCTGCATGCTGCTGACATTTCCCTGGTCCCATTCATGCTTGCGGCTGTCCCGCGAGAGACAGCAAAGAAGTCTGGCTCTTCACACTCCGGGCTGTGGTAACTAGAAAAAAAGAACAGCCTTCATCAGTGACCGTTGGCCCAGCCGGCCCAAGGGACCGCCGTGGCCCGAGAGACGGGGAAGCGCAACTGCTCTGGGTTTTACCTTGCGCTGGGGTTCGCTCCGGTTAATAGAGTCCGCATTCCTTTAAGTTGTTTTTAATGATGACATCCGTAACGGCATCGAAAACAAACTGCACGTTTTTGGTGTCGGTGGCACAGGTGAAGTGGGTGTAAATCTCCTTGGTATCTTTTCTTCGGTTTAGATCTTCAAACTGACATTGGATGTAGGCGGCCGCCTCTTCGTAAGTATTGGAGCCTAGAGCGGGAGAGGAAGGCACGATTTAAGACTAGCTCTGCAGAGGCCCCCTGCTCGATGGACAGGCACTGTACTAAGCGCTGGGAGAGACATACATCTTCTTGTGGCATTTGTTAAGCGTTTACTATGTGTCACACACTATTCTAAGTGCTGGGGAGATACCAGTTAATCAGGCTGGACGTCGTCCCTGTCCCACATGGGTCTCAGAGCTTTAGAGGGAGAAGAGGCATGTAATCCCCATTTTACAGTTGAGGAAACTGAGGCCCAGAAGTTAAGAGACTTGCTCAAGATCACCCAGCAAGCAACTGGCAGAGCCAGGATCAGAGCCCAAGTCTTCCGACTGTGCTCTCTCCATTAGGATAGGGTTAAGACTAACTACTAGGCGACACTGCTTCTCCTCAGAGAAGTTACTCGGGTTGGACACAGTCCCCCACCCAACAAGGGGCTCACAGCCTATGGGACAAGTGCGGGGCATAGGGGAACTGGAAGTTCCTGCAAGGTTCTTGGGAGGAACATGACTTTAGTAGCCTGGGGATGGGAAGTGGTTGGGAAGCTGGCAGCTGGTCAGGAAGAGACTACAGAAACCACTGTACTCCGCACAGATGAATTCCCCCAGGGAGATGAGGCCTTGAGTATCCTTAACTGTAATTCCATGGGGACACTGTTGCCAACGTACAGCCCCTTCCCTCGATGGGGCTGCGCTTTCCATAGGTCGCTTTCTTTAACAAGCGTTAAGTTCAGCGAGTTGCAGGCGAGTTAAATACCGCCCACGTCCCCTAAACCTGGCCACAAAAGGGTGAGTTGGGACCGCGATGCAGGGCTGAAATGCCGGCAGAGAGCACTCTGGGAGAAGAGACGGTGGCCGCTCGGAGTGCCTCTTGGAGCAGAGTCTATGAGGGAGGGGGAGGACGACTGGGAAGAGAGCCAGCGCCCTAGCAGTAGAATTACCCTCACCTAGGCCAGCTCTAGTGAACAACTGCATTCCAAAAGGCCAATGAGAGAGTCCCAGAGGGAGCCATCCACCGTACCTCAGAACACCTCACTCTACTTGTCTGAACGAGTCCCATTACTTAGCAAGGCATTCCTTACGTGTTCTCGGAACCTAGGTAGGGCCAGCTCTCAATTACCTGCAGCGGCGGGGACGTGAGAGGGTGGATAAATTAAATCCACAGAGAAGCCAAGAAACACTAAGACTTTCTACCTCCTCCTTTGCCAACACCCCAAAAGCCACTTCAGTACGTCTAGATTTACGCCCATCACGACGTGCATGCATATAATCAATATAGGGTCCTTGGTATCTATTGACCTATTTATAATAATAATAATGATGACATTTATTAAGCGCTTACTATGTGCAAAGCACTGTTCTAAGCGCTGGGGAGGTTACAAGGTGGTCAGGTTGTCCCACGGGGGGCTCACAGTCTTAATCCCCATTTTACAGATGAGGTAACTGAGGCCCAGAGAAGTGAAGTGACTTGCCCAGTCACAAAGCTGACAGTTGCCAGAGCTGGGATTTGAACCCATGACCTCTGACTCCAAAGCCCATGCTCTTTCCACTGAGCCACACTTATTCAATCACTCAATAGTATTCATTAAGTACTTATTGGGTGCAGAGCACGGTCATACGCACTTGGGCGAGTACAAAAGAGTTGGTGGCCACATTCGTTCACCTAGTAATTCATTTGATTATTATAATTAGGGTATTTGTTAAGCACTTACTATGTGTCAAGCCCTGTTCTAAGTGCTGGGGTAGATGCATGGTTCATTCTACCAAACTCTTGCAAATGCCTCTCTTATTCCTATCTTCTTCTCTGCATCCCATCTGCAAATAATTTGGGTCTCCCTGGACCCCACCATTAGTCTGTAAGATCCTTGGGGGCAGGGAACAAGACTTTCCTCCTGTTTATCTGCTCAGCACTCTTTCTTCTTTTTTTTTTTTTAATGGTATTTGCTAAGCACTTATTAGGTGCCTGGCATTGTACTAAGTGCTGGGGAAGATAAAAACTAATCAGATTATCACAGTCCATGTCCCACATGGGCCTCACGGTGTTAATCTCCATTTCACAGATGAGGTAACTGAGGTCCTTCTGATTCCCAGGCCTGTACTCTATTCCCTAGACCACGCTGCTTCCCTAAGCATTTAGGACAGTGTGCTCTATACACAGAAGACATTCACTATCACTGAAGGCTTTACCCAAGCTGCTCACAAGAAACAATTGGTCATAATTATCCTGTCGTTCCACCTTTACCTGCCCGCCAGCCAGAAGGAAAAGGTGAAGGAACAAGGACTTTGGGGCCGAAATGCTGAAGTGTACCTTCTGCACAAGGTACATATTTTACCATAAACTGGACAGTAATAATAATAATGGCATTTGTTAAGTGCTTACTATGTGCAAAGCACTGTTCTAAGCGCTGGGGGGGATACAATCAATCGTATTTATTGAGCACTTACTGTGTGCAGAGCACTGTACTAAGCACTTGGGAAGTACAAGTTGGCAACATATAGAGACGGTCCCTACCCAACAGTGGGGCTGTCCCACGGGGGGCTCACAGTCTAAATACCCATTTTACAGATGAGGCAACTGAGGCACAGAGAAGTTCAGTGACTTGCCCAAAGTCACACAGCTGAGAATTGGCAGAGCGGGATTTGAACCCACGACCTCTGACTCCAAAGCCTGTGCTCTTTCCACTGAGCCACGCGGCTTCTAAATCACTAAATGCCCAAGTGCTACGTGCAAGTAGTAAATGATGATCTGCTTCTATACAGTAAAACCCCACACCCCACTACAGTGGTGCTCTTGGAAAACAGACTCATGACCCTGTTCCTCCTGTATCCTCAAGTCAATAAGGAGAAGGTTCTTAGGATTCCCCAATTTTTCGCCCGTTTAAAAACAAAACCCAAAGATGTTTGAATAGATTTGAATTCAATCTAAGTGAATGCAGGAAAGAAAAGGTTGGGAAATCCTCTGCCTGGATTTTTGGATCTTACTCCTATCTTCCCCAGACCACCCTACTCCTATACCCTGTCGGCACTTCCTGGAGCTATAGGGGCTACTGCGATGGCCTCAAAGCCGGGCTGCCCAGGCAATGCGCAGACCCACCTCTCAGAGGGAGACTCCCAACCCCCTTGCCCAGCTTCCTGGAGCAAGGGAAGGAGCCCAGTAGGGATAAGGGTCAGCTCTATTCCTGGTCCATTACCATTCAGCCTGCCCATGGACAGCCCAGTATCCCTGGGATACGAAGGATTTTATTCCACTGTTTTTTAGAGGACTCCAAGCAACGCCCCCGCCCCCCCCCCCCAACCCCCAGGCCAACCCCTCATGACCCAATTAACCCTTCCCTGAACTTAATTTTGGCTGGCTAGTCAAATCAGATCATATCAAGCCAAACCCTGGGGCTTCTGGAGTTTGGTGTGGTTAGGCCTAGCTGCATTTACATGTAGAACACCGCCTAGATTTCAGGTTTCAGATGGGTTTTTTTTTCCCCCCCTGAGATGTTTCAACCAGGATTCACTGCATATCTTCAGGACTGCTCTCTGTGTCCAGGCTGCTGTCTGGCTGACTCTGCTTCTGGTTCAACAGCCTCGTGACGCTGTCTTGTGGTTGGTTATCACAACCCGGGTATTTTCTGGGTTTGCTTATTGGCTGTGAAGACAACCACAGCTCAGCCTCGCCTATAGAGTCCACAGGAAATATACTGGATGGTTTGGGGTTTTGCTAAGGGCTTGAAGTTCCACGTTCCCAAGACCAGAGCCAGTCTATTCTGGCGCACGAGTTTCTTTTCGGAATGGCAATTTGACAAGGAGTAACCTGCATGCAGCCCAACCCGCAGATATAATAATTTGATCTTCACGGCACTTGCATTTTACCAGAGCACTTTCACATCAATTAGTTTATACTCACAACATCTCTGTGAGGTAGGGAGAGGCAGGCATAACCCCATTTTACAAAGGAAGAAACTGAGGCAGAAAGAGGCTAGGTATCTTGCTCAAGGTCACACAGCAGATCCATGCTTTGTCCACAAGGCCACACTGCCTCTACATGGCCTCCCAGCTATTACTGGCCAGAAAAATCTTCACAAGTACATATAGTGAGTCTGTGCCTTCTGAAGGCCCACTCTGTGGGGTTTTACTGTATTTAGATCAAATCAGCTTTTACCCATCTGGCTTCCTCTTTAGACATTAAGCCTGGGGTTTGACAACATGAGGGAACTAGCTAAACGGACCTCTGTAAACCCCAGGGTAGGGTCACAAGGCCTGCGGGTGCCTGATACGTAGGTGAGCCCCCAGATACTTTGCCTCTCCCGTGGTCATGGGGTTGCAGTGCTTTTAAGAAAGGTAGTGTGGTCAGTTGTTTCACCTGGGGTGAGAATGCCCACCTTTTACCAGGCTCTTCTACCAGTTAGTGGAACAGCAGGTCAGGCTTTCCGACCTTCAGACTTTGGCATCAGCAACCCAGGCCCCCATACCCAGTTCCCCATCGGCCCTCAACACTACTTGCATGGCACGATGAGTGCCAGCCGAACCTGTATTCCACTCGCTTCCCCCAGATCCCTATTTGGCTTGGCTGAGTGCCCCAGGCCTTCTCCTTGGCTCATACCTGTGTACTCTGGGTAACAGATCGTTAGTGGGCTCCTCTTTATCTTTTCCTCAAAGAGGTCTTTCTTGTTCAGGAAGAGAATGATCGACGTGTCTGTAAACCACTTGTTGTTACAGATGCTGTCAAACAGCTTCATACTTTCATGCATTCGGTTCTGAAAGTGAAAACAGGATAAACGCAGGTTGCTAGGTAAACTTCCAAACAGAGCAACGAGCTCTGAGGACCCAGAATACCCAGAGAGGATGTTTCAGAAACAGATGGGCTGGGTCAGGAGGCGAGAACTGCTGCACCGGGGTCAAGCAACAGTATCCCTTGAGCGCGCGTTCAGAGCTGAGAGACTGATAGGGCTATTTGTCACTAAGGACTGTGGTCTGGAGGGCCAGGCTTTGGAGAATTCTCCCCTCTTTAATGCTTTTAATTTTGCTCCCATCGTACTCTTTTCTATGCTGTCTACCGTTCCCCATTTAGACTGGGAACTCCGCGTGTGGCAGGGACCATGTGTGAACTGCTCTTTTTGTACCGACCCCAGCACTTAGCACAGGGAGCACTGATCAAATAGGGAGCACTGATCAAACACTGTAATCAACCAGAGGGAAGGGGATTTAATCCCTATTTTACAGCTGAGGAGCTGAGGCTCAGAGAAGTGAAGATTACTTGCCCAAGGTCACAAAGCAGCCAAGTGGCTGAGCTGGGATTAGACGCCAGGACCTCTGACTTTTGGGCCCTTGCTCTTTCCACTAGGTCACACTGCTTCCTTCTGGTACACTCTGATCGGGTCAGGGGGAATTTTGGCATATTGTCACAGGGTCTCTCGAGGCCGAGATGAGACGTCGTTCTCTCCTCCTCCACCCCGCACTCTTTCCTTCTCCCAGGTCCACCCCAACATACCATCTCCTCATCCTCAGCCAGGACCAGGTCGTAATCACTTAGGGCCACGCAGAAGATGATTGCCGTCACCCCTTCGAAACAGTGAATCCACTTTTTGCGTTCCGACCGCTGACCGCCCACATCAAACATCCTGTGAGTGGAAAAGGAAGTTCGGGCTCAGTAGTCTTCCCAACAGGTTGGGGTCAGAGGCAGTGAGTAGGAAGAAGAGGAGGAGGGAGTCGGGAGCAGGGCTGGAACTTTTCTGGCTGCCTCTTCTCATTCGAGAGAGGGTACGGAAAAGGAACCAAGTAAACCATCAACTCTTGATTATTTGTGGACATTAGTACAGAGAGCAGTGTGTGCCAAAGAAGTAAAATCCCCAGATAATCCCAATTCTCATTTAAGACCAATAGTTTCTAAGCTGCCCCCACCTTTGGGGCAGTTTCACACTGGCCACAAAAGGGCCTGGGGATAGAGTCTTTTCTCTTTCCCACCCTCTGACGGAGACCCTGATTCACTGAAACGGCCAAGCAAACAGCAGCAGGAAGGAGTAGGCTGGGACCCATATAGCTGCCATTAGGCAATCAGCCCCTGAACTACACAGTTGGCTGATCTGACTCAGTCAAGGCGACTGGAAGGAAAGACGATGCAGAACACCTGCATCTGTTAATGTCCCTTCTCTGACCCACCTCAGATGCAGACTTTCCCTTACAACACAAATTGAATCCACACAATCTTTCCCTCTACACAGTAACCTGAGTCGGTGATAGGGCCAGTGTGTTTCCCACCAGGTCCACCTCACTTCTTAATCTCCAGCCTCAAAGCAGAACTAGCATCATCTAAGCACGCCAAAACTTCACTGGGATTTGAGACACCAAGCCCGAGGAAGAGCAAGTCAATCAGCACAAAGAGAGAAGCTGTCCTCTGGTGCCTCACGCCTTCTTTGCCAGGTCTGAACTCCCACCCTCTCTCTTCCAAGAGTTCTTGCTTCCCTAATTTAACCAATTTCAGCTACACCTCCTCAGGATTTCCCACTCGACTCTCCCTCCAGCAAATCTGAGGGTTTGGCTAGACAGAGTCCTATAACGGCCAATGGCTCGTCATTTCACTTGAGCTCAAAGGGTGTTGAGGCTTGCCCACAACTGTCAGAGGTCCCCAAGATTGATGCTTGTTGACAAAGAAGAAAGAGTTCTTGGGAGATGAGAGAGAGATAAAAAAAAACAACACATGAAAACTTGGCACTCCCAACTCAAAAGGCTTTCCTAATGAGGGAGACGAATAAAACATGAAAGAGAGAACTGCTTGTGTTCTGTTCTTGCAAAGGAACATCTGCTCCTCTCCCTCCCGGCCCAGCTTCTCCTTTTGGTTATCTTGCAGAGACGTTCTCATCTCGTGGTCATGATACACCAATCTACGCTGGAAGATGACGCAACTGCTCATTCGCTTTGGTACAGGGTCAAAGTGGGGGTTTGCGGGATGGAACCCACTATGTTTGACAGAGGAGTTTCTCAAGAGGTTGCATGCTGGAGCCCCGGTTACCTTCGGACAGATAAGCCCCATGAACCGCCAGAGCCCTGCTCGACATATTACAGAATCGCAAGGGGATGCCCGGGGGCTCTCAAGCCCACCATCTAACCTGGGACTCGGCCACGTTCTCAAGGTGCCATGTCAAACCCAGAAGGGCTTGAGGGAAATGGGTGCGGAGCACCCTGGGTTGAGAGAGGAGACTTTGCCACTACTTTAGAGTCCTGAGTTCCCCTACCTGTCTCTGCCACCCAAACAGAGGTAGGAACAGATAGAGGTGTCGAGGTAGGGTAAGAAAGAGCCTGGGTTAGTGACATGTCTCAGAACTGGGACAGAAGAGACAGTAGACCTGGCATAGCAGCCACTGTCAGGATCAGTGTCTGAAGTGCAAGAGAGGATGGTGGGGCACCTCCACATTCTCCCATTCTGGGGACTGCTATCAAATCATATTGATAGCAAATTTAATATCCTACGGTTTTGGCTATTTTGACCAGCAGGGCAGCCCTTGCAGCTTATGTCTCGGGGAGAGAAGGAGAGATGAAGAGGGAGGAGGACGTAAATACTTCTTTGAAGGTAGCAGTGTCAAAACTAAAGAAAACAATTCTTCACCCAAAATATGGTCAAACACATTCTGTATGGGGGAAAAAAAAAAATCAACAAGTTCAAGAGGAATTTGGATAAAAAGGACAATAACCTGTTTAAACTTTATGCTCCTTATGGGCAGGGACCCAAACAATATAACCAACCAATATAACCAGCACTGTGCACACAATGAGCACCCAATAAATACCACTGATTGAACAGCAGTCAGGGGCAGTGCAGTATTCAAGCCTGGCTCTATATAGACTGAACCTCACGCTAAACAGAAAACCATCCCTTTGGAGTCAGAAATACTGTTACTGAATAAGACTAATGAGCCATCCATAAACATAGTCTGTCTCCACCCGGGCAACAGGACGTTTGGAAAAACCATGTAATGGCTGCCTTCCTTCCTCTTAATCAACCTAATGACTAAGGACAAATCACTAACCTTTTCCCTTGACATCCCTGACTTTCCATCTTGTAACCCGTTTTAGGCCTCGGGTACGTGCACTCATCTATAAACACTTGTTGACATTTTCTGCCACCACAACTCTTCCTGTGGTAACAAAAATCCACATGGTTACCACCTGCTAGGATAAGAAGTGTCTTTGCTTTGAACCCACGGCCTTCAAACTTCAAGGCTGTTTTGTGATCACCCTGTCACAGCCTTAGTGATTTTCTAAGCTTCAATCCTATCCACTTGCAGTCTCCCTTCGTAGTCTCCATCATTCAGGACAGGAAAGTTCTAAGTTTTCCAGCATTCCCATTTGACAGCTTCTCCAAGGCCCTGATTGTTTCAACTGCTCTTCTCAAATTCTCCTCCAGTTCCGTCCTTCCTAAGATGGGATGACTGACTGATTGACGACCAAACCACAGGTTGCATTCCAGGTGCCCATAAGCCAGGGTTGCTTTCTGTTTTCTCTCCCCTTCCTGATGATACATGATCCTGGGAGTCAGAGGACCTGAGTTCTAAATCCTGGCTCTGCCACATGTCTGCCTTGTGACCCTGAACAACTCTAACATCTCTGTAGAGTGGGGAGTCAATATCTGTTCTCCCTTCTACTCAAGACTATAAGCCCCATTTGGGACAGGGACTGTGTCCAATCTACATGTACTGTATCTACCCCAGTACTTAGTACAGTGCTTGGCAAAAACACTACAATTATTAAGACACCCAACACTTGGCTGACTTGATGGCTTGCTACCCTTATACGGACCCAATGAATTTTAAAAAGTCAATAAAAACTCCACCTTCCTGAGCCATGCCCAGAAGTCAGCCCCATCATGTAGATGTGGTTTGAATTCTTTTTTTCTAGTTGCATTATCTCAGGTGCTCACACTAAAGCTCATCTGTCATTTTTTGATCCACTCAGCCCTAAGGGATCTTCTGTATTCTGTCAGTCAAGCATTTTTCACCACCCAGAAGAGCAGAGTGTCACCTGCAAACTGTAGTTTTCCTATGTGCTCCCTGCTCAATCAATCCAACAACAGAATATGAGTGCTTACTGTGTGCAGAGCACTGTACTAAGCGCTTGGGAGTATACAATAGAACAGAGTTGGTAGACAAGCTTCCTGGCCACAAGGAGCTTATAAGCCTAGATCATCTTAACAGTCCCGATCACCTACAAAGTTACTGAATGAAACCGGTTTGAGTTCTGATCCCTTGTGGTCAAGGAATGCTTCTACCAACTCTGTTGTATTGTACCCTCCCAAGCGCTTAGTACAGTGCTCTGTAAACACCAAGTGTTCAATAAAAAAACATTGATGATGATCCCTGGCAGACTCCTCCACTGACACTTCACCCCCAAAGTGGTCATTCTCCCCCACCCCCTGCTTCCTCTCCTTGCCATTTCTCTAATAATAATAACAATGATGGTATTTAAGCGCTTACTATGTGCCAGTCTCTGTACTAAGTGCTGGGGTGGATACCAGCAAATCAGGTTGGACATTGTCCCTGTCCCACGTGGAGCTCACAGTCTCAATCCCCATTTCACAGATGAGGTAACTGAGGAACAGAGAAGTGAAGTGACTTCCCCAAGATCACACGGCAGACAAGTGATGGAGCTGGGATTAGAACCCATGACCTTCTGACTCCCAGCCCATACTCTATCCACCATGCCCTGATACTTCTCACTATTGTCTATTCATGAACAAACATTCCTGCCAATCCCATGGTTAATCAGATTGCTGCTTTGTAAATCGTTGTGGGCAGAACCATAAGGAACCCTGGAAAAATCTATCCATGTCCCACATTTCGTGCCCCTTCAAAGAGTTCTGGCAGATGAATGAGATAAAGAAGCCACCCTGTCTTCCCTCTCCAAAGGCTGTGTTTATCCAAGAAGGTAGTTATCCTAAATTTAATTACAGATTGCACTGATTTGCCAGTTAGAGCGGGGAGGCTCACTGGTATATAATTCCTAGAGTCACCTTTGGAAACCTTCCTCTACATGGGAGTTACACTGGTGATCTTCCAGGCCCTGGAACAGAAGCGATTCGTAATAACAGGTTACATGCTCTTGCCAGGAGTTCTCCAACTTTGTTCCAAATTCCCTCAGCGTTCTGACCGATGCCATCTGGCCCCCGTGATTTGTTTCCTTTGTGTTTATCAATCTGCTCCAAAGCCTCTTGAGTGATCACAATCTGATCCAGTTCCTCTGAGCTGTCTGCTGTAGAGAACAATTTGGACGTACAGACCTCTCTAACATCACCCTCAGAAAAGACCAAACTAGAGAATACACTGAACTACTCAGCTGCCTATTGTTGCAACCTTGGCTAACTACGCCTTCCACCCTGAGCCTCTAATGGCCCCACAGATGTCCAGGCAATTTCCTCCTTTCCATACGTCTGAAGAATAATTTATTGTCAGTGCTGGGGTCCCACGTAAGATGCTCTTCAAACTTCTCATGGGTCCATGAAATTTCCTGTTTGAATCAGATCTGTTGCTCTTGCTGTCCTGAACTCATTCAGGTAAGCATTTTCATTTTCCAAAAGGATGATTTTTTTCATTCATTCATTCAATCGTATTGAGCGTTTACTGTGTGCAGAGCACTGTACTAAGCGCTTGGGAAGTACAAGTTGGCAACATAACCCTGCCGATGCTCTTTTTATTTTGCTATTTAGCCAAGCAGGGTTTCTAGACTGTAAGCTCGTAGTAGGCAGGGAATGTTTCTCTCTCCACAGCACGTAGCACAGTGCCCTGCACACAGTAAGTATTCAATACAATTGACTGATTGGTTTCTGTTTAAATGCTTGGTTGTTGGGGGTTTTTTTGAACCTCACCGCAGGGGCACAACTTCCATCAATAACATATATATATATATGTGGAGAGAGAGAGAGATTAGAAAGCTTACATGTATAATAGACAACATAAAATCCCATCACAAATCCATGTTGCAAGGCACATAAGTGTTTTCTGTTAGATACATTAGGCAGTACTAAAAGCAAGTTCTGTTTTATTCCAGAAGAAATGTGTAGGCTGAGTTACTTGTTCACCCTTGCCCTGGCTTTCAAATTCAGAATTTTTACACAGTTCCCAAATCAAAACTGTTGAAGGATAAAGAAAATCCTTGCGTGGGTCTGAAGACCTAAGAACAAGCACTTTTAAAGAGGAAAGAGCCCTTCAGTAGTACTTCCTAGCCGTTCTACTGCAAGAAGCCATGCTAAATAGCATAAAGGACTCTAATGTTAGCTTAGAAGCCTCACTGCAGTCTGTGTTTTGGAAAAATAAGCTCTAATGGGATTTGAATCAAGGCTTTGGGTGGATCCATGGGTGGATAAAACAGTATGAGGAAAGAGGGAGTTTGTGAGAAGGGAGAGCATCAAGAAAATTCAACCAGGCAGCTCTCTATTGGTTACAAATAGAAGGAAAGCTGTCAAAGTTGAGCGTCCAAATTGGACCTGCTTTAAAATAAGCTACCCCAATAAGAAAGCCCTCTGGCTAGTAACAACATCTGGGTGACCCAAATCAGCTCCAGCTGCCAAAACACAAGAGCAGCCTCGGTTTACATGGAATTCCCCGCCCTTGACCCCTTCGCGCTGACCTCCGCCCCAAGTCGGGCTTTGTGAGAGTCCCTGTTTCGAGAGTTTTTTTGTGCATGACCACACACACAGCAGTCCAAGAGCCAAGGTGAGGTCAGCTCTGTTAGAAAAAGGGAAAAGCTAAGCGAATAACGAAGTACAAACATTGGTAAGAAAAAGCATTTCTCTTTTTGACACCCGATGGACAGAAGGGCAGTAAAGAGTTAGGCCTGGCATCCAACAGTGTCCCTTTATTATGCCTTTTAACCTGTTAAGCAGCAAACGATCTATACCTGTTTCGGGGATTCCAACATAAAAGCAGCTGAAAGGAATAAAACAGATGACAACAAAATCAACTGGTGACAAAGTGAGTAACTTTCTGAAGCAAAAGAAACCACCACACAGGACAAAATTACTTGAAGCTTTTTGCTGAGAGCAGAGCTGCAAAACTACATAGCCCCTAGCAGATGCCCAATAATTATTTGCTGAGAGGGATGGTAATGGTGACAACAGGTGGGAAAATGATCTTGAGAAATACAATCTAAGACGCGGGAAGTGCTCTCTGCAGGGAAAGCAGTTCTTGAGTCCAATAAACCAGAAACTCACTTGAAGTACAGGTCTTTGAAGGTGAAATGAGTCTCCACGATGCCTGTAGTTTTCACTCTTGTCCGAAGCACGTCTTGTTGAGTTGGAATATAGCTGGTTTGAGATATTCTGTCCAGGTCATTCAGGTAACTAAATGAAGACAACCACGTCATGTTAAAAGAAAAATAAAAAATAAAAAAATCTACCAAACAAAACGTTTGCATTGCATGTCAACAAGCTACCTTTCTGCACCCTAGTAAGAAGAGAGTCCCCAAAGGGCAGCACTATCTATTCTAAACCCAAAAGTATACAATAAACAGAGATCAGTGCTAAACGGAGGATCTGAAATTCACCAGAGGAAAAAGTTTCATTCTATAATGGACTATGGAAATCTTTGGAAGCATGAGAAATGTGTTCCATATTCATGGTTTTATGCTTATGTTCTCTCTCATAGACAAAAGGCAACGTAGAAGCAGCGTGGCTTAGTGGAAAGAGCCCAGGCTTGGGAGTCAGAGGTCGTGGGTTCTAATCCCGGCTCTGCCACTTGTCTGCTGTGTGACCTTGGGCCAGTCACTTAACTTCTCTGTGCCTCAGTTCCCTCATCTGTAAAATGGAGATGAAGACTGTGAGCCCCCGGTGGGACAACCTGATTACCTTGTTTCTACCCCAGTGCTTAGAACAGTGCTTGGCACATAGTAAGCGATTAACAAATACCAACATTATTATACAAGATAGCCAAAACGGGCAACCCCAGATCCCGACAAAATTTGGAAGGTTAAGCAGGGGCCTCAAAGCAAAAATGTTTCCCCCAACCAAAGGCCCAGAACCACTTCTCTTTTTCCTTATTCTACTGGCTATCGAGGAATGAGGGACCCACTTTGAAGGCTGCCTCTACGGAGCCCCTGTAGTGGCACCTCTTCTCCCTGTAAAGGTTGAGGGGCAGAGGCGGAGGAAGTGGCGGCGAAGCCTGGGTCTGCAGCGCAGGGATCGAGAGCAGTCATTCCAACCCTCAAGTGTCAGCCTTGAGCTGGAGAAGTCATTGTGTCGCTGCCCAGGGGCCACCGACATGTCTGAGGGAATAGCTAGGAGTGCTGGAGACCATGTGCGGTGTCACTACTGAATATAAACCATATTCAATACCCAGGAAGACAGTGGCTAACGACTTTCCCAGGTTTAAAGACACTGAGGATTTTGAGGCCACAAAGTATATATCTGGGCAGAATCACACCACCGCCGCCCACTTAACGGGTGTTAAGCGAATGACCCCAGGAAGAACGTAAACCAATAAAGGAGAAAATCCCAAACCTAGGAAGTTCCAACACTACTAATGCCAGGAAACTGCCAACAAAATCGGTCCTGCTTATCAATGCAAAGACATCCTGATGAACTCGAAGCAGTTTGCTCCTGGACCAGGGAGTGGGCTACGATCTCACGGCAAATGACTGAAGCCTCCCTCATTTACCAGTAAGGAACATATACAAATGAAATGCGATCGGTCTGCTTGGGACTTCCCAAACCAGACTTTGGGAAGTGGAGCAAAGGATGGTTTTCAGACTGGTCAACCACTCGGTTTCCTAGTAGCTGTACAGTGGAATGGGACCTGGTGAAACAAACTCCCGTGGTGCCAGGAGGAAGAAGGGCACTACCTACATCCTGTTTGGGGTGACACCATTTCCGTTACAGGAATCCAGGGATTTACAGAGGTGGGCATGAGGGGTCAGACCTGGCCGTCCACGCAAGCGCTCAGACCTTCCAGAGAAGCAGCGTGGCTCAGTGGAAAGAGCACAGGCTTTTGAGTCAGAGGTCAGGGGTTCAAATCCCGGCTCCGCCAACTGTCAGCTGTGTGACTTTGGGCAAGGTCACGTCACTTCTCTGTGCCTCAGTTACCTCATCTGTAAAATGGGGATTAAGACTGTGAGCCCCCCGTGGGACACCCTGATCACCTTGTAACCTCCCCAGCACTCAGAACAGTGCTTTGCACATAGTAAGCACTTACTAAATGTCATCATTATTATTATTGTTATTATTCCAAAGTACGATAGGCCGAGTGAGCTGTCAACGCAGAGTTCGAGATGGGGAAATGGACCATCTGCGGGCCTTGTGGGAAACTAAACGAATCCGCTGCTGCCCAGATCATCTTTGTGCAGAAACACTCTGGGCATGTTACTCCCCTCCTCAAAAATCTCCAGTGGCTACCAATCAACCTACGCTTCAGGTAAAAACTCCTCACCCTGGGCTTCAAGGCTGTCCATCCCCTCGCCCCCTCCTACCTCACCTCCCTTCTTTCCTTCTCCAGCCCAGCCCACACCCTCCGCTCCTCTGCCGCTAACCTCATCACTGTGCCTCGTTCTCGCCTGTCCCACCGTCGACCCCCGGCCCACGTCATCCCCCTGGCCTGGAATGCCCTCCCTCCGCACATCCGCCAAGCTCGCTCTCTTCCTCGCTTCAAAGCCCTACTGAGAGCTCACCTCCTCCAGGAGGCCTTCCCACACTGAGCCCCCTCCTTCCTCTCCCCCTCCTCCCCATCCCCCCTGCCCTACCTCCTTCCCCTCCCCACAGCACCTGTATATATGTTTGTACAGATTACTCTATTTTACTTGTACATATTTACTATTCTATTTTATTTTGTTAATATGCTTTGTTTTGTTGTCTGTCTCCCCCTTCTAGACTGTGAGCCTCTTGTTGGGTAGGGACCGTCTCTATATGTTGCCAACTTGTACTTCCCAAGCGCTTAGTATAGTGTTCTGCACACAGTAAGCACTCAATAAATACGATTGAATGAATGAATGTTGCCAACTTGTACTTCCAAAGCGCTTAGTACAGTGCTTTGCAGAGTAAACACGCAATAAATATGAATGAATGAATTAAACCCTGCTCGGGATCCCTGACCCTCAACTCACCGTCTTGCTCTCCATTCACTGCCCGCTCTCGGCTCCCCTCCGTCGGGTGACATGATCACCAACGGGGAGCTACGGCAGAGGAAACTTCCCCTTGAGCTCATCTCACACGCTAGCTGCTGCCAGAAATGGAGAGTGTACTTCTAATGTCACTGGAGACTGTGGAGAGCATTTGTTCCCAACGGAGCTCCAGGAATTCACCTCCCATTCCCACTGCCGCCCACCCCGTCTGATTGCATGTTCACCCCACAGCCGGGAAGGGAGGATATCCAAGTTACTGCAGCTGAGAGGAAAAAGCACCATAACCCAAATTGCCATCCCAAGGTGGACAATGGAATATCTCTGGGGTCATCCCAACAGGCAACCATCCCCGCCAGGAACGAGCACTTACTACGAGGCCGAGTCGTTCAGCTGGTATTCCCGGGATCTGCTGAAGCAGGCTTGGACCCCATCATCCCGCCATAACCGTTTAATCACCCCAGCGAGTTCGGGCGTCATGACGCCTTCTTCAGCACTGCCAGCTAAAACAAACAGCTGCCGAGCGTCGTCCTACAGAAAGGGTTTAAGGGAAAAAAGACAAAGAGGTGAGCTCGGCCAGGCTGTCCCTTTCTACCAGGCAGAGGCACGCTCCCATAAATGAACGGCTCTCGGGATTTCTGGTCCCAAATAGGAGCAATGCTAAGATTTTTACTTTTTGGCCACTCCTACCCGCCCCAGAGGAAAGGAGCTTCCTCTCCCCTCAGAATCACTTCTTCCCTGACAAGGAGGCCTCAACTTCCCCGCTGTGTCTTAGCAAGATCTGGTGAAAGCAAAGAGCTCGCTGCTGACCAGAGGAATATTCTCCTTTTAAAAGGAGAGGTAGCTACCTGATTAGCCTTTGAGATGCCACACTGGCAACGTAATAATAATAATAATAATAATGGCACTTGTTACCACTCACTCCATGCCAAGCACTGTACTAAGCACCTGGGTAGATACAAGATCATCAGGTCGAACATAATCCCTTGTCCTTCCCCGGGCTCACAGTCTAAGAGGAGGGAGAGCAGGAATTGAATCCCCATTTTACAGAGGAGGAAACTGCGGCCCAGAGAAGTGGAGTCAGTTGCTCCAGGTTACCCAGAAGGTAAGCGACAGAGCCAAGATTAGAACGCAGGTCCTCTGATTCCCACACCTGGGCTCTTCCTGCGAGGCCCCGTGTGAGCCAAGGAGTGGACAGGCATAGCCCCACCAGACTGACTGAGTCTTTTAAGGGGACCACAACTCTGGACACTGTGGAGAGGCAGCATGGTTTAGTGGCTACAACATGGGCTTGGGAGTCAGAAGGACCTGGGTTCTAATCCCAACTCTGCCACATATCTGCCGTGTGACCCTGGGCAAGTCACTTCCCTTCCTGTGACTCAGTTCCCTCATCTGTAAAATGGGGATTAAGAGTGTGAGCCCCATGTGGGACAGCGACTGTGTCCAACTTAACTGACTTGTATCTACCCCAGTGCTTAAAACAGTGCTTGGCACCTAATAAGTGCTTAACAAGTTCCATAATTCTTATTATTACTAGGACACACACACAAGCAGCAGTAAACTTCCCCACAAGGCTTACTCATCCCCCCGACATACGGACTCTGGTTCCCAGAAATGTTAGCCCACGAGGTGGCCGTCCACACAGACCTGAGAAGGCCAGTGGCCGGGCCTGGGCGCTCACAAAGCAGCTCTCTCTCCCCCGCCTCAATGTTCCAGCCAGGCCAAGCCAAAAGAAGAGCAGAGGCAGAGTCAGACAATAATAAATAATAATAATAATTATGGTACTTGTTAAGCGCTTACTGTGTTCTAAGCAAGCACTGTTCTAAGCACTGGGGTAGACACAAGGTAATCAGATTGGTTACAGTCCTTGTCCGACATGCGGTTCACACTCTTAATTCCCATTTTACAGATGAGGTAACGGAGGCAAGAGAAGTTCAGTCACGGGTTCGAATCCCAGCTCCACCACTTGTCAGCTGTGTGACTTTGGGCAAGTCACAACTTCTCTGTGCCTCAGTTACCTCATCTGTAAAATGGGGATTAAGACTGTGAGCCCCAGGTGGGACAACCTGATCACCTTGTATCCCCCCCCCCAACACTTAGAACAGTGCTTCGCACATAGTAAGTGCTTAACAAATGTCACCATTATTATTATTATTGTTAAGTGACTTGCCCAAGGGCACACAGCAGATACGTGGCAAAGCTGGGATCAGAACCCAGGTCCTCCTGATTCCCAGGCCCGTGCTCTAGCCACTGAGCCACGCTGCTTCTTGACTCAAGCCCCACACTTACTGACTGTGATCGGACCGTGACCTGGGCCTCAAGACACCAACTTGTTGGGGACTCTGCCCTGAAGGTTTCTAGCAGAGGGAAGAGGACCAATGAGACGGAATGAAAAGAGTGTAACAGCTTCCTAATCAGCCAGAAAGCCTAGAATTTGGAGGAAAGGAGGAAACTGCAAAGAAGGAGAAGTATTCTGTGCGGCACAAGGGGGAGGAGAGGGAAAGGAAAAATAAAATAGTCAGTGAAATCTGAAGAACTCCCCTGAGGGCAAGAAAGGATTGTGTCTTGTTCTTCCTTTAACTCCTCATGGGGCTCAGTTGGGTGCTCCAGCTCACAACGGCCTCTCCAAACCCACTGCTGCTAATTGCAGCCAGACTGAGAAGAGCAAGTGTGTTTGGGGGAAACCAAGGCAGAGAATAAAGAGCACAGGACCAGCAGGCTCTAGAGCACAAACCAGTCAGGATCCTCACGGACAATATATTTAGACCATGCCCCTTGGTAAGAAGGGAGGGGCCGGGAAAGATGGATTTTACCATGGGGCAGATAATTTTAAAACAATTTTGAGGACTCAGCAGGGAGAACTTATAGAAGGGAGGTACACACAGCATGAACAAGACAATCCAACCCACAAGGAGCAGCTGGGTGAAAAATAATGTAATAATACTCAAAGCAGTTGCAGCTCCCAGGTTCAAGAACGTTTTAGTACACTTGGACAGAAGATGATTCGTATTGGGGGACCTGCAGCCTTGCTGTTGCCTTCTATTCTTAGTAGCCAGAAACAATTTTTAAAAGCCACCAACTCCGGAGGCCAGTTTCCCTCTCGAACAACTATATTTCATCTGGGTCAGAAGGGAGGGTTCCTTAAGCAGCCCAAAAGA
Source organism: Tachyglossus aculeatus (assembly GCF_015852505.1). Taxonomy (NCBI): domain Eukaryota; kingdom Metazoa; phylum Chordata; class Mammalia; order Monotremata; family Tachyglossidae; genus Tachyglossus; species Tachyglossus aculeatus. The sequence goes on along the minus strand of NC_052072.1, from coordinate 14,506,050 downwards.
TGACCGAAGGATGCTGAAAAGAAATCATATAGACTAGGCAGCAGCAGGGAGGAGAAAAGAGGAATCAGAGTAAAAGCTCCCAGCCAGATCTACTGTTCAAACACAATCACAAGGGGTCCATCCATGACCAAGCCACAGGGCATCCTGACTGCAGGCCAAGTTGAGTGTTCACTCACTGCTATTCTCGGGGGTTGGAATGAGATGTTTTTGAAATGCCACCCTGTTTTCCCAGCACATCCCGGAACTGGGCAAACTTCCATAACGGGATGAATATGGACATGGCCAGGGAGAAGACTCTCGCATGCAATTTTGGTCACAGGCAGCAGTCATTAGCAGAAAGGATGGCTTGGTGCCCAAGATGAGAAAAACGTCAGCATCCAAAGGACCGACCCTGGACAGCCCCGGAACTCTCAGCAACTACCATCTTGTGACAGAGCTGTCCCAAACAAGACCTTTGGACAGGGCGGAAAAACAAGCAGAGTGACGGGGTCACTTCTGATTGGGATTTGCATTCTCCCCTCCCAACCCCCACCCCCGAGGGGTCTGAGTGCCAGTATAATAATAATGACGGTATTTGTTAAGCGCTTACTATGTGCAAAGCACTGTTCTAAGCGCTTGGGGGATACAAGGTAATCAGGTTGGCCCATGTGCGGCTCACAGTCTTAATCCCCATTTTACAGATGAGGGAACTGAGGCCCAGAGAAGTTAAGTGGCTTGCCCAAGGTCACAAAGCTGATAAGTGTCAGAGCCGGGATTCGAACCCATGACCTCCGACTCCCAAGCCCATGCAGTAATCACCATGGAATCAACCAACTGCATTTATTGTGCGCTTACTGTGAGCAGCGCACTGTACTAAGCACTGGGGAGAGTACGATAAAACAAAGTTGGTGGACATGTTCCCTGCCCACAACGAGCTTACAGTCTAAAGGAAAACTGAAACTTGAAATTTGCAAAGGTCCCTCTCCATCTCTGCTGGCAGCAGCAATCTATTTACAGATCACTTGGAGACAACCCTGTAGACTGTAAGCTCCTTGTGGGAAGCGATCGCATATACCCACTCTGTTGGACTGTACTTTTCACAAGCACTTGGTGCAGTGCTCTGCACACGGGTAAGTGCTCCCTGACTGTCTTGTATTTCGTGTGGGCCTCAACCGGAGACATCTGCTAGCAGGGGGCAAGTACTAACAAATGATAGTGATATAACTGTGGCATTTGTTAAGCGCTCACTATGTGCCAGGCACTGTACTAAGCACTAGGCGAGATCAGGTTGGATATAGTCCCCGTCCCACAAGACTTATAGTCTTAATCCCCATTTTACAGATGAGGTAACAGGCACAGAAGTGAGGTGACTTGCTCAAGGTTACACAGCAGACAAGTGGCGGAGCCGGGATTAGAACTCAGATCCTTCTGACTCCTAGGCCCTTGCTCTATCTACTAGGCCACACTGCTTCTCAAATGAACATCCTACTACAGTCCAGAGTCAGGCTTACGAATGGCAATTCGGGCATCACCTGGTAACTCCCTTCCCTCTCCCTATTCTGCTGCAGTTCTAAACCTGCCTTGTTTGCTTCTCAATTCTCCACAAGCTGTTTCTTAAACTACCATCTCTCCTTCTACTGTTCCTCACCTGCCCTCGAGAATGCAGTCAGCCCCCTGGGTGGAAACTGTGCCCATTCTCCTGTTTCCTCCAACTCCCACAAAAGGAAACTTCCTCCTCCCGCTCTGTCTCATAATCATGCCATGGGTCAGAGTGGGGAGAGAAGAGGGAGATTACAATTATCTTAGCTTGGGAGGATCCACTAATTACCCCAGTGCCTCTGGCACAAAACTCTATCACCAGAGACATCGGTATTCTGATAGACATTTAGATGTCAATCAGCACAAATAATTGGTATTTATCTTTACCCACATCTCATATTTGGCCGAATTCCCTCGCTTATTCCTTGATCTTTATTCATTTATCCCAGCAAAAGTGCTCCAAGAACATCCCCATCATGCACAAATGCACCCCAGCCCAGATTCTGCTGTTCATTCATTCAATCGTATTTATTGAGCGCTTACTGTGTGTGGCCCACGGTTCCTCACTGACCCAGGCATCCCCAAATGGAGGAAATGTGGGCAGCCCTGGGGGTGGGCTGGGACCAGGAGTTCCTCCCCCTTGCAGGGGTGAATGGGTTTTTGCTCTGTCCCATTCTGGGCTGCACAAAGGCTTCAGACATTCACCCCTGACAGCTCATCTAAAGTGTTCCAGTCAGAGAGGTACTCGGCTGAATCGTATTATTCTTTGCAATAAAGGCCTACTGTGGCTCCCCATCCTCCTTGGGTGACTGGCCTTCAAAGCCCTCAGATGGTTCCAAATGACATCACCTCAACTCCCTCCCATGTCATTTTTAAAATCCTCTCTTTTGCCTCGGCCTGTTCCTGACTCAGTCTTCCCCCTTGGCCGATCTCTACATCTGAAGCGTTTCCTCCACCAAGCCCATTTCCTCCAAGGAGCTTTCTCAGTGTAAGTTTGTGATCACTGAGCTCTTCACAGCCCTTACTCAACCCCGAGTGCCTCAGTGCTGGATAGGAAATTTTAGCAGGAAGTGAAGAATGAGAAAGGAAGATTGAAAATAAGCATCTTTGGCACTGTCTCTCAAATTTCTCCACCTCTTAATGGGTCCAGAGACCCTACGACACCTATACTTCCCTTTCACCCTCCTCAAAAAGAAAAAGGCAAACAAAAAACCAGGTGGCAGGATTTTCAGGCCATGGAAGCAGTGCGGATGCAAATAAACTATTTCATCTAGTACTTCAGGACAGCAAAGTCTAGTAGGAAGGCTTCATGGGACGGTGGGAACTAGTGAGACGATGAGGATAGTGTTAAGGGAACAGGCACAGCTCTGACAGTCATAAGAGATCAATGCTGTTGGCTATTGGCCAGAGGGAAGGGAAAGCAAGGGAAGAGTAAAAGGGCTCAGGTCTCCACAAAAGTCTTGCACTTCCAGACCCCTAGGCACCACAGTTCCTCAGTTGAAGAAACTCTGATCTCTAGTGTTTCAAAAATGCTTTAAAAATAAATACACTTCTCACATTCTGGGCGTATCTAGAAAGCACACAGAGTGGCCTAGTGTAAACAGCACAGGTCTGGGGGTCAGAGGATCAGGGTTCTAATCCCAGCTGTGCCCCTTGCCTGCTGTGTGGTCATGGGCAAGCCGCTTAACTTCTCTCAGTTTCCTCACCTGCAAAATGGGGATTAAATGCTACTGCCTCCATGAGAGCCCCGTGTATCCAATCTAGTTATCTTGTATCCATGCCAGCATTTAATACAATGTGCTTAAAACTACTATCATCATCATTATGTGCAGAAGACAATGACTTTTGAATTTTACCATATGGGACGAGCACAGTAACTTTCTCGTGAACAGCTGAACATTATCCTACTAGTTTTGGAGACAGGGAACTGGAGATACAGAAATACCTGCTCCCGCAAGGTGCTCCCTCAAGGTGGGCTTCAAGCTGTCAGCACTTTCCCTCTGGTCTACAGACTGTAAATTCCTTGTGGGCAAAGGGATCGTGTCCATCAACTTTATTGCACTGTTCTCTCCCCAGCGTTTAGTACAGTGCACTGCACACAGTAAGTACTGACTGACTGATCACACACAGCCCCAGCCTTGTCACTTAGTAAATCCTAGGCCTGTAGACTTGACTGATTAAGATCCTAGGATATGCTTTCTTCCCCCATACAATGAACTCCAATCACTTCCCTCCCCCTGGCCTGGAATGCCCTCCCTCCGCACATCTGCCAAGCTAGCTCTCTTCCTCCCTTCAAAGTCCTACTGAGAGCTCACCTCCTCCAGGAGGCCTTCCCAGACTGAGCCCCCTCCTTCCTCTCCCCCTCCTCCCCCTCCCAATCCCTCCGCCTTACCTCCTTCCCCTCCCCACAGCACCTGCATATATGTATGTACATATTTATTACTCTATTTTACTTGTACATATTTATTCTATTTATCTTATTTTGTTAATAGGTTTTGTTTTGTTGTCTGTCTTTCCCTTCTAGACTGTGAGCCCGCTGTTGGGTAGGGACCGTCTCTAGACGTTGCCAATTTGTACTTCCCAAGCACTTAGTACAGTGCTCTGCACACAGTAAGTGCTCAATAAATACGATTGATTGATTGAATGAATGAATGAATGAATGAATGAATGAATGAATGAAAAAGCAGCCCATTCTGGAAATGAACAGCAGCTTATTTTGAACTTCACTTTTTCTGCAAAGCAACAGGGATGGGATTGTCCTGGAAGGATTGGTCTGAGACTAACATTAGAAACAAAACAAAACAAAACAAAAAAACGAGCAAGGATGTCGGATGGGCTGAATTGGCCTGGCCCCCCGTGTATTCCTTTAGCACCTACTACAATGATATATTAGAATTTAGTGCAATGACAGAGAGGGTGATGATGATGGGATCGGTGTGGTTAGACAACCCTCAGACTTGGGGAGATAAAGAGGCAAAGGCAGACGAGGAGAAACATTGAACTTCTTTTTCAATTTATTATTATTTGTGTGTCCCAAATAGGAATCTCCCTGCTGTTGTCCCCAACAGGAGTTAGAAAAGAAAAGATGAAATCTCTCCCACAGATATGCAATTCCAGACACCCTTGGCCACAAATATGTAGTTCTCTCGCCATTTGCTTCTTCCCTTCCTTATGTTCCACCCCTCACTCACTTTGCTCTGCCTCCTCTTCCCTTCTTCCCAACTCTTATTCCTGCTTTCACCTTCTTTCTCTTCTCACCCTCTCTGTCTTGCCCCTTGAATTCCTGAGGCGGGAGGGCTGTTCCCAACAGCCTCTGCTACTAGGGCACCAACTCTCACACCCCAAACCTGCCCCTCCACATCTCAAAAATATGAAAACCTCTCCGTGGGAGTTCCGCCAGGCTTTGCCCAGAGTCTCTCGGAACGGAGGCGTTCTGGGGGAGAGCTGGAAATGCTCAAATGACATTTTTCATTTCACCATCTCTTTCCTGAGATATCCAGCAGTCCTCTCCTTGAGAAGTCTTCTCCCTTCTCCAAAGGGCTGACGAAGCAAAGCTGGAAGAATAAGCGTCACGAGAGAGACTACTAGAGTCGAGCAAAAGCAAGCCGATCTCAGTACCTCGAGCGAGAGTCATAGTGGACCCCGGCCCGGCCAGGCCCTGCTTCGTAACGGCCACCAGACACCTTCAAGTGGGTTGCTAGCACTCCTCTGATTACCACATACTGCTCTGACACAGCCTGTCTTGTTGCTTAAATTCACTTCCCCGGCATATGAAGCAAACCTCCTCTATTAACAGAATACACTTCAGAATCAAGCGAAGAGGAAGTAAGAAATACTTACGGCTCTGGCAGCTTCCCCAAAGTCTATCTTTAGTCGTCCCATGGCTCTTATTATAGCGATGATGGATTGTATGGTATTGCTATAGACAACGACTTTATACTGTTTGCATTCTTCCTCTGAATAGCCGTCCTCATGAATGATCCTGTAAAAAAGACAAAAATCGTGACAGTCGATCTGAATGGAAAGGACGCGTGGACTTTTTTACGCCTAGTGGGGAAATAAGTTTTTCAAAAAGCCACCCTCTCACTTACTTCATCTGTTTCACAATGGTGCTTTTACCAGATTCTCCAGCACCTAAAAAACAGAGAAAAAACAAGGCAGGCCTTAAAACGAATCCCAAACCAGAATCCACACTTGAAGCCACAAAACCAGGGCAAGGGGGTGGGGCCTTCCATCCCTGCTCAGCTGGGATAAGAAGTCAAGCACCAAAATCTTACTTCAACCATCACTTCTTCTAAAAATGCCCAACTAAGTCCCCCCTCCATATGCATCTCTCACTTCCCTTGTGTGTGACTCATCCACCAAGTGGCTTCCTGAGGGAACAAGAACTCTTGGTCTCCATGGTTATGCCGGAGCTGCCGTACGGTGCAGAGCTACAGGCGACCCGGGCATCCCTGAAAGCTTGAGGGTGCAGGCTCCAGCTGGAGAAAATTTGCAACACCTTTTCAACCCTCCAAAGGCATCACCTTCGACATGAGGCTCCCTTTTCCTAGTGAAGTCACCTCATCATCTGGTTGAATGCGCAGGTGTCTATTTTAATATTGTATAGTTTATTTTTTAATCATTTGGTACTTTGCTCTGACCCCATTACCTTTAACACACTTGACATTTGTCTCTCCCTCTCACATTATACTGAGAGCTCTTGGAGTGTAGGAACTGGGTCTTACTCTATGTCCCCAAAACCCAGGACAGGGCTCTGTTTATGCGCACGCACACACACACGCTGATGGATCAATCCATCAGTCAATCAATGGTATTTATTGAGTGCTTACTGTGTGCAGAGCACTGTACTATGTACTTGGAAGAGTACAATATAATAAATAGTTATAACCGATCCCTACCCTCAGGGAGCTTACAGTCTAAAGGGGGAGACAGACATTGAAATACTGATGGCTAGGGGAAATGGCGGGTATAAGGCCAAAGACATCAATGAACACAGCTGACGAGGAGGATGAGAACAGTGCTTTGCACATAGTAAGCATTTAATAGATGCCATCATTACTATTATGAAGAAGAAGAGCCATTAAGGTCCCATTTTTGGCCCCAGGCTGTTCCCCAGCTACCGGGTCCTCCCTCTTCCTCGGGGGTGCTTGCTTCATCTGTAATCTGGGTTTCTAGGGGCAGGGGCAGTCCATGATGCCACCATGCCAGGGGGCTGCAGAAAAGGACCTCTTCAGAAACCCCCAAACTGGGCACCAACAGAGGGACCGATTGAAATAAGAGCTGGCTCTCGGTTTCGCCTGAGTCAATTAGGCCAGGCCATTCTGCTGACTGCCTGTCCCCTGAGGAGTGCCCCAGTGCCATTCTTCACAACTGTCCCAGGAAGACGCTGTGTGTTTTGCATTGATACTATAGGATTCTTCCCAGCATGGCGGGGACAGGGGAAGATAGGGGGAGCGGGGAGACGAAAACTAGTACTGAGCACTACTGTTGAGGAAACTGAGGCACAGAGAAGTTAAGTGACTTATTTTAGAACAGTGCTATGCACATAGTAAGCGCTTAATAAATGCCATCACTATTATCTAAGTCACAAAATCCTTAACCTCAAAGATCTAAATGGATTTCCCCGCCCTGGGGAAAGTTTAGCATGACTCTTCTTAGCCTTGAGATCAATTTGGGTCAACTACTGAGAATCCAAGCTCTTGCTTTCTCCCGCCCCATTTCAATCAATCAATCAATCAGTCAAGCAATGGTATTTATTGAGTGCTTACTGTGGGCAGAGCACCACACTAAGCGCTTTTGCCTACTCTTGTCATTTCACAGCCCGATAAGCTCCGCAACATTGCCAAGATCCGCCCTTTCCTCTCCATCCAAACCGCTACCCTGCTAATTCAAGCTCTCATCCTATCCCGTCTGGACTACTGCACTAGCCTTCTCTCTGATCTCCCATCCTCGTGTCTCTCTCCACTTCAATCCATACTTCATGCTGCTGCCCGGATTATCTTTGTCCAGAAACGCTCTGGACATATCACTCCCCTCCTCAAAAACCTCCAATGGCTACCGATCAATCTGCGCATCAAGCAGAAACTCCTCACCCTGGGCTTCAAGGCTGTCCATCACCTCGCCCCCTCCTACCTCACCTCCCTTCTCTCCTTCTACTGCCCAGCCCGCACCCTCCGCTCCTCCACCACTAATCTCCTCACTGTACCTCGCTCTCGCCTGTCCCACCATCGACCCCCGGCCCACGTCATCCCCCGGGCCTGGAATGCCCTCCCTCTGCCCATCCGCCAAGCTAGCTCTCTTCCTCCCTTCAAGGCCCTGCTGAGAGCTCACCTCCTCCAGGAGGCCTTCCCAGACTGAGCCCCTTCCTTCCTCTCCCCCTCGTCCCCCTCTCCATCCCCCCGTCTTACCTCCTTCCCTTCCCCACAGCACCTGTATATATGTATATATGGTTGTACATATATTACTCTATTTATTTATTTATTTATTTATTTTACTTGTACATTTCTATCCTACTTATTTTATTTTGTTGGTATGTTTGGTTCTGTTCTCTGTCTCCCCCTTTTAGACTGTGAGCCCACTGTTGGGTAGGGACTGTCTCTATGTGATGCCAATTTGTACTTCCCAAGCGCTTAGTACAGTGCTCTGCACATAGTAAGCGCTCAATAAATACGATTGATTGATTGATTGATTGTAACTGACTGACTTTCCCCTGGAGGGTGGACAGGGCAGGGCTAAGAGGTCCAAGTCTGTCATTCCATCTTACTCCTGAGACACTCTGGAAAACGGTTCCTTTAGAAAAGGCATCGGAAACTAATGACTAAAATGAGATTGGGAGAGTATCTGTAGCTTTCAACGTTCTGTGCTCCCTGCACTCAATTTTAACAACTGAGTGAAAGCAGTTACCTTCTACAGTAAGCAGTGGATTACCTGAACTAGCTGGGATGGAAATTAATGTAGAGCACTGAAAGGGTGGCTAACAAAGAGAACAAAAGTCGCTATCTCATGTACCCTCACAATTTTAATTCAATTATCATTATTATTATTCAAACTAGCCTTAGCCAAGAGGACTTGTCAGTCAGACCCTTGTGGCCCAGATAATTGGTTTTCTGCAGTGCCCAATACTGTCTCATGATTCAGTACCTAAAGGAGGTCCTCCAAAAATCCACCTATGGGCTAAAAGTCGCAAATAAAGACAAAACCTGAGATGAGGTCATTGCCCTGAAACCCTAATTTGATGCTTCCCTCTCATTTCACAAAACTTCATTATGATAGAGGCAAACAATTTAAGCTAGAAATGAACCAATGATTTTTTTTGATGGCATTTATTAAGCGCTTACTATGTGCAAAGCACTGTTCTAAGCACTGGGGAGGTTACAAGGAGATCAGGTTGTCCCACGGGGGGCTCACAGTCTTCATCCCCATTTTACAGATGAGGAAACTGAGGAACAGAGAAGTGAAGTGACGTGCCCGAAGTCACACAGCTGACAATTGGCAGAGCTGGAATTTGAACCCATGACCTCTGACTCCAAAGCCTGTGCTCTTTCCACTGAACCACGCTGCTTCTCTATTGAGTTTGAGTGCTTACTCTGTGTACAGCACTGTACTAAGTTCTTGGAAGAGCACAACAACAAGCTTATAGTCTAGAAGGGGGAGCAGAAGTGAATGAACAAATGAACAAAGGTGAAATGCAGAAATATCAGGGTATGGAAATTATCATTATTATTATTATTATGCTTTGCACATAGTAAGCGCTTAATAAATGCCATTATTATTATATTAAATGGTTGTGTGCCCAGCATTGTGCTAAGTGCTGGAGTAGATAGAAGACAATCAGATCGGCCCCAGTCCCTGCTCCACATGGGACTTACAATCTCTAAGTGGTAGGAAGAACATCTCATTCTCATTTTGTAGATGAGGAAACAGAGGCACACAGAGGTTAAGTGGTTTGCCCAAGGTCACACAGGAGGCCACTGGCAGTGCTGGGATTAGAACTCAGGCAATCTGCAGTCCCATGGTCTTTCCACTATGTCACGTGGCATCTCAAGGCTGAAGGAGTTGGTTGTATGAGAACTTGACCCCTTTAGAGGAGGATATTGTTGTTCCCATATTCTCAGGAGGAACGATCAAGCTATCTGGTGACTATTTCACAGAGCCTAACAGAGGACATGGAAGAGATAGGATCTGTTGGTTGGCAATGATAGAACCGTAGCTTTCCCACAAGATCTGTTTCATCACAAGCAGCTCAACACGAGTCAGTCAAAGCATTCTCTCCTTCATTCTCTAGGCCCTCCTCAGCATGGCCTAGTGAAAAGAACAATTGCCCAGAGTCAGAGAACCTAGGTTCTAATCCTGACTCCGCCACTTGCCTGCTGGGTGACCCTGGGCAAGTTACTTAACTTGTCTGTGCTTCAGTTAACTCATCTGAAAAAATGGGATTAAGACTGTGAGCCCCCTGTGGGACACGGACTCTGTCCAACTGGATTATCTTGTACATACCCCAGCACTTAGAGTGGCTGGCACACAGTAAAAGCTTAACAACTACCATAAGCCCAACAAAAAATAAAACAAAACAAATGCTTTCAGCTTCCAGGTTATCCTCCTCTCACTATTAGAATGTCAGCCCCATCTAGTATTTTTCTTGCATTTCCATTTCCTAGTTGAGTGTGTTATGCCTAGGAGATAAACCCAGGAAATATCATCATCACCACCAACATTATCATCATCATCATCAATGGTATTTGTTGGGTGCTTACTAAGTTCAAAGCATTGTACTAAGTGCTTGGGAGAATACAATACCTCAGCTGGCAGACACGTTCGTTTTCCACAGGCTTACACAATCCAGAGGGGTTGCTTGTGTGCTCTCCCTCCTTCTCCTCCTATGGCAACCTCCATGGGTCAGCCTTCATTTTCCACTGTGCTTAATCCCTAGTTTTTCCCAGAGAAGTACTGCAGCATCCAGCGGGTCAAGACCTCGGCTGGAGCCAGTCCTCTCTTGGGAATCCCAAGCCCATATCAGGAGCCCCAAAAGTTCCCAGCAAGCTCAATGCCATCTTCCTTTCTGATATCCCCACCCACCCCTGATGCTTCTTTCTTTCCACTCATTTCCCTCTAGGCCTTCCACCCAATCGCTCGCTCCAGCTCCTAGTTGACACTTTCCCACAGCACCTTCCAGGCAGGAGACCTTTCCCACCCCTCTCTGTTTTCCTAGCTTAGGCTCTCCGGGCCAATCATATGCTTCAACATGACGGGAGGAGGAGAAGGGGGAAGAAGAAACAGGGAGGATAAGGGAGAGTACTTGAGCTCTCTCTTAACAGACAAGCCCCTTGGATGCCTTCTCTTGAGCGGCCCAAACAGCACCTTTCTGGAAACCAAGGGGCTCCCCAGGGTACCTCTTGTATCTACCCCAGTGCCTGGCACACCGTAAGCACTTAACAAATACCACAATTACTAATATTATTAGGGGACTGCCCATGTGGGGCGGAGGCCGTCTCATCTCATGACCCTGTATCTGTCCCAGTGCTTAAGACATTGTAAGCTCTTAATATAAATGCCACTGTTCATTGTAGGAGGGGAACTTTGTCTACCAACTCTGTTATATTGTACTCTCCCTGGCGCTTAGTCCAGTGCTCTGTACACAGTCAGCTTAAAGTGATGGGGGAGGGGGGAGCCGTGGCACGGTGGGGGCAGGGTAGAGACAGGGAATGCGATATACAACCACGGGCAGCAGGATAACGATTCCCAGATGTGCACTGGAAAGAACTGCACAGGAGAGGCAGTATTCCCCACCCCCAGCAAGGGGTTGGAGGGGCCCCAGCCTCAATTCCAGTAGAGTCCAAGCCCACTTTCAACCCAGACTAGTCTGCAGTCCTTGGGCTCTGAAGCCGGGGCCAGGGCTGCCGCTGACCGGGACTGCCAGTCCAGAGGCAGCTCGGCCCTGTGGGCTCAGTAAAGGCATCTCAACTGCCTTCTTACTTTTCACCTAGTGCGGAGCAGAATGGAAATAGGAACCCGGGGACACACTAGGAAGCGCAGATGTGATTCACTTCTGCTGCCTCCTGGTGTTAATATAATCATAATCATCTGGAAAGAGATTCTTGCTGAAAATTAATTTTTAGGAAGCTTGCAGAGTGCGATTTCAGCATCCACCATCAATAAAAAAATACTATCTTTCAACATCTGTTCATCAGCACGGATGCCTGTCTCTCTGACAGTGCTCACTGAACTTCTCAACTGTACCTCCACCAGAAGAGTTGCAGATTGACTGGTCATATATACCTCTCCCCTCCTCCCCGGCATAAAGGGAAGAAAGGGGATGTTGCTGTCAGGGTCAGAGGTCGGGTGGGGAGGCGGGGAGGGAGAGTCAGGTAACAACTAGCTGGGAGGGCTATGGTACACACCCACCCCTACATCCCAACACCATCTTAAAGACCATTAGATTTCAAGCTCCCCGAGGGGCAGGGATCATTCATTCATTCAATCATATTTATTGAGCGCTTACTGTGTGCAGAGCACCGTACTAGGCGCTTGGGAACTACAAGCTGGCAACATATAGAGACGGTCCCTACCCAACTACGGGCTCACAGTCTAGAAGGGGGAGACAGACATCAAAACAAAACATGTGGACAGGTGTTAAGTCATCAGAATAAATAGAAATAAAGCTAGATGCACATCATTAACAAATTAAATAGAATAGTAAATATGTACAAGTAAAATAAATAGAGTAATAAATCTGTACAAACATATATACAGGTGCCGTGGGGAGGGGAAGGAGGTGGGGCGGGGGGGGTGGGGAGGAGGAGAGGAAAAAGGGGGCTCAGTCTGGGAAGGCCTCCTGGAGGTGGTGCACTCTCAGTAGATTGTGTTTCCTGCTTCTGTTGTACGTTTAAACTTCTACAAAGGATGGTCTTTTTATGTGCACAAAGGCACTCATCAGTGAACTTCACCATTAAAAGAGTCTTCAGAAATACCCCAGTGAGCTGCACACAGTAATTACTCAAACGTTGCCGATGATGGGGAAAGTCGCCCCCTTCCTCCCGCCCTCCCAACTGGACCAGCTCTGCTACCAACAGGAACAATGAAAAGGCCCTTAAATAGGGCTCTACCCAACGGCCTGGAGGTTGCCCACCCACCCACTTGCCCCCCAAAACAGCCCCACTAGAAGGAGGTACGAACTCCAGGTCTGGCTGTAGCTCTGGCTCCCGCAGGGGAGAAACTGGGGCTGGGCAGGCTGGGAGCACTTAGGTACATATCTGTAATTTTATTTATTTGTACTGATGTCTGACTCCCCCACTGTAGACTGTAAACTCGTTGTGGACAGGGAATGGGTCTGTTTAATGGTGTATCGCACTCTCCCAAGTGCTTAGTACAGTGCTCTGCACACGGTAAGCGCTCAATAAACTCGACTGAATGAATGACCGAATGAATGGGGGGGCTGCTTTGGGCTGAGACGGCTGGGGAGACCTGGCTGGAGCAGAAGACCCCCAACGGCCCTTTTAGTGCCTGCCACGGTTCACAGCCTCCATCTCAGGCAATTGTCTGGGAAGTCAGAGGCAATCAATCAATCGTATTTATTGAGCGCTTACTGTGTGCAGAGCACTGTACTAAGCGCTTGGGAAGTACAAGTTGGCAACATATAGAGACAGTCCCTACCCAACAGTGGGCTCAGTCTAAAAGGGGGAGACAGAGAACGAAACCAAACATACTAACAAAATAAAATAGATATGTACAAGTAAAATAAATAAATAAATAAATAGAGTAATAAATAAGTACAAACATATATACAGGTGCTGTGGGGAAGGGAAGGAGGTAAGATGGGGGGATGGAGAGGGGGATGAGGGGGAGAGGAAGGAAGGGGCTCAGTCTGGGAAGGCCTCCTGGAGGAGGTGAGCTCTCAGTAGGGCCTTGAAGGGAGGAAGAGAGCCGGCTTGGAGGATGGGCAGAGGGAGGGCATTCCAGGCCCGGGGGATGACATGGGCCGGGGGTTGATGGCGGGACAGGCGAGAACGAGGTACGGTGAGGAGATTAGCGGCAGAGGAGCGGAGGGTGTGCGGTGGGCTGTAGAAGGAGAGAAGGGAGGTGAGGTAGGAGGGGGCGAGGTGATGGACAGCCTTGAAGCCCAGGGTGAGGAGTTTCTGCCTGATGCGAAGATTGATTGGTAGCCACCGGAGATTTTTGAGGAGGGGAGTAACATGCCCAGAGCATTTCTGGACAAAGACAATCCAGGCAGCAGCATGAAGTATGGATCGAAGTGGGGTAGTCCCGCAGGAGTTTCCCTCACGGCCACAACAGCACAGGGGAAGGGGGGTGTTTCTCCATTCCTGAAGCTTCACGTCTTTCTTTCTCATTCCCAGGAAGCATGGGTCCTTTCTACCGCTGAGGCCTTACAGTGCTCCAAAGCCAAACGCCAGACTGATCGCTCTGGTGATGTTGTCCACATGAGGATGGAGAAGAGAACTCTGCCCCAGACAGTTGCACGCAGCTACTTTCCTGAGCAAAGTCATCAGCTCCGTCCAGTCCAGCTGCAAAGCCAGGTGGCAAAGGCTCTGCTCATGATGGCTTTTTCTCTTTAGCCAACTGGCCTGGGGAGCCAGGTAGGCTCCTGCCTCACCTCTGCTGGACTGGGAGGGCGTGGTCCCCTGGGGCCAGAGAAAGACTCCCTTGGACACTGCTCGGTATCTCATTTTAGACTCCAGTGATTAATTTCCTACTTCATTTTTGGAGCCCAGGGATCCAGAAGGGCTCTCTGAGCACGCACTACACTATTCAGCCTTTCTAGAACCCTTATTTTCAGAACATATTGCACACACACAAAAAAATCTATTCATTCTGCCTGTCAATCACTCAGGGAAGTACAAGTTTGGAAATTCAAAGCTGGAAATGTGTTGCTTAATAGGTACAAAAATGTTACCTCACTTAGAGCTAATTGTCCTGAGAGCCCGAAAGCCCTCTATTTAGTCAAAAGTATCAAAGCTCCCGGCCCGTTACCCGACTTGGGTTTCCCCCTCCCCGCTCTCCTGGAGGATGTGAAACAGCCCATTTCACGAGCAGTGAAATGGCCAAAAGGCTAACAGGAGAGAAGAGGCCTGCCCAGAGGCTTAGAGAGTCCACAAACTGGACAATTGGGCCCAAGTAATCAGAGTGGGCTGGAATCACTAAATCTGGCTACAGTCCTAGCCAAAGTCATTCGGCCACGAAATGCACATTTTGGGTTTTGGAAGGGCAGAACTGGAGATGGGGGTGGAGGGAAGAACATAGTTCAACCACTACTACGGAGAAGCCAGAAGCCAGAAACCTTACTCCAAACCGCAAGATCAAAAAAATGAGAAAAAAACCCTGCATGTACCAATGTTACTACATGTGAAGAGGGCTAGTCAGTAAGCCACCAGATTCAGCTTTCAACACAGAAGGCATTGTTAGGTGTGCCTAGCTTGGTATTAAGAGCCATCTTATACATTGTGGGCAGGGAACAGGTCTACCAACTCTCTTCATTTCATTCATTCAATCGTACTTATTGAGCGCTTAGTGTGCAGAGCACTGTACTAAGCGCATGGAGAGTACAAATCGGCAACATATAGTGACGGTCCCTACCCGACAACCGGCTCACAGTCTAGAAGGGGGAGACAGACAACAAAACAAGTAGACAGGTGTCAATACCAACAGGATAAATAGAATTATAGCTATATGCACATCATTAATAAAACAGAGTAATAAATATGTACAAATATACAGAAGTGCTGTGGGGAGGGGAAGGAGGTAGGGCAGAAGGGAGGGGGTGGGGGAGATGAGGAAGAGGAGCAGAGGAAAAAGGGGGGCTAGTCTGGGAGGGCCTCCTGGAGGAGGTGAGCTCTCAGTAGGGCTTCAAAGGGAGGAAGAGAGCTAGTTTGGCAGCTGTGTAGAGGGAGGGCATTCCTGGCCAGAGGTAGGACGTGGGCCAGGGGTCGACGGTGGGACAGGCGAGAACGAGGGACAGTGAGAAGGTTAGCGGCAGGAGTGGAGCGTGCAGGCTGGGCTGTAGAAGAAGAGAAGGAAAGTAAGGTCCAGCGCTTAGAACAGTGCTTTGCACATAATAAGCGCTTAAAAAAATGCCATCATTATTATTATTAGGAGGGGGCAAGGTGATGGAGAGCTTTGAAGCCGATAGTGAGTTTTTGCTTCACGCGAAGGTTGATAGGCAACCACTGGAGATGTTTAGGAGGGGAGTGACATAATAATAATCATAATGGCATTTATTAAGCGCTTACTATGTGCAAAACCCTGTTCTAAGCACTGGGGAGGTTACAACGTGATCAGGTTGTCCCACGGGGGGCTCACAGTCTTAATCCCCATTTTACAGATGAGGTAACAGGCACGGAGAAGTTAAGTAACTTGTCCAAAGTCACACAGCTGACAAGTGGCAGAGCCAGGATTTGAACCCATGACCTCTGACTCCAAAGCCCGGGCTCTTTCCACTGAACCACGCTGCTTCTCTGTCCAGAGAAGCATGCCCAGAGCATTCCTGTAGAAAGATAATCCGGGCAGCAGAGTGAAGTACAGACTGAAGCGGGGAGAGACAGGAGGATGGGAGATCAGAAAGGAGCCTGATGCAGGAATCCAGTTGGGATAGGATGAGAGACTGAACCAACAAGGTAGTGGTTTGGATGGAGAGGAAAGGGCGGATCTTGGATACTGTTCTCTCTCAAAGGCTTAATACAGTGGTCTGCACAAAACACTCAATACGTAAGCACTCAATAAATATGACTGATTGATCTTTTAGTCGCTGTATATGAGATTCATCGACTATTCTAAGTTTCAGGTGACCTGCTGGATTCAGGTTTGGCAGCTGGAACACAGAGTAGCATCCACGATGGAGATGAGAGGAGGGAAACAGATTACTTGAAGCCATAGGCAATATTCAGTTTTGCTCTGGGGCCACAAGTTGACTACGTGATCTAAATATCCAGTTGCACCAAACAGTAACGTTGGTTTGGTTTTTTTCAGTCACACATAAGGCCGGGTTCTGCAGTAGCGATATCTTTTATGATAAAAAAGCCAATTCTCTTTGTCACTGTGCCAGTCTGTTTTGCCTTTCCATTTAGACTGTATGCTCCTCTAGGGCAGTATCTATTTTAGCTCCTTCCTAAGGTTCCAGGGCTGCCAGAAATACCAGGTGCCAAAAGTCTCGGCCATTTTTCCCAATGATACTTCACAACCACAGCAACAGCAGTGGTGTTCCAATCAGGTTGGAAAAATCCGTTCCCAAAATCCACCACAATTAAGTTGGCAGCCTTGGTGTTAGATACCCAGGTCCCTCCCCAAGGCACAATTTGGTCAATCGGGAAGAGAACTCCAGTCAACCCAGCCAGGGCAACCACACTTTCCCCTAGGGCCACTGGCTCTTTTGAAGGCATTTGGGGCTGTCACTCAATGGAAAGACGGGGAAAAAGGAAAGGATCTCTTGATATCAGAATGTGGGGCAACCAAAAGAGGCTTTAGAGAGAGTGGTCTGGGGAACAGAAGGGAGATTCTCAGGATTTCAAAAGCATATCCTAACAACAAAAATAAGGGCGCAGGAAGACTGTGTTCTAGGGAGGAGAGAAGGGGGTGACTTCAACATTCTAGGATGAACCAAAACAGTGAGGAAGTGGCTTGGGACTTCAGCCCACACTTAAATTAGGAGGTTTCAAGAAAAGGTGTCAAAAGTAACACGTGTCCTAAGCCTGTATATCTACAGCACCAGAATCAATCACCATGGCTTGAAGTAGGATTTTTGGGGGGAGGGGGGCACAAAAAAGACAACATTAACGCATTATCCCCAAATTCTCACCCAGCAGGGGACCCCTAGATATTCCTGGAGATCCTCCTGTAGCCCAGAACTGCATGAACAAGCCATTTGATAATTTGGGGAAAAGGTGAGTGCCCTCATCCCCAACTCGGAGATGGGACCCGAGGCCCAAAGCAGATTATTACAGTTGAGCTGCTGGAAGGTTATTAGTGTACGCTGCCCATAATAGGAAAGTGAATTTCTCAACAGTATTTGAGGGCTTACTGGGTGCGGAGCACTGTACAAAGCTCTTGAAAGAGTACAGTAAAACAGAGTTGGTAAAGAGACTCCCTGCCCATAAGAAGCTTAAAGCCTAGAGGGTGAAGTCTAAAGAGTGAACAAAGATGACCACAGAACTCACTACTCTTGTCCCAACTGCAGAGACGTGTTTGCCCCACGGGGCTGAAGAATGATTCCTGTGTTACACTGACTTTCAGCAATACATTTCAAAGCCTGTTTAGAACTGTGACTTCCACAGGAACAACTTCACTACAATGTTTCTTCACTTGCGGTATGTGCGCGTTTCCACGTATACTGTGTACACGGATCGAGGAACAGTCATTTCTGCCGTAACACTGTGGCTCAGTGGAAAGAGCCCGGCTTCGGAGTAAGACGTAAAGGGTTCAAATCCCGGCTCCGCCAACTGTCACCTGCGTGACTTTGGGCAAGTCACTTAACTTCTCTGTGCCTCAGTTGCCTCATCTGTCAAATGGGGATTAAAACTGTGAGCCCCCCGTGGGACAACCTGATCACCTTGTAACCACCCCAACGCTTAGAACAGTGCTTTGCACATAGTAAGCACTTAACAAATACCATCATTATTACTATTATTGTGTTCTGGTGCTACTCTAGCCCTCTGACCCACTGTTGCAGACAGTTAGTTCAAAGATCCCAACACGACTGACATTTGGAGAGGAATTCCTCCCCGCCAGACTATATGCTGCTTGTGGGCAAGGACTGCATCTACCAACTCTGTTGTATTTTCCCAAGTGCTTAGTACAGTGCTCTGCACACAGTAAGCACTCAATAAATACCACCGATGGATTGCCACTAGAAGAATGCTATGGCCTTTTGGCACTCGCTGTTATTTTGTTAAACTAAATACTGCAAAATGGCAAAAGCACAAAGAAATATTGTATAAGTCTGGAAAATACAGTAGTATCACGCCCTGCCCGTGCTGCACACGTGTGCAATCTACATCTGCCAACTGCTGGATTCATTTCTAGCCAAAACAGATTCCCGTTGTGCGAAGAATGTTCTCTAATACGTCCCTCATGTTCTACCCAAATTGGGTAATGAAAAACACACGGTTATCAGAGAAATGTCTGTATACCTTACAGGGATGAGTGGCCTAGCCCATTACTTCTGAGATTTCCTCTCTTCCTCCCCAACCTATCGAACAAAGGGGTGCTATAGTGGCAGAACCCCATGTTAAAGGAAACGCAGGCTGCAGAATCCACCTATCCTGCCACTGTGAACATGGGCAAACCACTTCTCCAACACTAAACAGTGAATGGTGGGCAAATGGGCTCGTTTGACTAACTGATACCAATCAATCAATATTATTTACTGCGCTTTTACTGTGTGCAGGGCACTGCGCTTGGGGAAATGCAATATAGTCCCTGCCCCCAAGGAGCTTCCAGTCTAGAGAGGAAGACAGTAAAATAAATTACAGATTGGGGAAAAGGCAGAGTGTAAGGTTATGTACATAAGTACGGTGACTATCAAGTGCTTAGTATTCATTCATTCATTCAATCTTACTTATTGAGGGCTTACTGTGTGCAGAACACTGTATTAAGTGCTTGGGAAAGTGCAATGCAACAGTAAACAGTGACATTCCCTGCCCACAACCACCTTACAGTCTAGAGAGGGGAGACAGACATCAATACAAATAAATACAATATCAATTACTGATAAAGCTGATCGGTTTGAACACCCCACTGAGGGTAACAGTTTTTTCTTCTCTTTTCTTTCTAAAGTGGTATTTGTTAAGCACTTACTGTGTGCCAGGCACTATATTAAGTCCTGGAGTAGATAAGCTAATCTAGTTGGACACAGTATCTGCCCCACATGGGGTTCAATGTCTTAATCCCCATTTTTACAGAGGAGGTAACTGAAGCACCGAGAAGTGAAGTGACTTGCCCAAGGTCACACAGCAGACAAGTGGCAGAGCCGGGATTAGAACCCACGTCCTTCTGACTCGCAGGCTCCTGCTCCATCTGCACAGCTTCTCAAAGCAGCCAAATTCATTCCAGAAACCGGAGGAAGGGCTCCTTCTGGGGGAATCCTTCCTTGGCTCTGGAATTCCCCCCTCCAGCTGGCCAACCAAAGCCCAAACGGATTGACTTTTAGGACCCAACGCCCAACTCCTCTTTTCCTGTTGATGAACCTAAGTAGCAGGGCTGTGGGTTTGCTGGCCTTGCTCTTGATTCATTTTTTCAATGTTTAAAATGTATTTTAAGGTTGTGACTTCAAAAAGTATGTTAGTCAGCTCTGAGGTCAAGTCAAATCATAGGGCACAGCTGTTACCAATTCAACAAATAAGATGTATTTACATAAAAAGACTACATACACACACGCTCTCACTTATACATATCTTTGCTTCTTTGTTTAAA
Source organism: Tachyglossus aculeatus (assembly GCF_015852505.1). NCBI lineage: Eukaryota > Metazoa > Chordata > Mammalia > Monotremata > Tachyglossidae > Tachyglossus > Tachyglossus aculeatus. The sequence goes on along the minus strand of NC_052072.1, from coordinate 14,486,115 downwards.
GAAAACACTGCTGATGGTAAAATTTCTGTCGGGTGGCTACACTGAAAGAGAAGCAGCATGGCCTAGTGATGGGCCTAGGAATCAGAGGAACAGGGTTCTAATCCTGGCTCTGCCACTTGCCTGATGTGTGAACTTGGGCAAGCCACTTTACTGCCTCTGTGCTTCAGTTACCTCCTCTATAAAATGGGGATTAAGACTGTGAGCCCTATGTGGGACCCTCCCAGTCGCTTATTACAGTGCCCTGCACATAGTAAGCATTCAATAAATACCACTGATTAACTGACAGGGACTGGTGTCCAACCTGATTATCTTGAACCTACCCCAGTGTTAGTACACTGCCTGGCACACAGTAAGTACTTAAATACCATTAAAAAAGAAAAAAAAGTCTTCCACAGCAACCATCCATCCATACCAACACACATATACACATGAACCTCTAGCTCCAAGGGGATGAGCCTGGCATTCCTAAACACGGCTGCTCAGACCCCGAGGGCACTGCCGATAGACGCTCCTGTCTTGTCCGCAATCAAGGGTCCACCACGGAGCTGCCCACTTACACGGATCTCCAGTTTATGGTTGGAGAAAGGAGAAAGTGAAGGAGGATGGGGGGTGGGGAGGAGGGAGAGTGCGAGCGAATCATATGTAGACACCTTTGGAGGGGAGGACATATGCTCGGTTAATTTCTCCAGGCATGGTTTAGGCTTACCCTCCCCCTTGCCCAGTCTCCATGGAGCCAACACCACACGTGGCAAGACAACTGGCAGGGGCGTGGGGGCAGGTGGATGCTGCCTGTGGCTGCTGAACAGGAAAAATCTCCGGGAGATCTCTTCAGCAGGAAGCACCGCTGTGTCCTCACCCATTTCATAAGTCACACAACTCGTCACCGAAGCTAAAACCAGAGCTCAGAATGTACTCTCTCAGGCTGCCGGCTGCCAGCCTGGCACATACCCAGCACCGGTCGGGTGGGGTGTGTTTTGATCCCAGCCGGGCTCCGGAAGTTCACCCCCAAAGCCGACCAACTGGGTTCACAGCACCGCAGAACCCGTTTTAAAAGAATAAACTGGAAGAAGTGCTAACTCGGAGCTCTCCCCCGACCCGTGAGAGAGCCATTATCGTCAACCCAAACCTTCTGTGCTACCACAGTGGGCCTGGGGCGCCGTACTTTCCAGAGGAGACAGTGTCCAGAACCTCAAGATGCTTACAACCTACCGGGATAAACCCAGACAGGCCTACCTATATTCCGGGTAAAACAAGCAGAAGCAGTGTGGCCTGGTGGATAGGGCTCAGGCTTGGGAGTCAGAATAATAATAATAATAATAATAATGATAATGGCATTTGCTAAGCACTTACTATGTGCGAAGCACTGTTCTAAGCGCTGAGAAGGACCTGGGTTCTAATCCCAGCTCCACCACTTGTCTGCTGTATTTCCTTGGGCAAATTGCTTAACTTCTTTGGGCCTCAGTTTCCTCATCTGTAAAATGGGGATTAAGACTGGGAGCCCTTTGTAGGACCGGGACTGTGTCCAACCTGATTAGCTTGTATCTACCCCAGCACTTAGAACAGTGCCTGGCACATAGCGAGCACTTAATACCATTAAAAAACAAACAAAAAAAAACCCCCAAATACCAAAAAAGGCAGATCACAGACTGTGCGTGGTGACAGGAGAAGGAGGAAGGTTCTTGGAGGCAAATTTCCTGAAGGAGATGGACTGAGAGGAAGGAGATCTGACCAGAACAGGTGACTCTTTCCCCCAGTCCAGTGAGCCAAAAGTCCGAAAGGAGGTGCCCAAAATTTCAACAGATTCCTACCAATGTGGAAGGACACCAAGGTAGGGTTGGAGTCCAAATTGACTATGTGAGATTAAAATTTATTCATCCAGTTGAGGATATAGTTCCTCTGAAAATGAAAGCTTATGGATTCTCATCTTGATAGCATGAACCAAAAGGAAAAGTCTCATCTTGGACGGTATAAAGGTTGAGTGCTCAATCAATCACCGTGGTCCAATAAAACAGAGGCTGGCAGTTACCAGGCCTCTGGAAAATGATTTAAGGATTCCAATACCCATGGAGTCATATATTTTAAGAGGAGCCAGACACGGACATCTGAAAAATCCAGGTACAACTGGTGTTTGGAAGACAGTGAGAAGTTTTCCAGAAGTGAGGAGACTTTTACAAATAGTTGGGGTTTTCCTCTGAGGAAGGGAGAGTTGGGGAGAGTGTCAGCCTCAGTAAAACCACTGCTGCTATCTGCTTTCATGGCTCTGGTGAGAATGGAGTTGGGGGCAGAGGCAGGGTCTGAAAGTGAAAGGGAGCAATGCAGGTGGAATCTTGAGCACTTAAGCACTGAACAAATACCACTCAAAAAAAGAGAAACAATCCCCTGCACTGCTTCTCTTTTTTGTGGCTGGTATGTGTTAAGTGCTTACTTTGAGCCAGGCACTATATTAACCACTGGGGTAGATAGAAGCTATCAGGTTGAACACGGTCTTTGTTTCACATTGGGTTCACTGTCTTAATCCCCATTTTACAGATGAGGTAACCGACGCACAGGAAAGTGCGGTCACCTTCCCAAGGTCCTCCAACACACAAGTGGTGGAGTCGGGATTAGGACCCAGGCCAAGGCCCAAGCCACCAGGCCATACTACTTTTCTAAAAGGAAGAACCCTCCCAAATGAGGAAACTGGTCTGGTCACCCTTCCTAAAGCACAAATAAAATGGCGCTGGGTCAACAATGCGAGATAGAGTTGGCTCTCAAGTCGTCTCTCGTATCGTATTTTGTATATCGATCAGCCTAGACTCCAAGATCGTTACCTGGGCTAATCCAGGAAAAGGAGTGAGCACAGGTCTTGGGTCTGGGGTTGCCTGCCTCGGGTGTCGGAGGAGAGCACTGAGACGCTGCCCAAGAACATTCCCCAAATTACCAGGTCCTTTTGGAATCCCTCTTCTCCCCTTTGAACAGAGCAACTCCTGTTCAACTCCCCAGCCTGGTGTAGAAAACTAGGACACTTCATTTACACAGGGCATGCTATAAAAACTAGAACAAGTACATAGGGACTGTAACACAATGTTATTTGATTCAAGCAGCTTGAATTACAGAAATGAACTAAGCAGGTAACAGGATAGCCTGGGATAAATACAAGGACAGTAACTTGTTGTGAACACATAAAAACGTTCTAATTTGAAAATGGAAAGGGAACTAAGAAAAAATGCCCCCGGAGAGCAATGAGTCTCCCCTTCTATAAAGGGACTGGGCCGTTCTTGATGAAGTTAGGGTTGGTGCCTTCACAATGACATCCAGCTCCCTCACCCCAGCAAGACCAGGTGAGTCCCACCTCTATCTCACCTGCCCACCCTCCTTACGGACAGCGAGCCCCTGCATCCCTGAATCTCTCCCCACACCAACCCCAGGCACCCCTTTCCCACCTCTGGCATGGCTTATTTCTTTTTGAACGGAATTAAGTGCTTCCTACATGCCAAGCACTGTATTAAGCACTGGACTGGATGCAAGTCAATTGGGTTGGGCACAGTCCATGTCCCACTTGGGGCTCACAATCGTAAGTAGGATGCACAATAGGTACTTCCACTCCATTTTCCAGAGAAGAGTACAAAGGCACAGAGAAAGCAAATGACTGGCCCCAGGTCACACGCCAGGCAAGTGGTATTAACGGGATTAGAACCCAGGTCCTCGGACTCCCAGGCCTGACTGCTTTCCACTATGCTACAGTTTGATGGAAGATTCTTTCTACATTCATACCAAACTATAGTTTATGGAATTAGGTTTCCAGTACAAGACGAGGCCTTGCTGAAATTAACTTAGACTTCTGGAATTCGCTGATGGAATACGTTCCAGATGCCAAAGGATGTTGAGTTCCCTGCAAGTGAGTTCCCCTGCATTCTACTGGCTAGATTAAAGAACAAACTAAATTTCAAGAGCCAAATACCGAAAAAGCCAGCAGCACACGGGATGCATTATGTCTTTTCTTCTTCATTCATTCATTCAATCGTATTTATTGAGCGCTTACTGTGTGCAGAGCGCTGTACTAAGCGCTTGGGAAGTACAAGCTGGCAACATATAGAGGCGGTCCCTACCCAACAGTGGGCTCACAGTCTAGAAGGGGGAGACAGAGAACAAAACATTAACAAAATAAGATAAATAGAATAAACATGTACAAATAAAATAATTCTTAATGGTAATTGTTAAGCATTTGCTCTGTGCCTTGCACTTGGGTAGATACAAGATAAACAGGTTGGACACAGTCCTGGTCCTACACAGGGCTCTCAGTCAAGTTGGAGGGAGAACTGAATCCTCATTTTACACATGAGGTAACAGAGGAACCGGAGGAGTGAAGTGACTTGCTCACAGTCCCACAGCAGACAAGTAGCAGAGCTGGGATTTGAGCCCAGGACTTCTGATTCCCGGGCCCACATTCCCTCCACCAGGCCCGGAGGTCAACCCACTGCCACTTCCCTTTCGTTCCTCCTCTACATTGTAAGTTCGTTGTGGGTGGGGAATATGTCTGTTATATTGTTACACTGTACTCTCCCAAGCGCTTAGTACAGTGCTCTGCACACAGTAAGCGCTCAGTCAATGCAATTGACTGACTTCTGCTGTGTTCCCGGATGCAGCCCCAACCGCCTATAGGAAGAAACTACTGCCACTGGAAAGGAGGACCAGGATAACATGAAAATTGCATTTAAAAACCAGTTACTTCCGCCAAGTAGTTGCCAACTTGCCAGTGTTGCCAACCTGTAGTTCCCAAGCGCTTAGTACAGTGCTCTGCACACAGTAAGCGCTCAATAAACACGATTGATGATGATGATGAAGTAGTTCCGATGCCTCCCCCAAGCTCTCCACCAGAGCTGCTTTCAAGGAATGACACAAAGCCTGGCACTCGGTCTCTTCTCTCTGTCACGCCATTCTCTCCGGCAGAGGTGGAAAGTGGAAGACGGGTAAGCAGGAGAGGGGAGAAGGAGAAGAAAGTCGGGGGTGGAATGATCCTCAGACTGGAGAATCATCTCTTGAATAATTAATTGAGAGTCGACTGAATCCAGGCTACATTTCTATCAGTCCCGCGCAGCACATTTGACATTAGATTTATATCACGCAAAATTCCTCCACCCTCTCCCAAAATGAATTACTCTATTTTAGATGCACACATCTTGCCATCCGCACACGTGAACAACTCAGTACAGAACTTACAGAATCTCCTAGTACTGACTCACAAATTAATGGGGGAGACAGAATCTGGGGCAGGGTACACACAGTTCATGGAGAATACTACTTCACTTTGCCGTATTCTGAGACGCTTAAACATGAATTCTGGAAACACTTTAAGCAACAGAGTTTTCACTTGTTTGCTGCCTCTACCATCCAGGATTTCCCAAATTGGCACATTCTGTTTGGGAAACCTGCCAGTGCTTGAAGAGGAAGACAACGACTCCCCCATCCTTCCTCTTCACTAAATTCCCCTACTAAAATGTAAGTTCTTTGTGGACAGTGAACGAGTAACTTCTGTGCTTTGTACTTTCCAAGCGGTGAGTACAATGTATGTGCCACAACCAAGTGGGTCCTCAATAAATACTACTATCTGCAGTTTTCCGGACTTTCCCAAGGCCTTATCATGTCTATTCTTACTAGAGTCCATGGCATAGTGGATAGAGCACAGGCTTGGGAGTCAAGAGGTCATGGGTTCTAATCCCGGCTCCGCCACCTGTCTGTTTACCTCATCTGTAAAATGGGAATTAAGACTGTGAGCCCCATGCGGGACAGGGACTGTGTCCAACTCGATTTGCTTGTACTCCTTAGCACAGTGCCTGGCACATAGTAAGTGCTTAACAAATACCATCATTAGGATCATTATAATTATGAGTCTTTAGGCCTGGTTAAAAGGGGAGGGGCAGGAGGAGAGAGCGGAAGGTGGGCAGGTTAGTGCGAAAAGTCCAAAAAAGGAGGGACGCTGCTTTTAAGGTGAAGCCACTTTCATTCATTCAATCGTATTTATTGAGCGCTTACTGTGTGCAGAGCACTGGACTACGTGGTTGGGAAGTACAAGTTTGCAACATATAGAGACAGTCCCTACCCAACAGCGGGCTCACAGTCTAGAAGGGGGAGACAGACAACAAAACAAAACATATAAACCAAATAAAATAAATAGAATAAATATGTACAAGTAAAATAGATAGAGTAATAAATATGTACAAACATACATACATATATACACTTCTTGTTCCCTCTTCTCTCGGCCCCTTCCAGTTGAGGAAACCTGAGGGGGAGGAGTGGGGGGGGAAAGCTGCCTCAACTTGCATGAGTTTCCCTACAAGACGCTCAAGTCAGGAAGCAGCCTTTCCAAGTTTGATCGACCAGTCTGAAAATTAGGAACCCACGATTAATGATGATCAAACCGCCTAAACGCGCCTGCTAATTTCAGTGCTTGAAAGAAAATACAAGGCTAAGAATTACGGTCACTTTAGCTAGAACATACGCTTTCACTTCCTGAATCGGCTCCGACACAGTGGAAAAACTGGGAATGGTCTTCCCAGGACACGGGGTTCTCCTAGGTACAACGTGATCCACAAATTGGTTCAGGCAGAGGCCGTGTACCTAAGTGCTCACAACCGGGACTTTTTGGCTCTGATTCAAGGGGTGAGGTTGCTGCCCTTGCAAGCTATCTCTTCAGTAGTATTACAGTACTATAACCTCCTTGGGGTCGGGGATCGTGTCTAACCTTTCCATTGTATTGTGCTCTCCCAAGTGCTCTGTACAGTGCTCTGCACACAATAAATGCTCAATAAATACCATCGATGATGACGACACAGCACCTTGTGGTTCGGCATTTAATAGAATGAGGCACCAGCAGGTGACAAAAGGGAAAGGACCCCAATAGTTGGGGACATAATCTGGATCAAAAAATGTTAAATCATGGCACAAACTGCCCTTCAAGTCATTAACTCTCACTGAATAATGGTTACTATAACCCAATCAACCCTAGTCAATCAACAGTATGTATCATGTGCTAGACACTGTACTAAGTCAATCAATCGTATTTATTGAGCGCTCACTAATAACAATAATTACGGTATTTAAGTGATTACTATGTGCCAAGCACTGTTCTAAGCGCCAGGGTAGATACAAGGTAATCAGGTTGTCCCACATGGGACTCACAGTCTTAATCCCCATTCTACAGATGAGGTAACTGAGGCACAGAGAAGTTAAGTGGCTTGCATAAGGTCACAAAGCAGACAGGTGGCGGAGGCGGAATTAGAACCCAGGTCCTCTGACTCCCAAGCTCGTGTTCTTTCCACCAAGCCACACTGCTTTGTACTAAGCTCTTGGGAGACTACAACAGACACATTCCTTGCCCACTGGGAGCACACAGTCTACCGGGAGCTCAGTCTAAGTGTGCTTAGGAAGGTGCAACAGAATTAGCAGACACGATCCCTGCGCTCAAAGATCCTACAATCCAGGAGGGAAGACAGCCCCTAAAATGAATTACAGATTGGAGGAAGCAACATCGGTCAATAGGCGCAGGATGGGAGGTTTGGGTGCCCAAGTGCTTAAGTGGCAGTAGATGGGAATAGAGGATGAGGAGCGGAGAGATTCATCAGGGAAGGCCTCCTGGAGGAGATGGGATTTCAGAAGGGCTTTGAAGTTAGGCAAAAGCTGAGGAAATAGTGGTAACAGCACTGATTAAGTATTTATTATCAGAGAAACACTTAACTAAGCCTCGGGATTGCAGATGGGCTTTAAAGTTGGGGGAGCCGTGAAGGTAGTGGCAGGAGGAATAGCATTTAAGTGCTTATTATGTGCAAATGACTGACCTAAGCAACAGGGAAAATGGATGAATTCAAAGTGGTCTGCCAGATGGGAAGGGAGAAGAAGTTTGGGGCCGAAGGGAGGGTGTGAGCAAGAGGCTGGAGTCAGGAGAGGGCAGCTTGAGAGTAGCAGTCTGCTGGAGAGGAATAAGACACTCCAGCCAGAGTGGAGCAGAAGAACGAGGGTAAGGAGAGGGGGGCGAGAGGAGAGCAAGAGAGCCACTGGGGTGCCTTTAAGCCAACCGTCAGGAGTTTCTGCTTTATTAGACATCTCCGAGGCGTGGGGCGACGCAAGGATCGAGAATGCAACTACTGTATAAGAAAGGGCAGGAGGGACGATGCAAGAACCAAACCTCCAATTTGTTCATCTTGCTATAATCCTCCAAATGGGCCAGACATTTGGAACGCCAACTAATTGCCCAGACCCAAAGACAAAACCCACAGATTACACTTCACAAGCCAATTGCTCAGCAATTCAAATTTCACACTTATCCTTTTGCCAAATTAAAGGAAAAATGTGAAATGGTCGTGAAGACAATTCAGATATAGAACTGGCAACATCTAAAAACATTTAAAAATCTTTCTAAGTCCAAAAACATGATCCGTGAACATGCCGGTCTTGACGGAAAAAACTTCATGATATTTGGTTTTTCCTTCAAATGTGGATTTCCATTTGGTGGATAATAAGATATAGAACACCCCCCACACTCGGTCACTACAATTTGGGACTTTAAATTCTGCAATAATTAGGCTTACACTAGAAAGTGTTTAAATCATGAATCAAGGGATCCGATTTTATCACCATCACCCCCAGCACCATAATTAAGGATGTATTCAGTAGATAAGGTCCCGACAAACACTATACTAGGTGCTGGAGAAAGTACAGTGGTGATTACCATCACTCTCCCTAACCACCCAAAGCTCTCAGTTGAAAACTCAGGGAGACCAGACCCTGGAAAAACTGAATTAAAACATTAAGCCCCAAATTATCTTATGACAGTAATAATGCATAAAGGTCTACCCACCTGGATCTGTCCTCTTTTAAGCACTTCATATTCATGCCATCCTCTGCCCCACAGCGCTTATGCACTTAACCATAATTTATTTTAATGTCTGTTTCCCTCTAGACCTATGCACAGAAATAATAATAATAATAATAATGGTGTTTGTTAAGCACTTACTATGCGCCAAGCACTGTTCTAAGCACTGGGGTAGGTACAAGGCAATCAGGTTGTCCCACGTGGGGCTCACAGTCTTAATCCCCATTTTACAGATGAGGTAACTGAAGCGCCGAGAAGTTAAGTGACTTGCCCAAGGTCACGCCACAGACAAGCGGCAGAGCCAAGATTAGAACCCACGTCCTCTGACGACTCAGCCCGTGCTCTTTTCACTAAGCCACACTGCTTCCCTACTAATTACTCAGAGTACTTTGGCGCTCCTCGGAAATATGGGCAGGGAACGTGTCCACTTATATTAAACTTTCCCAAGCGCTTAGTGCAGTGCTCTGCACACCGTAAGCCCTCAATAGATACCACTGATTAACTGAATAAGGCACTGATATAAAAACAGTTCAGTTTACAGACCTTCTGGGCCTGAGGGCCTGACCTCCAGGTGCCCATGCTGGTCATCTTTAGCAACCAAATATACAGTCTGCCAGGGGCAGCCCCCCTTGGCTCTCCCTGAGGCTGGGGAGGGGACCATCCCTCCCTTCCTCTCCCACGTAGTAGTGGTGGGTGGGAAGAGAAAAAGAGTAGAAGTTGGAGGTTTCACCCCCACCCTCCTACCCAGCCCCATGGCAGGGACCTCTCGTCTAGTTTCCAGACCGCCTGGTCAGGCCGGTCACACACCTGAGAGAGAAAAATAAAAATCACATGCTACTAATCAGAAAATTTATGAGCACCTATTTTGTGCGCAGCACTGAACTAGGCGTTTGGGAGTGTACAAAAGAGTCAGAAGACATGATCCCTGCCCTCAAGGGTTCTTACAATCGAACAAGACGGAATGATTTACAGAAATTCATGAGCTGGGCTGCTTCTACAGACTTGTGTTGTCTCTGAAGTACTCCGAGAAATGGACATTTGAAGACACTAGTCAAGTATCTAGAAAATCAGGGACAGAGCGATAAGATCTTAGCTTTTTCCTTTATATAATGGTAACATTAGCTACATCCCCCAAAGAGGAAGTTATGAAGATGAATTTGATACTCAGGGTATTTTGGCGCTCCTCGGAAAAAGGAAGCCAGGCACAAGTTATTGTTCATCTTTGTAAAGCCTAAGATGTTCCAGTGAAAAACTACCAAAAATACACTCAAGATCGTATCAACAGAGCTAAAAGGATTTTTTTTTCTAAATCCTATAAGCCCGATAACAATTTGGTATATCCATCACTTTCTTCATATCACTGAGATTATTCGGAAAATGGGAAAAGAAACAGAAAAAAAATGTGAAGGGTGGAGGAGGAATGAGAAAAACAATATTGCTTGTAATAGATATTCTAAGTGAAAGGCCCCCTGAAATAAAGTCTAGTCTGAAATTGCATAGTGTTTTAACGGTTGGAAAGAAAAAACAAATCAGGATATCTGGGGGACAGGAGAGGCGACAGAGTGGGCACATCAGACATTTCTTTACATGGTGTTCTACAGTAATATGCTACTACATGTAGGTAAAGAAAGAAAAAGTAATATAACTATTATCTATTTTTCTAATGGCCTTTAAGCAAAATATGGGGAACGGCTCCGACCTGGGAATCAGAGGACCTGCATTCTAATCCTGAAACTGCCACTTGCCTGCTGTGTAACCTTGGGCAAGTCACTTCACTCCTCTAAACTATAAGCTCATTGTACACGGGGAATGTGTCTACAAACTCTGGTATTCTCCCAAATGCTAGTACGGTGCTCTGCAAACAGTAAGCGCTCAAAAAATACTACTGATTATGCCTCAGTTTCTTCATCGGTAAAATGGGGGTTCAATATCTGTTCTCCCTGTTAGACTGTGAGCCCCATTTGGGAAATGACTATGTCCAAACTGGTGATCTTGCACCTTCCCCATTGCTTAGAACAGTGCTTGGTATATAGTAAACACTTTATACCACAATTATTATTATGATGCATATCTTTAGATTTCTCCATTTCTGCTCAGTTCTCCAAAATCCATGATGGAACGGTCTGATGGCGGGAATGATAAAACCAGCAGGCACTACCAGGAGATAGGTGGAAAACATTTCCAATGATAATGATTTTAGTGCTGAAATTCTCAGACAAGGCAATCAAAGCACTCTGCCTGAGCTGAATGATGTTGCTTCTTCTCCCACTCCCTTCTGGGTCGCATTTGCACTTGGATTTGCACCCTATTATTCACCTCTCCTTCAGCCCCACAGCACTTACGTACATATCCATAATTTATTCATTTATAAATGAATATAAGTCTGTCTCTCCCTCTAGACTGCAAGCTTGTTGTGAGCAGGGAACGTGTCTACCGACCCTGTTACACTTGTACTCTCCCAAGTATTTAGAACTGTTGTTTTGCTCACAGTGAGCACTCGGTAAATACAACCGATTATGAAAAAAAAGGAAAATTGGGAACTCAACCGTTACCTTTTAAAAACACTTATTAAATGCCCGGCAGCACGTACACCGTTGCCAACAAGTGATTTTAAGATTCCAATCAAATTGGATGAATTGTGAATGCAAAATACACCATCCTTCCCGAGATTGCTTAAGACTATTCTCCCTGGCATCAGACAACATTGCACCGCCTTTACTCAGTATTTTAAAGACTGGCAAGTCTTATTGTGTAAGATTGGCTCCTTTGCAAAATAAATGTCCAGAAGAGTCATCCCAGATAACTACAGGGCCAAAAATCCAAGCGCGAGGATCACACCACCTTGGCAGCCCTGGGTACCAGACTGCATTATTTCTTGAACTTTCACTGAACTCAGCGTGGCTTAGCAGAAAGAGCACAGCCCTGGGAGTCAGAGGACGTGGGTTCTAATCCTGGCTCTGCCATTTGTCTGTTGTGTGACCTTGGGCAAGTCACTTCACTTCTCTGTGCCTCGGTTACCTCATCTGTAAAATGGGGATTAAGGCTGTGAGCCCCACGTGGAGCAACCTGATCACCTTGTAACCTCCCCGGCGCTTAAAACAGTGCTTTGCACATAGTAAGCAATTAATAAATGCCATCATTACTATTATTATTGTTAATAATAATAATCCCCATTTTCCAGATGGGGGAACGGAGGCCCAGAGAAGTGAAGTAACTTGCCCAAAGCCACACAGCTGACTAATGGGAAGCAGCGTGGCTCAGTGGAAAGAGCCCGGGCTTTGGAGTCGGAGGTCATGGGTTCAAACCCCGGCTCCGCCAATTGTCAGCTGGGTGACTCTGGGCAAGTCACTTCACTTCTCTGGGCCTCAGTTCCCTCATCTGTCAAATGGGGATGAAGACCGTGAGCCCCCTGTGAGACAACCTGATCACCTTATTACCTCCCCAGCGCTTAGAACAGTGCTTTGCACATAGTAAGCGCTTAATAAATAACGTGGAGCAATCTAATCACCTTGTACCTATCCCAGTGCTTAGAACAGTACTTGGCACATAGTAAGCGCTTAACAAATACCGTAATTATTAAGTCTGCTTGAGCCCGCTCACTTCAACAACAAACAGAGCTCGGCTGACGTCACATCACTTCACAGAGGAAATAGTTGTAAACAGGAACCGGCTTTTAAAATGTAATGGTGATTTTTGTGCCTCGTGAAGGGCTTTTGCTTCAGTTTCCATGAGGTAATAGGTGCAAAACACAGATCAGAGAGAGAAAATACCCCTGTCTACCACAGCACCCCCAAAATCTTCAAGACAGCAAACTATTGGAACCCTTTCACAGTGGTTCTGACACAATGACCCCCAACTCCTTAGGAAGGCGGAACTATACACTACACGTCAACAAACCACCATCTAGACACTTCTGAACCACCAAATCTGATCGTCACATTAGGTACTTAGGACGATGCAGATCAGACACGCTATATTTGTGCTCATTAGTTTTTGTTTACAAAAGTGTTAAGGAAATTCATTTTAATTGTATATGTGCATCAGCAGGCCCACAGGCTAAACTCAGAAGCCTGGAATTTGATTTTATGGTTTTAAGAAGTCCGGGTACTTCAAACCTTAAACCTACAAAACTATTTGATCTACAGGTCTGAAGAAGTTTTATCATTTTTTTGTGAATTGCATCAAGAACAGAATTACAAAAATAATATCTGGGCATACCTACTCAGGGTGAGATAGCCCTGGAGGACAATGTTTGGGTCCACAAAATTCATTACCTTCAGTTGATCTGCATTTTCTATGATAAAAAAGTTGTTTGGGGTTGTTGGGAAATAGGGAGGCCTAGTGGAAAGTGCACAGGGCTGGGAGGCAGGGGGTCTGGGTTCTAATCCTGGCTCCACCACTTGTCTGTTATGTGACCTTGGGCAGGTCACTTAACTTGTCTGGGCCTCCGCTTCCTCATCTGTAAAAATGGGGATGAAATACCTGTTCTCCCCCCTGCTCACCCCAGGCTGTGAGTCTCACATAGGACAGGGACTGCATCTGATCTAACTGCTTTGCATCTAACCCAGAGCTTAGTTGAGTGCTTGGCACATAATAATAATAATAATAATAATAATGATGGCATTTATTAAGCGCTTACTATGTGCAAAGCATAGTAAGCACTTAAACACCAATATTATTAATAGTAGTAGTCTTATCTTACCCAGACTTCCATTACCCTTTTAGAGTTAGAGACTCCTCCAGACGTCTCAGAAGCTTCATGAATATTTTTTTTTGCAGGGGGGGTGGGCAGGGTTGAGGAGAGAGATTGGGACATACTTTAAGAGTTATTTTGAATAGAGGAACAATTTTCCTTCATATGGCTCCCTAATAAATCTTTTGTGGCCAGAAGACACCGAGTGTGGGAGACAGCTGGGATGAAGCGTATGTTAACAGGGCAGATGGGTTTCAGAGGTTAAGCTCCTTACCTTCGTCTCTTATTCAAGGAGAACCCACTCCCTCCCCACTACCAGAAACAGCTTTGCCCTGCTCCCCTAAAACTCCATCAAGCCAAATGCCCAGGTGGCCCACCCACCGCATCATGCCTCTGATCGTTGGTAAATGATGAGGGTCTCAACAAATACTATTATTATATGATGATGGCCTTAATGGGAGCCCCCCCCCAATCTCCCCAGTTACTCGGCTCCTCAATCGGCCAATGCCGTCTATTAAGCGCTTACTATGTCCAGAGAGCTACCCTAAGCGCTTGGGGAATGAATAATAATAATACTGATGGTTTCTGTTAAGCATTTGCTAGCACTGTTCTAAGTACACCATATCAGAATTGATAGACACATTCCCTGCTCACAACGAGTTTTTAGTCTAGCGGGGGGAGACAGATGTTAATATAAATTACAGATATTCCCTGCACCCCTCCCGTGTTCTAAGTGTTCGCAGCTCACCCCGTTCCCCCCTCCCCAAGATTCCCAACCTTTTCCAGGACTCAGCCTAAAACCGGTAGCCCTGAACGGCCCCCAACTCCCTGCTTTCTAGGACCTTTCTCCCCATCCCACCTTTCCGGGCCTCATCCTCCTTTCCCCGCCTCAGCTCCTGGGGAACCCATCTCCTGCCCCGTTGGTTGGTCCCCGACCCCCGGGGTGCCCAGGCCTGGACCAGGAGACCGGGACACACTAATAATAATGGTATTTAAGTGCTTATGTGCTGAGCACTGTTCTAAGCGCTGGGGTAGACACAAGGTAATCAGGTTGTTCCACATGAGGCTCACGGTGTGACTTTGGGCAAGTCACAACTTCTCTGTGCCTCAGCTACCTCATCTGTAAAATGGGGATTAAGACTGTGAGCCCCCCGTGGGTCAACCTGATCACCTTGTAACCTCTCCGGTGCTTAAAACAGTGCTTTGCACATAGTAAGCGATTAATAAATGCCATTATTATTATTATTATTAATCCCCATTTTCCAGATGGGGGAACTGAGGCCCAGAGAAGTGAAGTGACTTGCCCAAAGCCACACAGCTGACTAGTGGAAAGCATAGTGGCTTGGTGGAAAGAGCCTGGGCTTTGGGTTGGAGGTCATGGGTTCAAACCCCGGTTCCGCCAATTGTCAGCTAGGTGACTCTGGGCAAGTCACTTCACTTCTCTGGACCTCAGTTCCCTCATCTGTCAAATGGGGATGAAGACTGTGAGATCCCTGTGAGACAACCTGATCACCTTGTTACCTCCCCAGCGCTTAGAACAGTACTTTGCACATAGTAAGCGCTTAGTAAATAAATTCTAGACTGTGAGCCCGCTGTTGGGTAGGGACTGTCTCTATATGTTGCCAACTTGTACTTCCCAAGTGCTTAGTACAGTGCTCTGCACACAGTAAGCTCTCAACAAATACGATTGAATGAATAAATGCCATCATTAGGAAGCAGCATGGCTCAGTGGAAAGAGCCCAGGCTTTGGAGTCAGGGGTCATGGGTTCAAATCCTGACTCCACCACTTATCAGTTGTGTGGCTTTGGGCAAGTCACTTAACTTCTCTGGGCCTCAGTTCCCTCACCTGCCAAATGGGGATGAAGACTGTGAGCCCCCCGTGGACAACCTGATCACCTTGTTAACCTCCCCGGCGCTTAGAACAGTGCTTTGCACATAGTAAGCGCTTATTAAATGCTATCATTATCGTTATTATCATTACTATTAGGGGCAGAGACGGGATTCAAACCCACGCCCTCTGACTCCCCAGCCCGGGCTCTTTCCACCGAGCCACGGAGGTCATGGGTTCAAACCCCGGCTCCGCCAACTGTCAGCCGGGTGACTCTGGGCAAGTCACTTCACTGGGCCGCAGTTCCCTCACCTGTCAAATGGGGATGAAGACTGTGAGCCCCCCATGGGACCGCCTGATCACCTAGTACCCTCCCCAGCGCTTACAACAGTGCTTTGCACACAGCAAGCGCTTAATAGATAAATTCTAGACTGTGAGCCTGCTGTTGGGTGGGGACCGTCTCTAGATGTTGCCAACTCTGACTTCCCAAGTGCTTCATCCAGCGCTCTGCACACAGTCAGCGCTCAATAAATACAACTGAATGAATGAATGAGTCTTCTAGACTGTGAGCCCGCTGGTGGGTAGGGACCATCTCTAGATGTTGCCAACTTGTCCTTCCCAAGCGCTTAGTCCAGTGCTCTGCACACAGTCAGCGCTCAATAAATACGACTGAATGAATGAATTAGTCTTCTAGACTGTGAGCCCGCTGTTGGGAAGGGACCGTCTCTATATGTTGCCAACTTGCCCTTCCCAAGCGCTTAGTCCAGTGCTCTGCACACACTCAGTGCTCAATCAATACGACTGAATGAATAAATGAGTCTTCTAGACTGTGAGCCTGCTGTTGGGAAGGGACCATCTCTAGATGTTGCCAACTTGTCCTTCCCAAGCGCTTAGTCCAGCGCTCTGTACACAGTCAGCGCTCAATCAATACGACTGAATGAATGAATGAGTCTTCTAGACTGTGAGCCCGCTGGTGGGTAAGGGACCGTCTCTAGATGTTGCCAACCTGGACTTCCCAAGCGCTTCGTCCAGCGCTCTGCACACAGTCAGCGCTCAATCAATACGACTGAATGAATGAATCTTCCAGACTGTGAGCCCGCTGGTGGGTAGGGACCGTCTCTAGATGTTGCCAGCTTGTCCTTCCCAAGCGCTTAGTCCAGTGCTCTGCACACAGTCAGCGCTCAATCAATACGACTGAATGAATGAATTTTCCAGACCGTGAGCCCGCTGGTGGGTAGGGACCGCCTCTCTATGTTGCCAACCTGGACTTCCCAAGCGCTTAGTCCACTGCTCTGCACACAGTCAGCGCTCAATCAATACGACTGAATGAATGAACGAGTCTTCCAGACTGTGAGCCCGCTGGTGGGCGGGGACCGTCTCTAGATGTTGCCAGCTTGGACTTCCCAAGCGCTCTGCGCACAGTGAGCGCTCAATAAATATGAATGAATGATTGAATGAAAGAATGGCCCCCGGGCCCCTCACCGAGCAGCAGCAGCTTGACTTCCTTGGCCGCCTTCTCTCCGTCTTCGCGCAGGTTCCGGTCGATCATCTTACTCCGCTCCACCGCCGCCTTGTCCTCGGCGCTCAGGGTGCAGCCCATGGCGGCGGCGGGGGAGGAGGGCAGGGGCGCCGAGCCCGGGCTCCCTCAGGCGCGGCGGCGGCGGAGGCGGCGATCGGGGCTGCTGCTTCTTCTTCTTCTGCTGGTCTGGGCGGCGGCGGCTGCGGCGTAGGGCCCCCCCCCCTCCTCCGTCACCTCCCGGGGCCACCGGATATCCGGTGCCCGCCGCCACTTCCGGCGACGCCCTCGGCCGTTACCGTTCGAACTGAGCGGGCGGCGCGCCGCGAAGGACTCTGGGAAGAGCCGCTCCCCAGCCCTCTCCTCATTGGACCACCGCGCCGCGAAGGACTCTGGGAAGAGCCGCTCCCCAGCCCTCTCCTCATAAAACGACCGCGCCGCGAAGGACTCTGGGAAGAGCCGCTCCCCAGCCCTCTCCTCATTGGACCACCCTGCCGCGAAGGGCTCTGGGAAGAGCCGCTCCCCAGCCCTCTCCTCATAAAACGACCACGCCGCGAAGGACTCTGGGAAGAGCCGCTCCCCAGCCCTCTCCTCATTGGACCACCCTGCCGCGAAGGACTCTGGGAAGAGCCGCTCCCCAGCCCTCTCCTCATAAGATGACCGCGCCGCGAAGGACTCTGGGAAGAGCCACTCTCCTCATTAGACGACCCTTTCGCGAAGGACTCTGGGAAGAGCCGCTCCCCAGCCCGCTCCTCATTGGACCACCGCGCCGCGAAGGACTCTGGGAAGAGCCGCTCCCCAGCCCTCTCCTCATAAAACGACCGCGCCGCGAAGGACTCTGGGAAGAGCCGCTCCCCAGCCCTCTCCTCATTGGGCCACCCAGCCGCGAAGGACTCTGGGAAGAGCCGCTCCCCAGCCCTCTCCTCATAAGACGACCGCGCCGCGAAGGACTCTGGGAAGAGCCACTCTCCTCATTAGACGACCCTTTCGCGAAGGACTCTGGGAAGAGCCGCTCCCCAGCCCTCTCCTCATTGGACCACCGCGCCGCGAAGGACTCTGGGAAGAGCCGCTCCCCAGCCCTCTCCTCATAAGACGACCGGGCCGCGAAGGACTCTGGGAAGAGCCGCTCCCC
Organism: Tachyglossus aculeatus; assembly: GCF_015852505.1. Classification (NCBI taxonomy): domain Eukaryota; kingdom Metazoa; phylum Chordata; class Mammalia; order Monotremata; family Tachyglossidae; genus Tachyglossus; species Tachyglossus aculeatus. Next base: position 14,468,095 of record NC_052072.1, on the reverse strand, counting down.
AGTCCTCTCCTCATTGGACCACAGCGCCGCGAAGGACTCTGGGAAGAGCCGCTCCCCAGCCCTCTCCTCACTGGACTGTTGCCAACTTGTACTTCCCAAGCGCTTAGTACAGTGTTCTGCACACAGTAATTGCTCAATAAATACGATCAATCAATCAATCGTATTTATTGAGCGCTTACTGTGTGCAGAGCACTGTAATCAATCAGTCGTATTTATTGAGCAGTAACTGTGTGCAGAGCACTGTACGAAGCGCTTGGGAAGTACAAGTTGGCAGCATATACAGACAGTCCCGACCCAACAGTGGGCTCACAGGCTAAAAGGGGGAGACAGAGAACAAAACCAAACATACTAACAAAAGGAAATAGAATGGATATGTACAAGTAAAATAAATAAATAGAATAATAAATATGTACAAACATATATACATATATACAGGTACTGTGGGGAAGGGAAGGAGGTAAGATGGGAGGAATGGAGAGTCTCCTCACTGGACTGTTGCCAATTTGTACTTCCCAAGCACTTAGTACAGTGCTCTGCACACAGTAAGTGCTCAATAAATGCGATTGATTGATTGGGCAGAGTCAGGGCCCGCTTTTCGGGGGCGGGAGACTCCCAGCTTCGTGGCTCAGTGGAAAAGAGCCCAGGCTTTGGAGTCAGATGTCGTGGGTTCAAATTCCGGCACTGCCACTTGTCAGCTGGGTGACGTTGGGCAAGTCACTTCACTTCTCTGGGCCTCAGTGAACTCATCTGTCAAATGGGGAGCCCCACGTGGGACAACCTGATCACCTTCATTCATTCAATCGTATTTATTGAGCGCTTACTGTTTGCAGAGCACTAATAATAATAATGGCATTTATTAAGCGCTTACTATGTGCAAAGCACTGTTCTAAGCGCTGGGGAGGTTACATGGTGATCAGGTTGTCCCACGGGGGGCTCACAGTCTTCATCCCCATTTGACAGGTGAGGGAACTGAGGCACAGAGAAGTGAAGTGACTTGCCCAAATTCACACAGCTGACAATTGGCGGAGCTGGGATTTGAACCCATGACCTCTGACTCCAAAGCCCATACTCTTTCCACTGAGCCATGCTGCTTCTCTGTACTAAATGCTTGGGAACTACAAGTTGGCAACATATAGAGACGGTCCCTACCCAATAGCGGACTCACAGTCTAGAAGGGGGAGACAGACAACAAAACAAAACATTAACAAAATAAAATAAATAGAATATGTGCAAATAAAATAGAGTAATAAATAACGTACATATATACAGGTGCTGTGGGGAGGGGAAGGAGGTAAGGTGGGGAAGATGGGGAGGGGGAGAGGAAGGAGGGGGAGCAGTGCTTTGCACATACTAAGTGCTAAACAAATACCATTATTTAGGGGAAGCAGCGTGGCTCAGTGGAAAGAGCACAGGCTTTGGCAGAGGTCGTGGGTTCCAATCCCGACTCTGACATTTGTCAGCTGTGTGACTTTGGGCAAGTCACTTAACTGTGCCTCAGTTACCTCATCTGTAAAATGGGGATTAAGACTGGGAGCCCCCCATGGGACAACCTGATCACCTTGTAACCTCCCCAGTGCTTAATAATAATAATAATAATGGCATTTATTAAGCGCTTACTATGTGCAAAGCACCATTCTAAGCTCTGGGGAGGTTACAAGGTGATCAGGTTGTCCCACGGAGGGCTCACAGTCTTAATCCCCATTTTCCAGATGAGGTAACTGAGGCCCAGAGAAGTGAAGTGACTTGCCCAAAGCCACACAGCTGACAACTGGTGGAGCTGGATTTGAACCCCTGACCTCTGACTCCAAAGCCTGGGCTCTTTCCACTGAGCCATGCTGCTGCTTAGAACAGTGCTTTGCACATAGTATGTGCTTAACAACCTGATCACCTTGTAACCTCCCCAATGCTTAGAACAGTTCATTGCACATGGTAAGCGCTTAATAAATGCCATTATTATTATTATTTTATTCATTCATTCGCATTTATTGAGCATTTACTATGTGCAAAGCACTGGCTTAGAGGCAAGGGCCCGGGTTTGGGAGTCAGAGATCGTGGGTTCTAATCCCGGCTCTGTCACTTGTCAGCTGTGTGATTTTGGGCAAGTCACTTCCCTTCTCTGTTCCTCAGTTACCCGGCTCTGTCACTTGTCAGCTGTGTGACTTTGGGCAAGTCACTTCCCTTCTCTGTTCCTCAGTTACCTCACCTGCAAAATGGGGATTATTATTATTATTATTAATAATAATAATAATAATAATGAGGACATTTATTAAGCATTTACTTTGTGCAGAGCACTGTTCTAAGCGCTGGGGGGGATACAAGGTGATCGGGTTGTCCCACGTGGGGCTCAGAGTCTTCGTCCCCATTTTACAGATGAGGGAACTGAGGCACAGAGAAGTTAAGTGACTTGCCCAAAGTCACACAGCTGACAATTGGCGGAGCAGGGATTTGAACCCATGACCTCTGACTCCAAAGCCCAGGCATTTTCCACTAAGCCTCGCTGCTTCTCTTTTAAGACTGTGAGCCCCACATGGGCAAACTGATAACATTGTTTCTACCCCCAGTGCTTAAAACAGTGCTTGGCACATAGTAAGCGCTTAGTAAATGCCATCATTATAATTGCCCACCTCCTGGTCATAGGGCATTGTCCTCAACACTTTGGGGAGCATGATTAAGCTCCGAGGGTCGGTCTAAGCAGGGGCTTGGTGAGGTGTAAAGGCAAAATCTTGGCGAGACCAGCAAAAGGAGGGGAGGGTCTCCCCCTCTAGACTGTGAGCTCATTGTGGACAGAAATGTGTCGGTTGTAATACTGCAAAGCACTAACTGCTGTTGATTTGTACTTCCCAAGCGCTTAGTACAGTGCTCTGCACATAGTAAGCGCTCAATATATACGATTGGTGATGATGACGATTGGTCTTGTCATGTAATTTCCACAGTACTCCCTAGTGTGCCTCTTTAACCCTGGATCTTTCTCTCTTTCTTTCTCAGGCTGGGAACATCCATGCCCATCATTAGGTGTATTTATTGAGTGCTTACAGAGCACAGGACTAAATGCTTGGGAGAATACAACAGAGTTGGCAGATAACGAGTTTATAATAATTATGGTATTTGAGTGCTTACTATGTGCCAAGCACTGTTGTAAGTGCTGATAGCGCAGATGGGACTTACAGTCTAGAGGGGGGTCGGCTGCTGTTCAAGTGGCAACTCCAAGAGTAATGTGGCTCGCTGAGTGGCCTTCAAAACTTCCTGAACCTTCTCTGTGACAACTGTATTGAATGTGAGTGGTGGGGATCACTACAGTTCTGGAGCTTTTCACTCATCAAACCTCTGATCACTCTTTCCACCTGGACCCTGAAATCTCCATGCAGTACTCCCCACCTCCAAGGATTCTTCCCTCTGATCCATCTCACACCACCCAATTAATCTATCGGACCCTTAACTTCGACTACATTTACATCTACCTAAATCAATCAATCGTATTTATTGAGCACTTACTGTGTGCAGAGCACTGTACTAAGCGCTTGGGAAGTACAAGTTGGCAACATATAGAGACAGTCCCTGCCCAACAGTGGGCTCACAGTCTAAAAGGGGGAGACAGAGAACAAAACCAAGCATACTAACAAAATAAAATAAATAGGATAGAAGTCTTACTCCCCAACCGGATTGATCTCCACCTCCCATCTGTGAGTTTCAGCGCTCTACAACTGCCATTCCATGAGGACCTACCTGCTCTCATCTCCCACTACTTATCTCTACTAGCATCCTATATTGTCAATGTCAATCGTATTTATTGATTGCTTGCTGTGTGCAGAGCACTGTACTGACTGCTTGGGAGAGTACACTGTAACAGACACATTCCCGGCCTTTAATGAGCTTATAGTCTAGAGGAGGAGACAGACATTAATATAAATAAATAAATTTACGGATATGTTCATGAGTGCTCTGGGGCTGGGAAGGGGGATGAGTAAGGCGAGTCGGTGGAGATGATATAGAAGGGAACGGAAGAAGAGGAATTATATGTTGCCAGCTTGTATTTCCCAAGCGCTTAATACAGTGCTCTGCACACAGTAAGCGCTCAATAAATATGACTGAATGAATGAATGAAGAGGAAATGAAGGCTTAATCAGGGAAGACCTGTTGGAGCAGATGTGCCTTCAATAAGGCTTTGAAGGTGGAGAGATTAAGTGTCTGTCGCACATGAAGAGGGAGTGCGTTCCAGGCCAGAAGCAGGACATGGGCGGAAGGTTGGTGATGAGCTAGACGAGACCGAGGTACGGTGAGAAGATTGGCATTAGAAGAGTGAAGTGTGCAGGCCGAATTGTAGTAGGAGAGTAGTAAGGTGAGGTATGAGGGGACAAGGTGATTGAGTACTTTAAAGCCGATGGTACGGAGTTTGCATGCCCATTATTTACTTATATTAATTTCTGTCTCCCCCTTCTAGATCGTGAGCCCGTTGTCGGGAAGGGACCATCTCTATATGTGGCCGACTTGTGCTTCCTAAGTGCTTAGTACAGTGCCCTACACACAGTAAGCGCTCAATAAATACGATTGAATGGATGAATCAATCTTCCTCCCCTTCTAGACTGTAAGCTTGTTGTGGGCAGGGAACATGTCTACTAACTCTGTTATATTGTACTCTCCCAAGCACTTAGTACAGTGTTCTACACATTATAAGCAGGCAATAAATACCATTAATTGAGTGATTGATTGAAATCCTCTCTTCATTCCCCCCACATGGTCTTCCCTCTCCAACTCTTCACTCTGCTCACATTGGCCTTTTCTTCTTAGCAGAAATAATATGTCTTGAGTGTCCACAGGGTGCAATGCACATGGTAAGTGCTTGAGAAGTACAAAACAGGCAAGTGGCATTCCGTTCCCAAAAGGAGCTCAAATATTTCTTCCCTGAAACATCTCTCTCCTTCATCCACTTTCTTCTTAGTTTCCTTTTTTCTTTCCAAGGAACCAGGGCAGAAAAGTGCCATCTCTAAGGCCCATCCAACCCAGGCTAAATCAATGACCAAGAGTTGCCCAGAAGTTTCAGAAAACCCTGAATGAACAACCCACACAATGGCCTGCTATGTGATTACCATGACCTACTGAATTTGCTGGCCTCCCTTTTTCTTGTATGTGAGTTACTTATTTTCTGACTATCCCCGCAACCGACCCTGACATATCTCTTCCTTCATTTTTTTCAGATCTCTTTGCCATGTGCCTCATCTACATTCTCCGGCTTCTGGCTTGGCCTTGTCAGAACATAGTTCATTAGCCTGACAACTGTGATAGATCAATGAAATCTTAATAATGGTTAGTGCCTGGGTGTGGGAGCTTTATAGAGTTTTAGGTCTCTGCCCTCTTCCAAAGAATTTATGCTCTGAAGAAGGCAAAGTTAACAAGGATGTCCACATAATAAGAACTGTTTAACTCTAAATTGCTCAGTATGTGCTATTTTGGGAGCTTGTAACTTCTGTGTGCCTTTCTGGGAGAGGATGAGAAGGAGGGAAGCTGGCCAGATAAGGCAAGGATAAACAAAAATATATTTGCAACCGGGAGGTTGTGGGAGTTGAAGAGAGGAGATGCCTGACCTCCAACCCTATGAGAACTGGATGGAGGTACACTGAAAGAGGGTTGCTCCTTCTGCTCCCTCCAGGGAGACATTCAGTGTGTTTTGTTTTTGTTATCTTGTGGTTCTGCCACTTGTCTGCTGTGTGACCTTGGGCAAGTCACTTCGCTTCTCTGTGCCTCAGTTATCTCATCTGTAAATGGGGGTTGAGACTGTGAGCACCTTTTGGGACAGGGACTGTGCCAAACCCAATTCGCTTGTATCCATCCCAGCACTTAGAACGGTGCCTGGCGCATAGTAAGTGCTTAACAAATACCATTATTATTATTATTGTTATTATGGTATTTGTTAAGCGCTTACTATGTACCTTATATGTTAAGGCACTGAACTAAGATGGGGTAGATACAAGCAAATGAAGCTGGACACAGTCCATGTCCCACAGAAGCAGCATGGCGTAGTGGTTAGAACATGGGCCTAGGGGTCAGAAGGACCTGGTTCCACCATTTGTCTGCTGTGTGACCTTGGGCAAGTCACTTAACTTCTCTGGGCCTCAGTTCCCTCATCTGCAAAATGGGGATTAAAACCGTGAGCCCCATATGGGAGAGGGATTGTGTCCAACCTGATTAGCCTGTATCCATCCCAGCGCTTAGAACGTGCTTGACACATAGTAAGTGCTTAAAAACATCATTTTTACAGGTCTCACAGTCTGAATCCCCACTTTACCGATAACTGAGGCACAGAGAAGTGAAGTGACTTGCCCAACGTCACACAGCAGACAAGTGGCAGAGCTGGGATTAGAACCAGGGTCTTTCTGACTCAAAGGCCTGTGCTCTATCCACTATCCCACATTGTTTCTCAGTTTCTGAGGAAAGGGCAGACCCAAAAAGAGACTTCAGAGTTAAAAGGGGTAGTGATGATGCTGAGACCTGCAACTGCCAGTGTTGTGGAAAACTAAGTTTCATGAAGTCCTTCCAAGCATTGGACAGGTACCATGATTTAAAAGCTGACTGTGTGAGCTCTGCACACAAATAATTAAGAATTTCTCAGCAGGTAACACCAGAGGGAGGGTGAGGAAGCAAGGTCGATCAATCAATCAATCAATGATATTTGTTGAGCACTTACTGTGTGCAGAGCATCGTACTAAGTGTTTGGGAGAGTACAGTACGATAGCGTTGGTAGACAAGGAGCTAACCATTTAGAATGGGAGACAGACATTAAAATCCTTTGTGGATACGGACAAAGTATTGTGGGGCTGAAAGTGAGGTATAGATCTATAGGCTCATTAACACTGAAGAGACCTTGAAAAGTCATCCATCCCAGCCCCCTGTCTCTAAGCAGGTGAAGGCCTCGGGGATTCAAGAGCATCCGGATTCCACCTGAAAATTTGCTCTGTCTTTGGCCAGGGTGCTAGGAGGAGGTCCCATAGCCCCTTCCTCAGCAGTAACGATAGCACCCTGATTGGAGTGAAGAGGAGAAGAAGGCAAAGCAGTAAGGAGAGAAGCCGAGCAAAGTCCACCACAGACTCCACCATCAAACCCCCCTTAAAATCACATTTCCTCCAAAGGCCTTTCATTAAAAAGCCCTCATTTCCCCTACTTGCCTTCCCCTGTGTGTCACCTATGCACTTGGCTGGAGAACAGTGCTTTGCACATAGTAAGCACTTAACCGATACCATCATCATTATTAGTCCCTTTAAGCACTTTGATACCCCTCAAGCCCCACAGCACTTATGCCTCAAGCCCCACAGCACCTCCGCTCCTCCGCCGCTAATCTCCTCACCGTACCTCGCTCTCGCCTGTCCCGCCATCGACCCCCGGCCCACGTCATCCCCCGGGCCTGGAATGCCCTTCCTCTGCCCATCCGCCAAGCTAGCTCTCTTCCTCCCTTCAAGGCCCTGCTGAGAGCTCACCTCCTCCAGGAGGACTTCCCAGACTGAGCCCCTTCCTTCCTCTCCCCCTCGTCCCCCTCTCCATCTCCCCCATCTTACCTCCTTCCCTTCCCCACAGCACCTGTATATATGTATATATGTTTGTACATATTTATTACTCTATTTATTTATTTATTTATTTATTTTGCTTGTACATATCTATCCTATTTATTTTATTTTGTTAGTATGTTTGGTTTTGTTCTCTGTCTCCCCCTTTTAGACTGTGAGCCCACTGTTGGGTAGGGACTGTCTCTATATGTTGCCAATTTGTACTTCCCAAGCGCTTAGTACAGTGCTCTGCACATAGTAAGCGCTCAATAAATACGATTGATGATGATGATGATGATGATGTACATTTCCTGATTCTTTACTATTTCCCCTACCTGTAATGTATTTTAAAGTCCATCTCCCCCTGTAGACCTTAAGCTCATTTTTTTAAAATGGTGTTTGTTAAGTGCCTAGTACGTGCTAGGCACTAATAATAATAATTATTATTATGGTATTTGTTAAGCACTTACTACGTGCCAGGCATTGTACTTAGCGCTGGGGTGGTTACAAGAAAATCAGGTTGAACACAGTCCCTGTCTCACACAGGGCTCACAGTCTCAATCCCCATTTTCCAGATGAAGTACCGAGGCATGGAGAAGTGAAGTGACTTGTCCAAGGTCACCCAGCAGACAATGACCCCCTGCTCTAGCCACTACACCATGCTGCTTCTCATTTTACTAATCAGTTAATCAGGTCAAACAAGCTAATCAGGTTGGATGCCGTCCACGTCCCACATGGTGCACACAACCTTAATCCCCATTTTACAGGCACAGAGAAGTTAAGTGACTTGCCCAAGGTTCCACAGCAGAAAAGAGGCAGAGTGGGGATTAGAACCCAGGTCCTTCTGATTCCCAGGCCTGTGCTCTATCCATGCTCCTTGTAGGGCATGGATCCTCCTTGTAGCAGGATCCTCCTTGTAGCAGGGATCACCTCTACCAGCTCTAATGTATTGTACTCTCCCATGCGCTTAATGCAGTGTGCTGGACAGAGTCAGTACTCATTAAATACCATTGATTGTTTGAGATTGAGTTTATGGATCATTTAGAAACTCCCTTTCCTACACTATCTGCAGGCGGGCCAGAATGACCATGGTCAGGGCAGTCACTGAGGCTTCTTCAGCTCAGGTGGCAGCAGCAGTCCTGGACGTGGCTCCAGTTCAACTGGTCCGCCTGGGCTCTGAAGTGGCGAGCAATGACCCTGGTTCAACAATCAATTGTATTTATTGAGCACTGACTGGGTGCAGAGTACTGTACTAAATGCTTGGGAGAGTATAACAGAGTTAATAGACATGATCCCTGCCCACAGTGATCTGGCCCATTCTGGGCTCCCAAGGCTGCTGCTGCTAGTTTTGTCCATTGGTGGTCTTTTAGACTGTGAGCCCACTGTTGGGTAGGGACTGTCTCTATATGTTGCCAATTTGTACTTCCCAAGCGCTTAGCACAGTGCTGTGCACACAGTAAGCACTCAATAAATACGATTGATGATGATGATTGGTGGTGGTAACAGTGGCAGCTCAACCCTGAACAGGCCTGTTTTGCCAGGACTTCCCCCACCCCCAGATGGAATCAGGAACCCCCCAGCTCAGCTGGCCAAGCCTGGAGCTTGGGGAGGGACAGTGGAGGATGGTGGCAGCAGAAAGTGAAAGCTTCTCTCCTCTTTTTCCCCCCCAATTTCCTGTCTTTCCTGTCACGAGAGGCAGCATGGCCTAATGGATAGACCGGCATTTTGGGAGTCAGAAGGTCATGGATTCTCATCCCAGCTCTGCCACTTGTCTGCCGTGTGACCTTAGGCAAGTCACTTCAGGCAGCGTGGCTCAGTGGCAAGAGCCCGGGCTTTGGAGTCAGAGGTCGTGGGTTCAAATCCCGACTCCGCCACTTGCCAGCTGGGTGACTTTGGGCAAGTCACTTCACTTCTCTGGGCCTCAGGTCCCTCATCTGGAAAATGGGGATGAAGACTGTGAGCCCCCCGTGGGACAACCTGATCACCTTGTAACCTCCCTAGCGCTTAGAACAGTGCTTTGCACACAGTAAGCGCTTAATAAATGCCATCAATTATTAAGCGCTTAGTACAGTGCTCTGCACATAGTAAGCGCTCAATAAATACGATTGATTCACTTCTCTGTGCCTCAGTTACCTCATCTGTAAAATAGGGGTTGAGGCTGTGCGCCTCACAAGGGTAGATATGTATATATGTTTGTACATATTTGTTACTCTATTTATTTATTTATTTATTTTACTTGTACACATCTATACTATTTATTTCATTTTGTTAGTATGTTTGGTTTTGTTCTCTGTCTCCCCCTTTTAGACTGTGAGCCTAGTGTTGGGTAGGGACTGTCTCTATATGTTGCCAGCTTGTACTTCCCAAGTGCTTAGTACAGTGCTCTGCACACAGTAAGCACTCAATAAATACGATTGATGATGATGATGATGACAGGGACTGTGTTCAACTGGATTTGCTTGCATCCACCCAGCAATCAACAACTATCATTATTATTATTATTTCCTCTTCCCCGGCTCCCTTTTCCCCTCCCCTTACACCCTTCCCCTCTCTTGCCCCACCTCCTTTTAGTATTCACCCCGTCATACCCCAGGTGCTTTAGACTTCTGGTCACAGTCATTAGTATAACCCCTCCACTGCAAAGGCATCCAAGGATGGCGGCTCCACTCCCTCCCTGCCTCGCTTGCTTGCTCTTTTTTTATTAGTTTTATGTATTTTACGAGAAGCAGCGTGACTCAGTGGAAAGAGCCCGGGCTTTGGAGTCAGAGGTCACGGGTTCAAATCCCCGCTCTGCCAATTGTCAGCTATGTGACTTTGGGCAAGTCACTTCACTTCTCTGTACCTCAGTTCCCTCATCTGTAAAATGGGGATGAAGACTGTGAACCCCCCGTGGGACAACCTGATCACCTTGTAACCTCCCCAGCGCTTGAAACAGTGCTTTGCACATAGTAAGCACTTAATAAATGCCATTATTATTATTATTATTATTATTATTATTATTATTATGTGACTTTGGGCACATCACAACTTCTCTGTACCTCAGTTACCTCATCTGTCAAATGGGGATGAAGACTGTGAGCCCCCCGTGGGACAACCTGATCACCTTGTAACCTCCCCAGCGCTTGGAACAGTGCTTTGCACATAGTAAGCACTTAATAAATGCCATTATTATTATTATTATTATGTGACTTTGGGCAAGTCACTTAACTTCACTGTACCTCAGTTACCTCATCTGTAAAATGGGGATGAAGACTGTGAGCCCCCCGTGGGACAACCTGATCACCCTTGTAACCTCCCCAGCACTTGGAGCAGCAGGATAGAGAAGAGAAGAGGGAGGAGGGGATGGATGCAACAGGAAAGGATCATCACCATCATCATCAATCGTATTTATTGAGCACTTACTATGTGCAGAGCACTGTACTAAGCACTTGGGAAGTACAAGTTGGCAACATATAGAGACAGTCCCTACCCAACAGTGGGCTCACAGAGGATGCAACAGCCTGAGACTGGACCCTCCCACTGCCCCCTCAGGGTTTCTGATCCTACCTCCATCACTTCCCTGCTGTGTGGCCTGGGAGAAATCACTTTTGCAATGGTATTTATTAAGTGCTTACTATAAGCCAGGCACTGTACTAGGTTCTGGGGTAGACACAAGGTATTTACCTTGGGCACATCCCATGTCCCACATTGGGTTTACAATAAATACCATCATTATTATTTCTGACATCTGTTAACGTTTGCTTCGTTTGGATCACCAGATACTTGATCCCTTCTGACAGCAAGTTTCCCTCACACACATCCACAACCTGATCACCTTGTAACCTCCCCAGCGCTTGGAACAGTGCTTTGCACATAGTAAGTGCTTAATAAATACAATTTTTATTATTATTATTATTATTATTATTATTATTATTATTTGACTTTGGGCAAGTCACTTAACTTCTCTGTACCTTAGTTACCTCATCTGTAAAATGGGGATGAAGACTGTGAGTCCCCTGTGGGACAACCTGATCACCTTGTAACCTCCCCAGCACTTGGAACAGTGCTTTGCACGTAGTAAGCGCTTAATAAATACCATCATCATTATTTCTGACATCTGTTAAGGTTTACTTCATTTGGATCACCAGATACTTGATCCCTTCTGACAGCAAGTTTCCCTCACACACATCCACAACCTGATCACCTTGTAACCTCCCCAGCGCTTGGAACAGTGCCTTGCACGTAGTAAGAGCTTAATAAATACCATCATTATTATTTCTGACATCTGGTAAGGTTTACTTCGTTTGGATCACCAGACACTTGATCCCTTCTGACAGCAAGTTTCCCTCACACGCATCCACAACCTGATCACCTTGTAACCTCCCAGCGCTTGGAACAGTGCTTTGCACATAGTAAGCGCTTAATAAATACCATCATCTGTTAAGGTTTACTTCGTTTGGATCACCAAATACCTGATCCCTTCTGACAGCAAGTTTCCCTCACACACATCCACAACCTGATCACCTTGTAACCTCCCCAGTGCTTGGAACAGTGCTTTGCATGTAGTAAGCACTTAATTAATGCCTTTATTATTATTATTATTATTATTATTATTATTGTTATTATTATGTGACTTTGGGCAAATCACTTAACTTCTCTGTACCTCAGTTACCTCATCTGTAAAATGGGGATGAAGACTGTGAGCCCCCCGTGGGGCAACCTGATCACCTTGTAACCTCCCCACTCTTGGAACAGTGCTTTGCACATAGTAAGTGCTTAATAAATACCATCATTATTATTTCGGACATCTGTTAAGGTTTACTTTGTTTGGATCACCAGACACTTGATCCCTTCTGACAGCAAGTTTCCCTCACACACATCCACACCCTGATCACCTTGTAACCTCCCCAGTGCTTGGAACAGTGCCTTGCATGTAGTAAGAGCTTAATCAATACCATCATTAGTATTTCTGACATCTGGTAAGGTTTACTTCGTTTGGATCACCAGACACTTGATCCCTTCTGACAGCAAGTTTCCCTCACACGCATCCACAACCTGATCACCTTGTAACCTCCCAGCGCTTGGAACAGTGCTTTGCACATAGTAAGCGCTTAATAAATACCATCATCTGGTAAGGTTTACTTCGTTTGGATCACCAGACACTTGATCCCTTCTGACAGCAAGTTTCCCTCACACACATCCACAACCTGATCACCTTGTAACCTCCCCAGCGCTTGGAACAGTGCTTTGCACATAGTAAGCGCTTAATAAATACCATCATCTGTTAAGGTTTACTTCGTTTGGATCACCAAATACCTGATCCCTTCTGACAGCGTTTCCGTCACACACATCCACAACCTGATCACCTTGTAACCTCCCCAGCGCTTGGAACAGTGCTTTGCATGTAGTAAGCACTTAATAAATGCCTTTATTATTATTATTATTATTATTGTTATTATTATTATGTGACTTTGGGCAAATCACTTAACTTCTCTGTACCTCAGTTACCTCATCTGTAAAATGGGGATGAAGACTGTGAGCCCATGGGGCAACCTGATCACCTTGTAACCTCCCCAACTCTTGGAATGGTGCTTTGCACATAGTAAGTGCTTAATAAATACCATCATTATTATTTCTGACATCTGTTAAGGTTTACTTTGTTTGGATCACCAGATACTTGATCCCTTCTGACAGCAAGTTTCCCTCACACACATCCACACCCTGATCACCTTGTAACCTCCCCAGAGCTTGGAACAGTGCCTTGCAGGGAGTAAGCGCTTAATAGATACCATCATTATTATTTCTGACATCTGTTAAGGTTTACTTCTTTTGGATCACCAGATACTTGATCCCTTTTGACAGCAAGTTTCCCTCACACACATCCACAACCTGATCACCTTGTAACCTCCCCAGTGCTTGGAACAGTGCCTTGCAGGGAGTAAGCGCTTAATAAATACCATCATTATTATTTCTGACATCTGTTAAGGTTTACTTCTTTTGGATCACCAGATACTTGATCCCTTTTGACAGCAAGTTTCCCTCACACACATCCACAACCTGATCACCTTGTAACCTCCCCAGTGCTTGGAACAGTGCCTTGCAGGGAGTAAGCGCTTAATAAATACCATCATTATTATTTCTGATATCTGTTAAGGTTTACTTCTTTTGGATCACCAGATACTTCATCCCTTTTGACAGCAAGTTTCCCTCACACACATCCAGAATTGAGGGGTTCTGGCTAACACTGGGGTGGGGAAGAGTTGAGGCAGGGAGGATGGGGAGGCCGGCAGAAAGAACGAACAAAATGGTGGACAGAGTCTCCCTTCAGATGCCCATCTTTCTCTGAGTCGTAGTGCCATCGTCTGGGCATTCCCATTTTCTGCAGACTGATCTCCTTGGGAACAGTCCAAGCTCCTCCACAACTCAATCTGCTCCCACACAGAATCAGACTTTAGGTGGAAGAATGACTGGAGCAAGGAATGGGGCAAAGATGGTAGTGGATAGGATAGTAGCCCAGATAGGCTGCTATCCTGGAAGTAGCGTGGCTCACTGGAAAGAGCCCGGGCTTTGGAGTCAGAGTTCATGGGTTCAAATTCCGGCTCTGCCAACTGTCAGCTGTGTGACTTTGGGCAAGTCACTTCACTTCTCTGGGCCTCAGCTCCCTCATCTGTAAAATGGGGATGAAGTCTGCGAGCCCCCCGTGGGACAACCTGATCAATCAATCGAAGTCTGTGAGCCCCCCGTGGGACAACCTGATCCATCAATCATATTTATTGAGCGCTTACTGTGTGCAGAGCACTGTACTAAGCGCTTGGGAAGTATAAGTTGGCAACATATAGAGACGGTCCCTACCCAACAGTCCCAACAGTGGGCTTGCAGTCTAGAAGGGGGAGACAGAGAACAAAACCAAACATATTAACAAAATAAAATAGAATAGATATGTACAAGTAAAATAAATAAAGAGTAAGTAATATGTACAAACATATATACATATATACAGGTGCTGTGGGGAAGGGAAGGAGGTAAGGAGGAGGGATGGACAGGGGGAGGAGGGGGCGAGGAAGGAGGGGGCTCAGTCTGGGAAGGCCTCCTGGAGGAAGTGAGCTCTCAGTAGGGCCTTGAATGGAGGAAGAGAGCTAGCTTGGTGGATGTTGGGAGGGAGGGCATTGCCTTGTAACCTCCCCAGCGCTTAGAACAGTGCTTTGCACATAGTAAGCGCTTAATAAATGCTATTATTATTATTATTATTATTATTGTTGTTGTTGTTGTTATTATTATTATGGCACTCGGGCCCTCCCCATCTGCCCTAGATCCGAGGCCTTCCCAGAGACAATAAAGGGAAAAACTCTTTGCCCTGAAATCCAGTGACTCCTAAATCTCTCTCTAATCGTGCTCACTCTTTCCCACAAATTCATTCATTCGTTCATTCAATCATATTTATTGAGTGCTTACTGTGTGCAGAGCACTGTACTAGGCGCTTGGGAAGTACAAGTTTGCATAGCACTTGGGAAGTACAAGTTTGCAACATATAGCAGTGCTTGGCACATAGTAAGCACTTAATAAATGCCATCATTATTATTATTATTATTATAAAGAGACGGTCCTTACCCAACAACGGGCTCACAGTCTAGAAGATCCCAATCCCACACTCCCCACTGCCCACAGGACATCCCTGTACTGGTGTTTGACTGCTATATTGGACTTCCTTTGCCTTTTCTCATTTAGTCACTTCCTTCTCCTGAAAGTTGCCAAACTCCCTCTCCCCTTTATCCCAAACCGCCCTAGTTGGCCATTGATTCCCTGTCACCCTTCTGCTAGATCCTGTCACCACTCCTGACCCTGCCATTTCCAAAAACCCTGTCTCCTCTGTCCCCACAGTCCCTTCTCCTGTCCAGGCCAGTGACCTTTCCCTGCCACTTTTTTCCAACCAATCCCGCTGTCCACTAGGCCATGCCTCCCAAGAGCACTCTATCAGCTTGCCCCCTCCTACCTTACCTCCCCAATTTCCTACTATAACCTAGCCCACACACTTCACTCATTTAATAATAATAATAGTAATGGCATTTATTAAGCATTTACTATGTGCAAAGCACTGTTCTAAACGCTGGGGAGGTTACAAGGTGATCAGGTTGTCCCACGTGGGGCTCACAGTCTTAATCCCCATTTTTACAGATGAGGGAACTGAGGCCCAGAGAAGTTAAGTGACTTGCCCGAAGTCACACAGCTGACAATTGGTGGAGCCGGGATTTGAGCCCATGACCTCTGACTCCAAAGCCCGGGCTCTTTCCACTGAGCCACAGTGTACTTCAATCTCCTCTTTCTTGCCATGGACCTCTTGCCCAAATCCTGCCTCTGGCCTGGCGTGTCATCTTTCTTCATATCAACAGACAATCACTCTCCCAGTCTTCAAAGACTTATTGAGGCACATCTCCTCCAAGACGGCTTCTCCGACGAGGCCCTCGTTCCCTCTTCTCCTACTCCCTTCTATGCCACCCTGACTTGCTCCCTTTATTCATTCCCGCTCCCAGACCCATAGCACTTATGTACACATCTGTAATTTATTTATTTTTATTAATGTCTGTCTCCCCCTCTAAACTGGAAGCTCATTATGGGCAGGGAATATGCCTTCCAACTCTCTTATATTTTCATCTCCCAAACGCTTAGCAGAGTGCTCTGCACATAGTAAGCCCTCAATAAATATGATTGTTTCCTCAGTAGTGATGGTTTCAGAGACTCCTGTTTGATGGTGGCAGGGGCAGAATGGCTGCTTGAAAAACCTCCACCTTCCCCTTATCTTTTCCTAACCTAAGGGGTTTGTCTCCCATGCCCGCTCTTTGCAGTTGTCGGCATTTGTTGAGAATCTTTGGTGTGCTTGGCATGCTGCCTAATAACAGAGGTTCAGAACCCCATTCCCCTGCAAAGTCCAAGTGCTGGAATAGTGCCAAGCACCTTCTAGGTGCCCAGGAAATACGAACTGACCTGAGTTATATGAATATTAATGAACCTGAATAGATGGAGGTGGAGATGGCACCAGCAGAACTTTTCATAATAAATAATTTATTGGCTGCCCAGTCTTCCAGCACTGGGGTCCCAGTATTCGGTCCATTAGATATAGCTTGGGCTCCCAGCTTTCCCGAGTCCTGCAGCTCCCCTCTGTCCAACGGCAAAATCGGGGGGTAATGGGATGGGTGGGAGCCTCTGGCTGTGCCACCTTTGTTTGCCTGGGCCCCTCCTCCCTCCGGGGTTTGCACATTTGGGTTCTGTGTCCCAGTCAAGGCTACCACAGTCCCAGTTGGTCAGCAAAGAGGCCAGCTCCTGACCCCTTCCTCCTTCCCAGGCTGTCAGGAGAGAGACCGAGTCTCAGCTAATGGACGACGAGGTTGAGAGAAATGGACAGGGTCAGAGAGCCAACTCATATGAGCTTCTGTGGCCACAAAGCCCGTCCTCCCCCCCACCGCCCCCATGCCCCACCTTGGTCTCTTCTGCCTCATTATCCAGAGGAGCTGGAAGTGGGATGCTCCCAGGAAGAGGGGGAGGTCAGAGCAGCCAGACCTGAAAGGGAAAGATAATGAGGGTTACTGGTCAGCTTCATTACCCAGCCCCCGAGTCCCACTCCTCCCAGCCTACGAGACATGGACCCCAAGCCCTACCTGCCCCCTGGCCTACTAGACACAAGTTCAGATCCCAGGGACTAACTACAGTCTATGCCTTCAAAGCTAGGAGAATCAGTCCCCCCAAGCTCTTTACCCCTGTTGGAAATGTGGGAAAGAAAGGGAGGGAGTCAGGGCAGTAAGGGGCAGAACACTAGACAGGTAGGTCCTAGAGGGAGGCCAAGGTCTGTTGAACTCCAAATCAGGGGATGGTGAATGAAGGGGCCGGAGGAGGCCAACAAAACTTGGAATGAGGGGAACAGGAACATCTGAGACTCTTGGGAAAGATTTTTAGATAGGAGGCGGAGCAAAGCCAAGCTAAAGGGAGGAATGGAAACAGCGGCCATTGCCAACTGGGTGGCTAGAGGGGACTGAGGTCCTAGGTCACCTCTGGCTGGGAGTCCAGAGAAGTCTGTCACTAGTGGCTAGGCACCTAAAGTGAGGGAGGAGGAGAAGGGAGTGTGGGGAGGGGGAGAGGCAGGGGAAGGGGAAGGGAAGAAAAGGTTAAGAAATATCTAGGTACTTCCCTGGTAGGGGGAGCCCATGGGAAGTCTAGGGGAAAAGGGTTGGGAGTCTGGACTGGAGGATTATGCGGTAGATGACAGGGCTGGTCTGGGTACAGGAACGGACTCTACCCCTGTTCGGCGTCTCTTCTCTCCGTGCCGCCTTGGTCATTCTAGCTCCTCCTCCCCCCACCTCTCTTCACAACCAGGGTCATGGCTGAGGATTCTGGGAGTAATGTTTGTGTAGGACTCCGGGGAGTGGTATTTTTGTGTAGCAAAGTCTTCCTGGGCCTGCCCCCACCTCCTGCCTCCTGGCTCCCGACTGTTACTCCGCTCGCTACCCAATAGTCCCCATTCCCTGGTCCCTGGCAAGGCTTGGAAACTCCTTGGGAGAAGGGGATGGCCTCACCTGGGCTTCTGGTTGTGGGGGCAAAGTGTGCCATGAGAACAACTCTAAACCCAGAGGGCGACAGATGGGTGAAAAGAAAAAAACTCATCTCACGTGGAAACTGGATGCGCAGCCATCTTGGAGATTCCAAGGAGGCCGGGTGAAACAGACTCCCGCTCCCCCAAATCCTAAGTCTCCCAGCAAGCCCTGATTTGTGCACTTCCCTGGCCCGAATCAGTTTCCCCTTCCCCTGGAGGTCAGAGCTGGGAGGGGTGGGCTGGCCCCCCCAGGCCTGTGATCCTGCGGACATGGGGATCCCTCCCCAACTTGCCACTCCCGGGTGTTTTCCCTTCCCCGTGGCCCCTCTCTTTCCCGGGGGGGCCCTCCCCAGTCCCAAAGATTTCCTCAGCCGTCCGCCCCTCTCCCAACCTGGGCAGCCCGAGGGGGCCAGGCCAAGCGTAGGGTCTGCAGGGCCAGCCCAAGGCAAGGCCAGAAGGTGGGCGGCGCCGCCTGCCCTCCTCTCCCAGGCCCCATCTCCCTCCCGGCGCCTCAGAGGCCACGTCAAGGCTCAGGCCGGGGCGAGCAGGCCGGGCGGAGGTAGCCGTCGGACACGGCGAGGTCGCCGGTCAGCTGCCGGTCCAGGAAGTCGGAGGTCTCCTCGGCTATCTGGCCGGGAATCCGGAAGTCAACGGCGGGTGGGTCCGGCTTGGGGCTGGGCGGGGGCTCGGGGGGCCAGGGTTCCGCCGGGCAGCCGGTCCCTTGGAGGAACTGCAAAAAGTTCTCCTCGATGGAGCCCTCGCGGCTGGGCAGCCGGAGTTCCTCGTCTGGGGGTGGCTTGAAGAAGCAGGCGAGCCGCTTGCCCAGCTCGCCCCGGATCTGCCGGTTCAGGCAGCCGTAGAAGAAGGGGTTGGAGGTGAAGCAGAAGTAGCCGATCCAGGTGACCACGCTCTCCGCCTGCCGCGCCAGGAGGGGCTGGCCGCTCAGGGCCCAGTACAGGTGGAAGGAGAAGTAGGGCAGCCAGCAGAGCAGGAACTGGCCTCCCACCGCCAATAGGACCGCGGCCGCCTTGCCCCCGCCCAACGTCCTGTGCGGCGTGGTGCGGGGGGCCCCCGAGCTGGTCACCATGGTGGAGCGGCTGCTGAGCGACTCGGAGCGCCGCCGCCGCCGGCCCCGCCCCCGCCCCTGCTGCGGGGTCTCCATCCAGGTGGGTGGGGGCCCGTGCTGCAAGGCCGCCACGCGGGCCACGCGGAACATGCTGCAGTAGACCACCAGAATGAGGACGAGGGGCAGCAGGAAGTAGAAGAGGGCGAAGACGGCCACGAAGAGTTGGCAGTAGGCCCCGCGGCTCCACTGCAGGGAGCAGCCGGGGGCCCCGCGAGGCTCCAGGGAGGCCCGGCCCAACACAGGCACGGCCGCTGTGGCCACGGCCTTGACCCACACGCCCGCCAGCACCGCCGCCGCCAGCCCCAGCGTCATCCGCACCTCGTAGCGCATGGGGTGCACCACGTAGTAATAGCGCTCCACGTTGATGGCCGACACAGACAGGATGGCCAGGCTGACGAAGCAGACGCTCAGGAAGAGGTAGAGGCGGCAGGCGGCCTCGCCGAACAGGGCCCGGTCGAAGAGGGCCGAGCTGGAGACCATGGCCAGGGGCATGAGGGTCAGGGCGGCCAGCAGGTCCACCAGGCACAGGTGGAAGACGAAGACGAACTTGCGCAGGGCGGGGGTCTTGGCGATGACCGCCATCACGGCCGCGTTGCCCGCCACCGCCGTCAGGTCAAGCAGGAGCATGAAGAAGAGGGCCACGGACTCGGAGGCCACGTCCCGGGGCCCGGTCTCGAGGCTGCCGTTGGCGGGCGGAGGGCCGGGGGCCGGCGGGCCCGGGGCCAGCGGCGGGGGCGGCCTTCCCGCCTGGGAGGTGTTCCCCGCCACCCCGGAGAAGGGCGGGGTCTCCATGGGGTTGGACGGGAGCGCCCGGCACGCCGCCTCCTGTCATTGGCCCATCCCCCATCCTAAACTTGGGGACCCTGGCAGCCCGGAGGGGAGCAGGTGGCCGAAAGCGTGCGCCCAATGGGGTCCGGATGCTGGGCCCCACTCCCTGTGCTCCACAGAGGGTTTTCCCTCCTGGGGCCGCGCCCCCCGCGGCTAGCCTCGCTGCCAAACGGTGCTGCGGGGGTGGAGGCTCTTCCAGCCTCGCTGGGCTGGGGGCACAAGGCAGGCTACCAGGAGAGACAGCTGGGCAGTCCGGGGGCACATGTGGGCACAGGTGGCAAAGCCGGGACCACACTTGGCACCTGCAGGGAACCAAAAGGGACAAGTGACTGTGGGCCTTTGTCTGGCCCCGTTCCCCCTCCACCACACCCCTTTCTCTTTCCGGCTCCCCCATCCCCTTTTTCATGTCATCAACCAATCATCTGATCCTATTTATTGAGCTCTTCCTCTGTGCAGAGTGTTCCCTTTACTCTCCAGCCCTTCCAGTCCCATGCTCTTCTCCTTTTGTGAACCGTGGCCCTGCAGCTTAGACTACACCAGACTTATGACATCTGGTTCCTGGGCAGCCCAGGCCAGCGGTCCCCAAACCACCTCCAGTGGCATCTCCTGGCTCCGTCTGGTCTCCTGACCCTGACTGCCCATCCCACCTTGTGAGGCAATATCACCACCGTGGATCTGGATAGAGTGTGGATTTTTCCCACCATGATTTCACATCAATCAGGCCATTTAGTCTCCTGATCTCCCTGGGAGGTAGGAAGAGGCAGGCATTAGTAATCCCATTTTACAGATGAAGAAACTGAGGTCCAGAGGCAGCATGGCTTAATGGAAAGAGCCCGGGCTTGGGAGTCAGAGGTCATGGGTTCTAATCCCAGCTCTGCCGCCTGTCAGCTGTGTGACTTTGGGTAAGTCACTTAACTTCTCTGTGCCTGTTCCCTCATCTGTAAAATGGGGATGAAGACTGTGAGCCCTACATGGGACAACCTGATTACCTTTGTATCTACCCCAGTGCTTAGAACAGTGCTTTTTATTATTTTTATAATATTTTTTATAATATTTTTATTATTATTATAAAAGAACTGGTCCTAGTCCTGCAGCAGGATGTTGGGAATTGCTGGTAATCATGTCTCCGGGCACCCAGATCCATGCTCTTCCCACTAGGTCCCACCATCCCTCTTTCCTAAAGGAGGAAGGCCTACATGAAGCAGCTTGAAAGGAGGAGACAGATACCCGAACAGTGTTCTGCACATAGTAAGTGCTTAACAAATGCCATCATTATCATTATTATTATTATTATACCCGTGACTCTTCATTCATTCAGTCATATATATTGAGCACTTACTGTGTGCAGAGCACTGTACTAAGCGCTTGGGAAGTCCAAGTTGGTAACATATAGAGACGGTCCCTACCCAACAGCGGGCTCACATTCTAGGAGACTCTTGCCATGCCACAATTCTCCTTCCTCCTCAGGTAACTTCCGCCGGTCAACTGGACAGTGGTAGGGAAGAAGGAACATGGAGAGGGAAAGCTGGAGGGAGATTGGCCCCAAACCCTAAAGTCTCCCCACAACAGACTGACATCCACCCCCGCTTCCCCTCCCTTTGGCCAGTCCCCTAGGGGAGTGGAATTGGAGGGGTGGGGATGGCACTCGCCCATCTCCTTATTTCTCTTCTGCTTCTTCTCTTCCTTCCACTTTTCTTCTTTCTCCTTTTCCTCCTCCTCCCTCCCAGTGCTACTGAGTCATCTGGCTGGGCTGCCTGTTCAGTTCTAGGCCCCTCTACTTGGGTGCTCCCTCAAAATTGCTTCAAGCCCCTCCCAAATTAGGAAGGCAACTGCCACTGGCCCCACTGTTGCCCCAAGCCATTTGAGGATCAGCACGTCTCTACTTGGATGTCCCACCAGCACCTCAAACTTATCAAGTCCAAAACTTTCCACCCATTCATTCATTCATTCAATCGTATTTATTGAGCGCTTACTGTGTGCAGAGCACTGTACTAAGTGCTTGGAAAGCACAAGTTGGCAACATATAGAGACGGTCCCTACCCAACAGTGGGCTCACAGTCTAGAAGGGGGAGACAGAAAACAAAACAAAACATATTAAAAATAAAATAGAATAAATATATACAAATAAAATAGAGTAATAAATACATACAAACATATATACATATTTACAGGTGCTGTGGGGAGGGGAAGGAGGTAAGGGGGGAGATGGGGAGGAGGAGAAAGGGGAGAGGAAGGAGGGGGCTCAGTCTGGGAAGGCCTCCTGGAGGAGGTGAGCTCTCAGCAGGGCCTTGAAGGGAGGAAGAGAGCTAGCTTGGCGGATGTGCGGAGGGAGGGCATTCCAGGCCAGGGGGAGGATGTGGGCTGGGGGTCGATGGCCAGACAGGCGAGAATGAGGCACAGTGAGGAGATTAGCGGTAGAGGAGCGGAGGGTGCGGGCTGGGCTGTAGAAGGAGAGAAGGGAGGTGAGGTAGGAGGGGGCGAGGTGATAGAGAGCCTTGAAGCCCAGGGTGAGGAGTTTTTGCCTGATGCATAGGTTGACTGGTAGCCACTGGAGATTTTTGAGGAGGGGAGTAACATGCCCAGAGCATTTCTGCACAAAGATGATCCGGGCAGCGGCGTGAAGTATGGATTGAAGTGGGGAGAGACAGGAGGATGGGAGATCAGAGAGGAGGCTGGTGCAGTAATCCAGTCGGGATAAGATGAACGATTGAACGAGCAGGGTAGCGGTTTCGATGGAGAGGAAAGGGCGGATCTTGGCAATGTTGCGGAGGTAAGACCGGCAGGTTTTGGTGACAGATTAGATGAGAGGGGTGAACAAGAGATCGGATTTGAGGATGACACCAAGGTTGCAGGCTTGTGAGTCGGGAAGAATGGGAGTGTCGTCAACAGTGATGGGAAAGTCAGGGAGAGGGCAGGGTTTGGGAGGGAAGATAAGGAGTTTAGTCTTGGACATGTTGAGTTTTATATGGCAGGCAGACAGCCAGATGGAGATGTCCTGAAGGCAGGAGGAGATGCGAGCCTGGAAAGAGAGAGAGAAACCCCGTCCCCGGGACTTTCCCATCACTGTACATAGTACCACCTTCCTCCCTTTCACACAAGCTCGTAACCTTGGGGTTACCTTCGGCTCATCTCTCTCATTCAAAACACATTCTGTGTCACCAAATCCTGCCAGTTCAACTTCATAATGTCTCTAAAATCTGCTCCTTTCTCTCCATCCAGACTGATACCACGTTAATCCAGGCTCTTATCCTATCCCACCTTGATTACAATATCAGCCTCCTTGCTGACCTCCCCATTTCACATCTCTCCCTGCTCCACATCTCTCCCTGCTCCAGTCCATATTTCACTCTGCTGCCCGGATCATTTTTCTACAAAAACGTTCAGTCCATGTTTCTCCACTCTTCAAGAACCTCCAGCAATTGCCCACCCACCTCCGCATCAAACAGGAACTCCTTACCATCAACTTTAAGGCACTCAATCACCTTGCCCCTTCTTACCTTACCTCGCTGCTCTCCTACTGCAACCTAGCTCGCACTCTTCACTCCTCTAATGCCAACCTACACATTCTACCTCGATCGTTGTCTATCTCGCCACCAACCTCTCACCCACATCCTACCTCTGGTCTGGAACGCCCTCCCTCTTCATCTCCAACAATCACTCTCCTTACCTTCATAATAATAATAATTATAATAATAATAATGGTATTTGTTGAGTGCTTACTATGTGCAAAGCACTGTTCTAAGCACTGAGGAGGTTACAAGGTGATCAGGTTGTCCCACGGGGGGCTCACAGTTTTAATCCCCATTTTACAGATGAGGTAACTGAGGCCCAGAGAAGTTAAGTGACTTGCCCAAGGTCACACAGCTGACAGTTGGCAGAGCCGGGATTTGAACCCATGACCTCTGACTCCAAAGCCCGGGCTTTTTCCACTGAGCCAGGCTGGCATATCTGCTCCACGAGGCCTTTCCAGACTAAGCCCTCATTTCGACTTCTTCCACTCCCTTCTGTGTCACCCTTGCACGTCAGTTTGCACCCTTCATTCATCCTTCCCACAGCCCCACAGCACTTGTGTACATATCCATAATTAATGTATTTATATTAATATCTGTCTCTCCCTCTAGACTGTAGGCTTGTTGCGGGCAGGCATCCTGTCTACCAAGTTACCGTGTACACTCCCAAGCATTTAATACAATGTTCTGCCCACAGTAAGCACTCAATAAATACTATTGATTCATTAATGGGGAAAGGGAGCAATCAGGACCCCCTGGGCAAATGTTGTGTGTGTGTGTGTGTGTGTGTGTGTGTGTGTGTGTGTGTGCGTGTGTGTGTGTGTGTGCGCACGCGCGTGTGTGTGCACGTGCCTGCCTTTGAGTCTCTTTGTGTGCATGTCTAGAGAAGCAGCGTGGCTCAGTGGAAAGAGCACGGGCCTTGGAGTCAGAGGTCATGGGTTCGAATGCCGACTCCGCCACATGTCTGCTGTGTGACATTGGGCAAGTCACTTGACTTCTCTGGGCCTCAGTTACCTCATCTGTAAAATGGGGATTAAGACTGTGAGCCCCACGTGGGACAACCTGATCACCTTATATCCCCCCAGCGCTTAGAACAGTACTTTGCATATAGTACGCGCTTAACAAATGCCATTATTATTATTATATCTGTGAGTCTGTGGGCGAATCTGTGCATCCGTGTGTGTGTGTCTGTGTGCCTCTGTGAGTCTGTGAGGATCTGTGTGTCTGTGTATATGTCTGTGTGTCTCTATGTGTCTCTGTGTGTGTGTGTGTGTGTGTGAGCTCATGCACACTGGGAAGTAAGGAGGCGAGGGTACATGAAAGTGATGAGCCAGACTGTGAAAATGTGAGGGGCTGAGTGGAGTTCAGGGGGAGCAAGCAGGCAACTGAGAGCTGATGTAGCAGTGCCGGCCTCTAGTAACCTAGGTTGGGGCCAGGCCCTGCTAGGAGGCTCTGCTCTGGATTTTCCGTGAGCCTTATTTCCCGAAAGCTCTTCACTTTGAATAATGTTCCAGTGGCTAGCACTGCCTCAACTTTTTTATTCCATCCTTGGGGGCCTGGGACTCTGGGATCCAAATAGAGGAAAACGACATGCAAATCTGGTTATTTTCTCCAAGAATGCAGGCCACAGAGGTGCAGATCACTGGGTCTGGTTCCATAGAACCACCTCTATATCCTCTAAATCCCATTTCCTATCCCATAACTGTCTCTTTTCAGGGCTAAAATTGCTTCTTTCCTTAACCATTTCTGCTCCCTCAGGTGTCTCCATCCCTAATATTTCATCTAATATTTCAACCCTTCAAAGCCCTACTTCCCTTCAAAGCCCTACTGAGAGCTCACCTCCTCCAGGAGGCCTTCCCAGACTGAGCCCCCTCCTTCCTCTCCCCCTCCTCATCCCTCCACCTTACCTCCTTCCCCTCCCCACAGCACCTGTATATAAGCATATATATTTGTACATATTTATTACTCTATTTATTTTACTTGTACATATTTATTCTATTTATTTTATTTTGTTAATATATTTTGTTTTGTTCTCTGTCTCCCCCTTCTAGACTGTGAGCCCACTGTTGGGTAGGGACCGTCTCTATATGTTGCCAACTTGGACTTCCCAAGCACTTAGTACAGTGCTCTGCACACAGTAAGCGCTCAATAAATACGATTGAATGAATGAATCTAAGATTCCCAAATTTGTCCCTCCTCCCTTCTATCTCACCTCTGCTAAGCCCCTTCCTCTTCTCTCCCATCTCCCAACCCTTCTCACCACCCCCACCTTTGCCTTCAATCAACCATACTTTCCCAGGCTGCTCTCCTTAAATCTGTCAAAGAAGGAAAACAGAGAAAACACACACACACAAAAGAAAAAACCTGAAAAAGGAAAGTACATATGACACATACACGTGCTAGAATATTGGTGGCATTAAGGTTATAGGCGTTATGTGAATAAAAATGACATTTATTGTGCCACTGGGGTAAATTAAAAAATCCAGGTCCAACACCGTCCCTGTCCCACACAGGACACGCAATTTAAGAGGGAGGGTGATGGGGTATTTTATCCCCATTTTACAGATGAGAAACCTGAGGCACAGAGAAGCTAAGGGACTTGCCCAAGGTAATATGGCATTCAGTCATTCATTCAATCGTATTTATTGAGCACTTACTGTGTGCTTGACTTTACTACACACTTGGGAAAGTACAATATAGTAATAAAGAGAGACAACCACTGCCCACAAAGAGCTCACAGTCTAGAGGGGGGAGACAGACATCAATACAAGTAAACAGACATCAATATAAATAAATAAAATTACAGATATATACATAAGTGCTGTGGGGCGGGAAGAGCAGAGGAAGAGCAAAGGGAGAAAGTCAGGGTGATGCAGAAGGGAATGGGAGATGGGGAAAAGATGAGGAGCAGCATGGCTTAGTTGAAAGAGCATGGGCTTTGGAGTCAGAGCTCGTAGGTTCTAATCCCAACTCTACTACTTGTCTGCTTTGTGACATTGGACAAGTCACTTAACCTCTCTGTGCCTCAGTTACCTCATCTGTAAAATGGGGATTAAGACTGTGAGCCCCCGTGGGACAACCTGATTAACTTATCTACCCCTGTGTTTAGAACAGTGCTTGGCACATAGTAAGCACTTAACAAATACCATTATTATTATCATTACTATTATTATTAAAAGTGGGATTTAGTCTGGGAAGGCCTCTTGGAGGAGATGTGCCTTCAGTAAGACTTTCAAAGGAGGGAGAGTAATTGTCTGGCAGATTGGAGGAGGGAAGGCATTCCAGTCCAGAGGTAGGACTTGGGTCAGGGGTCGGCAACGAGACAGGCGACATCTGATCATCATCAATCGTATTTATTGAGCGCTTACTATGTGCAGAGCACTGTACTAAGCGCTTGGGAAGTACAAATTGGCAACATATAGAGGCAGTCCCTACCCAACAGTGGGCTCACTGATGTCCTCCCATCGCCTCAAAGTTAGCATCAGAGGATTGAAGTGTGCAGGCTGGGTTGTAGAAGGAGAGAAGTAAGGTGAGATAGGAGGGGGCAAGGTGATGGACTGCTTTAAAGCCAATGATGAGGAGTTTTTGTTTGATATGGAGGTGGATGGGCAACCACCGGAGATTTTTGAGGTGCAGGGTGACATGTCCTGAACCTTTCTGTAGAAAGATAATCTGGGTAGCGGAGTGAAGTATTACCTGGAGTGGGGAGAGGTAAAATGTTGGGCAGTCAGAAAGGAGGCTGATGCAGTAATCTAGTCAGGATAGGGTGAGTGATTGCAGTAACGTGGTAGCAATTTGGATGGAGTGGAAAGGGCAGATTTTAGCCATGTTGTGAAGGTGAGTCTGACAGGATTTGGTGACAGATTGGATATGTAGGTTGAATTCATTCATTCATTCATTCAATCGTATTTATTGTTTACTGTGTGCACAGCACTGTACTAACCACTTCGGAAGTACAAGTTGGCAACATATAGAGATGGTCCCTACCCAACAGTGGGCTCACAGTCTAGAAGGGGGAGACAGAGAACAAAACAAAACTTATTAACAAAATGAAATAAATAGAATAAATATGTACAAATAAAATAGAGTAATAAATACATACAAACATATATACAGGTGCTGTGGGGAGGGGAAGGAGGTAAGGCGGGGGGGGATGGAGAGGGGGTGGAGTCAAGGATAACACCAAGGTTACAGGCTCGTGAGATGGGAAGGGTGGGTGGTGCTGTCTACAGTGACAGGAAAGTCTGGGAGAGGACAGGATTTGGGTGGGAAGATAAGATGAGGTGATGGGAGGACATCAGAGTAGAGATGTCTCGAAGGCAGGAGGAGATGCGAGCCTGGAGAGAGATCAGGGGAGGAGTTGTAGATTTAGGTATCATCCACACAGAGGTGGTAGTTGAACCCACGGGAGAAAATGAGTTCTCCAAGGGAATGAGTGTAGATGGGAATAGAAGGGGACTGAGAACTGAACCTTACGGAACCCCCACAGTTAGGGGGTGGGAGGGAGAGGAGGATCCCGCAAGTGAGACTGAGAATGAACGGCCAGAGAGATGAGGAGAACCAGGAGAGGATAGAGTTAGTGAAGCCAAGATTGGATAACGTATCCAGGAGAAGGGGGGAGTCCACAGTGTCAAAGGCAGCTATAAAGTTATATTATAAACTTTATAAAGTTATAAAGCTATAAAGCCAATAGCAGTTAAGTGGCAGAGACAGGATTGGAACCCAAGTTTCCTGACTCCCAAGCCTGAGCTCTTTTTATCAATCAATCAATCGTATTTATTGAGCACTTACTGTGTGCAGAGCACTGTACTAAGCACTTGGGAAGTACAAGTTGGCAACATATAGAGACAGTCCCTACCCAACAGTGGGCTCACAGTCTAAAAGGGGGAGACAGAGAACAAAACCAAACATACTAACAAAATAAAATAAATAGAATAGATATGTACAAGTAAAATAAATAGAGTAATAAATATGTACAAACATATATACATATACAGGTGCTGTGGGGAAGGGAAGGAGGTAAGATGGGGGGGGTGTACTTCCTTCCCCATGTAAATGAGTACTATATAATACCATAGTAATAATTATGGTATTTTAATTGCTTACTTTGTGTCAAGTACCGCACTAAGCATTGCGGTCGATACGATACAACCAGTTTGGACATAGTCCCCATTCCACCTGGGGCTCACAAGATTGCAATGGTAGGCAAGTAGCTGAGCTGGGATTAGAACCCAGGTCCTCTGATTCTCAGGCCCAAGCTCTTTCATTTAGGCCACTCCGAGTCTCAGCTATACGTATGGCTGTTCTAAAATAGGTGTCAGCTCTATAAAAGAGCTGCCAGCTTCCAGAACTGAACCTGGCTGCGTGTCCTGGAGGAAATGCGAGAACCTACGTAATGCCGGATTGGGTAGGACCCACTCTGCCCACTTTGCATCTCTGTCAGTGGCATCCAAGGACTTTTGGAGGAATGTGCGATGGGCACGAGAAGGCATGAGGTTTAGTGGAGAACGTGGCAAATCACTTAACTTTTCTGGCTCTCATTTAGCTCACCATCAGCCAGTCAACCAATCAACAAAATCTTCTAGACTGTGAGCCCGTTGTTGGGTAGGAACCGTCTCTATATGTTGCCGACTTGTACTTCCCAAGCGCTTAGTACAGTGCTCTGCACACAGTAAGCGCTCAATAAATACGATTGAATGAATGAATGAATAGAATTTATTGAGCTCTTCTTGTGTGCTGAGCACTGTACTAAGCATTTGGAAGGGTACAATTCAATCAATTAATCAGTTATATTTATTGAGCACTTACTGAGCGCCATGCAAGGTAGACCTAGATGAACCCTGCTCAGAAGCAGCTTACAGACCAGAGAGACAGATATTAAAATCAATTACAGATAGATATAATAATGATGGTATTTTGTAACACTTACTATGTGACAGGCACTGTACTAAGCACTGGAGTAGATACAAGATAACCAGGTTGGACAGTCCCTGTTCCTTATCAGAGAAGCAGCGTCGTCTAGTTGAAAGAGCACCAGCCTGGGAGTCAGAGGACCTGGGTTCTAATCCCGGCTCTGCCACCTGTCTGCTGTGTGATCTTGGGAAAGTCACTCAACTTCTCCCTGCCTCAGTTTCCTCATCTATAAAATGAGGATTAAATTCTACTCCCTCCTACTTAGACTGTTAACCCATTGTGGACAGGGACTATGTCCAACCTGATTATCTTGTACTTACCCCAGAGCTTAGTAAAATGCTTGGCACACAGTAAGAACGTAAATATCACCATTACTACTATTCAGTTTACAGTCTAAGCGGGAAAAAGAACAGGTTATAATAATAATAATGGTATCTGTTAAGCGCTTACTATGTGCCGAGCGCTGTTCTAAGCACTGGGATAGGTACAAGGTAATCAGGTTGTCCCATGTGGGGCTTACATTCTTAATCCCCATTTTACAGATGAGATGACTGAGGCCCAGAGAAGTGAATTGACTTGCCTAAGATCACACAGCAAACAAGTGGGGGAGCCGGGATTAGAACCCATGCCCTCTGACTTCCAAATCCATGCTCTTGCCACCAGGCCATGCTGCTACTGCATCCCCATTTTGCAGAAGAGGAAACTGAGGCACATATAAATTAAGTGACTTACCCAAGATCATTCAGCAGGCAGGCAATGGAGTCAGGCTTAGAACCCAGGTCCTCTGATGCCCAGCCCAGGCTCTTGCCACTAAACCACACTGTCACAGATCTGTACATAAGTGCTGAGGGGCTGGGGTTGGGGTGAATATCAAAGTGCTTAAAGGGAGCAGACTCAAGTGCGGAGGTGACCCAGAAGGGAGGACTAAGAGAAGGAAGTAATTAGAGAAGCAGCATGGCTCAGTGGAAAAGAGCCCGGGCTTTGGAGTCAGAGGTCATGGGTTCAAATCCCTGCTCTGCCAATTGTCAGCTGTGTGACTTTGGGCAAGTCACTTCACTTCTCTGGGCCTCAGTTCCCTCATCTGTAAAATGGGGATGAAGACTGTGAGCCCCCCGTGGGACAACCTGATCCCCTTGTAACCTCCCCAGCGCTTAGAACAGTGCTTTGCACATAGTAAACGCTTAATAAATGCCATTATAAAAAAAAAATAAAAAAAAGTAAGGGCTTAGCTGGGGAAAGGCCGCTTGGAGGAGGTGTGATTTTAAAATCTGTTCTCCCTTCTACGTTGACCGGGAGCTTCAAGTGGGACAGGAACTGTGTCTGACCTGCTTATCTTGTACTGACCAGTACTCAGCAGAGTGTTTGACACATAGTAAGGACTTAGCAAATACCACAAACAGACTTCTCTCCTCCAGATTAAACACGTCCTCACCTCCTTGAACATTCCCTCTTTTTTGTGGCTCTCCACTGACCCCCTAACTTGTGTACCTCCTCCCCACACTCCTCTGGGCCCAGACCTGGAATCAGAACCCCGCAATTCTGAGTGGGACAACAACCTGAGTCTTGTGTGCCTGCCGGTGAATGCAGATCCAGCCGACCGATCAATCAGTGGTATTTATTGAGTGCTTACTATGAGCAGAGCACTGTTCCAAACTCTTGGGAGAGTATAATCAAAAAGAATTGGTAGCTATGTTCCCTGCCCATAACGAACTTACAGTCTAGAGGAGAAGGGAGTGAAGGGGCCCAGAGAGGGGAATTCTAGGGAGGTTCCCCACCTCTGGCTCCACCGAAAGCCCACTCGCCAAAATTGGGTTCCCTCAGCCCCAACCCAGGGGCTCATCAGGTCCTAATGATGGCACTTGTTAAGCGCTTACTATGTGCAAAGCACTGTTCTAAGCGCTGGGGGGGATACAAGGTGATCAGGTTGTCCCGCATGGGGCTCACAGGCTTCATCACCATTTTACAGATGAGGTAACTGAGGCTCCAAGAAGTCAAGTGACTTGCCCAAGGTCACACAGCAGACACGTGGTGGAGCCGGGGTTCGAACCCATGACCTCTGACTCCAAAGCCCGTGCTCTTTCCACTGAGCCACGCTTCTTCTAAGGTCCTGGAGGGAGTGGGCTACTTCCCCAGATTGGGAGGAACCAGACCTCTCTCCGGCCTCAGGTCCGGAAAATAGAGTGGCCAAAGCTCTCATCCTGAGGTGCTAGAGCATAGGGCACCAGGCTGGGCCTTTATGGGTTACACAGGTACCTGACCCCGGCACCCAGAAGATCCCGTGACACCCAGCCCCTTGTGGGCAAGCCCCAGCCCCCCGAGAGAAAAAAGCCCCAGCTTCAACATCGATCCCTGCCAGCAGGACCCAGGATCAACCCCACTGCTGGAGTACGGCTGAGCGTGACCCCAAGCTAGGAACTGCTGATGCCCAGATATGGGCGCTCCAGCCTGAGGAGAGCGAGCTGCCCTGCCCCAGGACTGGCATCTTTCAAGGCCTGGCACGCGGAAGCGCCCAGCCCGAAGGTGCCGTCCGGACAATTCTTGGGTCCCGGGCTATCAGGTGGCCGGAACCCACGGTACAGTGGCGGAGAACCCTGGGCCATGGAGCTGTGTACCTAGGCCCTGGCCAGAAGTGGGTTTGTACCCATACTAGGGGACCCCAGACTCAGAATACAGAGGCATCCACCTGCTGGATATAAACTGCCCACCCCAGGATGGAGAAACACCCGTCCTCAGGCCCAGAGACACCTCCCCCTCAGCTCCTGCAACAGCCAACCCCAGACTCCAGAGGTGTCCAGCTCAGGCCCAAGCCAGATTCCCATTCCCGGCCCAGCCCGGGACTCCTACCTCAAGCAGTTTTCCAGTTCTCTGGTTGCCCCGGTGGGCCAGCCCGGCTCAGCTGATGCTCCTCTCCCGTTGCTGATGCACAGAACCACTGCAGTGAGGGGGGAGACCAGCCGGCAGCTGAGGGAGCCACCACGGCTTCTGGGTCCTAATGGCCTCCTGCTTCCCACCCAAGCCCAGGCGGAGGCTCCGGGCCTGGCTCGCTGTCTGGACCATGAGCCCCAAGCCGGGGCATGGCTCCACCAGGGTCTGAGCCCCTGCCCCTTCCCCTTCCCCCAGGGTCCCAGATTGGAAAGCCTCAGGGTGGGAGGAGAACCGGTCACTCAATCAACGGTATTTATTGTGTGCTTACTGTGTGCAGAGCACTGAGCTAAATGCTTAGGAGAGTACCGGTCCCTGGCAGCTGGGTATCCTGGGATGGGTCACTTTAGATCACCCCAGAGATGGGCACAACTGTAGAAGGAGGATAGAGTCTCCTGTTCCAACTGGGAATGGTGTGCCTGCTGACCCCGGGTCTAGCGGGAGGAAAGGCGCCTAATTCCTTAGCAGCCTCCTCGGAAAGGCTGTGGTGACTGGCATGGCATCAGCTGCACTGCCCTGCCCGTCGATCAGTTATATTTACTGAGCACTTACCATTTGCAGAACACTGTACTAAGCACTCAGGGGAATGGAGAAAGTGATTCCAGGTGCTCACTGCCAAGCCCTGAGCCAATCAGTCAGCAATCTGAATGGAGTGGCACGTTTGCAGAACCCTGTGCTAGGCACCGTGGAGAGTAACAGGGGAAGAAGACGCAATCCCCTTCGTTAATAAACGATAGCATTTATTAAGCGCTAACTGTGTGCAAAGCACTGTTCTAAGCGCTGTCAAATGGTCCGGAGTTGGTGGGGAGGAGAGAAGGGTCTCTCCCCGGGCTATGGGGAAGCTGACCGCTTCCCACCCCTATCGGGCTGAGGTCACTTCCTGGAAGGGTGCATCTGGGCTAACGAAGCAGAGCGATCCAGACTAGATTGCCTGCTATCAGGTACTGCCCTACCAGTACTCATCATGGGCTTGGCCCGTACAACCATCCTTCTAAGCCAGACTGCCAACTCTGGGTGAGCCACCTCACCGAATCCAGTGGCAAGGGACCTAAACCCTGTCCTCCCCCGTCTTTTCCATCTCTAGACTGTAATCCATCAATCCATGGTATTTATTGAATGCTTACTGTATTGATTGATTGACTGCAGAGCACTGTACTAAGCACTTGGGAGAGTACAATACAATGGAATTGGTAGATACATTTTCTGCCCACCAGAAGTTTACAGTCTAGAGGAGGAGCTTACAGTCTAGAGGAAGTTCCTTGAGGGCAGGGATCAGGTCTACTAAGTCTGTTGTCCTCTCCCAGTTCTTAGTGCAGTGCTCTGCATGGAGTAAGCCCTTAACAAATAACTGTGGGTTCTAATTCCTGCTCTGCCACTTGTCAGCTGTGTGACTTTGGGCAAGTCACTTAAGTTCTCTGTGCCTCAGTTACCTCATCTATAAAATGGGGATTAAGACTGTGAGCCCCACATGGGACAACCCGATTAACTTTTATCTCCCCCAGTGCTTAGAACAGTGCTTGGCACATAGTAAGTGCTTAACAAATACCATTATTATTATTATTATTGTTGTTATTATTCATTGATGGAGTGGTACTGCAGGCCCCCTCCGCTTCCTGGTCCTTTTTCCTCATTTCATCGTTGGGTTTCCAGAGCCCGGGCTGCCTTTTGGGGCTTATTTGAACCACCCCTTCCCAGGGTGCTCCTTGGCAGATGCCCTGTGGGAATGTAGAGTGATCCCCCCCTTATCCCACCCTTCCCCATCTGGGCCCTGATTACTCCCTCCCAGCTGGCAGCTGTCCTGAGCACACTCAGAGTGTATCTGCCAGACAGTGAGCTCTCTCTCTCTTTCTCTCTCTCTCTCTCCCCCCCTCCCCCCGCCCCGAGGAGTCTTGAGGCCAGACTGGGACTGGGAGGGGACGGAGAGGGGTGGAGAGGGACCGGGGGTGGGCATCCTGACAGATGAGGACTCTCTGGTCTTCCTTGAAGCCCTGGACTCTCTCCTGCCAATGAGAGCTAGGGCTGGACAGTATATTTATGCTGCAGCTGCTCCTGGTCATGTGAGCCTATTGCTAGGCTACAAGGACCCAAAAATAAATCTTTCCCAACTAGATTAGAAACTGGGGGCCTCGGATGAACCAGCTTTGGAGTAGCATCAGACAGGCCCTTGCTGCGGGAGCTGGTTTTAGACGGCAAAGGTGGGGGGGACTGGGAGCCTCCTCTCTCTTTGCTCCCCCTCCTCTTCATCTCACCCGAGGCAGGAGCTGCCTGCCCGGGTCTCCTCTCCCTTAGAGGCCAGATGCCTCCTCCGGAGCCAGCTCGTGGGGGATCGTTGTATTCATGGGACCAAAATGAGCTGCTTTTTGGGGCTCCGCTTGTTGGGGCTGAGGCAGGAAGCTTCAGGACTCCTCACCAGAGGTTCCCCCCAATAAACACAAGCCTTTGCTCTGGAAGAGTGTTCTCTGATCCCCCCACAACAGCCACCCCCACCTTCCTGCCCTGGTTGGAGTCCTCTGATCCCTCCAGTCTTCTCTCCCTCCTGGAGTCCAGGTTGACCCCTCCAATCCCTGGCACTCATCACTCTAGATTCTCTCCCTC
The DNA here is from genome assembly GCF_015852505.1 of Tachyglossus aculeatus. NCBI lineage: Eukaryota > Metazoa > Chordata > Mammalia > Monotremata > Tachyglossidae > Tachyglossus > Tachyglossus aculeatus. Next base: position 14,433,112 of record NC_052072.1, on the reverse strand, counting down.
TTCTGCACTGTCTTCAGGGTGCCAGGATCTGTGCCCCTCTCCTCCCCTGGCATCTGATGGCAGTGTCCCAGGTCTCCCCTCTCCTTGGGCCCTTCTCTTTCCCGTCCCCAGCCAGGGCCCCTGCCCACTCCGTACTGCTCTGGGGAGGTGGAGCTTGTGGCCTCGGCAGTGTCCTTGCACCCCCTGCTCTCTGCTGCCCTTTGGGCTCTTCCTCTGTCCAAGATGATGCCACCCCTCACCCCCACACATCCAGCCTCCCTGTTCCTGTAGACAGGTCAGAGCTAAAGTGGTGGAATTAGGCAATCGGGGGGGGGTGCAGGCCAAAGCAGCCAGTCACCACTACAGTCACCTTCCCCTGGCCCCTGCCCAGTGGGACGTGACGTGAGAGGGTCCCCATCTACGGGCCCCATTGGCTCAGTCTTGCTCCTCCTTCTTCCTCTTCTCTTTTTCCTTCACGGCTGCCCGGCCGGCCCCCCTGGGCAGAAGCCCCGCTGCCCCTATGGCCTTCTGCCTTCCACTGACCTGACCTGGGGCTCTCGGAGGGCTGTCCTGGCCCTACCCACTACCCACCCCCTGCCTCACCCTGCAGCCTCTGCATGCCATCTGCCCTGAGTTACCCCACAGCTCCCAAGCTGCCCACTCCCAGGCTTGGTTCCCCAGTAAGTTTTGCCCACTGGAGGAATCTCTGGGCCTGGAACGTGGTCCAGTTCCTCCCACCTTCTGCCCTTCCCCTCACCACTACTGTTGCCAGGCTCCACCCACTGAGGCTTCGCCCCTTGACCCCCACCCCAAATCCCTACCCCTCTGCCCCAAGAAAGAGGCAGGGGATTTTCTACCTCACCCTCTCAATCTGGTTCACTCTCTATCGTGCTCAGAAGACCCCGACGGGCTGTTTTCCCTGCCAGGAGGACCGGGCCAAGTTTGGACAGCACAGGGGCCCCTTCTGGTCTAACAGTCCTTCCCCAGCCTCATCCCTCCTTGGCTGCCCCTGCCCCCTCCAGGACCCTTCCCATTCCCCAAATGGGAATCCCAAAGGATTCTGAAGCAAATCCACCATCACCAGCCTGGAAACTGCACCCAAGGGCTTCGGTTCCCCCGGAGCCAAACCCTGCCTAGATCTCACAGCGGCCCTTCTCTAGAGCTACACAGCTATCCTTGTTCAGTGGCAACCATGAGGACAGTTAGGCCTCTGTGGGGTGGGGTGGGGCTGGGGAAAATTGCTGGGGCAGGAAAGACCGCTCCTCCCCACCAGGCATGCCCCAAGACTGCCTGCTGGCCACCCTTGCTTCACACCCTCTCTGCCCCAACTCTTGGAGTCCCCATTCACTGCAGGCAACTGGAGGAACTGGGATTAGAACCCAGGTCCTTCTGACTCCCAATCCCATGCTCTATCCACTAGACCACACTGCCTCTCTTTGCTGAGGGCAAAGCACTGTTTTAAGCCTTTGGGAGAGCTCAACAGACGCAAGGAACACATCCCTTGCCCTCCAGGAGCTTACAATTTAGTGCATCCCATGGGTTCAGCAGTGTGACTTTTCTAAGCCCCTTGTCTGGGGAAAAAGGGGGCCCTGGGAAACCTCAGGTCCCAGGGAGCACCCAGCTCTGAGACTTAGAGAAAACTGAGTCCTGGTGGATAAGAGAGGAGTCAATCTGTCAGTCAATCGTTTTTATTAAGCACTTACTGTGTGGAGAGCACTGTACTGTGTGAGAGAGTACAATATAAAAATAAACAGACACAGTCACTGCCCACAATGGGCTTAGTTGGGGTCCCTTGGAGTGCTGGGAGAGGATACCTCCTATCAATCCATCAGTGCTGGGTGCTCAGCACTATACTAAGCTGTGGAGTTTGGGAATTAGGGGAATCTCTATGTTACGATCACTTTGGCCCAAAATGGGTCCTGTGCTAAGAATCCCTTTGTGTGCCCTCTGCCACTTGCCATGCCCCTGCCTGGCTACTTGCTTGTTGGGCTGTGTGCCTCAGAAGGACCCTTACCTGCAGAGACAGGACAATGCCAGCTGCGATGCCCGCAAGCCACCTACTCTAGAATCAATTCCCCAGCCCCTACTTTCCCAGAACCAAGGCTCATGAGCCATTCCTCAAAGGGGCCTCCATCATCCTCGGTAATTTTGAGGTCACTCTAGGCTTAGGAGCCCTTAGCTCTCTGGCCCTGAAAGTCCTCCATGGGCTGCACAAACATCCACGATGAGATCCCTTGTAGGGCCTCCCTGGCTGGGTTTCAGGATCTGGGTTCCAATCCCAGGTGAAGCTGCGTGTCGGGGCCGAAGGTCTCGGGGGCTGCAGCTACAGGACGCACCGAGGCCAGGCGGCGGAGCACCCAGGGGTCCCCCAACCTCCAGCTTGGGCCTCGCCTATGCCCCCCAAAACACACATACACCCTCCCACACACATACTCACAATGCACCCCTCTCTCTGCCCCACAGCACTTGTGTATCTATGTACATAGTTGTTGTTCTATTTAACTTATTATTGATGTGAAAACATGTCTAATTCTATTTATATTGATGCTATTGATGCCTGTTTACTTGTTTTGATGTCTGTCTCTCCCCTTCTAGATTATGAGCCCGTTGTTGGGTAAGGATTTTCTCTATTTGTTGCTGAATTTTACCTGCCAAGCGCTTAGTACGGTGCTGTGCATGCAGTAAGCGCTCAATAACCCCTTTGTTGGGTAGGGACCATCTCTACAATAATAATAATAATAGTAATGGCATTTATTAAGCACTTACTATGTGCAAAGCATTGTTCTAAGCACTGGGGAGGTTACAAGGTGATCAGGTTGTCCCATGTGGGCTCACAGTCTTAATCCCCATTTTATTCATTCATTTATTCATTCAATCGTATTTATTGAGCGCTTACTGTGTGCAGAGCACTGTACTAAGTGCTTGGGAAGTACAATCAATCAATCAATCAATCATATTTATTGAGTGCTTACTGTGTGCAGAGCACTGTACTAAGTGCTAGGGAAGTACAAGTTGGCAACCAATAGAGACGGTCCCTACCCAACAGTGGGCTCACAGTCTAGAAGGGGGAGACAGACAACAGAACAAAACATATTAACAAAATAAAATAAATAGAATAAATATGTACAAGTAAAATAAATAGAGTAATAAATATGTACAAACATATATACGTATATACAGATGCTGCGGGGAGGGGAAGGAGGTAAGGCGGGGGGGATGGGGAGGGGGAGGAGGGGGAAGGGAAGGAGGGTGCTCAGTCTGGGAAGGCCTCCTGGAGGAGGTGAGCTCTCAGTAGGGCTTTGAAGGGAGGAAGAGGGGCACATTTTACAGATGAGGTAACTGAGGCACAGAGAAGTTAAGTGACTTGCCCAAAGTCACACAGCTGACAATTGGCAGAGCCGGAATTTGAACCCATGACCACTGACTCTAAAGCCTGTGCTCTTTCCACTGAGCCATGCTGTTTCTCTATATGTTGCCAACTTGTACTTCCCAAGCGCTTAGTACAGTGCTCTGCACACAGTAAGCGCTCAATAACAGTGCTTTGCACATAGAAAGCGCTGAATAAAGAATAGAGAAGCAGCGTGGCTCAGTGGAAAGAGCACGGGCTTTGGAGGCAAAGGTCAGGGGTTCAAATCCCGTCTCCGCCAACAGTCAGCTGTGTGACTTCGGGCAAGTCACTGCACTGCTCTGGGCCTCAGTTCCCTTATCTGGAAAATGGGGATGAAGAGTGTGAGCCCCCCGCTGGACAACCTGATCCCCTTGTAACCTCCCCAGTGCTTAGAACAGTGCTCTGCACATAGTAAGAGCTTAATACATACCATCATCACCATTAATAAATGTCATTATTATTATTAATAAATACGATTGAATGAATGAAGGAATAAATAAATATGAATGAATGGATGGATGGATGGATCCCACTATTGGGCAGCGACTGTCTCTATATGTTGCCAACTTGTACTTCCCAAGCGCTTAGTACAGTGCTCTGCACACAGTAAGCGCTCAATAAATACGATTGATTGATTGATTGATTGATGGATGGATGGATGGATGAATGAATGGATGGATGGATGGATGGATGGATGGATGGATGAATGAATGAATGAATGAATGACCGAGCTCCCCAAGTGCGGGCTCTCGGTTCTGGCGCTTCACTAACAGCTCATGACCACAGGAGGGCAGTGTTGGCTGCCGAGGGCTCGGCCTGTATCTGGAGCCTCGTTGGGATCAATCAATCAATCTTATTTATTGAGCGCTTACTGTGTGCAGAGCACTGTACTAAGCGCTTGGGAAGTACAAGTTGGCAACATCTAGAGACAGTCCCTACCCAACCGTGGGCTCAGGGGAAAGAAAGGTTCTGGCTCAGGATAATCGATGAACCAATCAGTCCATCAATGATTACCCATGGGGAGACTAAGGGAGGGGGGAGATTGGGCTGGCTGCACGAAGGCAGTTGGTTACTCTATTTATTTTATTAATCATGTGTTCAGTCATTCATTCATTCAATCGTATTTATTGAGCGCTGACTGGGTGCAGAGCACTGGACTAAGCGCTTGGGAAGTCCAAGTTGGCAACATCTAGAGACGGTCCCTACCCAACAGAGGGCTCACAGTCTAGAAGGGGGAGACAGACAACAAAGCAAAACATGTTAACAAAATAAAATAAATAGAATAAATATGTACAAGTAAAATAGAGTAATAAATATGTACAAACATATATACATATATACAGGTGCTGTGGGGAGGGGAAGGAGGTAGGATGGGGGAGGAGGAGGAGAGGAAGGAGGGCGCTCAGTCTTTTATTTTACTTGTACATATTTACTATTCTATTTATTTTGTTAATGATGTGCATCTACCTTTAATTCTATTTCATCATCATCATCAATCGTATTTATTGAGCGCTTACTATGTGCAGAGCACTGTACTAAGCGCTTGGGAAGTACAAATTGGCAACATATAGAGACAGTCCCTACCCAACAGTGGGCTCACAGTCTAAAAGGGGGAGACAGAGAACAAAACCAAACATACTAACAAAATAAAATAAATAGAATAGATATGTACAAATAAAATAAATAAATAAATAAATAGAGTAAAAAATATGTACAAACATATATACATATATACAGGTGCCGTGGGGAAGGGAAGGAGGTAAGATGGGGGGGATGGAGAGGGGGACGAGGGGGAGAGGAAGGAAGGGGCTCAGTCTGGGAAGGCCTCCTGGAGGAGGTGAGCTCTCAGCAGGGCCTTGAAGGGAGGAAGAGAGCTAGCTTGGCGGATGGGCAGAGGGAGGGCATTCCAGGCCCGGGGGATGACGTGGGCTGGGGGTCGATGGCGGGACAGGCGAGAACAAGGCACCGTGAGATTAGCGGCAGAAGAGCGGAGGGTGCGGGCTGGGCTGTAGAAGGAGAGAAGGGAGGTGAGGTGGGAGGGGGCGAGGTGATGGACAGCCTTGAAGCCGAGAGTGAGGAGTTTTTGCCTGATGCGTAGGTTGATTGGAGGTAGCCACTGGAGATTTTTGAGGAGGGGAGTAACATGCCCAGAGCATTTCTGCACAAAGATGACCCGGGCAGCAGCGTGAAGTATAGATTGAAGTGGGGAGAGATAGGAGGATGGGAGATCAGAGAGGAGGCTGTTGCAGTAATCCAGTCGGGATAGAATGAGAGATTGAACCAGCCCGTTGTTGGGTAGGGACCATCTCTATATGTTGCCAACTTGTACTTCCCAAGTGCTTAGTACAGTGTTCTGCACACAGTAAGCACTCAATAAATACGATTGAAAGAATGAATGAAAATGGAGGAGCGAGGATGAAGAACCCAGGTCCTCTGATTCACTGGCTCAGGCTATTCCCACTAAGCCTTGCTGTTTCTCATTTCCACGAGAAGGTCTCCAGGGCAATATTCTCTCTCCCTTCTGGGGGTGGAGGAGGACGGAATCTGAGGTCTACCTTCCAAACACTGTTCTAGACACTTAGGAGTCATGATAGAGAGCAGACACGGTCTCTAGAAGGAGCAATAGTAATCATATTTATTAAATGTTTACTGTCCACAGAGCACTCTACTATGCACTGGGAAAGAATACGCAAGTGGGAATTAGACACGATCTCTGTCCCTTGGTGGGGGGGAGGAATGGTGTCACAACCTCAGAGTAAAAATGGGGAGGGGGACTTGTGAGCCTGACTCAGGGAGCTCCAAGTCTAATAGGGGAGATAGGACAGACAGACGGTCCACATAGATACAGTCAGATAGGTAAAATCACTTCAGTAGACAAGACCTTACCAAATTGGGAGGATGGGGGTCAGGATTCGCTGAGGGAGTTCACTGGAGAAGACTTCCTGGAGGAGGCAACACAGCAGGCCATCACTGTGCCATCACTTGAATTGGGTCTCCTGACTCTGCACCCGTGTATGCTTTCCTCTAGACCACGCTGCTTCCCTGGGCATGAGGGGAACCGCAACTTCCCCAGTCCCCTTCCTCCCTCCCGGCTTCCACTCATTCCTTTGGGCCTGTTGCCACTCTCGTTGATCATTCTGGGCTGGCTCTAGGCTGGCTGGCTGCTGTGGAGCAGGTTGGAGGTGGAAGAGAAGCAGCGAGGTTCAGTGGAAAGAGCATGGGCTTCGGAGTTAGAGGTCATGGGTTCAAGCCCCAGCTCCGCCAACTGTCAGCTGTGTGACTTTAGGCAAGTCACTTAATTTCTCTGGGCCTCAGTTACCTCATCTGTAAAATGGGGATTAAGACTGTGAGCCCCCTGTGGGACAATCTGACCTGATCACCTTGCAACCTTCCCAGCGCTTAGTACAGTGCTTTGTACAAAGTAAGCGCTTAATAAATGCCATTATTATTATTATAGGTTGGCCCTGGGGTTGGAGGGTGAAGGGAACACGGCCAGAGCCCAGTAGCCAGCGGCAGGCGGAGATCTGTGCAGCATGAGCCCAGATTTCACTCTGCCGTCCGGATCATTTTTCTCCAAACCATTCATTGCGTGTTTCCCCACTCCTCAAGAATCTCCAGTGGTTGCCCATCCACCTCTGCATCAAACAGAAATGCCTCCTCATAGACTCTAAAGCACTCAATTCCCTTGTCCCCTCCTTCCTTACCTCTCTGATCACCTACTATAATCCAGCCCACACACTTGGCTTCTTTAATGCTAACCTACTCGATAACAATAATAATAACGGCATTTATTAAGTGCTTACTATGTGCAAAGCACTGTTCTAAGCACCGGGGAGGTTACAAAGTGAGCAGGTTGTCCCACGGGGGGCTCACAATCTTAATCCCCATTCTGCAGATGAGGTAATTGAGGCCCAGAGAAGTTAAGTGACTTACCCAAAGTCACACAGCTGACAAGTGACAGAGCCGGGATTTGAACCCCTGACCTCCGACTCCAAAGCGCGGGTTCTTTTCACTGAGCCATGCTGATTCTCCGGATTGAAGACGTGAGCCCCCCATGGGACAACCTGATCACCTTGTAACCTCCCCAGTGCTTAGAACAGTACTTTGCACATAGTAGGAGCTTAATAAATGCCATTATCATTATTATTATTATTATTATTATTTTGCCACCCGGGGCCTTATTCCCGGGGATAAATCCACCCAAGACACATCTACAGGTGGAAGTGAGTTCCTATGAAAGCCAAGGATGGATTCTGCCCTTCGATCTTCTGGGAGGGCCAGCCTTCACCAGACAGTTGCAGGGGAGGCTGCAGAGTTAGAGGATGGGGGACGGGGGAGGCTGCTAGAGTTACAGTCCAGGGAAGGGGAGAGATTGCTAGAGTAACGGGGAGGGGGGAGACTCCTAGAGTTAGGGTCCAGAGGGGCGGGGGCTCCCCAGGGCCTGAACCAGCATGGCATAGTGGATAGAGCATGGGCTTGGGATTCAGGTTATGAGTTCTAATCCCGGCTTTGCCACTTGTCTGCTGTGTGACCTTGGGCAAGTCATTTAACTTCTCTGTGCCTCAGTTAGCTCACCTGTAAAATGGGGATTGAGACTGTGAGCCCCGTGTGGGACAAGGGACTGTGTCCAATCCGATTTTCTTGTGTCCATCCCAGTGCTTAGTACAGTGCCTGACACATAGTAAGTGCTTAACAAATGTGGCTCAGTGGCAAGAACCCGGGCTTGGGAGTCAGAGGTCATGGGTTCGAATCCCGGCTCCGCTACTTGTCAGCCGTGTGACTGTGGGCAAGTCACTTAACTTCTCTGGGCTTCAGTTCCCTCATCTGTAAAATGGGGATTAAGACTGTGAGCCCCACGTGGGAAAACCTGATGGCCTTGTATCCTCCCCAGAGCTTAGAACAGTGCTCTGCACATAGTAAGCGCTTAACAAATGCCATTATTATTATCATTATTATTATTATTATTATAGAGAAGCAGCGTGGCTCAGTGGAAAGAGCATGGGCTTTGGAGTCAGAGGTCATGGGTTCGAATCCCTGCTCCCTCACATGTCTGCTGTGTGACCTTGGGCAAGTCACTTAACTTCTCTGAGCCTCAGTTCCCTCACCTGTAAAATGGGGATTAAGACTGTGAGCCCCATGTGGGACAACTTGATCACCTTGTATCCCCCCCAGCGCTTAGAACAGTGCTTTGCACATAGTAAGCGCTTAACAAATGCCATCATTGTTATTATTATTATAATTCCCCCAGCTACCCTAGGTTCATTTCGAACTGTGGACTCACCCTCCAACTCAGGGAGCCACAGGAGGAGAGATCTGAGGAGAGGAAGAGAAGCAGCGTGGCCTAATGGATAAAGCACGGACCCAAGAGTCAGAGGACCAGGGTTCTAATCCCAGTCTCTCCGCTTGTCTGCTGTGCGACATGGTGCAAGTCACTTCACTTCTCGGTGCCTCAGCTACCTCACCTGTAAAATGGGGATTAAGACTGTGAGCCTTATGAGGGACATAGACTGTGTCCAACCTGATTATCTTGTATTTACCCCAGCGTTTAGTTCAGTGCCTGGCACATGGTAAGTGCTTAACAAATACTATTTAAAAAAGTGTTTGGCAAGCACGAAGTGCAGAGGAAGATACAAGTTCATTAAGTTGGGCACAGTCTCTGTCCCCAACCTAAATAAGAGGAAGAACATCCCCAATTACAGTAGAGGAAACTGAGGCACAGAGAAGTCAAGTGACTTCCCCCACATCACATAGCAAGTAAGTGGCAGGCCTGATATTAGAATCTAGATCCTCTGACTTCTAGGCACATGTTCATTCCACTAGGCCACACTGCTTCTCCCAAGATCTTAAAACAGGTCTCTGTAGACAGTAAGTACTCAGTAAATACCCTGGATTGACTGATTGATTGATAATGGAGGAGTTTACAGTCTAGTGGCATTTCTTGATATCCCCTAATCTGATTGATTGATCCCCAACATGGGTGGACAGCAAGGCATCCCTGACCACTGCAACCTTCGGAATCACCATCACACCAGCGTGGGAAACAGCTGGACTCCCCACGGGGGAAAATCTCACTCCTGCCCTCCAGATCTTACAGTCAAAAACAGGGAAACTTGGAGCAGACAAACTCAAAAAGGACCTATGCATGTACATGGAACTATACACCCCCTTAAAGGTACACAGATTAAATGCAAACAGGGAACCTTGGAGCAGACAAACTCAAAAAGGACCTATGCATATACACGGAACTATACACCCCCTTAAAGGTACACAGATTAAATGCACACCAGTATTCACACTTTGTACAAGCTTAAAACAAGGGTTGGAACTTGGTATGAGACGCTGAGATGCTGCAGCTTGGCCTAATGGAAAGAGCCCAGACCTGGGCTCGTTCTAATCCAGGCTCTGCCACGTGCCTGCGGTGTGACCTTGGGCAAGTCACTTAACTTTCTCTATCTCAGTTGACTCATCTGTAAAATAGAGATTCAATACCTTTTCCTCCTTCTACTTGGAGTGGGTGTCCCAGGTGGGACAGGGACTGTCCAACCTGGCTATAATACTACTTCTAATAATAATGATGGCATTTATTAAGGGCTTACTATGTGCAAAGCACTGTTCTAAGCACTGGGCTATCTCAAACCTCTTCCAGTGATTGTCACATAATAAGCCCTTAACGAATACCATATTTGGGAGGATCTGGGTGTGGCATAATCAGACTAAATGAGGTCTGGGAGTGCTCTGCACACAGTAAGTGCTCAATAAATATGATTGATTGATTGATTGATTGATTGATTGGGAGGAATCACTACTTCCTTTAGTCTGGAAAGGCTTCCTGGAGGTGGTAGGGTTTCAGAAGCTATTGGCACGAATGAGGACTGAGTGGACAGGGGGTTGGAAAATTAGGTGAGTCCCCCCACATGAAGGACTGCATCATTGTGATGCAGCAAGGCACCCTGGAACTCTCCCCGCCCCCTCCAGCTCTAAAAGCCCAATTTAAACCTTCACAGGTCATTCATTCATTCATTCAATCGTATTTATTGAGCACTGACTGTGTGCAGAGCACTGTACTAAGCACTTGGGAAGTCCATATAGAGACGGTCCCTACCCAACAGCGGGCTCACAATCTAGAAGGGGGAGATAGACAACAAAACATATTAACCAAATAAAATAAATAGAATAAATATGTACAAGTAAAATAAATATTCATTCATTCATTCAATCATATTTATTGAGCACTTACTGTGTGCAGAGCACTGTACTAAGAGCTTGGGAAGTACAAGTCGGCAACATTGAGAGACGGTCCCTACCCTACATTCATTCATTCATTCAATCGTATTTATTGAGCTCTTACTGTGTGCAGAGCACTGGACTAAGCGCTTGGGAAGTCCATATAGAGATGTTCCCTACCCAACATTCATTCATTCAATAGTATTTATTGAGCACTTACTGTGTTTCAGAGCACTGTACTAAGCGCTTGGGAAGTCCATATAGAGACGATCCCTACCCAACAGCGGGCTCACAGTCTAGAAGGGGGAGATAGACAACAAAACATATTAACCAAATAAAATAAATAGAATAAATGTGTACAAGTAAAATAAATATTCATTCATTCATTCAATCGCATTTATTGAGCGCTGTGTGCAGAGCACTGTACTAAGCACTTGGGAAGTACAAGTTGGGAACATATAGAGACGGTCCCTACCCAACATTTATTCATCCATTCAATCAATCATATTTATTGAGCACTTACTGTGTGCAGAGCACTGTACTGACCTGGCCTCACCCAGGCCTCTGCAGGACTCTAAACATAGGTTGGAAATGAGATCTTCTGGGAAAATTAAACTTCCTCAAATACTTTCTCTTAGATGCTTCACTTTCAAATGTTGGAACGTCTTTCAAGCTGGGACATTTTGTGGCCCCCAGTGACTGCAGTTGGATCTACATAATATTCCTCGAAAAGACAGGTTTTCAGAAGGAAAATCCCTTCCCGCTCTTCCCTCCCTCTCCCACCTGTCCAAACGGGAGACGGGTTAGAGGCCCCGGATTGAAATGGATGGGGGGTGGGGGGCGGTATCTGAGCCGGGAATTCAGGCTGCCCGCTTCCTACCACCTCTGAGACTCCTGGGAAGAATGGAAATTTTTGTCCCTGGAAGTCTGCTTGGAATAGTATCAGCCTGTTCGAGCCCAATCTCGTTAACGGAGGCAAGCGGCAATCAGGGAGATAATTAGCTTGCTTTATTTATTGCCTGCACTAATCAGAGGCCTACAGCTAGGGTAACAGAGAGGCTCCCACCCCCAGGGTTGGTGGGGGGGGGGGGGGGGTTGGACCCACACTGCAAGGAGACAATAGGAGGAAAACAAAGGGTTGAAAGGCTTTTACCCCACTGGCATGCTTAATCTGGGACCTGCTGGAGAAGGGTCCCCCAAGGTTATTGCTTTGAGCTGCAGACAGCACTGTTCTCTTCTTCCCCTCCTTGCCCCAGGAGGGGCTTGGTTCAGGGGGATTCTGAAGGCTGTCCTGTTTTGCAGCAGTCAGATCATCTCCCCTAAAGGCAGCTTTCTGGAAAGAAGTGGCATTTCATCATCATCATCAATCGTATTTATTGAGCGCTTACCATGTGCAGAGCACTGTACTAAGCGCTTGGGAAGTACAAATTGGTAACATATAGAGACAGTCCCTACCCAACAGTGGGCTCACAGTCTAAAAGGGGGAGACAGAGAACAAAACCAAACATACTAACAAAATAAAATAGAATAGATATGTACAAATAAATTAAATAAATAAATAAATAGAGTAAAAAAAATATGTACAAACATATATACATATATACAGGTGCTGTGGGGAAGGGAGGGAGGTAAGATGGGGGGATGGAGAGGGGGACGAGGGGGAGAGGAAGGAAGGGGCTCAGTCTGGGAAGGCCTCCTGGAGGAGGTGAGCTCTCAGTAGGGCCTAGAAGGGAGGAAGAGAGCTAGCTTGGCGGATGGGCAGAGGGAGGGCATTCCAGGCCCGGGGGATGACGTGGGCCGGGGGTCGACGGCGGGACAGGCGAGAACGAGGTACGGTGAGGAGATTAGTGGTGGAGAAGCGGAGGTTGCGGGCTGGGCAGTAGAAGGAGAGAAGGGAGGTGAGGTAGGAGGGGGCGAGGGGATGGACAGCCTTGAAGCCCAGGGTGAGGAGTTTCTGCCTGATGCGCAGATTGATTGGTAGCCACTGGAGATTTTTGAGGAGGGGAGTGATATGCCCAGAGCGTTTCTGGACAAAGATAATCCAGGCAGCAGCATGAAGTATGGATTGAAGTGGAGAGAGACACGAGGATGGGAGATCAGAGAGGAGGCTGGTGCAGTAGGCCAGACGGGATAGGATGAGAGCTTGAACAAGCAAGCACTTACTATATGCGAAGCACTGTTCTAAGCGCTGAGGGGAGGATACAAGGTGATCAGGTTGTTCCACGTGGGGCTCGCAGTCTTAATCCCCATTTTACAGATGAGGTCACTGAGGCATAGAGAATAATAATAATAATAATAGTAATGGCATTTGTTAAGCACTTACTATACGTGAAGCACTGTTCTAAGCACTGGTGGGGGGATACAAGGTGATCACATTGTCCCACATAGGGCTCACAGTCTTAATCCCCATTTTACAGATGAGGTCACTGAGGCATAGAGAATAATAATAATAATAATAATAATAATAATAGCATTTGTTAAGCACTTACTATATGTGAAGCACTGTCCTAAGTGCTGGTGGTGGGGTACAAGGTGATCAGTTTGTCCCATGTGGGGCTCGCAGTCTTAATCCCCATTTTACAGATGAGGTCACTGAGGCTCAGAGAATAATAATAATAATAATAATAGCATTTGTTAAGCACTTACTATATGATGATGGCACTTATTAAGTGCTTACTATGTGCAAAGCACTGTTCTAAGCGCTGGGGAGGTTACAAGGTGAACAGGTTGTCCCACGGGGGGCTCACAGTCTTAATCCTCATTTTACAGATGAGGTCATTGAGGGACAGAGAATAATAATAATAATAATAATTGCATTTGTTAAGCACTTACTATATGTGAAGCACTCTTCTAAGCGCTGGTGGGGGGGTACAAGGTGATCAGGTTGTCCCACATAGGGCTCACAGTCTTAATCCTCATTTTACAGATGAGGTCACTGAGGCACAGAGAATAATAATAATAATAGCATTTTTAAGCGCTTACTATATGATGATGTCATTTATTAAGCGCTTACTATATGCAAAGCACTGTTCTAAGCGCTGAGGAAGTTACAAGGTGATCACGTGGGGCTCAGTCTTCACCCAGCGCTGAGAACAGTGCTTTGCACATAGTAAGCGCTTAACAAATACCATCATTATTATTATTATTATTATTATCCCCATTTTCCAGCTGAGGTCCCTGAGGCCCAGAGAAGTGAAGTGACTCGCCCCAAGTCACCCAGCTGACAAGTGGCGGAGCCGGAATTAGACCCTGTGACCCCCGACTCCCAAGCCAGGCTGCTGGGGGAGGCGAGGAGAGAGAAGGAAGGGGAGGAGAAAAGCATTGGTTCATTCATTCATTCAATCATATTTATTGAGCGCATACTGTGTGTAGAACACTGTACTAAGCGCTTGGGAAGTACAAGTCGGCAACATATAGAGACGGTCCCTACCCAACAGCCGGCTCACAGTCTAGAAGGGGGAGACAGAGAACAGAATAAAACATATTAGCCAAATAAAATAAATAAGAATAAATAGGTACAAATAAAATAAATAAATAGAGTAATAAATACGTGCAAACATATATACATATTTTGTACTAAGTGCTTGGGAAGTACAAGTTGGCAACATAGAGAGACGGTCTCTCCCCAACAGCAGGCTCACAGTCTAGAAGGGGGAGACAGACAACAAAACAAAACATATTAACCAAATAAAATAAATAGAATAACAACAAAACAAAACATATTAACCAAATAAAATAAATAGAATAAATATGTACAAGTAAAATAAATAAATAGAGTAATAAATACGTACAAACATATATTGTACTAAGCGCTTGGGAAGTACAAGTTGGCACAATAGAGAGACGGTCCCTACCCAACAGTGGGCTCACAGTCTAGAAGGGGGAGACAGAGAACAAAACAAAACATATTAACAGAATAAAATAAATAGAATAAATATGTACAAGTAAAATAAATAAATAGAGTAATAAATACGTACAAACATATATTGTACTAAGCGCTTGGGAAGTCCAAGTTGGCAACACAGAGAGACGGTCCCTACCCAACAGCGGGCTCACAGTCTAGAAGGGGGAGACAGAGAACAAAACAAAACATATTAACCAAATAAAATAAATAGAATAAATATGTACAAGTAAAATAAATTAATGAATAGAGTAATAAATACGTACACACATATATACATATATTGTACTAAGCACTTGGGAAGTCCAAGTTGGCCACATAGAGAGACAGTCCCTACCCAACAGCAGGCTCACAGTCTAGAAGGGGGAGACAGACAACAAAACAAAACATATTAACCAAATAAAATAAATAGAATAAATATGTACAAGTAAAATAAATAAATAAATAAATAGAGTAATAAATACATACAAGCATATATTGTACTAAGCGCTTGGGAAGTACAAGTTGGCAATATAGAGAGACGGTGCCTACCCAACAGCGGGCTCACAGTCTAGAAGGGGGAGACAGAACAAAACACATTAACGAAATAAAATAAATAAGAATAAATGTGTACAAATAAAATAAATAAATAGAATAATAAATACATTCACACATATATACATATATTGTACTAAGCGCTTGGGAAGTCCAAGTTGGCAACATAGAGAGATGGTCCCTACCCAACAGCGGGCTCACAGTCTAGAAGGGGGAGGCAGAGAACAAAACAAAACATATATCAATCAATCAATCAATCGTATCTGTTGAGCGCTGACTGTGTGCAGAGCACTGTACTAAGCGCTTGGGAAGGACAAGTTGGCAACATAGAGAGACGGTCCCTACCCAACAGCGGGCTCACAGTCTAGAAGGGGGAGACGGACGACAAAACAAACGCCCCCCCTTACCTCCTTCCCTTCCCCTCCCCACAGCACCTGTATATATGTATGTATGTTTGTACACCTTTATTACTCTATTTATTTTACTTGTACATATTTATTCTATTTATTTTATTTGGTTAATATCTTTTGTTTTGTTCTCTGTCTCCCCCTTCTAGACTGTGAGCCCCCCTGCCTTACCTCCTTCCCCTCCCCACAGCACCTGTATATATGGTATATATGTTTGTACATATTTATTGCTCTTTTTATTTATTTTACTTGTACATATTTATTCTATTTATTTTATTCTGTTAATATGTTTTGTTTTGTTCTCTGCCTCCCCCTTCTAGACTGTGAGCCCGCTGTTGGGTAGGGACCGTCTCTATATGTTGCCAGCTTGTACTTCCCAAGCGCTTAGTCCAGTGCTCTGCACACAGTCAGTGCTCAATAAATACGATTGATTGATTGATTGTACATATCTATTCTATTTATTTTATTTTGTTAATATGTTTGGTTTTGTTCTCTGTCTCCCCCTTCTAGACTGTGAGCCCACTGTTGGGTAGGGACCATCTCTATATGTTGCCAACTTGGACTTCCCAAGCGCTTAGTACAGTGCTCTGCACACAGTAAGCGCTCAATAAATACGATTGATTGATTACTTGTACATATCTATTCTATTTATTTTATTTTGTTAGTATGTTTGGTTTTGTTCTCTGTCTCCCCCTTCTAGACTGTGAGCCCACTGTTGGGTAGGGACCGTCTCTCTATGTTGCCAGCTTGTACGTCCCAAGCGCTTAGTCCAGTGCTGTGCACACAGTTCAGCGCTCAATAAATACGATTGATTGATTGATTGCCGACTCGTCCTTCCCAAGCGCTTAGTCCAGTGCTCTGCACACAGTCAGCGCTCGATAAATACAATTGATTGATAGCCAACTTGTACTTCCCAAGCGCTTAGTCCAGTGCTCTGCACACAGTCAGCGCTTGATAAATACGATTGATTGATTGATTGACTGATTGATTGATTGAGACTGTGAGCCCACTGGTGGGTAGGGACCGTCTCTCTATGTTGCCAACTTGTCCTTCCCAAGCGCTTAGTCCAGTGCTCTGCGCACAGTCAGCGCTCAATAAATACGACTGATTGATTGATTGTACATATCTATTCTATTTATTTTATTTTGTTAATACGTTTGGTTTTGTTCTCTGTCTCCCCCTTCTAGACTGTGAGCCCACTGGTGGGTAGGGACCGTCTCTCTCTGTTGCCAACTTGTCCTTCCCAAGCGCTTCGTCCAGTGCTCTGCACAGTCAGCGCCCAATAAATACGATTGATTGATTGATTGACTGATTGATTGATTGATTGAGACTGTGAGCCCACTGGTGGGTAGGGACCGTCTCTCTCTGTTGCCAACTTGTCCTTCCCAAGCGCTTCGTCCAGTGCTCTGCGCCCAGTCAGCGCTCGATAAACACGACTGATTGATTGATTGATTGATTGAGACTGTGAGCCCACTGTTGGGTAGGGACTGTCTCTCTATGTTGCCAACTTGTCCTTCCCAAGCGCTTAGTCCAGTGCTCTGCACAGTCAGCGCCCGATGAATACGATTGATTGATTGATTGATTGATTGAGACTGTGAGCCCACTGGTGGGTAGGGGCCGTCTCTCTATGTTGCCAACTTGTCCTTCCCAAGCGCTTCGTCCAGTGCTCTGCGCACAGTCAGCGCTCGATAAATACGATTGATTGATTGATTGATTGATTGAGACTGTGAGCCCACTGGTGGGTAGGGACCGTCTCTCTCTGTTGCCAACTTGTCCTTCCCAAGCGCTTCGTCCAGTGCTCTGCGCACAGTCAGCGCCCGATAAATATGATTGATTGATTGATTGATTGATTGATTGAGACTGTGAGCCCACTGGTGGGTAGGGACCGTCTCTCTCTGTTGCCAACTTGTCCTTCCCAAGCGCTTAGCCCAGTGCTCTGCGCACAGTCAGCGCTCAATAAATACGATTGATGATGATGACGGGTAGGGACTGTCTCTCTATGTTGCCAACTTGTCCTTCCCAAGCGCTTAGTCCAGTGCTCTGCACAGTCAGCGCCCGATAAATACGATTGATTGATTGATTGATTGATTGAGACTGTGAGCCCACTGGTGGGTAGGGACCGTCTCTCTCTGTTGCCAACTTGTCCTTCCCAAGCGCTTCGTCCAGTGCTCTGCGCACAGTCAGCGCCCGATAAATATGATTGATTGATTGATTGATTGATTGATTGAGACTGTGAGCCCACTGGTGGGTAGGGACCGTCTCTCTCTGTTGCCAACTTGTCCTTCCCAAGCGCTTAGCCCAGTGCTCTGCGCACAGTCAGCGCTCAATAAATACGATTGATGATGATGACGGGTAGGGACTGTCTCTCTATGTTGCCAACTTGTCCTTCCCAAGCGCTTAGTCCAGTGCTCTGCACAGTCAGCGCCCGATAAATACGATTGATTGATTGATTGACTGATTGATTGAGACTGTGAGCCCACTGGTGGGTAGGGACCGTCTCTCTATGTTGCCAACTTGTCCTTCCCAAGCGCTTAGTCCAGTGCTCTGCGCACAGTCAGCGCTCGATAAATACAATTGATTGATTGCCGACTTGTCCTTCCCAAGCGCTTAGTCCAGTGCTCTGCGCACAGTCAGCGCCCGATAAATATGATTGATTGATTGATTGATTGATTGAGACTGTGAGCCCACTGGTGGGTAGGGACCGTCTCTCTATGTTGCCAACTTGTCCTTCCCAAGCGCTTCGTCCAGTGCTCTGCGCCCAGTCAGCGCTCTATGAATACGATTGATTGATTGATTGATTGATTGAGACTGTGAGCCCACTGGTGGGTAGGGCCTGTCTCTACATGTTGCCAACTTGTCCTTCCCAAGCGCTTAGTCCAGTGCTCTGCACAGTCAGCGCCCGATAAATACGATTGATTGATTCATTGATTGACTGGTTGATTGAGACTGTGAGCCCACTGGTGGGTAGGGACCGTCTCTCTATGTTGCCAACTTGTCCTTCCCAAGCGCTTAGTCCGGTGCTCTGCGCACAGTCAGCGCTCGATAAATACGATTGATTGAGTGCCAACTTGTCCTTCCCAAGCGCTTCGTACAGTGCTCTGCGCACAGTCAGCGCCCGATAAATATGATTGATTGATTGATTGATTGATTGATTGATTGATTGATTGAGACTGTGAGCCCACTGTTGGGTAGGGACTGTTTCTCTCTGTTGCCAAGTCGTCCTTCCCAAGCGCTTCGTCCAGCGCTCTGCGCCCAGTCAGCGCCCGATAAATACGATTGATGATTGATTGATTGATTGATGGATTGAACGAGAGGGAGGGAGGGAGGGAGGGAGTCGGCGGGGGGAGCGGAGGGGCCTCTCGGAGGCGGCCCAGCAGGGGGCGCGCGCGGGGGGGCGGACGAGGAGGGCGGCGGGCGCGCGCGCGCGCGCACTCACGCGCGCGCGCGCGCCCGCCGCCCTCCTCCCCCGTCCGCGCGCGCCCCCGCGGCCTGAGGGAAGCGGGCCCCCGTCGGCCGGCGTCCGCCATGGCGGGCCCCCGGGCGGTGTGGCTGTGGCTGTGTCTGTCGGTGCCGGGGGCCCCGGGGGCGGTCCGGCCGGCCCCGCCCTGCCCGGCGGCCTGCCTGTGCGCCAGCGACATCCTGAGCTGCTCGAAGCGGGAGCTGCTGACGGCCCCGGCGCACCTGCCCCGCTACGCGGCCCTGCTGGACCTGAGCCACAACAACCTGAGCCGGCTGCGCGCCGACTGGACGGGCCAGCGGCTGGCCCGCCTGCACACGCTGCTGCTGGGCCACAACCGGCTGGCCTTCATCTCCGGCGAGGCCTTCGCCCCCGTGCCGGGCCTGCGCCACCTGGACCTGTCCTCCAACCGGCTGCGGGCCCTGGACGAGCTGCTGTTCAGCCAGCTGCCCAGGCTGGAGGTGCTGCTGCTCTACGACAACCACATCGCCGAGGTGGACCGCAGCGCCTTCGACGGGGCGGCCGGCCTGCGGCGCCTCTACCTCAGCCGCAACCAGATCTCCCGCTTCCCGCTGGAGCTGATCCGCGACGGGGCCAAGCCGCCCGAGCTCAGCCTGCTGGACCTGTCCGCCAACCACCTCAAGAGCCTGCCGCTGGCCGAGCTGGGCCTGCTCCCGGCCTGGCTGAGGAACGGCCTCTACCTGCACGGCAACCCCCTGGTCTGCGACTGCGAGCTGTACCGGCTGTTCCGGCACTGGGAGCTGCGCGAGCTCAGCTCCGTGGTGGACTTCAGGGAGGACCTGGCCTGCTCCCTCCCGGCCCCGCCCGCCAAGAGGACCGTCGGCGTCCTCGGCCTGGGCGGGCCCGACCTCCTCAACTGCAGCGACTTCAAGGAGTGCGCCGTGGAGGCCTACCTGGGCGACACGCTGGTCATCGGCTGCGACGCCAGGCAGCGGGGGGGCCGCCAGGGAGTGGGTGACCCCGGCCCGCGAGCGAGTGCCGGGCCAGGCGGCCAACGGCACGGCCGCCGTGCTGGCCGACGGCAGCCTGCGGATCCAGCCCGTGAGGGCCGAGGACCGCGGCACCTACACCTGCCACGCCGTGGGCGAGGCCTTCAACGAGACCCTGTACGTGGAGGTCACCGTCTACAATTTCACCCAGCACAGGCCCCACGACACCCTCAACACGGCCTACACCACTCTGGTGGGCTGCATCCTCAGCGTCGTCCTGGTCCTCATCTACCTGTACCTCACGCCCTGCCGCTGCTGGTGCCGGGGAGGGGACGGGCCGGCCAGCCACCGAGGGGACAGCCTCAGCTCCTCCATGCTCAGCACCACCCCCAACCACGATCCCGGCGACGGGGACGGGAAGGACGGCGGCGCCTTCGACCGGCGCGTGGCCTTCCTGGAGCCGGCGGGCCTCGGGCCGGGCCAGAACGGCAAGCTGAAACCCGGCGGCGCGCTGCCCGGGCCGGAAGGGCTCGAGGGCCGGCGGAAGCTGTCCGACCCGGACTCCGTCAGCTCGGTCTTCTCCGACACGCCCATCGTGGTGTGAGGCGGGGGGAGGGGGGTGTGTGTGTGTGTGATGGGGAGACCCCCTGGAGAGAGAGGTGAAGGCCAGCCCCCCTCCCCGCCGGAGAGGCGAGGGGAAGGGAGGGAGGGGGCTGCCAGAGGGAGTTGCCGGCCCCTGGCGACGAGGGAAATGGCCCCGGGGAGAAGCCCCCGTCCCTTCCCCGCCGAGCGCGGGGCTGCCGGGAAGATACTGCAAGATTTTCCAACGTGGCTACAAAATCCTCGACCCCGTGTTCCACGCCTCCCGGTCCCCGACCGGTTCACCCGGGGGTAGAGATGGGGCTCGTCCCCGGCCGCATCAGAGCCGGCTCGATCCCCAGGCGCTCTCCCTCTCCCGCCCAGATGGTCCCAGCCCCCTCCAGAGAGAGCGTGGTCATGGGGAGGAAGATCGGGAGGCACGGTTTTCTGTGCCTCGGCCAACCTGCGCGGGCCTGGGGCGGGTCTACCGTGAAAACGCATCTGGGTAGCAGAAGGCGGGGCTTCCGGCGGCTGTCCGTCCTGGCAAAGCGGGGGTCGGGAAGCCGCCTGTCTAATAAGGGGCGAGAGGGTCAGCGGCAGATTCGTGCCACGCCGAGATCATTCTCGGCCTAGGGCCGCGCTTTCCTCCCCTCCGCCGAGGACCAGGTGGGCTGTAAGGTGGCCTAGGAATCGGTGACCGTAACCAAGGAGGGACGTCGTAGCCCCCGTTTAGTTTCAGATGATGGTAGGGCGGTGGCGGCGGATGAAGAGCGGAACCTTCCTTCCGCTCCCCAACAGGAGTTCTGAGATGTCTGGAGTGTGGAGGAGTAGCGGCCCCCTCGGGCCTTGTCTCCAGAGCTGGCTGATGGAGTTCTGGGCTGGGCGTCTCCTGCTGAGACCCTGAGGGCTCCAGGGACTGTTGCCAGTCACGTCGGGATGGGGAGTGTGAGGACAGAGCTCTCAACTGATTGTGTCTTCCGGAGAAAGGAGAGCCCTCGGTACTCGGAGGGCTGAGCGAACCTGGTTTCCTCTCGCTGCCTATAGCTGTCTCAGGTGGTTGGGTGTCAGGGGCGGAGGGGGGCTCTGAATGTTTCTCCTGAACGTACTGGTGGAAGGAAGTGGACCGCGCTGGGCACTTCTAGGTGAGGTAAAGGCTTAGATGCTGGGTGGGGAGAGCCCGGTCTTCTTCCCCCATGTTTGTTGAGGTTCCCTCCTCCTCCTCCAGTCTGGGGTCTGGGCTGGCTACTCATCTCTGGAGAGTCAGGCACAGTCATTCATTCATTCGTTCGTTCATTCAGTCGTATTTATTGAGCCCTTACTGTGTGCAGAGCACTGTACTAAGCGCTTGGGAAGTATAAGTCGGCAGCATAGACGGTCCCTACCCGACAACGGGCTCACAGTCTCGGCTTATTCCCTTTCTGAGCATGTGACTGGAGTTGTAAGCAAGTGGAGCGTCATGGGAAGGTGATGAGATGGGCCAGGACGGTGAGTTGGAGAGGAAGGCAGAGGGGGACGTTTTCCCTGATGTCCTTAGATCTGCTCCCGTCTCCCCATCACCCTCCTAGGCTCTAATGCTTCTCCTCAGACCAAGATTTCTGGGAGAGCTCTCCAATTTCTCAAGGCAACTAAACTTCTCTCTAGGCCTCTGGAAGGAAGGGTGAGGACTGATTTCTGCAGGAAGGGACTGGTTCCAACTCTCCGGAAAGACCGTTTTTGATCTTCCCTGCACACCTAGGATTTCTACGCTCTCGCTCGCTCTCTCTTTCTCTTCTCGGGTCCCTACCTATTGTCAGGTCCAGTAGGGTCTGCCCATGGAGGTTCAGTCCATCGCACTCAATCCCAGCTGCGGTTGAGGCCTAGAAGTCCCTCCGGGATTTCCCTCTGGTACCCCCACCCTTGAACTGGGATTCTTCTAACCACCCTTGGAGGTCAGACCCATTTTGCCGCCTCTGCGTGTGAACTGTCGTTGGGAGGGAAGACGCAGCCCAGTCTGAAACACCTCTGTTTTCAGGGGGTCCTTTAGGCAGCCTCAGGAAGGAGCCAAGATTGGGCCTTTGTGGAGAATTGTCCTCTGGGGTCTCTGGAGGAGGGGGAGACAGAGTTGGCAGAGCACACTGCTGCGGACTGCTTCCCCTTGCTCCCCGTACCCCGATGCTGCTCCAGCAAGACCAGAGTTTCCACCAGTCGAGAGCAACAAAGCGGAGTAAGAACTGAACTAAACCCAGCTTGCCCCTTCCAGGCTCCACATGCCTCCGGCGGGAGCGTGCTCCCGGGACCCCCAGACTCACCCGATGAGCCGGCAAGTCACTTCTCTGCTCCCGGCCTCTCCCGGCTGCAAAGTATCGGCCTGCCCTCCTCACCCCCGCGGGGCCCCGCTCGAGGTTCTGAAGTGAAGCAGACCCACGAAAGTCTCCGTCAGGCTTTCCCAGCTGGCCTGGGTCCTCCAAAGACTGGCAAACCACTTCCTGGAAGAGCCCCAGGCCCAGCCTCGAGGGCTCAAAAAAGTCTCCGGATCTCCCTCCGCTTTAGCCGTTGAGCCCCGCTGCTCTGTGGCTGAAAGCTTGCCAGGGAGATGGTTGACAAGTCATCAGCTCTCTCCCCCGACAGGAAATGGGTCTTTGGCGCTCCGTTTCCTGCTCGTCCCTTTGACTCCCGCGACGGGAAGCATAACCTTTAGGGCAGGAGGAGGCCAAGGACAGGGACTCCCGGGCGGCGCTGGAGATTGATTAGGTAGGGGCCGTAAAACCCTCGTGGGTGCGTTTGAACCGATGGGTTGGCGCAGTTTCCGGAAAGGGGGTGGGAGATGAGGGCCCGAGCTGGTTAAGCAGGTGGACTCTGTGTGATTCGGGTTCCGATCCTCAATCCACCTCTGAGTCTTGCTTGCAAAGGGAAGGGGCCTCCCCAGCCCCAGGCTCCATCTTTTTCCACATGTGTAATCCACACTGGGAACCCCCCAGGACTCCCCAGCTGCCCCAACCACCAACCTTCTCTGCGCTCTGAAGCCTAGGTATAGATCAATAAATCTGTCTTGAGTCTCTGTTTGGTGTGACTTATGATCGGTGGACCGTCCACACAGTGCGTGACTCCGTGGGATATGCCGGGGCAGTAGGAGCTGACGGGTGGAGCCTGCCACGTCCTTGGAAATCTCTGGTTCAGGGTGGCTGGGGGGCAGAAGGAGTCATTTTGATAACCCACTGTCACAGATGGGTTTCAGTAAGGTTTATCATTCAATCAGCGGTATAATTGAGCACTTACTATACTTAGGGCTTGGGAGAGTGTCACCCGTCGTCCGGGGACGGGTTCGTTCAGTAATCGGCGAGGCAAGAGAGAGAGAGAGAGAGAGAGAGGCCGGGGACGGAAAGACTGAGTTTTATATGAAATTTATTCCGCGAGGCGAATTGAATTAGTTGTTTAGGCGCAATGGATTGGACTTCCCTTTCGGGAGGAATGTAATCAATTAGCAATATTCGAGCTTCCCTAACAGGAGGAACACAATCATACGTTAATCGCGTGTGGGTGAGGCGGCGAGCTCTACACCCACGTGCACTTCCCACTCGGGACAAATCCACTTTCCCACACGGGAAGAATCCATTCCATTACCCGCACACGTGGTGGGCGGCTAGCCGTCACAATGGGCTCTCCCTACATGGGAGGAATCCACTCATGATCCCCATCCGTAGCGGGGCACCTGGGTCCCATCCACGAGACACTCAGCCGTCCCGCGGCCCTTGCCTCAGTGTGTCGGCTCTGGTCGCAGAGCGGGCATCTGGCCTTCTGGGCAGAGAAAGGCACGTGGGCCGCTCCTGCTGCTGCGTGTCTCAGTGTTCTGCCCCCTAAGTTTAGAGGCGACAGGTATTTATCACCTGTGCTCCTAGGCCATTCCAGCTTCTGGCCTCAGTTTATCCAATCTCTGCCCTCCCCCCTCCTCCATACTTAATTTGATTGGCACGGGGGGAAGGGACACCTTCGGTATTCCCGGCTTGGGCTGTCAATCTAGCAGTTTTGGTTGTGGGAGCGGTATCCCACCCTCACTTCCGAGTTCCTCCTGCCGGCTCAGGTGGTCACGAGATAGCATTTGACCTTGAGATGGCCGGTACCCCAGGGTCACCTTGGGACAGAGAGCTACAATACAACAGCGTTGGTAGACATTATCCCTGCCCAGAATTGTAAAGAATGACGGTGGTTTTTGTCAGCGCTTAGAACAGTGTTTCGCATACAGTAAGCACTTAACACATACCATTATTATTATGATTATTATTAAGCACTTGCTAGGTACCAGACACTGTACTAAGCCCAGGGGTAGATGCAGGTCATCAGGTTAAACAGAGTCCCTGTCCTGTGTGGGATTCACAGCCTAAGTAAGAGGGAAAATAGATATTCAAATCCCTTTTCACAGATGAGGGAACTGAGGCATCGTGAAGTTGAGTGACCTACCCAATGGCACAGGGCAGGCAAGTGGAGGAGGCAGGATTATAACGCAGTTCCTTTGACTCCCGGGCCTTACGGTCTAGAGGGGGAGGCAGGCATTTAGAATAAGTTACGGATCTGTACGTAACTGCTGTGGGGATGGGGTCGGGTGACCATCGAGTGTTTGAAGGGTACAGATCCAAATGCACAGGTGACGCAGAAGGGAAAGCAGATAGGGGAAATGTGATTTTAATAAAGCTTGGAAGGTGGGGAGAGTGGTGGTGTGTCATATATGAAGGGGGAGGGAGTTCCAAGCCAAAGGGAGGATGTGGACAAGAGGTCGGCAGCGAGATAGACGAGACTGAGCTACAGCGAGTAAGACTATTGGTATTTGTTAAGCACTTACTGTGTGTCAAGCACTGGTCTAAGCAACGGGGTAGATACAAGGTAATCAGGTTGGGTGCAGTCCCTGTCCAATATGGGGCTCAAATTCTAAGTAAAGTTGACGTTAGAGGAGTGAAGTGTGCAGGCTGGGTTTGCCAACTAGAGAGCCCCGTCATTAGGAAAATGCAGGCCCTCCGTTGGATAGGCAGGCATTCTTGAGTTAATAATAATGGTATTTGTTCAACACTCGCTCTGTGCCAGGCACCGTACTAAGCACTGGGGCGGATGCAAGCATATTGGGTTGGACACCGTCCCTGTCCCACGTGGGGCTCACAGTCTCATTCCCCATTTTACAGATGAGCTGAGACCCAGAAAAGTGAAGTGACTTGCCCAGGGTCACTCAGCAGACAAGTGGTGGAGCCAGGCCCGGGCCGCTTCTCTAGTTCCCAAGCAACAGCCATTAGAGAGAAGAGAGAGGCAGAACATGGCAACAATCCACCTTTTATACACACTCGCCCTATTATTATTCATCACACACACACACACACCACGCATACACGCAATCAGCATAGAAGCAGCATGGCTCGGTGGAAAGAGCACGGGCTTGGGAGTCAGAGGTCATGGGTTTGAATCCTGGCTCCGCCACTTGTCAGTTGTGTGACCTTGGGCAAGCCATTTAACGTCTTCTCTGTGCCTCAGTGACCTCATCTGTAAAATGGGGATTAAGACTGTGAGCCCCGTGTGGGACAACCTGATCACCTTGTATCCCCCCAGTGCTTAGAACAGTGCTTGGCACAGAGTAAGCGCTTAACAAATACCGTCATTATTGTTATTATTATTTCTCTTCACTGTGGTCTCAGGCCTTTCTCCAGAGTCGATCATGAGCCCCCTCACTGACTCCTGTCCTTAGGAACCAGAACAAAACAGGGTTTTTCCCACCCTGCGTGTCAGCTCCCAGAGATGGACAATTTTGCCGGATCTTTCCCATTAGGCCAGTGTCTGGACAGGAAGGACTCTATGCCCTGCAGTTGGGTCTGCAGAGATGATTGAGTTATGGACTCACTTAGAAGGCCTCTCCCAGAATGCAGGGCTGTTAACAAGGGCTTAGCATCTGCTTTTCACCAAAAATCCATCTTCTCTCCTTGCATCACCAAGGGTCAATAGTGTACACGCACGCACCACACAGCAGGGCTCTAAATCCTGTTTATAAGGGAGTTTTCTGGATGAAAGCAGTTTTGTTTTTGTTTTGTTTTTTATGGCGTTTGTTAAGCCCTTACTTTGTGCCAGGCACTATACTAAGGCAGCCGCAGGGAACTGGCAAATCCAGCCTCATGCAGTTAGCTATGATCACAGTATGACCAACACTGCTAACCTTCGACCCCAGTGGGAAGCTGTGTGGCAGGCTGGCACTCGTATTTCGATTCCAGCTACCAAGTGGGCCTTTTGTCTCCACAGCGAACCAGCCCCAGGGTACTGCTGTGCCATCAGAGGGCATCAGTATGGCAGGAACGGGTCCTTCTAGTCAGTCAGTTGTATTTATTGTGTGATGACTGTGTGCAGAGCACTGTATTAAGCGCTTGGGAGAGTACAGTACAACAATAAACAGCATAATATCCCTGCCCACGATGAGTTTACATCTGGAGACGAAGAAGAGCAGCAGCCTGTATATCCTAAGAAAGAAGGCCAGCACCATCATCATCATCAATCGTATTTATTGAGCGCTTACTATGTGCAGAGCACTGTACTAAGCGCTTGGGAAGTACAAATTGGCAACATCATCATCAATCGTATTTATTGAGCGCTTACTGTGTGCAGAGCACTGTACTAAACGCTTGGGAAGTACAAGCTGGCAACATATAGAGACAGTCCCTATCCAACAGTGGGCTCACAGTCTAAAAGGGGGAGACAGGGAACAAAACCAAACATACTAACAAAATAAAATAAATTGGGCTTGGACTTTCTCCTTCTGCCAGGAGGCAGGGGAAGTCCCGGCGATAACGGGTCCCTACCCAACAGTGGGCTCACAGTCTAAAAGGGGGGACAGAGAACAAAACCAAACATACTAACAAAATCAAATAGAATAGATATGTACAAGTAAAATAAATAAATAAATAGAGTAATAAATATGTACAAGCATATATACATATATACAGGTGCTGTGGGGAAGGGAAGGAGGTAAGATGGGGGGGATGGAGAGGGGGACGAGGGGGAGAGGAAGGAAGGGGCTCAGTCTGGGCTCAGCACCAGACCTCAGGAGTCATATCTCCTGACACCCTGCTTCCTCTCCCGAGCCTGGAGCTGTTGGCAGCTGTGTCTTTCCCAACCCTTGCCATCGCGGAGCCCTGGGCACTTCAACACCAAAGGTTCTGGCGAGAGCAAGGCTTCCAGAATGACCCGGGTCCCTGCAGAGCCCAGCTGGGTGCCCCGGGGGCAGTACCCTGCTGCCTTCGGGACCACCCAAACCCCCGATTTGTTTCCAAGTCTCTGAAGCTCGATCCTTCTTTCTTTCTCAGCTGAACTCTGACATTTCCCCAGAAGGCAGGGTCTCCACCCTCCAGGAATGGACGATGCAAGAAACTGGGCTGGATGCCACCTCGCTTGGATCCCTCTAGACTGTGAGCTCGTTGTGGGCAGGGATTGTCACTCTTTAATAATAATAATGTTGGTATTTGTTAAGCGTTTACTATGTGCCAAGCACTGTTCTAAGTGCTGGGGTAGATACAAGGTAATCAGGTTGTCCCACGTGGGGCTCACAGTCTTAATCCCCATTTTACAGATGACGTAACTGAGGTCCGGAGAGGTGAAGTGACTTGCCCAAGGTCATGCAGCTGACGAGTGGTGGAGCCGGGATTAGAACTCACAACCTCTGACTCCCGAGCCCGGGCTCTTTCCATTAAGCCACGCTGCTTCTCGTTGTACTTTCCCAAGTGCTTAGTGAAGTTCTCTGCACACAGTAAGCGCTTAATAAATACTATTGAATGAATGAATGAACTTTCCCTGAAAGGCAGCGTCCTTGGCTATGCAGAGCACAGCTGGGTAGGGGAGAAGGGACAAATGGGAAAGGAGAGAGAGTTTGTGTCAGCTCCTCGAAGGCAAGGGTCGTGTCCACTAACTCGTCACTTAGAAAATAAGATTGATCGATTGGTTGGAACAAGGGAGTTGATTGTACTGAAGGACCCTGGGGATAGCAAGTTCTGTATTCAGCCCTGGAGCTTGTGACCGTTGTTTGTGGAGGAAGCAAATATTCCTCTCTCCAGGAGTTCCTGAGGAATGTGGGGAAGGTGACCCGGTTCCTCTGCTGGGCACCTGTTTGCAGTGGTGGATTTCAAAGCTCAAAGCTCAGCTTCGAAGTTTTCCATCACTTGCCCCCTCCTACCTCACCTCCCTTCTCTCCTTCTACAGCCCAGCCCGCATACACCGCTCCTCTGCCACTAACCTCCTCACTGTGCCTTGTTCTCACCTGTCCCTCCATTGACCCCTGGCCCATGTTCTACCTCCGGCCTGGAATGCCTTCCCTCCACACATCTGCCAAACTAGTTCTCTTCCTCCCTTCAAAGCCCACTGAGAGCTCATCTCCTCCAGGAGGCCTTCTCAGACTGAGCCCCCTCCTTTCCTCTCCTCCTCCCCTCCCCATCGCCCCCCTTCCCTCCCTCCCTCTGCCCTACCCCCTTCCCCTCCCCACAGCACTTGTGTATATTTGTACATATTTATTACTCTTATTAATGTGTATATAGCTATAATTCTATTTATTCTGATGGTATTGTCACCTGTCTACTTGTTTTGTTTCATTTTGTTGTCTGTCTCCCCCTTCTAGATTATGAGCCTGTTATTGGGTAGAGACTCTCTCTATATGTTGCTGATTTGTACTTCCCAAGCGCTTAGTACAGTGCTCTGCACACAGCGCTCAATATATATGCTCAAATATGGTTGAATGAATTAATTTCCCCAGTTGACAAGGGGCAGAGATGGGTTTTGAACCCATGACCCCTGACTCCAAAGCCCGTGCTCTTCCCATTGAGCCATGCTACTTGTCTGCTATATGACCTTGGGCAAGTCACTTCACTTCTCTGTGCCTCGGTTACCTCATCTATAAAATGAGGATTAAGACCGTGAGCCCCAGGTGGGACAGGAACTGTGTCCAATCTGATCATCTTGTACCTATCCGAGAGCTTGGCACAGTGCCTGGTTCATAATAAGCACTCAACAAATAGCACAATTATTGTTATTGTCATGATCATTATTATTACCTGGACCTCTGAGCTGACCCCCAAGGCCCTGCTGGTGGCTATTGCAGCCTGGTTTTTTTAAATGGTATTTGTTCGGCACTTACTATGTGCCAGACACTGTAGTAAACGCTAAGGTAGATGCAAGCTAATCAGGTTGGACACCACCCACGTCCCACATCCTCACAGTTTTAATCCCCATTTTACAGATGAGGTAACACGCACAGAGAAGTGACTTGGTCAAGGTCACACAGCAGACAAGTGGCAGTGTCAGGATTAGAACCCAGGTCCTCCGACACCCAGGCCTGGGCTCTTTCCCCTAGGTCACGCTGCTGCTCAGGACTACCGATCTCTGCTGGGCTCTTGCCCCTCCCTCTGTAGCAGACAACCGTCTCCTCTTAAAATAGAGCAGATGTGCTGAGAATCCCCCAACCAAGAACCCTCATCTCGTTCAGACTTCTCCCCAGCCAGATCTCGGGTCTCCTCTCTCCCCTTCTGCAATGCACAGTCCTCCCCGATGATCTGGTTTCCCAGGAAACAAGACGGGGTGACAGGGGAAGCGATTTCCTCCCTCCTGCCCTCACCCACCTGGTGGAACAAGCCCGGGCCCCCGGAGTGAGCCGCCCCCGGGTGGCCCTGCCTCCGGCCTTCCTCCCCTCTAGACCTCGGTGCCCTCCAGATTGAGCGGGAGTGAAGCAAAGCAGCTACCAAGGTCAAACCGCCACGTGGGAATTTTGCCGGAGAGCAAACGGCAGTCAGCTCCTCAGGCTCACTTCAAGCAGGAACAGGGGATGTGAGCTGGCAGGGTTAGGGGACAGAGACGGGCTGTTCCCCATCCTTCCCTCTCTCCCCCAGGCCTTTTGGCAGGTTATGGCCCCCAGGTTGGGAGATTCCTGAAACAGAGATAAAAGGAGTACCAGAAAAAGAACCCAGGAGGCAGACCCTCTCAACTGCCCTCTGAACTGCTGAAGAAAATGGGTCACCACCACCACCCCGTGTTAGCCAGGCCTGAAGAAGCCTTCCAGCTCTCCCCCTCAATCAATCGTATTTATTGAGTGCTTACTGTGTGCAGAGCACTGTACTAAGCGCTTGGGAAGTACAAGTTGGCAACATATAGAGACAGTCCCTACCCAACAGTGGGCTCACAGTCTACGGCTGGCTGTCCTGCTACCCCCACCCCCACCCCCCGCCTCTCAGGGATCCTCCCGGCTTCAAAGCAACCTCCACGCCCACTCTGGCTTGCTGGACTGGTCCAGATCCAAACTGGCCTTGCAGGCCAGGGCAGCATAGGGATCCAGCCTGCCTCTGTGTTTCGCTAAGTATCCGCTCCCGTCTGCTGTCTGCAGTCTGCTCTGCGCCAGATGCCCGCAGGGGCTGCTGAGCTGGGCAGTACTGCTCAACGGCTGCTTCGTTCCTGCAGCCAGGAAAGAGGGGAACAATTAAGATGAAAAATGATCACTCTGACCTCTGGGCTGCTGTTCCTCCCGCATCTCTGCGCCCCCATCCCCCCTCCCCAGCCCACCGGGCGGATCGCTGGCTATTCCCAGACAAATGCCAAGGAAAAGAAGCAAACAGAGCCACTGTTTGTATGGATTTTTTTCCCCTTTTAAATTCAATAAAAAGCTTTTGGGAAGCTATGGGTTGGGACTCGGTTTCTCACAGCCCAGGACTGGGAAAGCAAGTCAGATCAAGACAGGAAACCAGCAGCCACTTCTGCCAGTCCAGCTCAGAAAAGCCCAAACGAGGAGGGGGTAAGGGGCTGCTCTCAGCCGGAGAGGGGAGATAAGGAAGAGTGGTAATAATACCAGTTGGATTCAGGGGAGGAGGCAGGGAGAGCTCCGTGGGGTTTAGAGGAATTAGGCAGACCCATCCCAAGGCTCTCAGAGAGAGAGCTCCCTGAGCTTGCTGGAGGGCCCAATTGGTCAGGAGAAACTGGGCCGGTGGAAAGGCACTGGAGCTGCAGGTGAAGTGTGACACCCTAAGGAGCGGCTGGGTGGACCTCTTTACAAGGGTGGGCCTCCCCTGTGGAGCCGGGGACCCCGGCCAGGTGTAGATCTGAAGGTCTTCATCAGAGGTAACCCAGGGAAAATGGCATACGGGACTTCTGGCTTCCTTTCTCAGCTTCCCATCCCCCTAGCCCCAGTCTAAGCATTTTAGGGATGGGGGCTGGGGGTGGCAGGGGGGATGTGAAGACTGAGTCAGCCCTGGCAGGTTTGAAAGCCTGGCTTTGAAAGGCATCACCATCTTGGCTAATTATTGTTATTATTGACTCTGCACAGCCGCCAGCTGGCTGGCTCTGGGAGGGACCCAGATCTCCCAAGGAGATGGCTCGAGACTAGCTGCTCCTGACTAGCTGCTCCAGACTAGGCGGTCCAGACTAGCCGCCGGGAGGTTACAGCAGGGAGGGAGAAGCAGGTGACTCGGACCTATTTTACTCTCCCAAGCGCTTAGTACAGTACTCTGCATGCAGTAAGCACTCAAATACGATTGACTGACCGGATGACTGAGGGAAGAGGATGGGATGGAAGGTCCAGACAGCCTTCACTCCATGCTGCGCTGGGTACAGCGTTATCCCGGTGGGGACAGAGGGCACAAGGTACCAGGCAGGAGAGCCTCAAGGAAAGGGGGGACCCACCAGGGCACTGGGGCCTCTCTGCAAGTGACCCCACCACTACCCTGGGGCCACCAAAGCCTGCTTGCATCCCCGTAACCATAACAGTTTTTCAAGGGATTTGAACATACTTGCATTTAATTCACATTCTTAGGAGATAAGGACCCTGCCAACTTAATATGCAAATGAAAAGGTGGTGTTTTAAGCCTAGATCCCCAGCACTGGTTTTGTACTGTAGCACTGCCTTTTCCGAGCCTCAGGAACACAACAATGAGACAATGAGCCGGGGCCCTGAACCCCAGCTTCTGGTTTCCACCTTCACAGAGCCCCTCAATGGGTCTTGGAAACAGACAGGGATTTTGGTGGTGAAATTGGCATGGGGGGGGGCGGAGGGGGCGAGTGCACTACTGTCCTTCCCATCTCACAAGCCCGCAACCTTGGCATCATCCTTGACTCACTCTCATTCACCCTACATATCCAATCCATCACCAAAACCTGCCGTTCTCACCTTCACAACATCGCCAGGATCTGCTCTTTCCTTGCCATACAAACTGCTACCACATTAGTGCACTCAAACTCGTCCTATCCTGACTGGATTACTGCATCGGCATCCTTTCTGATCTTCCAACCCTCCTGCCTCTCCCCACTTCAGTCTATACTTCACTCTGCTGCCCGGATTATCTTTCTAAAGAAACATTCTGGGCATGTCACCCCCACTCCTCGAAAATCTCAGTGGTTGCCTGTCAATCTCCATAATAAGCAAAAACTCCTCACTATTGGCTTCATAGCTTTCCATCACCTTGCCCCTTCTTACCTCACCTCCCTTCTCTCCTTCTACATCCCAGCCCAAACACTCCATTCTCTGGTGCTACCCTCACTGTGCCTCGTTCTCACCTGTTCCACCATCGACCCCTTGCCCACGTCCTAACTCCGGACTGGAATGCCCTCCCGCCTCAGATCCGCAAAACAATCACACTCCCCCCCTTCAAAGCCCTTCTGAAGGCTCTCCTCCTCCAGGAGGCCTTCCCAGACTAATTCCCCCCTTTTCCTCTGCTCCCCCTCCCCTCCCCATTGCCCCGACTCACTCCCTTTGCTCTACCCCCATCCCCCCAGGGCACTTGTGTATATATGTACATATTCTTTCTATTTATTCATAATAATGCTGTGTATATAATTCTATTTATATTGATAATATTGATGCGTGTTTCCTTTTTGATGAATGTCTCCCTCCTTCTAGACTGTGAGCCCATTGTGGGCAGGGATTGTCTCTTTTTGAGAAAGAAAGAAAGAAAGAAAGAAAGAAAGAAAGAAAGAAAGAAAGAAAGAAAGAAAGGAAGGAAGGAAGGAAGGAAGGAAGGAAGGAAGGAAGGAAGGAAGAAAGAAAGAAAGAAAGAAAGAAAGAAAGAAAGAAAGAAAGAAAGAAAGAAAGAAAGAAAGAAAGAAAGAGAAGAAAGGAAGAAAGAAAGAAAGAGAAAGAAAGAAAGAGTGATAGAAAGAAAGAAAAAGAAAGGAAGAGAGTGAAAGAAAGAAAGAAAGAAAGAGAGAGTGAAAGAGAGAGTGAAAGAAAAAAGAAAGAGTGAAAGACAGAAAGAAAAAGAAAGAGAGAGCAAAAGAAAGAAAGAGAGTGAAGGAAAGAAAGAAAAAGAAAGAAAGAGAGAGAGAGTGAAAGAAAGAGTGAAAGAGAGAAAGAAGGAAGGAAAGAAAGAAAGAAAGAAGAGAGAGCGAAAGAAAGGAGCGAAAGAAAGAAAAGAGAGAGCGAAAGAAAGAAAAGAGAGAGCGAAAGAAAGAAAGAAGAGAGCGGAAGAAAGAAAGAGAGAGGAAGAAAAAAGAGAGAGAGAGAAAGAGGTATAATAATAATAATGATTGCATTTATTAACCGTTTACTATGTGCAAAACACTGTTCTAAGCTCTGGGGAGGTTACAAGGTGATCAGGTTGTCCCACAGGGGGCTCACAGTCTTAATCCTCATTTTACAGATGAGGTAACTGAGGCCCAGAGAAGTTAGGTGACTTGCCCAAAGTCACAAAGCTGACAATTGGCAGAGTCAGGATTTGAACCCATGACCTCTGACTCCAAAGCCCGGGCTCTTTCCACTGAGCCTCGCTGCTTCTCTAAAGAGGTATACAGCTCAAATAGTTGGTAGACATTGCCATCCTGGCTGGCTGCTCAACTCTGGCCCAGAGAGTGACTGCCTGCTCAGCTGCTACTGCTGGGGGTAGGGGGAGAGGAGGAGGAGGAGAAGCATCTTGGCTCAGTGGATAATAATAATAAATAATTGTGGTATTTGCTAAGTACTTTCTATGTGGCAAGCATTGTACTAAGTGCAGGGGTGCATACAAGCAAATCAAGTTGGACACAGTCTCTGTCCCTCTTGAGGCTCACAGTTTTAAGAAAGTACAGCCCTGGGAGTCAGAAGAACCTGGATTCTAGTCCTGGCTCTGCCACGTGTTTGCTGTGTGACCTGGGGTAGGTCACTTAATGCCTCTGGGCCTCAGTTCCCTCATCTGTAAAATGGGGATTATTATTATTATTAATGATGATGATGATAGTATTTGTTAAGTGCTATGTGCCAAGCGCTATTCTAAGCACTGGGAGAGATACAAGATAGGTTGTCCCACGTGGGGCTCACAGTCGTAATCGCCATTTTACAGATGAAATAAGTGAGGCACAGAGAAGTGAAGTGATTTACCCAGTCACACAGCTGATAAGTGGCGGAGCAGGGATTAGAAGCCACAACCCCTGACTCTCAAACCTGTGCTCTTTCCACTGAACCATGCTGCTTCTCCTAATGGTGGTATTTGTTAAGCACTTACTATGTGCCAAGCACTGTTCTAAGCACTGGGGTAGATACAAGGTAATCAGGTTGTCCCACGTGGGGGTCAGTCTTAATCCCCATTTTTCAGACAAGATAACTGAGGCACTGAGAAGTGAAGTGACTTACCCAAAGACTAAGAGTGGGAGCCCCAGGTGGGACAGGAACTGTGCCCAACCGGATTAACTTGTATCTACCCCAATGCTCAGAACAGTGCTTGGCATATAATTATTATGAGAAGGAGAGAAGAGGGAAAAGGAGGAGGAGCAGGAGGAAAGGGGAGTGAAGGGGGTGGCAACCAGGCCCTCTTGCCTGGGCGAACAGGTCTCTCCGGTGGACGGTCGCCAAACAGCCGCCACATTGGGGAAGAAAAGAAGGGACAAAGAAGGAAAGGAGGAGGAGGGCAGAGAGACAGACAGGAGCAGCCAAAAAGGCTCAGGGACCTGCTGCAGGCCTACCTTGCTGGTTCCCCTGCTTCCATCATCATCATTATTATTATTATTATTATTCCCCCTTCTCTTGCCACTCTGGCTGCTGCCCGTCTGTCCGTCCGGCTGTTTGATTTTTTATTTTAGGAGGCCTGCCCAGACTGAGCCCCCTCCTTCCTCCCCCTCTCCTTCCCCCCCGCCTTACCTCCTTCCCTTCCCCACAGCACCTGTATATATGTATATATGTTGGTATGTATTTATTACTCTATTTATTTTATATGTACATATTTATTCTATTTATTTTATTTTGTTAATAAGTTTTGTTTTGTTCTCTGTCTCCCCCTTCTAGCCTGTGAGCCCACTGTTGGGTAGGGACCGTCTCTATGTGTTGCCAACTTGTACTTCCCAAGTGCTTAGTACAGTGCTCTGCACACAGTAAGCGCTCAATAAATATGATTGATTGATTGACTGATTGATCTTCTCCTTCTACAGCAGCCAGCAACTGCCTCCTGGGGAGACAACTGGAACGGACCTCAGTGGACAGAGTGGCTTAGTGGAAAGAGCACGTGCTTGGGAGTCAGAGGTCATGGGTTCTAATCCCCTTCTGTCACTTGTCAGCTGTGTGACTTTGGGCAAGTCACTTCACTTCTCTGTGCCTCAGTTACCTCGTAGGAAAAATGGGGATTAAGACTGTGAGCCCTATGTGGGACAACTTCATTACTGTATATCTACCCCAGCGCTTAGAACAGTGCTTGGCACATTAGTAAGTGCTTAACAAATACCATCATTATTATTATTGCTATTAACACCTCCCCACACAAGCGCCCTGCCCCGCCTCTGCACCTCCCGAAGCAAACAACAAACACCGCATCCAGCTCAGGATTTATTGTCTCTCCACAGTTTACAGACTCAGGATGGGAACATCGGACCAGAAAAGTCTCTAACCTGGAAAACTATCCGAGAGAGAGAAGTCAGCTGTAGCTACCAGATCTTGGGGGCGGTGGGGAGAATGGAGGTAGGGAGGGAAAGGGAATTAGGTGGGGATTGGGAACAGGGTTGGGGGGAAGGAAAGCAGCATGACCCAGTGGATAGAGCAGGGGCCTGAGAGTCAGAAAGCCCTGGGTTCTAATTCCAACCCTTCCTCTTGTCTGCTGAGCGACTTTGGGTAAGTCACTTAACTTCTCTGTGCCGCAGTTACTCAACTGTAAAATGGGGATTAAGACTGTGAGCCTCATGTGGGGCAGGGACTGTGTCCCACCTGATTAGTTTGTATCTACTCCAGTGCTTGACACATAGTAAGCGCTTCTTATTTTATTATTATTATGTAGGAGGGAAGGGGGAAGGATAGTAAGAGGAGGGATGTGCTGGGGTGAAGAGAAGGCGGGACAAAGCAGCAACTGCTGACACTCTAGATGTGTGGGCCTACACTGCTCCCCACCCCCCCACCCCATTAGGAGAAGCAGCGTGGCTCAGTGGAAAGAGCCTGGGCTTTGGAGTCAGAGGTCATGGGTTCAAATCCCAGCTCCGCCACTTGTCAGCTGCGTGACGTTGGGCAAGTCACTTCACTTTTCTGCGCCTCAGTTACCTCATCTGTAAAATGGGGATGAAGACTGTGAGCACCCCCGTGGGACAACCTGATCACCTTGTAACCTCCCCAGCGCTTAGAACAGTGCTTCGCACATAGTAAGCGCTTAATAAATGCTATCATTATTATTATTATTTAAGCTTCAAGAGACTGAGGCCTTTCCTGTGGGAGCAGCCAGGAAATCTATCACCCTGCTGGCCCCCACCTTTTCCACTCTAGCTCAGTCCCCCTGAGGCTCGGCTTCTCTGATGGCCCCACATGCTGTGTCCCAGACCCCAGTGATTTCCCCTTCCCACCAGGGGCCCTTCCTTCTTTCACCCTCACTTCTCTCCGGCAGCCCTCCCCTGGTAATCCTGACTCCAAGACCTTTGCCAAGGGCACTGTCACTTTGGTCCCCAGCTCCCCTGGAGGCCTGCCCAATTCCTGAAGACCCCGACAGGAGGCTGGGACCAAGTCCCCCGATGCCAGACCGGCCCTATGAGGTTAAAAGGACCAGGCACTATGGACCTCGCAAGTTCAACGTCATCGGCTCTTGAGGAAAGAAGCCAAGAGAAAGAGCCCCCCACTGACACAGGCGGTGGCCCCCTGTGCTCTCTCGGCTTCACCTGGTCCGGCACAGCATTTGGGGTACAAGATCCCAGAACAATGCCCCTTCTTGCCTCAATCCTGAACATCTCCTTCAAGCGGCCTTCCCTGAGTAAGCCCTCATTTCCTCTTCTCCCATTCCCTTCTGCATCACCCTGATTTGCTCCCTTTATTTACCCCTCCCTCAGCCCCACAGCTCTTGCATATATATCCATCTTTTATTTATTTAGATTAATGTCTGTCTCCCCCACTAGACTGTAAACTCAGTGTAGGCAAGGAATGTGTCTACCAACTCTGTTACAGGGTTATATGGTCCTCTCCCAAGCACTTAGTCCAGTGCTCTGAACACTGTAAGCACTTGGTAAATACAACTGAATGACTGGATAGTGACCAGACCATCACAGGGCACCTCAGAAGGTGACCACACCAAGATGCTCCCCAAACGGACAACAGGATGGTTGGAGTCTGGTAGGAAAAGCACTTAGAACAGTGCTTTGCATATAGTAAGCGCTTAAAAAATGCCATTAAAAAAAAGGCTTGTTGCTAATAGTCAATGGTGGGGTGCCAAGGAGGCAGGGATGGGGCCACAAAAAGGGGAGAGTTCAGAATTCCTGGACTGGTCACTCCGAAGCCCTGCTCACCCAGCTACCCAGCTTCCAGTTGTCCTTGACTTCCACTGGAATGTATAGTCCCAGTAGATACCCCCCACCCCAGGCTTCCTTGGCCCTCTGTGAGGGCTGCTTAGTGCAGAGGCACTCTAGTCACTAGGCTTGCTGGGACCCTTGTTTCTCCCTGCTTCCCCCTACCCAAGTCCCCCCCACCCCCACGGCAGGTCAGAATGGACAAGGGAAGGAGAGGCCCGGGGAGAGGATAGCCCAGTACGGCCCTGGCCAGAGAGCCAGTTTAGGCTTTCATTCGTTCATTCAATCGCAGTTATTGAGCACTTACTGTGTGCAGAGCATCATACTAAGTGCTTAGGAGAGTACAATATAACAATGAACACACATTCCCTGCCCATAACATAGGCCAAGCCAAGGCTCAGGCTTGTCACCCCCACAAACCCCCACCACACTTGGGGCTGCGGATCAACAACGCTCAGGGCACGTCACCCCTCTCCTCAGAAGCCTCCAGTGGCTGCCCATCTATCTCCTTATCAAACAAAAACTCCTATTGGCTTTAAAGCTCTCCATCACCTTGCCCCCTTCTACCTCACCTCCCTTCTCTCCTTCTCCCTGTGCCTTGATCTCGCCTGTCTCGCTGCCTATCCCTGGCCGATGTCCTACCTCTGGCCTGGAACACCCTTCCTCCTCAAACCCGCCAGATAATCACTCTCCCCCTCCTCAAAGCCCTACTGAAGGTGCATCTCCTCCAAGAGGCCTTCCCAGATAAAGTTCCACTTTTCCCATCTCCCGCTCCCTTCCGTGTCACCCTGACTCACTTCCTTTGCTCTTCCTCCCTCTCCCTGTGTCACAGCACTAATGTCTACAGCTGTAATTTCATTTAGAGCAGGGCTCCCTTCCCTACTATTCTTCGTTTGGGGACAAGGGGAAAGGCCAGGCATGAGCAGGGATACATGAGCAGTGGTCCCAGAATACACTAAGGCCCTTGTGAGCAGCAGCAGCAAGTGACAGCCTCTGAGGGCTCTGGATTCCCGTGGACCCGTGGCGCCTGAGAAATGGAAGGGAGGGTTTCACTTCAAGCTATCAAGCTCCAGGGCCTGGGCTTTGCAGGACTCTCTCAGGTGATAACAGTGCTGGGCAGCCATCTGCTTTGCACATAGTAAGCGCTTCATAAATGCCATTATTATTATTATTATCTGCCTCACCCCAGGAGAGCCCCAGGCTCAACCAATCATCAGACACTAACATCAGGTTCCCCCCACACCAGAAGGCCTTAGAGGGGCCCAGAGCAGCATGAGGGTAAGGGGCAAGAGGAGGGTGGAGCAGAACAAGGGAAGGGGTGAGGATAGAGGAGGAGGTCAAGCTACATAAAGGAGGTAATAGAGGCTACGCCCTTCGGCCTCTTCCAGCAATCCCTCTGCCTAAGGCCGGGCTGGCCTGGAAGTTTCCTCCGGGCCCCAGGAGTCCCCACATTTGGGGCGGTGAATTGAGTTCTAAGCATCCCTCTGCGCAAGCTCTTCCACCGGCCTGCTGGGTGACCCTGGGAAGCAGCATGGCCTAGTGGAAGAAACACGGGTTTGGGTGTCAGAGGTCCTGGATCTCATCCTAATTCCACCACTTGTCCGCTGTGCGACCTTGGGCAAGTCCCTTAACTGTTCTGTGCCTCAGTTACCTAGTCTGTAAAATGGGGATTAAGACCTGGAGCCCCATGTGGACATGCATTGTGTCCAGTCTGTTTACCCTGTATATACTTCAGTGCCTGGCATATTGCACACACTTAAATACCATTCCAAAAAAAAAAAACGCACTTTGCTTCTCTGTGCCTCATTTACCTCATCTGTAAAATGGGGATTAAGACCGTGAGCCCCATGTGGACATGCACTGTGTCCAGTCTGTTAACCCTGTATATACCTCAGTGCCTGGCACATTGTAAGCACTTAACAAATACCATTTTAAAAAAACAAACCGCACTTTGCTTCTCTGTGACTCAGTTTCCTCATCTGTAAAAGTGGGGTTAAGACTGAGCCCCAGGCGGGATGTGGACTGTGTCCAACCTGTTTATCCTGTATCTACTCCAGTGCCTGGCACATTGTAAACACTTAACAAATACCATTTTTTTAAAAAAAGGCACTTCACTTCTCTGTGCCTGTTTCCTCGTCTGTAAAATGGGGATCCAATACCTGTTCTCCCTCCCAGTTGGACTGAAAACCCCATATGGGTCAAGGACTTTGTCCGACCTGATTATCCTGTATCTAACCTAGCACTTAGTACAGTCCTTGGCATGCAGTAAAGTGCTAAACAGCTACCACAGTCATGATGACAATTATTATTAGGCATCCGGAGAATCTGCCAAGCAAGCAGCATACCTCAGCAAGCCTAGAGCCTGCAAGTTCCAGCCCAGACCGGGCTAGGGTTGATATGGGGCATCCATAGCTTGGACTTGTCTCATCGGTTCAGCACAGGTGGACCCATTCCCCACATCGGTAGAGCGACCCCAGCCCAGTCCGGGCTCCAGTGGCTGGACTTCTTCCTCCTTAAAGTGAACATAGTGCCCGCAGGTCTAGGGGACCCAACTTGTCCAGCTCTCCCCAGGACAGTCCCTGCCTTGCCCAGGAGTCCCTTCTGCACCCCCGGGGTGCTCTCTCCAGTCACTCGGGCTGATGGCCCGATGGTCCCCCCCCACACATTTGGATCTCTCTCGAAGCAGTGAGGCCTAGTAGAAAGAATGGTGGAAGACATCTAACCTGATTATCTTGCATATACCCCAGTGCTCAGTGCAGTGCCTGGGCACATAGGGATACTGAAATACCATTAAAAAAAAGAAAAAAGAGAACTCCAGGATCCCAACCGACGTCCCGAGTCTCTGAGTCCAGTTCTACCGTCCTCGACACCATCCAGCCAGTTGCTGTTAACAGAGTTGACCCCCAGGGCTTAGCGCAGTGCTAGGCACACAGAAGGTGCTTAACAAATACCACAGGAATTACTATTATTAGCACCCAAATGCCCAACCGTCATCCCCTACCACGGCTCTTAAGACCACCCTCTGGGTGTAGCACCGAGGGTCTGGGACCCAAGAGCCTGACTCCAGCCCCCAAGCCCCCAAACTCAGGCCACTTCCCCCGGGGCCGAGGCAGCGGGCTCTCCGGAGAACCCAGCGGTCCTGGCAGACGGTTGCAGCACTGAAGGACCCCGGGCACTTCTTTTCAACTCCCCACCCCATGCCCCGAGCGAGGAGCCCTGGTCAGAGTCAAATCTCCATCTTCTTCTTTGGTAGATAGGCACTGGTGATCTGGTTCATGATAACCAGGGCCGGGTAGAGGGGCAGGGCCAAGCACACGTACCAGGCCGCCCCTTTGATCTGGGCTTGGAACCAGGCCGAGTACATGCCCAGGAGGACGGTCAGCGTGGCCATCAGGTAAACCACCAACCCGCAGGTGAGGTGGTAGAGTTTGAGGCGGGCCACGGAGGAGATCTTGGCCACCTTGGGGAAACGGAGGCACAGCCCGCACAGGGCTTGGCCGCCGGTAGCCATGAGCGTCAGCGTTCCCAGGAGGCTGTGCCAAGACACCAGGTGGGGCAGCTCGCTGCGGTTCTTGCTGGAGACGATGAAGCCGAGGCCCACGGCGGCACACAGGATCGCCAGCGTCTGGCCCGCCCAGTGCAGCCACACCCGGGCCTTCCGGGGGCAGAAGAGGAAGGGCAAGTTGTCGGGTGAGAACAGCAGGATGGCTTCAGTCATGCAGAGGCAGAACTGCAAATACAGGGCAGGTGGAGGAGACCAGGTGGGTCCGGAGCCAGGGACAGGAGAGAGCCCAGATACACGGGCACCCCAAGGCTAATGCAGAGAGGGGAGCTGTGAGCTGGCTCCTGACTGGGAGGCCCCAGCAAAACTCTACCAGTAGGCAGGGAGCCACTGGCTACCCCAAGTTCCCAGGCCCGGCCACCTGCCTTCCCACCCCACAGGGCCTCTCTCTGTCTGCTGGCTGTGGTCCAGTGACACGGCAGTCCTGAGGCTAGGATGCAGATCAATAGGACCCTCTCTTGGCTCTGGCCCGGAAAAAGTAGACACAGAAACGAGCCCGACCTACGGAAGCCTGGGGTGGTGGTGGTGGTGGTGGGAATGCCAATCCCACCTTCTCCCGGGGCTGTGTTCTCTACAGTGGAACAGTCCCAGCTGGCCTCAAATTACCTGACTCCACCTCCCAGCAATCAAGGAAGGAGCTGGGCGGGAAGGCCTCAGAACTTCAGAGGCAGGAACATGCCTATACCCCCCCCCCCCCCCCACCACCCAGGCTTCCCTTCCCACCAGAAGCCATGGGGTGAGGGTGGGAGTGGGGGTTCCAAGCCCCTAGAAAGCCCCAGCCCCAGAGGGGAGCCTCTGCCCAGGAGATGAGCATTAGTGAGAAGTCAAACTTACTGCCAAAGCCATGGACACGGGATGCCATGAAAAGAGACCTAGGAATCAAAGAGACTGGGCTGAGGGTGGCAGGGGTTTTACCCTCCCTCAATCCCTCCCTCGCCCAGGAAACCAGTTCAGAACCGTTGCCCACCCTGAAGCCTGGGAGGGAGATGGGAATTGTTGGGTACCAGGTGGCTCCATAAACTACATCCTCAGGAAAGCCCCCACCTGTCTGTCTCCCGGAGACTGTAAACTCCTCGTGGGAAGGGAATGTGCCTACTAACTCTATTGCAGCATACTCTCTCCAAGAACTTAGTACAGTGCTCTACACACAGTAAGTGCTCCATAAATACCATCGATCGATCGATTGAAAGGGAGGAAACAGATGGGGCCCAGGGAGGCCAGGAGAACTTTCTGAAGTAGGCCTGACCCATCCTATGCAAAATTCCTCAGTCCCAAATCAGCCCCAACTTGGTAGCAAAGGCCCCTCCCACTTTCCCCTTCCCACCCCAGATGACTCACCACCTCCCCTCCTACCCTGGCTCCATCTTCCCCCCGACTTGGAGGGGCTACACCCCTGGTCTGACCAAGCAGCAGCTGGCTCTGCGGGCATCTGTCACGACTCCACCCTTCATTGCCCACCTCCTCTCCTCCTTGCATTACTTTCCATGCCCCCCTTAGCTCGGCTCCCCATACACAACCACCTCCCCTTCACCCTGTCACTCTCCCCAGCACCGCTCCTCCCCGGGGACTGGAGCCTACCTCACTCCTCCTCTTCCTTCCTACTCCTTC
Organism: Tachyglossus aculeatus; assembly: GCF_015852505.1. Lineage (NCBI taxonomy): Eukaryota > Metazoa > Chordata > Mammalia > Monotremata > Tachyglossidae > Tachyglossus > Tachyglossus aculeatus. The sequence continues at coordinate 14,389,847 of NC_052072.1, read as the reverse complement.
ATTCATTCATTCAATCGTATTTATTGAGCGCTTACTGTGTGCAGAGCACTGTACTAAGCGTTTGGGAAGTACAAAGTAGACAGGTAACATGTAAACATGTCATCCACCGGGTCCATCTCCTCTCACCCTTCCTGTCCAGGCCCGACCTCTGTTTCCATCCCGTGGCTCAGTGGAAAGAGCCTGGGCTTTGGAGTCAGAGATCATGGGTTCAAATCCTGGCTCTGCCAACTGTCAGCTGTGTGACTTTGGGCAAGTCACTTCGCTTCTCTGGGCCTCAGTTACCTCATCTGTGAAATGGGGATTAAAACTGTGAGGCCCCTGTGGGACAACTTGATCACCTTGTAACTTCCCCCAGGGCTTAGAACAGTGCTCTGCACATAGTAAGCGCTTAACAAATGCCATCATCATCATCATCATCATCCCTTATTACAGTAAGGCCTAGGTTCACTCATTCAATCATTCATATTTATTGAGCCCTTCCTTTGTGCAAAGCACCATACTAAGCACCTGGGAGAGTACCAGATACCAATCCTGTCCTCTGCCTCCCTCTCAGATCTTATTGTTTTCACCTTAGTTCACCCCAATCTGTCTCGATTCCTCCTCTAACTCCAGTGTTCATTAGTCTGGTCTAGCCCCAGTCTGCTTTTGGGGCTGTGGTCCCTGAGCCTCCCTCCCTCCTCCTCCTCGTCCCTCCCTCCTCCTCCTCCTCTCTCCCTTCCTCCTCCTCCTCCTCTTCCCTCCCTCACCTCCTCCCTCCCTCCCTTAACCTCCTCCCTCCCTCCCTTAACCTCCTCCCTCCCTCCCTTAACCTCCTCCTCCCTTCCTCACCTCCTCCCTCCCTCCTCTTCTTCCTCCCTTCCTCACCTCCTCCCTCCCTCCTCTTCCTCCCTTAACCTCCTCCTCCCTTAACCTCCTCCTCCCTTCCTCACCTCCTCCCTCTTCTTCCTCCCTTCCTCACCTCCTCCCTCCTCCTCTTCCTCACCTCCCCTCCTCCCTCCCCTCCTCCTCCCTTCCTTACCCTCCTCCTCCCTCCCTTCCCTCCTCCTCCCTCCCTCCCCTCCTCCTCCCTCCCTCACCTCCTCCCTCCCTCCTCGTACTCCTCCCTCCTCCTCCCTCCCTCCCTCACCTCCTCCCTCCCTTCCTCGCCTCCTCCCCCCTCCTTCTCCCTCCCTCCCTCCCCTTCCCTCCCTCCCTCCCTCCCCCCCTCGCGCCCCGCACCCCTCACCCCAGTCTCTCCCGGTCCCCCCCCCCGCACTCACTGGTCCCGGGCCGGGACAGGCCGGCCAGGAAGAGGGTGAAGCCGAGCGCCACCAAATGCGCCAGGCCGGCGGCCCCGCGCCGCAGCCAGCCGGACAGCCCGGACCCCCGGCCGGACCCCCCCCGGCCGGACCCCCCCCGGCCGGACTCCCCCCGGCCGGCCCCCTGCCCGGCCCCCGGCCCGGCCCCCTGCCCGGCCCTCTCCGGGGCTGCCGGCGGCCGCATGGGGCGGACGGACGGACGGACGGACGGACGGACAGAGGGATCCTCCCTGGCTGGACGCCGGGGCCGCCGCCCCTTCCTGGTTCTGGGCTGGGCTGGGCTGGGCGGGACCACCCCGGCCCGGCTCCTCCTCCTCCCTCCCTCCTCCTCCTCCTCCTCCTCCTCGGCCCGCCCTGCCGGGGTGAAGAGGCCCGAGCCGATCCCCCGGGCCGGCCCAGAGATCACGCACGAAGCCCCGCTCCCACAGCCTTCTGCACTGTGAGCCCGCTGCTGGGCAGGGACCGGCTCTAGATGTTGCCAACTTGGACTTCCCGAGCGCTTAGTACAGTGCTCTGGACACAGTCAGCGCTTAATAAATACGATTGAATGAATGAATGCAGGCCAAAGATGAATAAATCATGTTGGCATCTCCCTCCACACATCCGCCAAGCTAGCTCTCTTCCTCCTTTCAAAGCTCTACTGAGAGCTCACCTCCTCCAGGAGGCCTTCCCACACTCAGCCCCCTCCCCATCCCCCCCGTCTTACCTCCTTCCCCTCCCCACAGCATCTGTATGTATGTATATATGTTTGTACAGATTTATCACTCTATTTTACTTGTACATATTCTATTTGGTTTATGTGTTTAGTTTTGTTGTCTGTCTCCGCCTCCTAGACTGTGAGCCCACTGTTGGGTAGGGACCGTCTCTAGATGTTGCCAACTTGGACTTCCCGAGCGCTTAGTACAGTGCTCTGCACACAGCACACAATAAATACGATTGATTGAATGAATGAATTGTTAAGCGCTTACTATGCACCAAGCGCTGGGGAGGATACGAGGTGATCAGGTTGTCCCACGGGGGGCTCACAGTCTTCGTCCCCATTTGACAGATGAGGGAACTGAGGCCCAGAGAAGTGAAGGGACTTGCCCCAAGTCACAAAGATCGGGCCCCATTCGGGATCGGGAGCCACAGTAGTCCCTCCCCACCTCCCCTCGCCGTGGGCTGACTGCCTCCCCTTTCCCTCCACCCGGCAGTGGGAAAAGGGTGCAGTGCTGGCAGCAGAACTGGCCCAGGGGCACAATAATAATAATATTAGAGTTGTTAGGCACTTCCTACGTGTCAAGCACTGTTCTAAACATCAGGGTAAATATAAGTTAATCAGGTCCTCCAGGAGGCCTACCCAGACTGAGCCCCCTCCTTCCCCTCCCCACAGCACCTGTATATCAATCAATCAATCAATCGTATTTATTGAGCACTTACTGTGTGCAGTGCACTGTACTAAGCGCTTGGGAAGTACAAATTGGCAATATGTTTGTATATAAATGTTTGTATATATCTATTACTCTATTTTACTTGCACACATTTATTCTATTTATTTTGTTAATATGTTTTATCTGTCTCCCCCCTCTAGGCTGTGAGCCTGCTGTTGGGTAGGGACCGTCTCTATACGTTGCCAACTTGTACTTTCCAAGCGCTTAGAACAGTGCTCTGCACACAGTAAGCACTCAATAAATACGATTGAATGAATGAATGAATGAATGAATGAAAAGGTCAGACACTGCCTCCAAAAAGGGCTTACCTCTGGTCTGCAGAGGGCCCTGTGGCTACTCACTGGGGCTGGGAACATTCTTGTGCCCTCCTCCACACCCCCAAATCGGCCTCAAGACCCTCACCAGGGGGCAAAGGAAGAACCAACCAGGGCTGGCCCAAGCTGGAGGGCAGCCACAAGCCCTACCCGCGGAGTTTTGGGTCTGCCCTAAGGAGGTGGCCCCAGCCTTGCCCAGGTAGCCTAGGCCAAGCAGTTAAGGGGTGAGATGAAGGCCTGGCTCCCGGCAGTGAGCAGGCAGGGGCAGGAAGGAGAAGGCAGTGACGACAGCCTGAGGTTTGGGGGTGATTGTGGGTGGTGAGGTAAGATAAAGGGGAGCTAAGTGGCCGGGCACAAAGCTGGCAGTGACGGTTGCCTGCCAGCCACCTTTATGGTGGTTTATGGTGCTGCTGGGACGGGTGTGGGGGCAAGGAGGGAGAGAAGTGATGGAATGGATGATGACACGAGGAGGCCGGGGCCAAAACTCCACGGGTAGGGCTTGTGGCAGCCCTCCAGCTTGGGCCAGGCCTGGTTGGTTCTTCCTTTGCCCCCTGGTGAGGGTCCGGAGGCCGATTTGGGGGCGCGGAGGAGGGCACAAGAGTACCTCTGTTCCCAGCCCCAGTGAGTAGCCACAGGGCCCTCTGCAGACCAGAGACCCGAGGACACCCAACTGAGGGGGACTGAGAAGGGTGGAGGGCAGGTGGCTCTGGCTGACAGCCAGAGTTAGGCCCCAAAGGCCCCCTGGCCACGAAGACCCCCAAGGAGTCGGGCTCCCAGACTAGAAACCTCTTTCCCTCCTCCCTTCCCTGCCACCTTCCCAGCACCCCCTGGCTGGAGGGAGAACACAAGCAGACAGAGGCAGCAGCTGTTTCATCTCCGTTCCTTGTTTTTTGTTTTGTTTTGTTTTTTTAAAAAAGAACAAAAACCAACAAGAGGGGCCTTTATAAATAACGGGGTCCGGGTCCGGCTGCCCCTGCAGTCTCAGCCTCCTGGGGACGGGGTGGGGGAAAGGATGGGGAATGATTTTCTTCAGGCTTTTTTTTCTCCTTTTTTTTTTTGTAACTTTTTTTTTTTTAGCAGCAACAGAACAGGGAGAGTCTTGAGGTATTTTTCTAGTTTTTTTTTTCTTAAAAAAAATAATATAAAGTTATAAAAAGCGGCAGCAGCCTGGGGCCCGGATCCAGGAGGGGGAGGGAGGTGCTGACGGCTCCATCGCAGCGGGCAGGCACTTTCTCGTTAATGCGCTTTTGACTGCAAGGAAAGGAGAGGAGAGAGAGAGAGAGAGGCATCAGGGATGGATGGAAAGGCCAAAGGGAGTGGGGTGGGGGAGATGCCAGAGGGGGCCTCACCACCTCTTGCTGGGGTCCCCAAAACTGAGATTTCAGACCCTGGCCTCCCACCCTCTTCCCTCCGCCGTCCCCCTCCCATTCCAAGCCCGAGAAAGGTGGGGCCTGTACCTGGCCTGAGACAGCTGTTTTTCTTTTGGTTGGCCCCAACTGGACATCCAGGATGTGGGGACTTCTGGGTCCTCTCCTTGCACGTGCTCAGTAGAGCATCCAATATGCCGAACTTGTGGGAATTGGACTCCGTCGAGCGGACGGATTACTGAGCATGTGCGAGGTTACCATTGTGCATGTGTGGAGTCCCAAGGCACCAGAGTCCTAGAGGTGGCCCAGAGAGGCCTGACACAAGGTGGGAACACAAGCCACCGGGCCCAGATCACCTTTCCACATTTGGGAGACTTCGCCCTCCCTCTCTTGTATGTGTGTACACACACACACACACACTTTCTCTTGTTCAGGGACAACCCTCCCTGCCTTTGTCAACCATCCTCCCTTCCCATCTCTGCCTGAGGCCACCTCTCCCGGGAAGCTTGTCCTGGTTAAACTCCTACATTCTCCAATCTGCTAGCACAATCTGTTCCCCACTCCTCCCCCTCAGCTCATTCCTGTCATTCCTGAGCCCATATGGACGGGCTGATGTGGATAGTCTATGTGCCTGTCCTCTCTCCCCTATTGCACCATGACATTCCTGAGGCCAGGGACCACTTCAGTTCTCTCAAATGCGCTGCCAAGTCCCTGGACCAGGGCTCGGCTCTCTGGGAGGCCAGGACCACAGCTGACCCCTGCGGCAGGCCCACTGTCCCCTGACCCTCATGGGGGTTCCGGCTGCCGAGGCTGGGCCAGGCTGAGAGGTCATGAGCGCTGCTGTCCTTTCGCTGAGGGGGTGAGGTTGGGGGAGGGGGGAGGAGAACAGGGACGCATTAAAGGCCTGAGCCTCGACCAGGATTCCAAGCTGAGAAAGTCAGCACTGGGCCCCAGGAACTTCCAGCAAATCCTATCTTTGCCCTCCCTGCTTTATGGCGGTCACATTCCCAATACCCCAGGGGCAGGTGAGAGAAAATAACTCCCCAAACCTCCATTCTCCTGCTGCTGAATCCTGCTTACCTGCTGAACCCACCCTTCCCTGGGAGGTGGGGGTTTCTGCCTGGCTTTGGTCCATCCTGAACTGAGGCAAACCAAGATCATACCACAAGGGTTGGCTGGGGAGCTTGGGGCTGGAAAAACCCTACTCTGGGATGTGGGAGGAGTGGCAGAAACCCGCTCTCAGAACCTAGCTCTTTTCTTGTTACGGGGGAGGGAGGAAATCGATGATGAATTTGGACCCTCTCTTTTCTGGGGGGCAGTCCAGGAATGCCCAGGCGCCCCCACCTGATACCCCTTTTTCCCCTCTCTTGCCTTCTGCTCTCCACTCCAGCCCCTGCTGGTTTTCCATTTTAAAGGAGCCCAAGGCAGGTTGGGCAGAGGGAGAGAGGAGGAGGAAATTACAGCCCTAAATTGTTCCTTGATTTCCAAAGCCGGAAGCCAAGCCCCCTTCCTGGCCCTGGAGTACTTGAGACACTAGCCTAGCCCCCACTGTCCTGGAAACTGAGTCCTTCCTGCCCCAGAGGACATCAGACCTCTCCCCGGCCCTAGTGCCCACGGACAAAGGAGGAGCAGCGGCTGGAATTCTGCCCCGCCAGGGGTAGGGATGTCAGTATCTCCCTGCTGGTGGCCGAGGCCGCCTTCCGGGCTCAGAAGCCCCTCCTTCATTCTTCCCTGATGGCTCCAGGCCCCATCCTAGAGTAGCCTTGCTGGCCTGCCAGCCCCCTCCCCCTATGGCCCTCCTCCTGAAGCCCCAACCCCCCCTCTCCCCCCCACCTCCTCAAATGACCAGACCCTGCTGGGGGCCCCCTGACGTGGCAACTGCCCACCGGCTCTACCGGGTGGGCAGCGAGTGGAGCATGCGGAGCGGTACCTTCAGTGAGGTGCATTTTTCCTCAAAGCCCAGGGCTGGGCCGGGCTTCTTCCTGCGAACGGAGCAGACTGAGTCGCCGGGGGGCCCCACGGGGCAGTGCTTGGGCTTTGGGGGCCGGCAGTAGGTGGCCAGGTTCTTCTGCTTCTTAGCCTCCTCTTCCTCCGAGAGGCCATTGGGCTGCAGGGCCTTGGCGGGAGGCCCAGAGCCACCCCGGTTCTCCAGCTGTGAGGCCCTCCCGGGCGCAGGTGGCGGGTGTGGGGGCCCCCGACAGTCCAAGGGGCCCACCCGCTTCACCCGGGGCCCCACCGCTCCATTGAGCCCCACACCCAGTGCCGGCTTAGTCTTGGGGGGCAGCGCCCGGCAGCCCGTGGGCTTCCCCTTGCCAGGGGGCTCCAGGAGGCAGGTCCGTTTGAAGGCAGGCGGGCCGTCAGCAGGGGTGGGAGGAGGCTTGCGCTTGCGGGGCAGGGCCTCTGCCTCGGTGCCCTCTCTCCCCCTGGGCAGCTTGCTGGCCTTGGACGGGGGCAGCTTGCTGAAGGAGGGCGACGGTGTGTTGGCGGGCAGCGGGGAGGTGATGGACTGGCTTCCGCCCGTGCACTCGGCCTGGCTGCAGGCGGCCGCCACGGTGGGGGAGCCGGCTGGGTACCCGGGGGCCGGCAGGGTAGAGTTGTCCTTGGCTGGGGGCGGGCAGGGTGGCCGGTGGGCCGAGCCGGAGGAGCGGGGACAGCTGCCCCCGGGGAAGGCGTTCGAAGGGACGGCCGGGGGTGAACTGGCAGGGTGGGCGGGGGGCTCGGCAGCTGGCGGGATCTTCCTGCAGGAGACAGAGAAGCCATTAGGGGGTGGGGGTTCAAGCGCTTAGTACAGTGCTCTGCACACAGTAAGTGCTCAATAAATACGATTGATTGAGCGCTTAGTACAGTGCTCTGCACACAGTAAGCGCTCAATAAATATGATTGATTGATTGATTTGGGGGAGGAGGTAGGGTCCAGGGACTGCCCAAACGCCCCTGGGCGTCCCTTCAGTGGAAAGAGCCCGGGCTTTGGAGACAGAGGCCACGGGTTCAAATCCCGGCTCCGCCAATTGTCAGCTGTGTGACTTTGGGCAAGTCACTTCACTTCTCTGGGCCTCAGTTCCCTCATCTGTAAAATGGGGATGAAGACCGTGAGCCCCACGTGGGGCAACCTGGTCACCTTGTATCCTCCCTAGCGCTTAGAACAGTGCTTTGCACATAGTAAGCACTTAACAAATGCCATTATTATTATTATTATTAATTATTATTATTATTCAGCCTGGCTCTGCCGCCATCTGCTGGGAGACACTGGAAATGAGAAGGGACGGAGGGAAGAGGGAGGGAAGGAGGTGGTTGGGGGGGATTTCATTTTGACTCAGCCCTCCTCCATCCCATTCTCCTCACACAACCCCCACCTCAACCCTCCACCCAAGAGGAGCAAGAAGAACCTGCTCAGCCTCAGTGTCCACGGCTCTGGCAGGCTGGGGCCTCTGGGGTGGGTAGGGGTTAGGAGACTTTGTACTTCCCAAGCGCTTAGTACAGTGCTTTGCACACAGTAAGCGCTCAATAAATACGATTGATGATGATGATGATGAGACACGGAGTGCTCGGGGAGGATTTGATGGAGAAGTTGCCCTCCCGCCCCCAACACTCACTTCCACATGTGCGAGCTGAGGTGCCGCTCCAGCATGGAGCTGAGCGCCGAGCAGAACCGATCCAGCCGGCGGTTGAACACGTAGCAGCCCGGGCTGACCAGCCGGCTCCCGAAGGTGCAATACTGCAGCGGCGGGGATGGTGCCACAGAGTGAGGACCCCTGTCCCTTTCTCCCGGGAACCCCTTCCCCACCAGGTGCTCCCTGTTCCTGAGGAAGGTCACCCCCACAAGCGAGCTCCAGTTAGGGCTCCTGGGCCTGCGGTCTCTTCCTCGGGGAGCAGGGTCAGAGGGGGTGGCGGCAGGGAGCCCCAGCTGGAGTCTGAACCCTGGTGAAAAGGGCCAGTACCCTCCTCCCCCAGCCCCATCCACACACCCACCGTGCCCTCAGCCCGGCACTCACCGCCTGCGGCCTTGGGGGTCGGGTTGCATAATGACAGTCTGGGGGGCGGTGGGGGTCGTCGGGGACCGGCTCCTCCTCCTCACTCTCATCACTGGAGATGGGGCCTCCGGCCCTGGGCAGGGGGAAGGGGAAGAGCCCCGGGTCCCTGTCACCACTACAAGGGCCCGCATCATCTAGCTCACTCTCGGAGGAGAGGAGGGACCTGCTGGGACAGAGGGGTGAGGGAACGGGGCTGAGAATGAAGCCAGACTGGCGGTGTTGTTGTGGGGCGAGCCCTGAGAAGAGGGGACTGGGGACCCTGAAGATCAAGAGATGAGGAGGTGGGCAAGAGGGGGAAGAGGGCGGAAAGGCCAGGCTCAGCCTTAGCACTTTGGACAAATCCCGCCATCTCTGCTCCTCTCTTCTCTAAAGAGCATTCCTCCCCACTTTCCAAACTCCTCAAAACTCACCTTCTTCATGATGTCTTCCCAGATCAATCTCTCCTGACTCTCCTCTCCCAGAGGACTCTCAATTCTGCCTTTCTTCTTCCCTTCACCCTTCCGGCCTAGCTCTTGGACATCTTCCTCTGAAGAGCCACAGCTGGTTGTGAATGGGCCTCTGTCCCCCCTCCCCGGCCCCAGAGTTTCCGGCTCGGGGCTCTGCCCACAGAAGGGACCCTGGTGGCCTGGACGTCCAGCTTCCGCGCTAGCCACGATGAAGTGGGGCGTCTGGAACGAGCCTTGGGCCCCCGGGGCTGAGGTGTTTTGAGGGCCAGAGAGAGCCGGCCCAACCCAGCTCAGCCAGAGAAATGGGAGAGGAGGGTGGAGGGCTGCGGGTGGAAGGCCAGAGGGCTACTCTCCAGACTCCCCACCCCCGACTCCAGCCAGGCCAGAGAGGCCTCAGGGACCATGTCTGTCGGATAAGGGGCTGGGTGGGCTCCAGACCAGGGGAGGGGCCAGAGCAGTTCTCTCCCCAAACTTTCAAGGGGGCAGGTTCTCTCTGGCCTATCAGGTCTGTGGAGATCAATGGATGGAGGAAGCGACCGAGGAAGAGGGGGTTTGGGACCTGAGGAGTCAGACATAGGGCTCCCCCAAGTTTCTGGGCGACCCTAGGACAGAGGGTCTCCTGCTGAGAGCGGGTGCCCTTCTCCTCTGGGGTTCGCGGGGCCGGGGGAGCCCTGGGGGGTTGGTGGGGAGGAGGTAGAAGGCTGAGCTTGGTTACCTGGGCGGGCCACAAGAGGGATACAGCTGCTTGACCCGACCGGGGAAGGTGCCCACGGGTGGCACGGCAGGCTGGGCCGTGGGCAGAGGCTCCTGGGGCAGCCGCTCGGGGCCCGGCTCCTTGGCCGGGGGGCTCTTCTCCTTGGGGGACTCCCCCTTACGGGAACTGGCCTTCAGCTCCGCCACCAACACGTCGAAGTCCTTGGCTCGGCCCTGGACCTCGCGCCGCTGATGAACTGAGTGAATCTGAAATACGGGCCCACGAGGAGGGGGAGAAGGTCAGGCTCCCGGGGATGGGGCAGCGGGGCCGAAGGCAGAGGCCAGGGCAGGGGCGGCCTGCGGCGAACACCGGCCGGCTGGCCGGCTGTCTGTCTGGCTAGCTGCTCAAGCCTGGACGTTCCTCCCTCTGGGGAGCAGAGCCCTTGCATGGCCATCATCCCCCAAGTGCTCTGCGGTCCCCGTGCCCCTCCCTCTCCCACCCACCTCAGTCACCTCTCTCTACGAGGGAGGGAAGAGGCGGGTGATCAGGTCCCACGATGCAGTGCCTCCTGCCCAGCTTAGGCTGAGACTGTCCCCTTACGCCCCGTTCAGTCCCACCTTGTTCTAGCTTGAGCCAGACACCGACCGTGTCCAGCCCCCGACCCCTGCCTCCCCCGGCCCGGCTACCTTGCAGGTCAGCAGTCGGGTGCAGATCTTTTTGGTTTCCGGGTTCAGCACTCCACACTGCCGGTTCAGATCACACTCCTTGCCTGCGGTGGATGGTGGAAGGGAAGGAATGGAGAACAGAGATGCTCAGGAGCGGGGCTCGGAGCTGCAGGGGTGGGAGCCTGGCTTTTCCCAACAACTAGGGAAGAAGGAGTGAGGGGGGCCCCCTTCGCCTTGAAGGCTGCTGGCCCCAGCTGGGGCTTTCTGCCTACGTGCCAAGGGCCCCCTGGGAGTCACCTTCCTGCTCAGTGAGCTGCTAGGAGGAGAGAGGCCACGGTCCAGCCCCAGGAACTGCACAGGATGGCGATCGCAACCCACACGCCACCCAAGAGGCTGGGGAGCAGGCTGGACACTCGTGGGGAGGTCAGGAGCTGGCCAAGCCCACAGACGGACCCAGGAGGAGAGGGTGACCAAACAGCGGCCATTGGGGGTGACAAGAGGAGAGATCTGGGGGTTTCTTCTCCCACTCTGGAGGGGCTCCCAGTGGCTCTAGTAAGCAGATCTGTGGGGTGGGGGTCCCAGCCAAAACAAAAAGGGGGAACCCCCTGCCACCGAGGGCTGCAGTGAGAACTGGGTGCAGGAAGTGTCTCGGGCATTTGCTGGCAGGGACCCACCCCGCCCTCTCTCCTGCTGCTCTGAGAAAGAAGGTGGGGGCAGGGATGAAACGGTGCCACTTACGTGCCATCTTCTTGTGGGCCTTGGGGGGCAGCCTGCTGCCACCAGAGTCCTTCTCCGCCGGGCTACTCTCTGCCCTGGGGCTGGGACCTTCGCCAGCACCCGGTGGGCTGCCGCCCTTCCCCAAGGGCTCCTTAGAGGAGAAGGGAGCTACGGGGGCTTTCCCCGGGGGGTCCTTGGAGGGAGTGCCCGGTTGGCCCAGGAAGACAGAGGGGGCAGCCGGGGGTTTGGGGAGGCTAGAAATCTTCTCCAGATTCACCACGGGCACGTAGAGGCTGCAGCGGGAGGGAAGAAACAGGTAGGCTGAGGATTGCGCAAGATGCAATGGGGCAGTGGAGGGAGGCCCCTGCTGTAGACAGACTAGAGTATGGCAAATGCCACCGGCTGGGAGTGAAGTTGTGGCATCCCTGCCCCCCGCCCCCCCGCCATTCTACAGGGAGGGGAGTGGGGTCAAGAGTGGGAGCTGTGCCCCCGCACAGAAATGTACAGGCCTGGCCCAGGAATGCCCCCTGTCCTTACACCGTCTCTGACCCTGGTGCCCTTCTGGCTCTCCAGGGAACAATTTCAGGACCCTCTGCTGCCTCACGCCCCCCCATCCCCAGACCCACCTCTCCTACAAGCCTCCCTCTGCCACTGCCAGACGCAGGGGCTTCTTCCACCTGCCCCCACTCCCTACCAAACCAGCGGGCTTCATACATCACCCCCGCACCCCTCAATCACAACTCCTTCCCAAGGTTCCCCATGAGGAACCCCGTCCGATGACCCGCCCTTACCAGAGATTGTCCTTCTGGGCCTTCTCAGGAGCAGGGTGGGCCCGGCTCCGGGATCCCTGGGCTTTCTCCCGGGAAGATTTGCTGGATGAGACTTGAGTTTGGCTCCCACAGGCTGGGCCCTGTCCATTGACCGGGTGGCATTTCTGGGAGCCCGCTGAGGCCTGGGCCCGCGCATATAGCTTGCTGAGAGGCCCATGTCTTCTCTCTGCCACAGAAAGGGACCACAGACAAAGGTGAGAGGCAGCTCTAGCTCTACTGCTGCCATGGCCCCATCACTGCCACTGCCCGACTGCTGCTTGAGAAGCTAAACCTGGGTGACTCCTGCCCAGGAGCTACAAACTCAGTCTTCCAATTGATCCCAACTTCAGTGCTCCTCTGCTCCGCTAATGCTCCCTGCCCGCCTCCTTGCCACTGAACTCCTTGTCTTCCCTCCCAAACCCTGCCCTCTCCCTGACTTTCCCATCACTGTTGATGGCACTACCATCCTTCCCGCCTCACAAGGCCGCAACCTTGGTGTCATCCTCGACTCCGCTCTCTCGTTCACCCCTCACATCCAATCCGTCACCAAAACCTGCCGGTCTCAGCTCCGCAACATTGCCAAGATCCGCCCTTTCCTCTCCATCCAAACCGCTACCCTGCTCATTCAAGCTCTCATCCTATCCCGTCTGGATTACTGCATCAGCCTCCTCTCCGATCTCCCATCCTCCTGTCTCTCCCCATTTCAATCCATACTTCACGCCGCTGCTCGGATCGTCTTTGTGCAGAAACCCTCTGGGCATGTTACTCCCCTCCTCAAAAATCTCCAGTGGCTACCAATCAACCTACGCATCAGGCAGAAACTCCTCACCCTCAGCTTCAAGGCTGTCCATCACCTCGCCCCCTCCTACCTCACCTCCCTTCTGTCCTTCTCCAGCCCAGCCCGCACCCTCCGCTCCTCTGCCACTAATCTCCTCACCGTTAGGCCTCGTTCTCGCTTGTCCCGCCGTCGACCCCCGGCCCACGTCATCCCCCTGGCCTGGAATGCCCTCCCTCCGCACATCCGCCAAGCTAGCTCTCTTCCTCCCTTCAAAGCCCTACTGAGAGCTCACCTCCTCCAGGAGGCCTTCCCAGACTGAGCCCCCTCCTTCCTCTCCCCCTCCTCCCCCTCCCCATCCCCCCCTTACCTCCTTCCCCTCCCCACAGCACCTGTATATATGTATATATGTTTGTACATATTTATTACTCTATTTTATTTGTGCATATTTATTCTACTTATTTTATTTTGTTGATACGTTTTGTTTTGTTCTCTGTCTCCCCCTTCTAGACTGTGAGCCCGCTGTTGGGTAGGGACCGTCTCTATATGTTGCCAACTTGGACTTCCCAAGTGCTTAGTACAGTGCTCTGCACACAGTAGGTGCTCAATAAATACGACTGAATGAATGAATGAATCTTTGAGAAGCCCGTGGCTCAGTGGAAAGAGCATGGGCTTTGGAGTCGGAGGTCATGGGTTCAAATCCCGGCTCCGCCAATTGTCAGCTGTGTGACTTTCGGCACGTCACTTAACTTCTCTGTGCCTCAGTTACCTCATCTGGAAAATGGGGATCAAGACTGTGAGCCCCCCGTGGGACAACCTGATCGCTTTGTAAGCTCCCCAGCGCTTAGAACAGTGCTTTGCACATAGTAAGCGCTTAATAAATGCCATTATTATTATCTCAAAGTCCCCCCCCCCCCAGTCATTTCCCATCACCACACCCTTCCCTCCCACCTCTCCCCCGATGTTCCCCATCACCCCTCAGGATCTGCCCCACTACTCCATCACCTCCACTGACAGGCCCCCATCCCCTCATTCCCCTCTCCAACTGCCCCTGCCCCACTCACCGCAGTGCTTCTGGAACGCCTGAGGCTTCACCACCTGGCTGCAGTGGTTACACACAACAAGGTAGAACTCATCGTGGGCAGGGCAGTGGCCAAAGATGGACATGTCTACAACGAGTCATGTTGAGGCAAGTTACTCTGTTGTACCCTCCCCAACGTTTAGTGCAGTGCTCTGCAAACAGTAAGCGCTCAATAAATACCAGTAATGAGACACCGAATGAGACGCCCCCCCGTCAGAAAGGTCCCCAATGCTGGGGCCCCGTACACCTTGACCCACCTTTCCAGACTTGAATGATTAAGTGGCAGATGCCCACGTCTCAGAGATGGGGCCCTAGCTGTCATTCCTTTCCCCCCCACACCCCATCCCCTCCAGCTATCCAGTCCAGTCCAACCTAAGTAAACCCCTCTGGGTCCCAAGCCCGGGAGAGGGACAAACAGCGGCAGATCCCATCAGGCTCCGAGGAGTCGTGTCCTCGGAACCGGAGAGAGCCCAGGGAGGGCTCCGACCCTACCTGCCTTTCAGGGCTGCCCCCCGCCCCCCAAAATCTGCTGACCTCTGAGCAACCTCAGAGAAGGGAGAGGAGGGGGAAGGAAGGGGAGGGGGTAGTGACACCAAGTTCCAGGCGTCCCAGGGATCCAGGCCCCATGCCTGTCGGCTCCCACCTTCCTTAATGAGGGTCATGGCGTCCAACTTCTTCTTCCCGTTCTTGTGGCATTCCTCCAGCTCAGACCCTGAGGGAGACAGCAGCCTCGTTAGCAGGCTCGCCCGTGCCAAAGAGCCAGTTCTGACACTCCCTGCCTGACTCCTGCCGAGGGCGAGGGCCACCTGGTCTCTGAGTGAAGCATCCTTCACCAGCCTGCCGGTCGGTCGCCTCGGCGCCCAGCCCCGGCCCCTCCCCGGTCGTCTGGGGACCTCCCCATCCCCACCCCAGAGCCTTTCAGAATCCGGCCCACTCCAGGCCAGCTAGCGGCCCGCAGAGCAGTGTCCACCTGGACTCGAGTCCAGGTCGTGGCGCTGCCTCTCCACCCCCTCGTTTCCCTGATATCAGTTTCCCTACCCCTAATCCTTCCCTGATCTCCTGGTCCCTCCGGCTGCAGGGCCTTCACTCCGCCTCAGCCTCCTGACCTCTTCCTCAGCAAGACACTCCAGGCTCGCCCGGAAGGACCCTGTGTCTCGAAACGAACCCCGCTCCTCCGTGATGGCCAGGGCAGAGAACCGGGGGTCAAGCCAAGGGGCAGAGAAACCGCCGACACTTCCCCGAATCTCCAAGCCCCTCAGCCTCCCAGGGGAGGGACCCCCAAGGCTCAGCCCCGCAGAGCAGAGACTAAAAGCAAGGCCTGCTCTTCCAACACCTCAAACCCATGGTTCTTGTGGCCAGAACCACTTTAATCGTTCCAGTCGGAGCCAAACCACCTGCTCCGGACTGATACCTGGGGAGTCTGAGAGGGGCAGGATGATTTCAAAATATTTCTTCCCCACAGAAACACAACTCTGAGCCTTCTCGGCATCCCTGGCCCCTCACTGGATACAAAGGGATGAATAATAATCATAATTATTATTATTGTAGCATTTGTGCCAAGCACTGGCCTAAGTACAAGGCAATCAGATCAGACTATCCCTGTCCCACATAATGAGTGGTATCTTTTAAATGCTTACTATGTACCAGCCAGTGCTGGAGTACATAGATACAACATAATCAGGTCAGACACAGTTCCTATCCCACATAGGGCTCACAATCTTAATCTCCATTTTACAGATGAGGTAACTGAGGCACGGAGAAGTGAAGTGACTTTGCCCAAAGTCACTCAGCAGACGAGTGGCGGAGCTGAGATTAGAACCCAGGTCCTCTGACTCTGAAGCCTGGGCTCTTTCCACTAGGCCACACTGCTTCTCACCTAGGGCTCAAGGTCTAAGGGGGAGGGAGATTAAGTATCCTGTCCCCATTTTAGAGATGAGGACACTGAGGCTCACAGAGGTAAAGTGACCAGCCCAAAATCACACAACAGGCAAGTGGCAGAGCCGGGTTTAGAACCCAGATCTTCTGACGCCCATTCTATGGCTGTTCCCAATAGGCCACGCTGCTTTTTGTGACATGTGAGTCGCCCAGTCCATGGTGATCCTTGAGACTGGGAGTGGGGCTCTGAGTTGGGCCCAGGCGATGGGGCGTTCAACTCCCCAGGCCAGGGCCGCTCACTGGGTCGAGCCATCGGGCTTGCTCCTTCAGTTCCACAGGCAGAGCGGCCTGCTGCCCGCTGACTCTCTCCCCCTTTTAGACGGTGAGCCCACTGTTGGGTAGGGACTGTCTCTATATGTTGCCAACTTGTACTTCCCAAGCGCTTAGTCCAGTGCTCTGCACACAGTAAGCGCTCAATAAATACGATTGATGATGATGATGACGACTTGGAAATCACTGGAAACTGGAGAGCGGGGTGAAGCGGGTAGTGAGGCTCCCACAGCTTGAGAGAAGCCAGGCTGGCACTCCACCAAGTACAAGGGGCAGAGGATGGAAGAAGGGGAGGGACACTTAACTTCTCTGTGTCTCAGTTCCCTCATCTGTCAAATGGGGATTGAGACTGTGGGACAACCTGATCACCTTGTATCCCCCCCAGCGCTTAGAACAGGGCCTCGCACGTAGTAAGCGCTTAACAAATACCATCATTATTATTATTAAGAGAGCCAGGGAGGCGGCTCTCCGGAGAACAAGAGTCATCAGAGCCCTGCCATGTGCACCCTCTTCTCTGCAGCTCACTTGCAAACTTAACTCCAGGGCACCAATCGCCCGGAGAGTTTGATACCTCCCGGTCCTTTCCTGGGACTTCGAGGACAAAGATCTCAAGGGATGGAGGCCCATCTTTAGCCCCGACAAACTGTCCCCCCCCAACCCCCGCTAAAGGTGCCTTCGGGCCAGGACAGTTTTGCCAGGGGGTGGGCAAGGTGGCAGAGCTGGGGAATGGGGTAGGGCGAGGGAGAAGGTGGTGGAGGGGGCAGGAGACAGAGGAGGAATGGGGACAAAGAGGAGGAAAGGGAGGCAGAGTCAAGTGGGAAGGAACACGATGTGTAGCAAAGCAGCGTGGCTCAGTGGAAAGAGCCCGGCCGGGCTTGGGAGTCAGAGGTCATGGGTTCAAATCCCAGCTCCGCCAATTGTCAGCTATCTGACTTCGGGCAAGTCTATTTGTTCTGACGATTTCAACACCTGTCTACATGTTTTGTTTTGTTGTCCGTCTCCCCCTTCTAGACTGTGAGCCCACTGTTGGGTAGGGACTGTCTCTATGTGTTGCCAAGTTGTACTTCCCAAGCGCTTAGTACAGTGCTCTGCACATAGTAAGCGCTCAATAAATACGATTGATGATGATGATGATGAAGTCACTTCACTTCTCTGGGCCTCAGTTCCCTCATCTGCAAAATGGGAATGAAGACTGTGAGCCCCGTGTGGGAGAATCTGATAATAATAATAATGATGGCATTTGTTAAGCACTTACTATGTGCAAAGCACTGTTCTAAGCACTGGGGAGGATACAAGGTGATCAGGTTGTCCCACGTGGGCTCACGGTCTTAATCGCCATTTTACAGATGAGGTAACTGAGGCCCAGAGAAGTTAAGTGACTTACCCAAAGTCACACAGCTGACAATTGGCAGAGCTGCGATTTGAACCCATGACCTCTGACTCCCAAGCCCATGCTGTTTCCACTGAGCCACGCTGTATCCTCCCCAGCGCTTAGAACAGTGCTTTGCACATAGTCAGCGCTTAACAAATGCCATCATCATGAGGCGCTTGTCAGCTGCGTGACTCTGGGCAAGTCACAACTTCTCTGTGCCTCACTTCCCTCATCTGTAAAATGGGGATGAAGACTGTGAGCCCCCATGTGGGACAACCTAATTGCTCTGTATCTACCCCAGTGCTTAGAACAGTGCTTGGCACATACTCAGGGCTTAACAGATGCCATCACCATAAGCCACTTGTCAGCTGCGTGACTCTGGGCAGGTCACTTAACTTCTCTGTGCCTCAGTTCCCTCATCTGTAAAATCACCATCATCATCAATCGTATTTATTGAGCGCTTACTGTGTGCAGAGCACTGTACTAAGCGCTTGGGAAGTACAAGTTGGCAACATATAGAGACGGTCCCTACCCAACAGTGGGACTGTGAGCCCCATGTGGGACAACCTAATTGCCTCGTATCTACCCCAGCACATAGAACAGTGCTGGACACATAGTAAGCGCTTAACAAATACCAACAGTATTATTATTATGTGGGGCAGAAGGAGCCCGGGGAGACAGAAGAGTCAGGATGCGGGGAAAACACGTGGACGGGTGCGGGGTGGCAGAGGGAAGGCGGGAGGAGAGGCAGGGGCAGGCGGGCTACTAGTCCCCTTTTAGACTGTGAGCCCGCTGTTGGGTAGGGACTGTCTCTATGTGTTGCCAATTTGTACTTCCCAAGCGCTTAGTACAGTGCTCTGCACACAGTAAGCGCTCAATAAATACGATTGATGATGATGATGATTTTGCCAAAGCTTAGAACAGTGCCTTAAGAAGCAGTGTGGCTCAACGGAAAGGGCGCGGGCTTGGGCGTCAGAGGTCATGGGTTCGAATCCTGGCTCAGCCACTTGTCAGCTGTGGGATCTTGGGCAAGCCACACGTAACTTCTCTGTGCTTCAGTTCCCTCATCTGTCAAATGGGGATAAAGACTGTGAGCCCCACGTGGGACAACCTGATCACCTTGTATCCCCCCACCCAGCGCTTAGAACATTCATTCATTCAACCGTGCCTTTTTTTTTAAATGGTATTTATTAAGCGCTTACTATGTGCAAAGCACTGTTCTAAGCGCTGGGGGGATACAAGGTAATCAGGTTGTCCCACAGGGGGCTCACAGTCTTAATCCCCATTTTACAGATGAGGTAACTGAGGCGCAGAGCCTTGTTCTCGTCTGTCCCACTGTCGACCCCCGGCCCCCGTCCTCCCCCTGTCCTGGAATGCCCTCCCTCCGCACATCCGCCAAGCTAGCTCTCTTCCTCCCTTCAACAGAGCTTCGCACATAGTAAGCGCTTAACAAATACCATCATTATTCTTATTATTTGCACAAAGCGCTTAATAAACGCCGTCATTATTATTATTGTACTTCCCAAGCACTTAGTCAAGTGCTGTGCACACAGTAAGCGCTCAATATTCATTCATTCAATCGTATTTATTGAGCGCTTACTGTGTGCAGAGCACTGTCCTAAGCGCTTGGGAAGTCCAAGTTGGCAACATAGAGAGACGGACGGTCACCTATCCAACAGTGGGCTCACAGTCTAGAAGGGGGAGACAGACAACAAAATAAAACATATTAACAAGATAAAATCGACTAAATATGTCCAAATAAAATAGAATAATAAATACGTACAAACATATATACATATACACAGGTGCTGTGGGGAGGGGAAGGAGGTAAGGCGGTGGGGGGATGGGGCGGGGGAGGAGGGGGAGAAAGGGGAGGAGCGCTTACTGTGTGCAGAGCACTGTACTAAGCGCTTGTAAAGTCCAAGTCCAAGTTGGCAACATCTAGAGATGGTCCCTACCCAACAGTGGGCTCACAGTCTAGAAGGGGGAGAAAGAGAACCAAACAAAACATATTAACAAAATAAAATAAATAGAATAAATATGTCCAAATAAAATAAATAGAGTAATAAATACGTACAAACATATATACATATATGCAGGTGCTGTGGGGAGGGGAAGGAGGTAAGGCGGGGGGTGATGGGGAGGGGGAGGAGCGCTTATTGTGTGCAGAGCACTGTACTAAGCGCTTGGAAAGTCCAAGTTGGCAACATCTAGAGACGGCCCCTACCCAACAGCGGGCTCACAGTCTAGAAGGGGGAGACAGACAACAAAACAAAACGTATTAACAAAATAAAATAAATAGAATTAATATGTCCAAATAAAATAGAGAAATAAATATGTACATACATATTCATTCATTCATTCAATCATATTTATTGAGCGTTTACTGTGTGCAGAGCACTGGACTAAGCGCTTGGGAAATACAAGTTGGCAACATAGAGAGCCGGTCCCTACCCAACAGCGGGCTCACAGTCTACAAGGGGGAGACAGATGGCAAAACAAAACATACTACAAAATTAAATAAATAGAATAAATATGTACAAGTAAAACAGAGTAATAAGTATGTACATACATATTCATTCATTCAATCGCATTTATTGAGCGCTTACTGTGTGCAGAGCGCTTGGGAAGTACAAGTTGGCAACATCTCGAGACGGTCCCTACCCAACAGCGGGCTCACAGTCTAGAAGGGGGAGACAGACAACAAAACTAAGCATATAAACCAAATAAAATAAATAGAATATGTACAAGTAAAATGGAGTAATAAATGTGTACAAACATATATACAGGTGCTGTGGGGAGGGGAAGGAGGTAAGGCGGGGGGAGGGGGAGAGGAAGGAGGGGGCTCAGTCTGGGAAGGCCTCCTGGAGGAGGTGAGCTCTCAGTAGGGCTTTGAAGGGAGGAAGGGTAGGGACTCTATTACTCTATTTATTTCACTTGTACATATCTATTCTATTTATTTTATTTTGTTAATATGTTTTGTTTTGTTCTCTGTCTCCCCCTTCTAGACTGTGAGCCCGCTGTTGGGTAGGGACTGTCTCTATGTGCTGCCAACTTGGACTTCCCAAGCGCTTAGTCCAGTGCTCTGCACACAGTAAGCGCTCAATACGATTGATTGATTGACCGTCTCTGTACGTTGCCAACTTGTACTTCCCAAGCGCTTAGTACAGTGCTCTGCACAGTAAGAGCTCAGTAAATACGACTGATTGATTGACCGTCTCTATCCGTTGCCAACTTGTCCTTCCCAAGCGCTTAGTCCAGTGCTCTGCACACAGTCAGCACTCAATAAACACGATTGATGATGATGACCGTCTCTCTATGTTGCCAACTTGTCCTTCCCAAGCGCTTAGTCCAGTGCTCTGCACACAGTAAGCGCTCACTGAGTGACTGTTAGGTAGGGACCGTCTCTATATGTTGCAGACTTGTCCTTCCCAAGCGCTTAGTACAGTGCTCTACACACAGTATGCGCTCAATAAATACGACTGATTGATGGATTGACCGTCTCTAGATGCTGCCAACTTGTCCTTCCCAAGCGCTTAGTCCAGTGCTCTGCACATACTAAGCGCCCACTGAGTGACTGTTAGGTAGGGACCGTCTCTATATGTTGCAGACTTGTCCTTCCCAAGCGCTTAGTCCAGTGCTCAGCACACAGTAAGCGCTCAATAAATACAATTGATTGACTGTCTCTGTTGCCGACTTGTCCTTCCCAAGCGCTCAGTCCAGTGCTCAGCACACAGTAAGCGCTCAATAAATACGACTGATTGATGGATTGACCGTCTCTAGATGCTGCCAACTTGTCCTTCCCAAGCGCTTAGTCCAGTGCTCTGCACATAGTAAGCGCTCACTGAGTGACTGTTGGGTAGGGACCGTCTCTAGATGTTGCCAACTTGTCCTTCCCAAGCGCTTAGTCCAGTGCTCTGCACACAGTAAGCGCTCAATAAATACGATTGATTGATTGATTGACCGTCTCTATACGTTGCCAACTTGTCCTTCCCAAGCGCTTAGTCCAGTGCTCTGCACACAGTAAGCGCTCAATAAATACGATTGATTGATTGATTGACCGTCTCTATACGTTGCCGACTTGTCCTTCCCAAGTGCTTAGTCCAGTGCTCTGCACACAGTCAGCGCTCAATAAATACGATTGATTGACTGACCGTCTCTATACGTTGCCAACTTGTCCTTCCCAAGCGCTTAGTCGAGTGCTCTGCACACAGTCAGCGCTCAATAAATACGATTGATTGATTGACCGTCTCTCTATGTTGCCAACTTGTCCTTCCCAAGCGCTTAGTCCAGTGCTCTGCACACAGTAAGCGCTCAATAAATACGACTGATTGATGGATTGGCCGTCTCTCTATGTGGCCGACTTGTCCTTCCCAAGCGCTTAGTGCAGTGCTCTGCACACAGTCGGCGCTCACTGACTGACTGAGTGACTGACTGAGTGCCGGGCGGGCTGGCGGGCGGCGCTAGGACCCGCGGGCGCGGCTGCGCCGTCGCGGTGCGGGTAGCGTGCGGGCACTAGGACCCGGCGGTTCCTTTGTTTGTGGGTCCGGGGGAGGCTGACGGCGGGTCCCGCCGGCGGGTGCCCGCGGCCGGCCGGGGCCGGGGCCGGGGCCGGGGTGCGGGGGGCCGGGGCCGCGGGGGGGGCGGGGGGTGTGCCGGGGGGCGGTGTGTGCCGGGCGGGTCCCGGCGGGTCCCCGGGCCTGACGGTGTCTCACCGTGAGCGGCTGCGGCGGGCGGGCCGGCCCGCTCCACCCAGGAGCTCCAGCTCTGTCCCGCGAAGTCATCGAGGCTCGGCACCCGCCGCTCCAGAGCGGCCATTGCTGCCCATGCGCGTTCACGCACCGCCATCACCGCCGCGGACGCGCGCCCGCGCGCGCGCCCCCTCCCGGCAGGCACGTTTCCCCTCCTCTCCCCCCTCCCCCCGCCCTCCCTCCCTCCGGCCTCCCCTCCCGTGCGCAGGCGCCCGGCGCAGAGCCTGCCGGGAAATGTAGTCCGTGCGGGGGCCTGTGGCGGCCGGCAGCCTGGCCTGGGGGGGGGGGGGAGGGGGCTTTTCATTCATTCATTCATTCATTCATTCATTCATCCATCCACTCATTCATTCATTCGTTCATCCACTCATTCATTCATTCATTCACTCATTCATTCATTCATTCACTCACTCATTCATTCACTCATTCATTCATTCACTCATTCATTCACTCACTCACTCATTCATTCACTCACTCAATCATTCACTCATTCATTCATTCACTCATTCATTCACTCACTCATTCACTCACTCACTCATTCATTCACTCATTCATTCATTCACTCACTCATTCATTCATTTATTCATTCACTCAATCATTCATTCACTCACTCATTCATTCACTCACTCATTCATTCACTCACTCATTCATTCACTCATTCATTCATTCATTCACTCATTCATTCATTCACTCATAATAATAATAATAATGATGGTATTTATTAAGCGCTTACTATGTGCAAAGCACTGTTCTAAGCGCTGGGGAGGTTACAGGGTGATCAGGTTGTCCCTCGTGGGGCTCACAGATTTAATCCCCATTTTACAGATGAGGGAACTGAGGCCCGGAGAACTTAAGTGAAGCAGAGAAGCAGCGTGGCTCAGTGGAAAAGAGCCCGGCCTTTGGAGTCAGAGGTCATGGGTTCGAATCCCGACTCCACCACATGTCTGCTGTGTGACCTTGGGCAAGTCACTTAACTTCTCTGAGCCTCAGTTACCTCATCTGTAAAATGGGGATTAAGACTGTGAGCCCCACGTGGGACAACTTGATCACCTTGTATATCCCCAGCGCTTAGAACAGTGCTCTGCACATAGTAAGCGCTTAATAAATACCATCATTATTATTATTATTAAGTGACTTGCCCAAAGTCACACAGCTGACAAGTGGTGGAGCCGGAATTTGAACCCATGACCTCTGACTCCAAAGCCCGGGCTCTTTCCTACTGAGCCACGCTGCTTCTCATTCATTCACTCATTCATCCACTCATTCATTCACTCATTCATTCATTCATTCACTCATTCATTCATTCAATCGTATTTATTATTAATAATAATAATAATGACGGCAGCGTGGCTCAGTGGAAAGAGCCCGGGCTTTGGAGTCAGAGGTCATGGGTTCGAATCCCAGCTCCGCCACTTGTCGGCTGTGTGACTTTGGGCAAGTTACTTGACTTCTCTGTGCCGCAGTTCCCTCATCTGTAAAACGGGGATTAAGTCTGTGAGCCCCACGTGAGACAGCCTAATCACTTTGTATCCTCCCCAGCGCTTAGAACAGTGCTTGGCACATAGTAAGCACTTAATAAATGCCGTCATCATCATCATTTGTTAAGCCCCTACTATGTGCAAAGCACTGTTCTAAGTGCTGGGGGGGGATACAAGGTGATCAAGTTGTCCCATGTGGGGCTCACAGTCTTAATCCCCATTTTACAGATAATAATAATAATAATAATAATAATAATAATAATAATGGCATTTATTAAGCGCTTACTATGTGCAAAGCACTGTTCTAAGCACTGGGGAGGTTACAAGGTGATAAAGTTGTCCCACAGGAGGCTCACAGTCTTAATCCCCATTTTACAGATGAGGAAACTGAGTCTCAGAGAAGTGAAGTGACTTGCCCAAGGTCGTGCAGCAGACATGTGGCGGAGCCGGGATTCGAACCCATGACTTCTGACTCCAAATAGTAATAATAATAATGATGGTATTTGTTAAGCCCTTACTATGTGCCAAGCACTGTTCTAAGTGCTGGGGGGGATACAAGGTGATCAAATTGTCCCACGTGGGGCTCACCGTCTTAATCCCCATTTTACAGGTGAGGTCACTGAGGCTCAGAGAAGTGAAGTGACTTGCCCAAGGTCACGCAGCAGACATGTGGAGCCGGGATTCTAACCCATGACCTCTGACTCCAAAGCCCGTGCTCTTCCCACTGAGCCACGCCGCTTCTCAATTGAGTGC
Source organism: Tachyglossus aculeatus (assembly GCF_015852505.1). Lineage (NCBI taxonomy): Eukaryota > Metazoa > Chordata > Mammalia > Monotremata > Tachyglossidae > Tachyglossus > Tachyglossus aculeatus. Next base: position 14,365,665 of record NC_052072.1, on the reverse strand, counting down.
TTACTGTGTTCATTCGTTCATTCATTCATTCATTCAATCGTATATATTGGGCACTTACCATGGGCAGAGCACTGGACTAAGCTCTTGGGAAGTACAAGTTGGCAACATAATCCCTTAAGCAGCGTGGCTCAGTGGAAAGAGCATGGGCTTTGGGGTCAGAGGTCATGGGTTCGAATCCCGGCTCCACCACATGTCTGCTGGGTGACTTTGGGCAAGTCACCTTACTTCTCTGGGCCTCAGTTCCCTCATCTGTAAAATGGGGATAAAGACCTGATCACCTTGTAACCTCCCCCGTGCTTAGAACAGCGCTTAGCCCCCTTTTCCTCGCCCCCAGCTGGACCCCAGCCATCTGGGCATCCTCTTTCCTGGGACACAGTGGCCGTTGCTTTGGGAGACGTGGACCGCCCCGGGGGGCGGGGGCGACGGAGTTGTGGGTCGAAAGAGTCTCAGGGCCACCACAGCCCTCCCTCTCCTAGCCCCTCTTGGCCTGGCCCAGCCTCACCCTGGGAGGAGGAGGACTGAAGGGCAGGCCTGGAGGGCACCTGGGCGGTGCGGGAGGCCGCTGGCCAAGATCACCTGTCAAGAAGACGGACGAGCCCCTCCGAGCCAGAGCCAGCCGCTCGGTCTGGCGGGGTCCCCTCCCCATCCCCCTCCGTATGCCGAGATCAATACCCTGCCTGCCAGCCTCTTCCCAAACCCTGGCCCGGCCCTGACGCCATCCATCACTTTGGCTCCTTTTTCTAATGAATACTTTCTTCCCTGGAAGGGCGGCTGCCGGAGCCTCTGCTGGCGGAGATTTCTCATCCAAGCTGTCATTTCCCTGCCCGGGGCTTGGAAGGGCCTTAATCACTGACACCTTCCTCCAGTTCACTGATGGACACATACTCCCCCAGTCCCCCAGCCCTTTCCCATCCCATAAAGGAGGTAAACGTCTGGCACCCCAAATCGACCACAACCTGCCTCACCCCCCTGCACCCGCATTCCGGGGGGCCCCGGTGACTGATGGATGGCGGCTGGTGGATGGGAAACCCCATTGGGGTCGTGAGGAGTGAGTGGACTTCGATTGCTGTGGTGTTTGTTAGGCATTTTCCAAGCATCGTACCAAGCCCCGAGGTAGGTTCGAGGTAACCGGGTCCTACCAGGTTAATCGATCAATAAATCTATCAGTGGTACTTATTGAACACCTACTGTGGACAGAGCACTGTACTAAGCGCTTGGGAGAGTGCCGTACAACAGAGTTGGTAGGCATGTTTCCTTCTCGCAGGTTTACAGCCTAGAGGTTAGATTGTGAGCACCCTGATGGACAGGAACAGTTTCTAATTCCCTACTGAGTCTTCTTCCCCAGCACTTAGTACAGTGCCCTGGACACAATAAGTGTTCCATTATTACTATTTCTACGGCACAGATCCCAGTCCCACATGGGACTGAGTCTAAAGGGGAGGGAGAACAGGCATTGAATCCCCCTTTTACAGATGAGGAAGTAGAGGCATAGGAAAGATTTGCCCAAGGTCTTCCGGCAAGCAGGATTCAAAGTTGGGGCCAAGCTTTTTCCACTAGGCCACACCGCTTCCGGGTCGGCCTCTCTGGTCCCGGGCAGAGGCCCAGAGAGAATGGAGTTCTGTGATCTGCCCCAAGTCTAACCACAGTTGTTTGAAACCTACCAGGCTGTAGACCCTCGGGGACAATGGCAATAGACTGTAAACTCACTGTGGTCGGGGAATATGCCTACCAACTCTGTTGTACCGGACTCTCCTAAGCACTTGGTGCAGCGTTCTGCACACAGTAAGCACTCAGTAAATACCATCGATTGACAGATTAGCCAGCTATTGTCAGAGGCGTCGCAACCAACCCTGCTAGAGCAGCCTGAGAAAACCAAATCGGAGGTGCCCTGGGCAGCCTGACCTCTGACCTTGTCATTCTGTGGCCTTTTTCTTCAGGTGGGGCTCCTCGTCTAACCCCCGGTGGGCCAGGATTGTAGTCTCAGGAAGAGTATCTGGGGCTCAAAGTCTAGTCCCCGGTCCCACCAGCCCCCGAGTAGACTAGTCCCGTTACACAGTTAGAGAAACAGGTTTGGGCAGGGAAACTGACTTGTCCACATTTCCAGGCAACCTGGGGGCTGGATCTCAGTGGAGCAAATCTGAGAGCAGGTTGAAAAATTTCAGAGCATCTGCCTGCATCATTATCACAGGCACAATATCTGGCTCTGGAGACAGCCCTGGCTGAGCCCCCTCAGGGTAGCAGTGGACCCGGGTTGGGAGCCTGGGGGGCAGGGAATAGAACTAGTGCAGTGGTCTGCACACTGTAAACTCTCAATAAATGCGATTGATTGATTGTTTGAGTAGAAAAGGCTGAATCGTAACCTGATAACAATCCCTCGAATTGGAAGAGTGTTTTTATTTTGCCAAAGTACTTTTGCATCATTTTATCCTCATAACCTAATATGCAGTTGGGGTGTAGGTGTCAGAGCAGGTAGGTATTTCTATTCCCATTTTCCAGATGAGAAAACTGAGGCCCGGAGAGGTTGACATTGGAGTTCACACAGCAAGGCTGTGGGATGAGCTGGGACTAGGATCCCGGTCTCCTACCTCCCAGATCTATGGTCTCTCTGCTAGATTATGCTGCTTCCTTACATGCCCAGTGTTTGACCGGCAGGAAGTAGGGTCCCTGGGGCCGATTTCAGAGGCGAAGCTAGCAAAACACGGCTACAAAAGCGTCAATCTTGCCCGCCTGGCCCAATTCATGCCCACGTTAGGTTGGTTCTGCTCACCTGTTTCAGGCACCCCAAATTGGATTTTTCTCCCCCTCTTCCAATCCTCTTCAAATATACTTGTTGCCCCCACGGAGGCATGGTGATCTGCAGAGTGGGACTGGGACCCAGGAGTCCTAATCCTCCCGAGCAGCCCGAATTAGACTGACACTTCCTGTGAGGTGGCGGTTTTCAGATGGGGTATGGCGGGGTGCCCAAGGTCAGGGCCCAGTTCTGGGAGTGCCACCCGATACAGGCAGCCGAGCCCCTCCAGGGCTCCCTGCCCGACCCAGGGGAGGGGCCCCTAGGGCACCTGATCCTTTCCAGGAGCTCTCCGCCAGGAGGAATGAAAAAAACCACGACTCTCCCCAGCCACCACTCCTTCATAGCAAACCCTCGTAGCACTGTTTATTCAAAGCTGTCAGAACAAGCACCAGAAAACATCATGCAACATCACCCCAGGGAGGCAAAGGACAAGGAGAAGCAGGGCCAACGGGTGGCATCGAGGTCCCAAGGGGCAGTGCCCGGGCAGGAGCCCAGTTTGCCAGGGCCAAGGACCACCCCCCCGGCCCACCAGGAGATTTCAGACCAATGTCTCTACCGCTGTCAGGACTGGGTAAAGCAGCCAGAGCTGGCATTGGTAAACGGGAACGTGGGGTGCTTGGATGGAACCATGGACCTTCCTTTCGTCAAGTCCCTTCCCCCTGCCCCCACCTTATTTCCTTGGCCAGTGCTCACGGTTTCCTATATCTGAACACTTTATGCCTCACATTTCAAATAAATAAAACAGACACAGAATCCACACAAAGTCACAGTAGAAGCTGCTCGCAAACCCCTGTGGGGCTGGCTTGAAGTAAAATGAAAGAACGGCTTCCCTCCCTCCTCCCCCCTGCCTTCAACTGCCCCTTGTCATTTGTGTTCTCAGTCTGGAGTGGCAGGGAGACTGCTCCCTTGCCCCTGTATAGCTGTGGGGAGGGGGGGATGGGTGGGGGGAATGGGGCAGGCCTTCCCAAGCCCCTTTCCCAAGTCAGCAAAAAATCACAGCAACCCTCAGGGCTCCTACCCTCCTTCCACCTGAAGGGCCCTGGGTTGCTCTCTGGACCAAGATCATCCACTCCAGGTCATACTCAGAGGTGGACAGGAAATGACTTGCCCACGGTCATGTGACCAAAGTCAGACCTCAGGACTCTGAATCTCAAGCCTCCATCGTAACTAAATAAGCTAAGAAGAAGGGGTGGAGAGGCCGGGGGAAGCGAGTGGCGGTGGGGACTTAGCCTGCTCTGGGAAAGGACAGCCCATCTTCATGATCTGGGCCACGGGGTTCTTGCAAGTGGAGTGGGAGGAAAGGGCCTGGGCAGAGCAAGTTAAAGGTCTGTGTGTGGCAGAGGGAGATAGGGGCCAGAGGAAGCAGAAGGAAGAAGAGGGGAAACTGAGGCCAATAAAGAGAAACTGGATTGTGGCTGAACATTAGGTCCCGGAGTGATGAAGCACCAATAACGTCGGTCTTTGCTGGACATGGGAGAGTTGAGAAAGCTAGGGAGAGGACCCAAGGAAAAGGCACAGGGCGAAGAGCACTAGTTGCCACCCTCATAGCTTAAGGGAAAGGCACTCCTCTTATTAAGGGGAAAGGTGGGAGGGGACTTTTCTGCCTCGAGGGAGGGCAGGAGAGACCTCACTTTTTGGGGTGGGAAGGAAGTACGTTGGCCAGGGTGGCCAGCTGGGGAAGCAGCCCTCTCAGACTCCTGACTCTGACCCAGGAATGGAAGAAGGACCTGGGGAGGATTGGGTTGGCCAAGCTAAGGGCTCTGACAGAGTAGGGGGAGAGAAGGGGGCCCATCTGGGGTTGGCAGCCTTGGGATTAGAGAGAAGGTCCTGAGCTCGCAGAGTCCTGAATTAGGGCAGGGCCCAGGGTCCTGTCGTCACCCTACTACTCCCTCCCAGGTGCCCTGAGCTTACAACAGCCTCTGCCCTGGGACCCATAAGATTCAGGTTTCCAGGTGAAGTATGGGATGGGGTTTCCTCCTGCCCTCCCCTCCCTGTCCCCCGCCCCAAAATGTGTTTCCTGGGGCCACGGTCCAGGCCTGGGGCAGCATTCCCTGCATCCCCAGAGCCCCAAACAGCAGCCTGAAGCCTGTGCGGCGAAGCAAGGGCCAATCCCTTTCCACAGACTCTTCCCTGCCAGACTGGGTGGGGCTGGGGGCAAGCCTGGGGCGGGGGCCCAGAAGCATCCACCCACCCTTGGTGCATAGGGATGAATGCCACCCTCTCCTGGAGGTGCTCGGTTTGGCCAGAGGAGCCGGCCAGCAGCAGCTTCTGAGAGATGGCCAAGCTGGGGAGATCTGGGCCACAACGATGGGACCGGAGAAGGGCCCATCAGTCTCCTCCCGTCCCTTCCCTCCTCTCTCTCTTCATCCCTCCAGGCCAGGTGGGACAGTGTCAGGGTACCCTAGGGCACAGCAGAGGATGGCCCCCTAGCCCCACTAACCACGCCCTAACCCCATCCCACCGCACCTTGCAGAAGGTCACTAGTCCTCAGGGGAGCAGTAGAAGATGTCCGAGAAGAGAGGAGATCTAGGGGTTCAGTGTGGGGGAAGGCAAGGTAGCCCTGCCCCTGATGCTCAGGAAGGAGGGGTGAGTGGAGGAGCAGGAGAAGGAAGAGAAGGGGAAAGAGGAGGAGGAAAATGGGGTGGGGAGGAGGAGGAGAAAGAGAAAGGAACGTGACGGGGAGCGGAGGAGGAGGGGGAGAAGACGGTCCTGGCAGTCGGAGGTTGGTGAGGCACTGGCTGTTCGAGAAGTAGAGGGCTCTCACTGCTTCTCCACAGCCCCCATCTCGATCACGCTCTCCTTGCCAGTGGCCTGGGCCTGGTCTTGGGCCTGGACCTGGCCGTGCCACGGGGTCTCCTTGAACACGAACCAGCAGTTCCCAGCCCACAGGACGAAGTTGATGAAGCCAAAGAGCTGCAGAACCAAAGGGAGAGCAGAGGGAGAAGGAAAGAGCGGTCAGGGTTACGGCCAAGGAGCCCGGGCTGCCCAGGCCAGCAACTCTTGGGAGGGGGAAACGTAGGGAGGGGGGTGGGGAGGGCGGTGTGTGGTGTGTAAGAGAAAGAGAGGTTAAGGATGCCATAATGAGTAGCATCGAGATAGAGGGTTGTGAGTTATGCAGATGGGGTGTACGGGGTTAGCCCTGCTTTCTCAGCACTCTCTCTCTGCCCCCCTCCCCTTCCCCACCGTGATCCCAGGACTCAGCTCTCCCACCAGATGGCTAGCAGCAGCTGCCCAGTTCAACTTCATCATCCTGCCCAGGAGGGTCCCTCTCCATTAACGTGGCAGCCCCTTCATCAGACGACGAACTCCTCCACGGCAGGCCAGAGGTGTTTTGCCTCTGTCGGACTCCCCCAAGTGCTTAGTTCAGTGCTTCGTACCCAGTGGGTACTCAATGAATACCACTGATTTATCAAATTAATAATAATATTGCCATGTTTGTTAAGCGCTTACTATGTAACAGGCACGTACTAAGCAGCATGGCATAGTGGATAGAGCATGGGCCTGGGAATCAGGTGGTCATGGGTTCTAATTCCAGCTCCACCACTTCTCTGCTGTGTGACCTTGGGCAAGTCACTCCAGTTCTCTGGGCCTCAGTTACCTCATCTGTAAAATGGGGATTGGGACTGTGAGCCCCACAGGGGATCGGTACTGTGTTCAACCCTATTTGCTTGTGTTCACCCCAGTGCTTAGTACAGTGCCCGGGCACATATTAAGTGCCTAACAAAATACCATAATTCAGTGCTTAGAACAGTGCTTGGTACATAGTAAGCACTTAACAAAAACCATTGTTATTATTATTATTGTTACAAGCAAATCAGGTTGGATACAGTCCCTGTCCCACATAAGGGCTCACATGTTTAATCCCCATTTTACAGACGAGGTGAGGCATAGAGAAGTTAAGTGACTCACCCAAGGTCACACAGCAGACAAACAGCAGAGTCGGAATTAGAACCCAGGCCTTTCTGACTCCCAAGCCCAGGCTTTATCCACTAATCATGGCAGAACTGAAGGATCCATGGTTCCCCAACGGATGAACTGCATCCAGGGGTTGGCTAGGCTCTCTGTGTCTGAAAGCAGTGACAGTTTAATCCTAAAATCCTCCAAGCCTGAAGAAGCGGGACAGCTTCTAGGTGAGCCTAGCATACTTCTGGGAGAATCTGGCCCAGTCAACATGAAAGAGCAATGAAGAGGATGCTAACTAGGGGGTGTGTGTTGCGGTGGGGTGAGGGGAAGCTCTTCAGATGAGCTGAGGAGATAGATGTTGAGCCCACTGTTGGGTAGGGACTGACTCTATATGTTGCCAACTTGTACTTCCCAAGCACTTAGTACAGTGCTCTGCACACAGTAAGCACTCAATAAATACGATTGATTGATTGATTGATTGCATGGTTCGGTGTTCATCACACAGCGCAAGGTTGACACGCAAATTTGTGAAGCGTTCCATATTTTTCTGGAATGCCCTCCCTCTGCCCATCCGCCAAGCTAGCTCTCTTCCTCCCTTCAAGGCCCTACTGAGAGCTCACCTCCTCCAGGAGGCCTTCCCAGACTGAGCCCCTTCCTTCCTCTCCCCCTCGTTCCCCTCTCCATCCCCCCATCTTACCTCCTTCCCTTCCCCACAGCACCTGTATATATGTTTGTACATATTTATTACTCTATTTATTTATTTATTTTACTTATACATATCTATTCTATTTATTTTATTTTCTTAGTATGTTTGGTTTTGTTCTCTGTCTTCCCCTTTTAGACTGTGAGCCCACTGTTGGGTAGGGACTGTCTCTATATGTTGCCAACATGTACTTCCCAAGCACTTAGTACAGTGCTCTGCACACAGTAAGCACTCAATAAATATGATTGATTGATTGATTGATTGATTGATCCAACTGAGCACCCTAAGAGTTCCTGGGAGGGAGTTTGATGGAATATAGAACCGGATGCATGGACTCAAAAACTCCCAGAATGCAATGACTCCCTCCTGGCTCTTCATCCATCTCTAATCTCACAGGTAGCACTGCTGTCAGCAGAGAAAACCAGAACCCCTATGGAGTCCTTCAGCCCAAAAGCCACTAATACAAATTCCAGGCCCTGCCCCTAAATTAAGAAAAACAATGCACCTTGAATTTGTGGAGCTCTTCAATTTTTCCAAAGTGCTTTCGCATCTTTGCACTTCATTCTAGCCTCACAATATTCCCTGAGGGGTAGGACCAGCCGGGAATTATTATCCCCATTTTTACAAGTGAGGAAATTGAGGCTGAGGGAAGCTAAGTGATACGGCAAGCCAGTGGCAGATCTAGTACTAGAACACAGAATCTTCTGATCCCCAGACTCACAATGTTTTTATTAGCTCACATTCCCTTCTAGCCCAGGTCTCGTTCCAGGCCAACCCTCTGTCCCCAGTCTACGTGGATCCTCTCTAGGACAGATGAGACACTCACAGAAAGGATGATCACTAGAAATAGTAATAGTAATGATGTCATTTGTTAAGCGCTTACTATGTGCAGAGCACTGTTCTAAGCGCTGAGGGGGGATACAGGGTGATCAAGTTGCCTCACGTGGGGCTTACAATCAATCCCCATTTTACAGATGAGGTAACTGAGGCTCAGAGAAGTTAAGTGACTTGCCCAAGATCACACAGCCGTCATGTGGTGGAGTCGGGATTCGAACCCATGACCTCTAACTCCAAAGCCCATGCTCTTTTCACTGAGCCATGCTGCTTCTCTAGAAAAGCCTACTGGAAATAGGATAGGCCTGGGAGTCAGAGGACTTGGATTCTAATCTTGGCCCTGCCACTGATCTGCTGTGTGGCCTTAGGCAAGTCGCTTAACTTCTCTTTGCCTCAGTTCCCTCATCTGCAAAATGGGGATTCAATTTCTGATCATCCTACTTAGAATGCAAGCCCCATGTGGGACTTGATTTTAATAATAATGATAATAATAACTATGGTATTTGTTAATCAATCAATCGTATTTATTGAGCGCTTACTGTGTGCACAGCACTGTACTAAGTGCTTGGGAAGGACAGTGCATACTATGTGCCAGGCACTGTAGTGGATATAAGCAAATCAGGCTGGAAACAGTCCCTGTCCCACGTGGGGCTCACAGTCTCAATCCTCATTTTTAAGAAGAGGTAACTGAGGCACAGAGAGGTTAAGTGACTTGCCCAAGGTCACACAGCAGACAAGTGGCAGACAGAGGAGTAGAACCCATGACCTTCTGACTCCCAGAACCAAGATCTATCCACTAAGCCAAGCTGCCTCCCAGATTTTCTTGAATCTTCCCCATTGCTTAGAACAGTGTTTGGCATAGAGTAAGTGTTTAACAAATCCAGAGTCGCTGGCCACCATTACAGAGAGAGCATCAGGGGAGACCCATTTCACCAACCTACATTCTGAAAAGTTGGGGCACTGTGAGTCCTGGAACCCCTGGCTTCTGGCCCTGGGATTTGGGAACTTTCACCGTGCAGGAAAAAGAAGCAGTTGAAGGGACCAGTTTGATGGGGAGGAAGTGGGCAAATGGTCCAAGGAGCATCCTCTTTCTTCTCTTAATTAATAATAATGGTATTTGCTAAGCATTTACTATGTGCCAACCACTGTTCTAAGTGCTGGGGTAGATACACAATAATCGGGTTGGACACAGTCCCTGTCCCACCTGGGGCTCATTGTCTTACTCCCCATTTTACAGATGAGGTATCTGAGGCACAGAGAAGTTAAATGACTTGACCAAGGTCACAGAGCAGACAAGTGATGTAAGTGGGATTAGAACCCATGAGAAGCAGTGTGGCTCAGTGGAAAGAACACGGGCTTTGGAGTCGGAGGTCATGGGTTCAAATCCCAGCTCCGCCAGTTGTCAGCTCTGTGACTTTGGGCAAGTCACTTCACTTCTCTGTGCCTCAGTTACCTCATCTGCAAAATGGGGATTAAGACTGGGAGCCCCACGAGGGACAACGTGATCACCTTGTAACCTCCCCAGCACTTAGAACAGTGATTTGCACATAGCAAGCGCTTAATAAATGCCATTATTATTATTATTATTGTGACCTCTGACTCCCAAGCCAGTGCTCTCGCCACTAGGTCATACTGCTTCTTTTGGAACAGGCCAGTCTCAGAGAAAGAGAGAGAGAGAGAGAGAAAGAGAGAGAGAGAGAGAGTGGATGTGTGTGTGTGTGTGTGTGTGTGTGTGTGTGTGTGTGTGTGTGTTCTTCCCAGTTTTCCTTTCTCCTGGCTCCCTGCTGTCCCCCTTCCCGACCCTGCCCTGCCTGTCACCCGAGAGGGCAGGTCTTACCACGGAGATGTTGGCCAGCCCCATGGAAGGGGTAGCCCCGGCACTGCAAACGGCCTCCTCCCCATGGCACACAGACATGGCAGCAGTCAGACTGGACGGCCGAGTGGCCCCTTTCACGTCCGTTAGGCCCTTGCCCCAGGCAGCCGCCGCCACCAGCCAGAAGAAGGTGAAGGAGACTGTCACGCAGAAGTCCTGGGAGGGGGTAGACGGCTCAGAGAGGGAGATCCCTGCTCCTCCTCCCCAAACCCCAACCAGCCAGATCCCGGGAGGCCTGTTGCCAGGGGGCCCCAGGCTGAGCCTCCTCCCTCCCTCAGTAGGCTCAGAGCCAGCCAGATCTGGACAGGGACAGACCCCAGCCTCTTTTCAGAGACCCCTTCCCTGCTCTGGGAAGGAACTCCAGTTTTGGAGGCTCAAGGCTGGGTCTTCAGCATAATCCTACAGTCCTCTAGACTGTGAGCTGGTGATGAGCCCCCTTTTTCCTCTCCTCCTCCCCATCCCTCCCGCCTTACCTCCCTCCCCTCCCTACAGCACTTGTACATATTTGTACAGATTTATTACTCTATTTATTTTACTGGTACATATTTACTATTCTATTTATTTTGTTAATGATGTACATATTGCTATAATTCTATTTGCTCTGACGATTTTGACACCTGTCTACATATTTTGTTTTGTTGTCTGTGTCCCCCTTCTAGACTGTGAGCCCGTTGTTGGGTAGGGACCGTCTCTATATGTTGCCGACTTGTACTTCCCAAGCGCTTAGTACAGTGCTTTGTACACAGTAAGCGCTCAATAAATACGATTGAATAAATGAATGATGAGCAGGGAACCTGTCCACTAATTCTGTTGCATTGTACTTTCCCAAGTGCTCAGTACAGTGCTCTGCACATAGTAAACACATAACAAATTCATTCATTCATTCAATCATATTTATTGAGCGCTTACTGTGTGCAGAGCACTGTACTAAGTGCCTGGGAAGTACAAGTTGGCAACATAGAGAGACGGTCCCTACCCAACAACGGGCTCACAGTCTAGAAATACCACTGATTGATTGATTGATCCTGCCGGCATGAATTTCAGGCACCTTTGCTCCAGGCCAGACCCTGGAGGGACCCTCTGTCTCTGAGAGGTAAGATGGGGAGAGCCAGGGTAGCTGCCCACCTCCTTCCTAGAGGTCTATGACCCCGTGGTGAGGTGCCAGGGGGGTGGAGGGCAGAAGCCCAGTGAGAAGGTCGAGGGCATCCACCTTCCTGCCCCCAAGACCTCTCACCATATTCCCTCTCCGCCCTCCTCAGCGCAAGGGCACATTCCCGTCACTGCCTGCGTCTTCTCAGGGGGTCCCCAGAGCCACCCTGACTGACCCGTGTCCCCTGCCCCTGACCAGAAGGATGTAAGGTGAGGGTCAGGGAGAGGGGCTTACCACCAAAGGGAAGAGCTTGTTCTCGGCATAGAGGCCATGGAAGCGCAGGTAGAAGACCAAGGCAGCCATAGTGTAGAAGAAAGAGAAGATGCCCAGGGTGACAAAGAACTCAGCGGGTGCCGAGAAGTCCCCCATGAGGTGCAGTGTCTTTGTGTTGGATTCTTCATCGCATAGTGGCATATCATACTCGACCTGTTGCAACCTGCTCAGGGAGAGAGATGTCACGGACCTCTGGTCTATGTTAAAGCTTACTTGGAGGCTGGGAGGGATTTCTCCCACCCCACCCCCAGCCCAGGGCTCTGGCACCACCCCCTTTCTCCTAAGGGGAAAGTGACCAGCGTTTGATTGGGATTAAGGGGAAGGGTCAGGAGTTAAGCCTCAAAGTTGGAGAAACTCAGAACAGAAGCTCCAGCTTTTCCACAGTTTGCTGAATCTGAGTAGGAAGGTTATCTTTCCCCATCTTCTTTCTCTCCACATCCCGGGGAAGCCTCCAATCTGAGTGAGGCTGATTGTTTCTAAGGTAGTTTGGGGTAAGATAAGGTGGAAAGAGCCTGGGCTTTGGAGTCAGAGGTCATGGGTTCAAATCCCGGCTCCACCAACTGCCAGCTGTGTGACTTTGGGCAAGTCACTTAACTTCTCTGTGCCTCAGTTACCTCATCTGTAAAATGGGGATGAAGACTGTGAGCCCCCCGTGGGACAACCTGATCACCTTGTAGCTTCCCCAGCGCTTAGAACAGTGCTTTGCACACAGTAAGCGCTTAATAAATGCTATCATTACATTATTATTATAAGGGTGCTGAACAGTGCGGTCACCTGAGGGAGGGTGGGGCAGGGGCAAGAGGGGAGGAGCCCTGGGAAAGGGAGTGGATGGGAGAGGAGGAAGATGGAGGCCCAGAACTTGCATAACACCTGGCTTGCAGTTTTGTCTTTGTTAGACTCAGACCTGCACACACTGGGATCCTGGAATCCCTAGCCAGGAGTTCCAGATCTACACACTGAGGTCTGGGACCCCCAAACTCCTAGCCAAGAGCACTGGACTTGCATACCTGGAGTTGAGACCCCAAAAGCCCTAGCTGGGACCTCCAGACCCACATGCCCACAGCTGGAACCCCAAAAGCTAGAGCCAAGAGCTCCAGACCTGCAAACCTAGCTCTGAGAAGCAGCGTGGCTCTGTGGAAAGAGCCCGGGCTTGGGAATCAGAGGTCATGGGTTCTAATCCCAGCTCCGCCACTTGTCAACTGTGTGATTTGGGCAAGTCACTTAACTTCTCTGAGCCTCAGTTACCTCATCTGTAAAATGGGGATTTAGACTGTGAGCCCCACATGGGACAACTTGATCACCTGTATCCCCCCGCCAGCGCTTAGAACAGTGCTTTGCATATAGTAAGCACTTAACAAATACCATTATTATCATCATTATTATTATTATTATCTGGGACCCGGGGAACCCCTAGTCAAAAACTCCAGACCCACACACCCAGAGCTGGAACCCCAGAATCTAGAGCCTGGTGCTCCACTCCTACACACCTAGAGCTGGGACTCCAGAACCTAGAGCCAGGAGCTCCAGACCCGCAAACCTGGATCTGGGACTCCTGGATCTTGCAGATGGTCACAGGTGCCCTCCCAATCTTTCCCCTCAACCTCCTCCTCCCCTTCACTGGGAGAGTGATGTGACTTCTCCCTCAGCTGTCTCAGCTCCCAACTTCCTCTCCCACATCAACACATATCTCCCTTCCCAAGTCCTCTCAGCAAGAGTTCTAGGATGGCCATTTTTCCTTTGAATTGACAGCCCTCCCTCCTCCAAATTTTGGGTCTGTCCCACCTACATCAGGATGTCTGGTCACCTAACTTTATGGCTGCTGAGGAAATTACACTCTGTGATCAGGTCCTTCTGGCTGCCCTTCTGGAAAGTGGATCAGTATCTTTCCTCCATTTTACAGATAGGACAACTGAGGTCAAGGCAGGGGCTTGGTCGGTGAGCAGGACGCTAAGCTGGGATGAGCCAGCTACAGGTGCCCATTCCTTGGGGAAGATGGGGTTATGATCCCCAAAGCTTTCTTGAGCTGGATTCCCAGCCTGGCTCATCCCAGGTGTCTGATAAGACTAGAGAGTTTCCCAATAGGACTGAAATTTTATTCTCCCAAGCGCTTAGAACAATGCTTGAAAAGACCCAAAATGATGGTTTTCTGGCCTGTTTGCTCTTGAGAAGCCTATCTCTCCAATCCTCATTCCCCCTATATTTCCTGTGCTCTTTTCGCCCACACACTCAAGATGAAAAGCTGGCACCTCTGATCAGAACCGTAGCCCAGTCTTCTTCTCAGCCCCCAGAGTAAGGAGGCAGAAAGCAGTGGCGGAAGGAACAGGAAATGTCTTCCAAGTCTGCTCTGATTAGGAGCTGATGCCGCAGGCTGCAGCAGAGGCAATCTGGGGGGCAAAAAGCTCATCCTGGCCCCTTCTCCCCTCCCCTACCCAGCTCTGCCCAGGCCAAGGAGTTTCCCTCCCTACTACCAGGAAAGTGTTGGGAAAGGACTGACTGGCAGGTTTGTGGGCCCTGAGAATTCACTGTCCCAGGCTACAGGTTCTGGGTTCCAAGATGCCTGCAGGGTTCCCCCCGCCCCACCCCTGGGCTGGGCCCTGCAACTGCCCCAGGAGGTGAGGTGGGACCCCGTTTCAGAGACCCTCCCAGGGAACTAGGCCATTCTGAGTTTCCTCTGGACTCCCAGCCGGACTCTGATCAGACGGAAGCAGGTCGCTCCTGGAACGGCTGCTGCTCAAACGGAGTTCTCCAGTGCCACCCTTGCCCTGCCCCACACTCCCAGAGAGGGCTTGGTGTGCCCAGTGGGCAGGAGTTATCACCAAGGGGTCTCAATAGGACTGTCGTGCCTGAAGCCCAGCCATGATGCAAAAAGCCCCAGCTAGCAGAAGGAAGTAGCCAACGCTCCTCCTCTCCCCACTCCGCCCCTAGCCCAAAGCCTCTCCAGCAGAGAAGTGGGGACCAGCAGGCCAAGAGGGAAGTAGCATGGCTTAGTGGATAAAGCACAGGCCTACAAGTCAGAAGGACCTGGGTTCTAATCCTGGCTCCACCACGTGTCTCCTGGGTGACCTTGGACAAGTCACTTAACTTCTCTGGGCCTGTTACCTCATCTGTAAAATGGGGATTGAGTGTGAGCCCCATGTGGGACAGGGACTGTGTCCAACCTGATTAACTGTATCTACCCCAGTGCTTAGAACAGTGCTTGGCACATAGTAAGTGCTTAAGAAAAGCAGCGTTTAAGAGAAGCAACAAGGCTTAGTGGAAGGAACACGAGCTTGGGAGTCAGAGGTCATGGGTTCAAATCCTGGCTCTGCCACTTAGCTATGTGACTTTGGGCAAGTCACAACTTCTCTGTGCCTCAGTTACCTCATCTGTAAAATGGGGACTAAGATTGTGAGCCCCATGTGAGATAACCTGATAACCTTGCATCTACCCCAGTGCTTAGAACTGCGTTTGGCACATAGTAAGTGCTTAACAAACATCATCATCATGGGCTGAAGCCACGGCCCAGGGTCAATGGGGAGAAACCCCCAGGGCAGACAGCTTCCCCCTTGCATGACCTCTGGGAAAGAGCTGGAGGAAAGAGTAACTTTTCCCTCTCACCTCCCCAACCTGCTGTCCCCCAGCACAGGACCCTTCTGACCTCCACACCTCTCAACAGCAGCTGACAAGCAAGAAAGGAAGCATCTTCCAACCAGAGACGTTTATAGCACGGACTCACTCCCATGGCTACCCTTAGGGGTTCCACCTGACAGCTCTCTAACTGTGGGGAGAGAAGTTCCAGGGAGAGGGAAACCAAAGGAGGCAGCCCTAACAATATCTTCCTAGGGAAACCCCATTTCAATCCTTTGCTGACCCCCCAACAAGGCCCCGGCCCCCACTTACCTGAAGGGATAGCCGAACTGAACAAGGATGGCGCTCACATCCTTGGCATCGTTGTTGCACCTGACCGTGGCCCCCGTCTCCCCGCTGTATGAGCCGCAGCACCCGAAGGCGAAAATAGCAAAGAGCTGCACGGGAAGGGAGTGACCAGCGGGAGAGTCAGTGGACCCCAGCCAGACCCCCCTGGACCCCCGTTTCCCCCTCCCTTGCCAGGCAGAGACCACCAGAGCCCAGCTTCGCAGCCTCCAGTAGAGTATCTGTTTGTTGCACTGATGACCGTGGCTACACAACAGCTCAGGGGTCAGGACTGATGCGGAGGACGGTCTGCACTGTGGAAACGGCATGACTGTGAAGCAGTGTGGCTTAGCGGATAGAGCATGGGACTGGGAGTCAGAAGGGCCTGGGTTCAAATTCTGGCTCCACGCTTATCTGCTGTGTGACCTTGGGCAAGTCACTTCACTTTTCTGTGCCTCCGTTACCTCATCTGTAAAATGGGAATTGACACTGTGAGCCCCACATGGGACGGGAACTCGGTCCAACTCAATTTTCTGGTATCCACCCCAGCACTTAGTACAGTGCCTGGCACATAGTGAGCACTTAAATACCACCAGTTCTCTGGGCCTCTGTTATCTCATCTGTAAAATGAGGATTAAGACTGTGAGCCCCATGTGGGATAGGGACGAAGCAGCATGGCCTAATGGGCCTGGGAGTCAGAAAGTTGTGAGTTCTAATCCAGTCTCTGCCACTTTTCTGCTGTGTGACCTTGGACAACTCACTTCACTTCTCTGTGCCTCAGTACCCTCAAGTATAAAATGGGGATTGAGACTGTGAGCCCCACGTGGGACAGGGTTGGTGCCCAACCAAATTTGCTTGTATCCACCCCGGCACTGTAGTACAGTGCCTGGCACATAGTAAGTGCTTAACAAATACCACAATTATTATTGCTGTTATTATCTACCCCAGGGTTTAATACAGTTCCTGGTATATAGTAAACGCTTAAAAAATACCAAGAAAAGAAAGAAATAATAATAATTGTGGTATTTGTTAAGCACCTAGCGTGTTCCAGGAACTGTATTAGCATTGGGGTGGATACAAGCAAATTGGGTTGGACACAGTCCCTGTCCCTCATGGGGCTCACATTTCAATCCCCAGTTTACAGATGAGGGAACTGAGGTACAGAGAAATGAAGCGACTTGTCCAGGGTCACCCAGCAGACAAGGGGCAGAAACAACCCATCCTCTCTGAGCCCTCCATGGAGACAGACAGAGTCCGGTCACTCACGATTACCCCAGTTCTTACTCCCCGGCCCATCTCTGTGGTGGGTTTCACCGTCTCCCTGAGGACCAGCCACAGGCATTCTGCCTCTCTAGGAATTCCACCTTCCTTGTTCCTCAGTGTCTGTGTCATCTTTCAACTGAGAGTCCCTCCTTAGCACAGTGACTGCTGAGGATTCCCAACTTGAGAGTTGATTCTTTTTTTTTTAATATGATATTTGTTAAAAGCTTACTGTGTTCCAGACAATGTATTAAGCACTCAGGTAGATACAAGCTAATCAGGTCGGATACAGTCAATGTCTCATATGGGGCTCACAGCGTTAATCCCCATTTTACACATGAGGTAATAGAGCCCTAGAGAATTTAAGTGACTTGCTCAAGGTCATACAGCAGACAAGTGGTGGAGCTAGGATTAGAAGGCCTATATTCTATCCACTAGCCTACTTTGCTCCTCCAGCGAGGGCAAGTGGAGATGAAGCCTATTCGGCTGGCTTCTCCTGGAGTTTGCTTTGGTTTCCATGGTTGGGGTGTGGAAGTTTGTTTGATGGTTTGTCTGAACCGAGAAACACAGAGGTCCTGTGGATAGAGCATGGGCTTGGGAGTCAGAAGGACCTGGGTTCTAGTCCCGTCTCCACCACATGTCTGCTGTTTCTACTGTGCAAACTTGGGCAAGTCATTCAACTTCTCTGGGCCTCAATTTCCTCATCTGTAAAATGGGGATTAAGACTGTGGACCCCAAATAGGACATGGACTATGTCCAACCTGATTAGCTGATGGTATAAGTTAATGCTTAACAAATACCATAAAAAAACTAATAACCAGGAAAATCCATGTGCCCTGGGATTCTCCTCTTTGCGGTTTCCAAACCAATCCTGGGAAGGAGCTGATCAGGAGGATGAGAAGGAGAAGGAGAAGGAAGAGGGGTAGGATGATGAGGAGGAGGAGGAGAAGTAAGAGGAGGACAAGGAGGAGGAGAAGGAGAAGGAAGAGGAGGAAAAGGAAGAGGAGAGGAGAACAAAAAGAGGAGGAGGAGGAGGAGGATGACCATGATGATGACAGTGAGGATGAGAAAGAGGAGGAATAGGAGGAGGAGGAGGATGACGGCAACACTGACGATGAGAAAGAGGAGGGCGAGGAGGAGGATCACAGTGATGATGAGGATGACAATGACAAGGAGGATGAGAAGGAGGAGGAATAGGAGGAGGAAAAGGAGGATGATGATGACGATCACGCTGATGAGGAGGAGGATGAGGAGGATGAGGAGGAGATAGGTGGTGGTGTCTCACCAACTATCTTCAAGTTCAGAACTGTGGGGACACCAAAAACTTCTCTGAGGTCCTGCCGGCCTATTGTTGCCAAGAACCCCTGCTCTCTAGCCCTGGGCCATTGTGAGGACTACTCTGCCCTAGCCTTTAAGGACCCCCAATAAATCATCTCAGGCAAAAGGGACTCCTGGAAATGAACTTTCATTCACAATCCCTGTCAACTCTCCCCATCTCACTCATCAGTTTGAAGCAGAGTGTCCTAGTGGAAAGTACACAGGCCCGGGTACCAGAAAACCCGGTCTCTAAACCTGGCCCTGCAACTTACCTGCTGTGTCACCCTGGGCAAGTCACTTAATTTCTCTGTGCCTCAGTTCCCTCATCTGCAGAGTGGTAATTCAATACCTGTTCTCCCTCCTACTAAGACTGTGAGCCCCATGTGGGACCCAACTATTTTGCATCTACCCCGGTGCTTAAAACAGGGCTTGACAGTAGTAAGTACTTAACAAATACCATTATTATCTCTATGCCTTGATTTCCTCACCTGTAAAATAGGGATTAAGACTGAGCTCCATGTAGGAGCTCAAAAATCCTCAAAGATTCCTCAAAAATCTCCAGTGGCTACCAATCAATCTGCTCATCAGGCAGAAACTCCTCACCCTGGGCTTCAAGGCTGTCCATCACCTCTCCCCCTCCTACCTCACCTCCCTTCTCTCCTTCTACAGCCCACCCCGCACCCTCCGCTCCTCTGCCGCTAATCTCCTCACCATACCTCGTTCTCACCTGTCCCGCCATCGACCCCCAGCCCACGTCCTCCCCCTGGCCTGGAATGCCCTCCCTCTGCCCATCCGCCAAGCTCGCTCTCTGCCTCCCTTCAAGGCCCTACTGAGAGCTCACCTCCTCCAGGAGGCCTTCCCAGACTGAGCTCCTTCCTTCCTCTCCCCCTTGTCCCCCTCTCCATCCCCCCCATCTTACCTCCTTCCCTTCCCCACAGCACCTGTATATATGTATATATGTTTGTACATATTTATTACTCTATTTATTTATTTATTTACATATCTATTCTATTTATTTTATTTTGTTAGTATGTTTGGTTTTGTTCTCTGTCTCCCCCTTTTAGACTGTGAGCCCACTGTTGGGTAGGGACTTTATATGTTGCCAACTTGTACTTCCCAAGCGCTTAATACAGTGCTCTGCACACAGTAAGCGCTCAATAAATACAATTGATTGATTGATTGATTGATTGACATGGACTGTGTCCAAACTGATTAATTTGTAGCTACCCCGAAGCTTAGTACAGTGCCTGACACATTGTTATTATCATTATTATTATTATTCCTGTTCTCTTTCCCATTTGGACTGTGAACCCCATGTGGGACAGGGAGTATATCTGACCTGATTATCTAAGTGCTTTGTGATTATCTATGTGCTTTGCACATAGTAAGTGCTTTAATAAATGCCATCATCATCATTATTATTATTAGTGTTTAGTACAGTGCTAGGCACATATTAAGTACTTAATAAATGCCACGATGATTATTATTAACCTGTTACTCCCCAGCTGGCTCTTTTTGTTCCTCCCGAGGTAACCTTCTAACTGTACCTTACTGTTGGTTTTCCTTCCTCCATCTCCTCACTCACTCTGTTCTCACAGCCTGGAACTCCCTCCACACTTTTTCCCCTCCAATCTGACACTATAACTCTCCCCTGACATTCAAAGTCCTCCAAAACTCCCACTTCCTCCAACAAATCTTCCCTGACGATTTCCTCACACCTTAAGTTATAGCAATCCAATTGCCACCTCCAATACTTCTGTATTTATTTCAGCATAAGTAGATGACTCTATTTGTAAATATGTTTAAGTCTGCCTCCCCCATTAGAATATAAGCTCCTTATAATAATAATATTGATAATGATTGTGGTATTGGTTAGCTCTTACTATGTGCTAAGCTCTAGGGTGGATTCCAGGACCGGATTTAGTGCTTCAGTTTTTCTTTTCCAAGGGTTCAGTAGAGTGTATGGAACCCAGTGGGTGGTACATAAATATCATTATTACAACAACTACTGCCCGAGAGCACCAGACACTTATGGCCCAGTCCTGGGAAACTAGTATGTATGAATCCATGCTGTAGCATGACCATAATCTCAATTGTTCAGGGAGGTGGTCATTCCCTTCCATGTGATTTGGCTTGACCCCTCAGCAATTTCTTCACCTACTTCACAATAATGATAAAAATAACTATGATATTTGTTAAGTACTTAAGCATCATGTCCTAGTTGATAAAGCAAGGACCTGGAAATCAGAAGAACCTGGGTCATAATCCAAGCCCCACCATTTATCTGCTGTGAGACTTTGTAACTTCTCTGTACCTCAGTCACCTCATGTGTAAAATGGGGATTAAGACTGTGAGCCTCATGTAGGCCATGGACTGTGTCCAGACTAATGAGCTTCTATCTACCCTTGGGCTTAGTACAGTGCCTGGCACAAAGTAAGTGCCTAACAAATGTCATACCAAAAAAAAAAAGCACTGCATTAAGCACTGGGGTAGATATAAGTTAATCAGGAAGTGCACGGTCCTACATGGGGCTGCCAGTATAAGTAGGAAGAAGAACAGGTATTGCAATTCCATTTTACAGTTGAGGAAGCTGAGGGACAGAAAAGGGAAGTGACCTGTCCTAGATCACCCAGTGGGCACGTGGTGGAACTGGGATTAGAATCTAAGTCCTCTAACTCCCAGGCGCATGTTCTTTTCACTAGGCCACACTGCTTCCCCATCTGCATATTTTCATAAGTGTCTGGAGATAGAGGGGAGGCTCCGAACCCTGACTATTTTTTAGGAGTGCCAAGTCTCCATGCTTGGATTCACCCCTGCGCATTTGACACTCCTTCAGCATTCCATCCAACAGAAGTCTATGATCCCAGCTGGACCTGGGACCCTCAAAATCCTCTCTCTCCTCATCCACCTTCCCACCACCCTCACGTCTAGCACATCCAGCTGTCTGTCAATCAATCATCAATCAATCCTACGTATTGAGTGCCTACTGTGTGCAGAGTGTTTAACACTTGGGAATGTACAATAGGGGTAAAAGACATGATCCCTGCCTGCAAGGAGCTTCCAGTCTAATGTTGGGGTTAACGAATGCAACTAATTCAAAGATATGAGGAAAAGCCTGTGACAGTGCCTCTCTGGATTCCAAATGTAGGTGAGTGGCAATTGTAGCCCTCTTCCTACTATTGGAAATACCCATCTCAGGAGTCCAAATGGAATAATGTGCTGGGGCTGAGGTTTATTTTTGCACAGGCTAACTGGGCTAGGGCTAACTAGGCTCAGGCTAACTAGATTTGGGCTAAAACTAGGCTCAGTCAATCAATCATCAATCAATCATAGTTATTGAGCACTCACTGGGTGCAGAGCACTATACTAAGCATTTGGGAGAGTACAATACAACAGAGTTGACAGACACGTTCCCTGCCCACAGTGAGCTCACAGTCTAGAGGGGGAGACCGACATTAATATAAATAAATACATAAATTAAGGATAGGTACATAAGTACCTATCCTTATACCTTATAAGTACCCCCCCCCCCCCTCCTTTTAGACTGTGAGCCCACTGTTGGGTAGGGACTGTCTCTATATGTTGCCAATTTGTACTTCCCAAGTGCTTAGTACAGTGCTCTGCACACAGTAAGCGCTCAATAAATATGATTGATGATGATAAGTGCTGTGGGGCTGAGGGAGAGGTGAATAAAGGGAGCGAATCAGGGTGACGCAGTAAAGACAAAATGAGGGCTCAGTCAAGGAAGGCCTCTTGGAGGAGATGTGTCTTCACTAAGACTTTGAAGCGGGGGAGAGAAATTGTCTGTGAGATATGAAGAAGAAGGTTATTCCAGGCCAGAGGCAGGTCGTAGGCAAGAGATCAGTGCTAAGATAGACGAGATCAAAGTACAGTGAGTAGATTGGCATTAGAGGAGTGAGGTGTGAAGGCTGGATTCTAGAAGGAAAGCAGTGAGGTGAGGGAGGAGGGGGCAAAAGTGATTGAATGCCTTAAGCCGATGGTAAGGAGTTTCTGTTTGATGCAGAGGTGGGTGGGCCACCACTGGAGGGTCTCGAGGAGTGGGAAAACATGGACTGAACATTAGGCTCAGGCCAACTAGGCTAGGGCTTGGTAGGCTCAGGCTGGAGTGGGCATTTTTAATTGTCATATTTATTAAGCGCTTACTACATGCCATGCACTGTACTAAGCAGTGGGGTAAATACAAGATTATCAGGTTGGACACAGTCTCTGTCTCACATGGGGCTCAAAGCCTAAGTAGGAGGGAAGAAGATTTACATTTTACAGGTGAGGAAACTGAGGCACAGAGGAATTAATTGACTTTCCCAAGGTCACGGAGCAGGTACGTGGGAGAGCCCAAGGTCACACAACAGGTAAGTGGCTGTGCTGGGATAGAACACAGGGCCTTTGACTCCAGTGCTGCTTTAAAGTGGGGACTGGTTCTTCAAACACCAACCCATTCTACCCTAACACCAGTGATGAGCACATCCTAGCTCATCACTTGGGAATGCCGGGGAAGCAGCGTGGCTCAGTGGAAAGAGCATGGGCTTCGGAGTCAGAGGTCAGGGGTTCAAGTCCCAGCTCTGCCAAATGTCAGCCGTGTGACTTTGGGCAAGTCACTTAACTTCTCTGGGCCTCAGTGACCTCATCTGTAAAATGGGGATTAAGACTGAGAGCCCCCTGTGGGACAACCTGATCACCTTGTAACCTCCCCAGTGCTTAGAACAGTGCTTTGCACATATTAAGCGCTTAATAAATGCCATTATTATTATTATTATTATTATTATTATTATTATTATTATCCAAACTCACTAAGCTCACTCTCATTGGCATCTCCAAATGGGTCCGTGGGTGGGGAAGAACCAAGGGGAAAAACTAAACCCCAGACCACAGTGGAGAGAGTTTGGATCAATCAATCCATCACTGGTATTTATTGAGCACTTACTGTGAGCAGAGCACTATACTAAGCACTTAGGTGAGTATCAGAGTTAGAAGATATGATGATTGTCCTCATGGAGGTTACAATCTAGTAATAATAATAACAATAATGGTATTTGTTAAGCACTTACTATGCGCCAAGCACTGTTGTAAGCACTTAGGGGAAAACAAGATAATTAGGTTGTCCCACGTGGGGCTCACAGTCTTAATCTTCATGTTACCTCATCTGTAAAATGGGGATTAAGACTGTGAGCCTTGTCATTTTACAGATGAGGTAACTGAGGCAAGAAAAGTTAAGTGGCTTGCCCAAGGTCATACAGCAGGCAAGTGGCGGAGCTAGGATTAGAACCCACGTCCTCTGACTCCCAAGCCCAGGCTCCTTCTACTATGCTACACTGCTTCTCATGCTTCTCACTCCTCCAATGCCAAGCTAGTACAGAAGCAGCAGATGTAGCCTCTCAGAATGGAAGGAAAGGCCACTCCCTGCCTCCTGATGCCCCATGCTCTGATTGGCGAATGATCAAGGGAAGCAGCATGGCATAACGGAGAGAGCCTGGAATTCAGAACATCATGAGTTCTAATCCTGACGCTGCCACTTGTCTGCTGTGTGACCTTGGGGCAAGTCCCTTTACTTCTCCGGGCCTCAGTTATCTCATCCGTAAACTGGGGATTGAGGCTGTGAGCCCCACATGGGACAGGGACTATGTCCAACCTAATTTGCTTGGATCCACCACTGTGCTTAGTACAGTGCCTGACACATAGTAAGTGCTTAACAAATGCCACAATCTAGCAGAGGATTTTCCAGGATAAACAAGACCCTCTCCAATGAGAGAGCTCTCTTACTCCCTCCACCCCACCAGCTTTTTACAATTAATTTATTATTTTTTATGATTTTTGTTAAACACTTACTGTGCCAGGCACTGTTCTAAGCACTGGGGTAGATACAAGCTAATCAGTTTACGCTGTCAGAAGAACTTTGGTTAAAACTTACCTCAACCCCTAATCTCAATCCCTCCACCCTCCACAGAAATTACATATACAATTTCTTTGAGCAGGAAATGGTTCTTCATTCTGATTTGAATTTTTCTATTTCATTGATGTCACAGACACTTCTAGCTCCTTCATGCTTTTGCAATGACATCTGTGCAAAGACTCAAAGGCTGGCTGCAGGACCAGAAGAGTCAGAGACCAAGATGCTGACTGAACCCAAAGGCAGACAGAGAGGAAAGGGGGATCAGTTTTGTATAACAGAGGGTGAGCAGTTGAGAATCGTAAAAGTGGGAGATGAGTTTTAACTCTCAGAGCAACTGCTCTGACCCTGAGAGCGGGTTCTGGATTGTCTACTCCAGCAAAATTCTGTGTAAATCGCCATTTAAAGACCCCAGGTGGCCGTCAGAAGGTCGCAGAAGGAGGAGGAGGAGAAAGATGGAGAGATTGGAGGAGAGAAAAGAAGAGAGAGAGGAAGAAATGGGAAGAGATGTGAGGAGAAACAGGAAGAGATGTGAGGAAAAACAGGAAGAAGGAGAAAACCAAGAGCTGGAGGGAGAAATTAAAGGATGGGAAGGGAGAGACAGGAAGGGATAGGAGAAAAAAGGAGGGACAAAAGGAGATGAAAGGAGAGACGAGGAGCTAGAGAGTGAGCTAGGAGGAGGGGGAGGAAAAGGAGGAGGAGATGGAGGGAGTAGGAGGAGGTGTTTAGAACAGTGCTTGGCACATAGAAAGTGCTTAACAAATACCATAATTATTATTATTATTATTATTATTAAAAGAGGAGAGGAAGGAAGAGACTGTCTAGAGGAGGAATCCTACGAAGAACTTTCCTTGGAGAGACAATTCCATGAACTAGTGGTCTCAGTTTCTTTCCTGCCCTGACATTTACCTGATAATTCCCTTTGCTCCGTTAACAGTGTGGACATACAGCCTAGGTTCTACCTCGGGCAGCACTCACTTGGCCCTGCGTAGAGCAGAACTGAGACACTTCCCTCCCAAGCAAACCTATTACTGATCCTCATTTGAGACTTTCCTGGCTCCAACCTACAGCTCCAAACCATGTCCCAACCTCCTTCAAAGAGCTCCTAAAAAGTTACCTCTGCCAAGAGGCATTCTATAACAAAGCCCTACCTTCCTGATCCTGCTTGACATCAGCCAGGTTGGCTTCCAGGGGCATAACTGTTTATTTATTTATTTATTTATTTGTTTGTTTGTTTGTTTGTTTATTTATTTATTTATTTTTGTGTTTATGTGTTTATTTATTAACACATTTAATTACTTCAATTTTCTCTGTCTTTTATCCATTGTACATTGGGCAATTTCTGTCTGCCTTAAATTGTAAGCTTCTCCCGGCAGGGGAGTGTCTCTGAGGTCTATTGCTCCCCAAGAGACTAATGCAGTGCTCTGCACATAGTACTCAGTCAGTCATATTTATTGACCGCTTATTGTGTGCAGAGCACTGTACTAGGAGCTTGGGAGAGTACACTATAACAATATAACAGACGCATTCCCTGCCTTCCATGAGCTTACAGTCTCGTCTTGCCGTATGCCGTCGAGTAGTTTCTAACCCATAGTGACACCACAGACACATCTCTCCCGGAACGCCCCGCTCCCCATTTGCAATCGTTCTGGTAGTGTATCCATAGAGTTTTCTTGGTAAAAATCCAGAGGTGGTTTACCATTGCCTCTTTCTGCACAGTAAACTTGAGTCTCCACCCTCGACTCTCTTCCATGCCACTGCTGCCCAGCACCGTTGAATTTTGACTTGGAGCAGATTGCCTTCCATAGCCCAAGCTAGGAATGGAAGGGGTAGGCCTCTGCTTGACTTTCCCTCCTGTAGCTGAGATTGGTAGAGTACTGGAAACTCTCCAGGAGTGACCCTAAGAGGGGTGCTCACAGTCTAGTAGGCACTAAATACATCCTGTTGGTGATTGATGATGATGATGATGTTGGGGACCTTCCCACAGGGAGGACCAGGGGACTGCTCACTGGCTTCTGGGACACCAATGATCTCCTGCCCTGAAAGAAATCTAACCACTCAAGTGGTCACCCCACATCAGGACCATGGCTTGTGGGATAACCTTAGTCCATTAGAGAATCCAAGATTTTTTTAATGGTATTTATTGAGCGCTTACTATGTGCCAGGCACTGTAGTAAGTGCTGGGGTAGAAACAAGATAATCAGTCTGGGCACAGTCCATGTCCCACATGAGTCTCACAGTGGAATAACTGAGGCTCAGAGAAGTGAAGTGATTTGCCCAAGGTTATCTGTTGCCCAAGGTTACTGTGCCTCAGTTACTTCATCTGTAAAATGGGGATTGAGAAGCAGCATGGCTTAGTGGAAAGAGCAGGGGCTTGGGAGTCAGAGGACACAGGTTCTAATCTCAGCTCCACCGCTCATCTGCTGTGTGACCTTGGGCAAGCCACTTCACTTCTCTGTGCCTCAGTTACCTCATCTGTAAAATGGGGATTAAAACTGTGAGCCCCACGTGGGACAACCTGATTACCCTGTAACTACCACAAGGCTTAGAACAGTGCTTGGCCCATAGTAAGCACTTAACAAATACCATAATAATAATAATAATAGAGACTGTGAACCCCACGTGAGACAGGGACTGTGTCCAACTCAATTTGCTTCTATCCAACCCAGCACTTAGTACACTGCCTGGCACATAGTAAGCACTTAACAAATACCATGATTATTATTATGATGATGATGATTTATCATGTTCCATCAGCCTTCATCTTTTCAGACAAGAGCCCAAATCTTGCCAATCTCCCTTGTGTGGAAGCTTCTCCATCTCCTTGATCATCTCTGTTGCCTTTCTTTGTATCTTCTCCAGCTCTTACGTGTCTTCCCTAAGATGTGGGGCCCAGAACAGAAAGCAGTATTCCAGATGCAGGCATAGAAGGGCTTTTTATAATGACAAAACCATGCCTTTGATTTTTTTCTATCAGTCACCTCATCAACAGCATTTACTGGGCCAAGCACCATACTAAGAGCATGAAAGAGAACTAAGAGACAAGGTCCCTGCTCTCATGGAGCTTACAATCTGCATCCCCTAATGAGGTCTGGCATTTGGTTGGGCCTTTCAGCATTTGGAAACTCTGATTTAAAAGAACAATCGATGAGGATCGCATTCTTGCATCATGACTGACAGCTCAGTGCCCAGTCAAACAAAGGGATTCTCAAGGTATACTATCTTGCATTGGCTCCTGATGAAATTCATCTGCCAGTTTTCAGGCCAATGGCTCAGCTTCCTGCAGACTATCTCCATAAGCCTGCAATTCTGCCACCTGGAAGAACTTCCTGTCATTTCCAAACTTGGAGATTTTCCTGTGCGCTTCCTCTTCCGTTGCACTTATGACAATGTTGAACAAAAGCAGTGCTAGCCCGGATCTCTGGAGGACCCCCTATTTACACTTCTTCATCCCCCAAAGTGGTCATCTACCCTTAGCCTTTGTTTCTTATCTGAGCTAGGCCTCTAATAAAAATCATAATCATGAACAATTGTGGTATTTGTTAAATTCTTACTATGTGCCAAGCATTGTACTAAGCACTGGGGTAGACAGTCAGTACCCCATTATCCCTAATCCCAAGATTACTCCCTTTTTCTTTTTAAAGTTTGGGGGCTTGAAGCTTGTACCAAGAGCTTTTGAAAATCTAAATACATTTCATTCACTGATTTCCCTTCATCCCCATGCTTATTGACCCCTTCAAAGAATCCTGACAAAGGAGTGAGGCGCCATTTTGTCTTTCCCCTAAAATGTTGTGCTTTTCTAAGTGTCCCCTGATCCCAGGTTTGATTGTGGATATTTTGCCAGATATAAAATGGGGATCCATCCACCTGTCTGTATTCTCCAGGATCCCCTCTGGAACACTCCTTGCGGATGAAAGGTTTCACTGGCAATCTGCCAGCTCCCTGGCACAGAGGCTGTTTGCAATGTTAAGTTATATGTTCTTGCCAGGAGTTCTGTAACTCCCCGCAAGTTCTGTCAGAACACCGATGATTGGAGTGATTGCTTTCATTTGAGCAGCATGGTCTCGTGGAAAGAGCATGAGCCTGGAAGTCGGGGGACCTAGGTTCTAATCCTGGGTCTGTGACTTGCCTGCTGTGTGACCTTGGGCAAGTCACTTAATTTCTCTCAGCCTCAGTTTCCTCACATGTAAATGGAAATGAAATACCTGTTTGCCTTTCCCCTTAGACTCTGAACCCCATGAGGGACAGGAACTGAATCTGAACCAGCCATCATTCTTTTTTACAGTATTTGTTAGGCACTTACTATGTGCCAGGTACTTTTCTAAGCGCTGGGATAGATACAAGGTAATCAGGTTGGACAGAGTCCCTGTCCCACCTGGGT
Organism: Tachyglossus aculeatus; assembly: GCF_015852505.1. Classification (NCBI taxonomy): domain Eukaryota; kingdom Metazoa; phylum Chordata; class Mammalia; order Monotremata; family Tachyglossidae; genus Tachyglossus; species Tachyglossus aculeatus. The sequence continues at coordinate 14,337,384 of NC_052072.1, read as the reverse complement.
CTCACAGTCTTAATCCCCATTTTACAGATGAGGTAACTGAGGCAGAGAGAAGTGAAGTGACTTGCCCAAAGTCACACAGCAGGCAATGGGTAGAGCCAGAATTAGAACCCAGGTCCTTGTGACTCCAGGCTCGTGCTCTATCTTCTAGGCTCTGTTGCTCTCTTGTGTCTATCCCAGCTCTTTGAATAATGCTTGGTATCTATTTGGTCTAAAACATCAGTTCCTCTGACCTGTCTGCTACAAAAAACAACTTGGATGTGGGACTTTCTCTAACATCCTTCTCAGTAAAGCCCAAATAATAATAATAATGATAATAATAACAGCATTTATTAAGCGCTTACTATGTGCAAAGCACTGTTCTAAGCGCTGTGGAGGTTACAAGGTGATCAGGTTGTCCCCTGGGGGGCTCACAGAATTAATCCCTATTTTACAGACGAGGTAACTGAGGCACAGAGAAGTGAAGTGACTTGCCCAAAGTCACCCAGCTGACAATTGGCGGAGCCGGAATTTGAACCCTGACTCAACAGCCTGTGCTCTTTCCATTGAGCCACGCTGCTTCTCTAAATAAAGAAATCACTGGACCCCATAGCGAACTCCTTTCCACCCGATTGTCACTTTTACTTCAAGATCATGGCGTAGCCCCACTGACTCATTCATTCATTCAATCGTATTTATTGAGCGCTTTCTGTGTGCAGAGCACTGTACTAAGCGCTTGGGAAGTACAATTTGGCAACAATTGTATTTGACTCCATAGCCAATTTCTTTTTCTTGTTCTATTCGAAAGATCTCTTACTAACAGCTATAGGTTCCCTTACAGAACATTCTTCAAAATTCTTTTTGTCCTGCTTGGTTTCCTGTTGGCCTCCGATTTGCCCCTTCCATGGATTTTCCTGTCCTCATTTGGATGATCTTTCCATTTTGAAAAGGATGACTTTTTCCACTGATGACCTCTTTTACCTTGGATGTTTCTATCCAGGAAGTGTTCACCTTCCTGGAGGCAGAGGACTGGATCAGATGACCTCTTCCAAAATTAGACTTCAAGGTTTTGATGCACTTGGTCGGCGTGCCTTGGACCCCAAGAAGGGTAGAGTTCACTGACTGCTTATGTGAAACCCAGTGAGGAAATGAGGTCATCCCAGAATTGTGTAGTTTGAAGGGTCCTGAGGGTCATTTCTTCCAGATCCCTGCCTCCGGGACTATTCCTGAGTGGCTTAGTGGATAGTGCATGGGCCTGGGAGTGAGAAGGACCTGGGTCCTAAACCCAGCTCCTCCACTTGTCTGTCATGTGACTTTGGGCAAGTCACTTAAACTTCTCTTTACCTCAGTTTCCTCATCTGTAAAATGACGATTAAGACTGTGAGCCCCAAGTGGGACAGGGACTGGGTCCAACCCGATTATCTTGTAACTACTGTAGTGCTTAGTGTAGTGCCTGGTACATAATAAGCGCTTACTATTATTATTATTCCTTAAGAAAAATAATGTCTCCCCCATTGCTCAGGATCCTCAGAGAGAGAAATGCCATTAACTGACAAGAAGTGTCACCAAAGAAAATGTGATCCAGAGAGGTTAAGCAATTTCCCCAGGTCACACCATGGCAGAGCTGTAGAAAAAACATGGGAGCCTCAACCCTAGTGCCAGTACTTCAGCGTGGCTCATGGAAAGAGGACGGGCTTGGGAGTTAGAGGTCATGGGTTCAAATCCCTGCTCCGCCAATTGTCAGCTGTGTGACTTTGGGCAGGTCACTTAACTTCTCTGTGCCTTAGTTACCTCCTCTGTAAAATGGGGATGAAGACTGTGAGCCCCACGTGGGACAATCTGATGACCTTGTATCCTCCCCAGCGCTTAGAACAGTGCTTTGCACCTAGTAAGCACCTAACAAATGCCATCATGATTATTATTATTACTGAATGACACGGAGTCTCTAGGCTTCGAGCTACTGCCACTTCATTCATTCAGCCTTCAGGGGAGAGATCAGTCCTCTGGCGGTGTTCCTCAAGTTCAGGGAGTTTCTTCCGCAGGTTCCAGGGGCCACCTTTCCTCTCTGGTGCCCTCTCGGTCCCTGGCTGCTCCAGCTCCGGGGCATTTAAGCTTTCCTCTTTTACCCTCTCCCCGCAATCCAGAGGCTTGGGTGGAGGAGCGGTATGTGCAGGATCAGAGCTTGGAAAGGTTATACCCGTCTCTGCAGCCATCAGGTATTTCACTTTCTCTGCCTCTCCCTCTCTCTGCCTCTCTCTCTCACTCTCTCTCTCTCCCCGCCCCCCCTCACTCTATTTCTCTCTCTCTCTCTGGAGTGAAATGTGAGAGGGTCCTGCCTGGCTGGGCTCCTTGCACATAGAAGGGCTGGCTCAGGGGCTCCACATGCCTCTTCCCTCTTAGTCCTGCGACGGAGTCCGTGGAAGCAACCTCCTGCCCCCAGTCCGCCCCATTCCTGCCCTGTGCCATGGGCACCTGTCACCGCCCACCAGCATGTCTTGAAACTCCCGGGGCAAGTGGCAGTTTCCCCTCGCCCCCCAGGGCAGGGGGCTGCCCCCCCCCCCCCCACCTCTCCATCGGGGTCACATTGCTTTTGGGCAGCGTCACTCCATGGACTCCCAAAATAGCCAGGGCCTTAGGAGTCACTAACCCACTGGAGAGCCTTGATGAAGCCCAGGGGTTCCTCCAGTCGCCTCCAGCGCAGCCCGAAGAGAAGTTGCTCCACCTGGGGAGTCAAGCAGAGGGGCATGATCAGATGGGGTGGCCAGGGGCAAGAGGGAAAAGGTGTGCACCGACAGACAGGCCGGACAGAAGTGGGGTGCGCAGGATCACCAGGCGGAACAAACCCCCAGAAAGGGGGGAGTCAGAGATTTAGGAGGCAATAATAATGATTATTATGGCATTTATTAAGCGCTTACTATGTGCCAGATACTGTATCAAGTGCTGGAGTGAGTACAAGCAAATCGGGTTGGACACAGTCCCTGCCCCACGTGGGGCTCCCAGCCTCAATCCCCATTTTACAGATGAGGCACCTGAGGCCCAGAGAAGTGATTTGCCCAAGGTCACCCTGCAGACGAGTGGCAGAGATGGAATTAGAACCCATGACCTGCTGACTGGCAGGCCCGGGTTCTATCCATTACGCAGAGCCCCTTCAAGGCAAGGAACTTCGGGAAGAGGAGACAGACTCTCCGAGGGGCAGGGACACCAAGAGAGTAGCCCGGGAGAGAGGAACCAAAGACGGGGGAGAAGAGAGAGAAGAGAGAGAGGGGAGAGCGGAGCCTGAGGCCGAAGGAGCTTGGCACATAGTAACCGCTTAACAAATACAGCGAGACTTGGTGGAAAAACGCAGAGGCTTGGGAGTCAAAGGACGTGGATTCTAATCCCTGCTCCGCCGCTTGTCTGCTGTGTGACCTTGGGCAAACCGCTTCACTTTTCTGTGCCTAAGATCCCTCATCTGTCAAATGGGGATGAAGACCGTGAGCCCCACGTGGGACACTCTGATTACCTTGCACCTACCCCAGTGCTTAGAACAGTGCTTGGCACATAGTAAGCGCTTAAGAGAAGCAGCATGGCTTAGTGAAAAGTGCCCGGGTTCGGGAGTCAGAGCTCGTGGGTTCTAATCCCGATTCCGCCACTTGTCAGCTGCGTAACTTTGGGCAAGTCACTTCACTTCTCTGTGCCTCAGTGACCTCGTCTGTAAAATAATAAATAAATAATGATGGCTTTTGTTAAGCGCTCACTACGTGCCAAACACTGTTCTAAGTGCCGGGCCCGTTGTTGGGTAGGGACCGTCTCCATATGTTGCCAACTTGTACTTCCCAAGCGCTTAGTACAGTGCACTGCACACAGTAAGCGCTCAATAAATGCGATTGAATGAATGAATAAAATGTGGATTAAGACTGTGGGCACCACGTGGGTCAACCTGATTACCTTGTATCTATCCGAGCGCTTAGAACAGTGCTTGGCACATAGTAAGCGCCGAACACATGCCATCTTTATTCTTAAGAAATATCATTATTATTGTTATTATGATTAAATGCCAGCAAAGCGGAAAAGGCGCCGAGGGGAGTGGGGAGCGGGGTTACCTGTTGCTGGGGCTCCTTGTCGGCGGTCCGGCCGCTGGTCTCCCCGCTGGCCATGCCGCCGGCCGGGGGCAGGGTCTCCCTGCTGGACGGCTGGGAGCGGCTGGGGGGCCTGGAGGGGCTGGGGGGCCCGGGGGCAGGCCCGGGGGGGCCCGGGGGCAGGCCTGGGCTTGGCGTCCGTTGGTCGGGGGTGCGGTGAGTGGGGTCTCCAGGCTGGGGCCCGGGGCCCGTGCGGGCGGGCGGGCGGGCGGGCTGGGGTCGCTGTCCTGGGCGGGCTGCCCCCTCTCCTCCGCCGCCCCCTCCTTCCCTCCCTCTCCGCCGCCCCCTCCTTCCCTCCCTCCCTCTCCTCCGCCGCCCGGCTCCCTCCCTCCCTCCGGCCGCCTGCCCCCAACCCCACCCCCAACACGATTCCGACTGCTGCCAAACTCACCGGGGAAACTTAGGACGCCGCCCCCACCCCCACCCCCTTCTCCCTCCTCCCGCCTCCCCCGGGACCCCCGCCCCGACCCCGGCCGAGGGGCTTCTTAAAGAGACATGACCCCTCCCTCCCTCGCCTCCGTGCCCCCCCCCCGCTCTCCTCCCCATCCCTTTCTCTCTCCCTCCCTCCCCCTCTCTCCCTCCCTTCCTCTCCCTCCCTCTCTCTCCCCCCTCTGCCCTTCCATCCCTCACTCTCCTTCCCTTTCTCTCCTCTTTCTCCCTCCTCCTCCCTTCCTTCCCTTTCTCTCCTTCTCTCCCTCCCTCCTCCTCCCTCCCTCTTTCCCTTTCTCTCTCTCCCTCCTTCCCTCCCTTCCTCTCCCTCTCTCTTCTTCTCTCTCCCTCCCTTTCTCCCTTCTCTTTCCCTCCTTCCCTCCCTTCCTCTCCTTCCCTCCCTTTCTCTCCTTCTCTCTCCCTCCTCCTCCCTCTTTCCCTTTCTCTCTCTCTCTCTCTCTCTCTCTCTCCTTCCCTCCCTTCCTCTCCCCCTCTCTCTTCTTCTGTCTCCCTTTCTCCCCTCTCTCTCCCTCCTTCCTCGCTTCCTCTCCCTCCCTCCCTTTCTCTCCTTCTCTCTCCCTCCTCCTCCCTTTCCCTTTTACTCTCTTTTTTCCTCCCTCCTTCCCTCCCTTCCTCTCCCTCCCTCTCTCTTTCCCCCTCTGTCTTTTCATCCCTCCCTTCCTCTCCCTCCCTCCCTTTCTATTCTTTTCTCTCTCCCTCCTCCTCCCTCCTTCTTTCCCTTTCACTCATTTTCTCTCTCTCCTTGCCTCCCTTTCTCTCCCTCCCTCTCTCAATCAATCAATCAATCAATCAATCGTATTTATTGAGCGCTTACTGTGTGAAGAGCACTGTACTAAGCGCTTGGGAAGTACAAGTTGGCAACATATAGAGACAGTCCCTACCCAACAGTGGGCTCACAGTCTAGAAGGGGGAGACACAGAACAAAACCAAACATACTAACAAAATAAAATAAATAGAATAGATATGTACAAGTAAAATAAATAAATAGAGTAATAAATATGTACAAACATATATACATATATACAGGTGCTGTGGGGAAGGGAAGGAGGTAAGATGGGGGGATGGAGAGGGGGACGAGAGGGAGAGGAAGGAAGGGGCTCAGTCTGGGAAGGCCTCCTGGAGGAGGTGAGCTCTCAGCAGGGCCTTGAAAGGAGGAAGAGAGCTAGCTTGGCGGATGGGCACAGGGAGGGCATTCCAGGCCCGGGGGATGATGTGGGCCGGGGGTCGATGGTGGGACAGGCGAGAGAGAGGTACGGTGAGGAGATCAGCGGCGGAGGAGCGGAGGGTGCGGGCTGGGCTGGAGAAGGAGAGAAGGGAGGTGAGGTAGGAGGGGCGAGGGGATGGACAGCCTTGAAGCCCAGGGTGGGGAGTTTCTGCCTGATGCGCAGATTGATTGGTAGCCACTGGAGATTTTTGAGGAGGGGAGTAACATGCCCAGAGCGTTTCTGGACAAAGACAATCCGGGCAGCAGCATGAAGTATGGATTGAAGTGGGGAGAGACACGAGGATGGGAGATCAGAGAGAAGGCTGATACAGTGGTCCAGACGGGATAGGATGAGAGCTGGAACGAGCAGGGTGGCAGTTTGGATGGAGAGGAAAGGGCGGATCTTGGCAATGTTGCGGTGCTGAGACCGGCAGGTTTTGGTGACGGCTTGGATGTGAGGGGTGAATGAGAGAGCGGAGTCGAGGATGACACCAAGGTTGCGGCCTTGTGAGACGGGAAGGATGGTAGTGCCGTCAACAGAGATGGGAAAGTCAGGGAGAGGGCAGGGTTTGGGAGGGAAGACAAGGAGTTCTCCCCCTCCGTCCTTCCATCCCTCCCTTCCGAATAATAATCAATCAATCAATCGTATTTATTGAGCGCTTACTGTGTGCAGAGCACTGTACTAAGCGCTTGGGAAGTACAAGTTGGCAGCATATAGAGACGGTCCCTACCCAACAGTGGGCTCACAGTCTAGAAGTAATAATAATGGTACATGTTAAGCGCTTACTAAGTGCAAAGCACTGTTCTAAGAGCTGGGGGAAATACAAGGTAATCAGGTTGTCCCACGTGGGGCTCACAGTCTTACTCCCCATTTGACAGATGAGGTCACTGAGGCACAGAGAAGTGAAGTGACTTGCCCAAGGTCACATAGCCGACTAGTGGTGGAGGCGGAATTAGAACCCATGATCTCTGACTCCCAAGCCCGGGCTCTTTCCACTTAGCCACGCTGCTTCCTGTCCCTCTCTCTCTTCTTCTCTCTCCCTCCCTCTCTTCTCTCTCCCTCCCTTTCTCTCCCTCTTTCCCTCCCTTCCTCTGCCTCCCTCTTTCTCTCCCCCCTCCGTCCTTCAATCCCTCCCTTCCTCTCCCCCCTTTCTCTCCCACTCTCTCCCTCCTTCCCTCCCTCCTTCCCTCCCTCCTCCCCTCCCCTCCCTTCTTCTCGCTCCCTCTCCCTCTCCCTCCCTCCCTCTTTCTTCCTCCTTCCATCCCCCTTCCCTCCCTCCTTATCTCCTCCCTCTCTCTTCCTCCTTCCCTTCCTCCCTCTCTCTTCCTTCTTCCCTCCCTCCCTCTCTCTCCCTCTTTCCCTCCCTCTCTCTCCCTCCTTCTCTCCCTCCTTCACTCCCTCTCTCTCCCTCCTTCTTTCCCTCTCTCTCCCTCCTTCTTTCCCTCTCTCTCCCTCCTTCCCTCCCTCTCTCCCCCTCCCTCCCTTTATCCTCATCACCGCCCTGGTCCCCTTTCCCAGTACCTCGAAGAAGCTCTGAGCTGGGACCTTGGGCTCCAGGGTTCAAGCCCTGCCTTTGGCTCTGACTCCCGGTGATCGCTATCTCCGTGCCCTGAAAGTTCCTCATCTGGATGATAAAACCATCCGGGGTCCCATTACCCTTCTAAAGTGCTCTAGGGAGATTTAGCGAGTTCGAGTTTGGAAAAGGCCTGAGGGATCCCAGAGGACTAGGAGCTGCCTCTCCCTTCTCCTCCTCCACTAACCAACCTTCCTGGATTGCTACGCCCCTCTCACACCCCTCCCCCCCTCCAACCCACCCTTCTGGAACGTTTTCTGAGAAAAGGAGTCTATCCCCTCTACTTTGAGGGAATCTACTCTGAGTGGATCTACTCTGAGTACAGTGCTCTATTCCAGTCTGAGAGGCAGCATGGCTCAGTGGAAAGAGCACAGACTTGGGAGTCAGAGGTCATGGGTTCAAATCCCGGCTCAACCACTTGTCAGTTGTGTGACTTTGGGCAAGTCACTTAACTTCTCTGGGCCTCAGTTACCTCATCTGGAAAATGGGGATTAAGACTGTGAGCCCCACGTAGGACAACCTGATCACCTTGTATCCTTCCCAGCAATTAGAAAAGTGCTTTGCACATAGTGCTCAACAAATGCCATCCTTATTATTGTTATTATTATTATTATTACTCCAGCACTCTCCTCTAGACTGTAAGGTCCTTGTGTGCAGGGACAATGCCTACCAACTCTGTGATACTCCTTGAACAAGTCGTCTACCCACACTGCCTCATATTCCTCAAGGCCAACTCTCTCCTCAACGCCCTCCAATCTGGCTTCCGTCCCCTACATTCCACGGAAACTGCCCTCTCAAAGGTCACCATTGACCTCCTGCTTGCCAAATCCAACGGCTCCTACTCTATCCTAATCCTCCTCGACCTCTCAGCTGCCTTCGACACTGTGGACCACCCCCTTCTCCTCAACACGCTATCCAACCTTGGCTTCACAGACTCCGTCCTATCCTGGTTCTCCTCATCTCTCCGGCCGTTCATTCTCAGTCTCTTTTGCGGGCTCCTCCTCCCCCTCCCATCCCCTTACTGTAGGGGTTCCTCAAGGGTCAGTTCTCAGTCCCCTTCTGTTCTCTATCTACACTCACTCCCTTGGTGAACTCATTCGCTCCCATGGCTTCAACTATCATCGCTACGCTGATGACACCCAAATCTACATTTCTGCCCTGCTCTTTCTCCCTCCCTTCAGGCTCACGTCTCCTCCTGCCTTCAAGACATCTCCATCTGGATGTCTGCCCGCCATCTAAAACTCAATATGTCCAAGACTGAACTCCTTATCTTCTCTCCCAAACCCTGCCCTCTCCCTGACTTTCCCATCACTGTTGACGGCACTACCATCCTTCCCATCTCACAAGCCCGCAACCTTGGTGTTATCCTCGACTCCACTCTCTCGTTCACCCCTGACATCCAATCCATCACCAAAACCTTCCGGTCTCACCTCCGCAACATCGCCAAGATCCACCCTTTCCTCTCCATCCAAACTGCTACCCTGCTGGTTCAATTTCTCATCCTATCCCGACTAGATTACTGCATCAGCCTCCTCTCTAATCTCCCATCCTACTGTCTCTCCCCACTTCAGTCTATACTTCACGCTGCTGCTTGGATCATCATTGTGCAGAAACGCTCTGGGCATATTATTCCCCTCCTCAAAAATCTCCAGTGGCTACCAATCAACCTTCGCATCAGGCAAAAACTCCTCACTCTCGGTTTCAAGGCTCTCCATTCATTCATTCATTCATTCATTCAATCATATTTATTGAGCGTTTACTGTGTGCAGAGCACTGTACTAAGCGCTTGGGAAGTACAAGTTGGCAACATATAGAGATGGTCCCTACCCAACAGCAGGCTCACAGTATAGAAGGGGAAGACAGACAACAAAACAAAACATATTAACAAAATAAAGTAAATAGAATAGTAAATACGTACGAGTAAAATAAATAGAGTAATAACTATGTACAAACATATATATAGGTGCTGTGGGGAGGGTAAGTAGGTAAGGTGGGGGTGATGGGGGGGAGGAGGGGGCTCAGTCTGGGAAGGCCTCTTGGAGGAGGTGAGCTCTCAGTAGGGCTTTGAAGGGGGGAAGAGAGCTAGCTTGGCGGATGTGCAGAGGGATTGGGGGCATTCCAGGCCAGGGGAAGGACATGGGCCGGGGGCTCGATGGCAGGACAGGCAAGAACGAGGGACATTGAGGAGGTTAGCGGCAGAGGAGCGGAGGGTGCGGGCTTGGCTGTAGAAGGAGAGAAGGGAGGTGAGGTAGGAGGGGGGTGAGGGGATGGACAGCCTTGAAGCCCAGGGTGAGGAGTTTCTGCCTGATGCGTAGGTTGATTCGTAGCCACTGGAGATTTTTGAGGAGGGGAGTAACATGCCCAGAGTATTTCTGCACAAAGATGATCCGGGCAGCAGCGTGAAGTGTAGATTGAAGTGGGGAGAGACAGGAGGATGGGAGATCAGAGAGGAGGTTGGTGCAGTGATCCAGTCGGGATAGGATGAGAGATTGAACCACCAGGGTAGCAGTTTGGATGGAGAGGAAAGGGTGGATCTTGGTGATGTTACGGAGGTGAGACCGCCCCCTCCTACCTCACCTCCCTTATTTCCTTCTACAGCCCGGCCTGCACCCTACGCTCCTCTACTGCTAACCTCCTCACTGTGCCTCATTCTCGCTTGTCCCGCCGTCGACCCCCGGCCCACGTCATCCCCCTGGCCTGGAATGCCCTCCCTCTGCACATCTGCCAAGCTAGCTCTCTTCCTCCCTCCAAATCCTTACTGAGAGCTCACCTCCTCCAGGAGGCCTTCCTAGACTGAGCCCCCTCCTTCCTTTCCCCCTCCTCCCCCTCCCTATCCCACCGCCTTACCTCCTTCACCTCCTCACAGCACTTGTACATATCTATTACTCTATTTATTTTACTTGTACATATTTACTATTCTATTTATTTTATCTTGTTAATATGTTTTGTTGCCTGTCTCCCCCTTCTAGACTGTGAGCCTGCTGTTGGGTAGGGACCGTCCGTCTCTCTATGTTGCCAACTTGTACTTCCCATGCGCTTAGTACAGTGCTCTGCACACAGTAAGTGCTCAATAAATACGATTGAATGAATGAATGAACTCTGTGATATTGTACTCTCCCAGGTGTTTAGTACGGTGCTTTGCACATTTCCCCACTCCTCAAGAACCTCCAGTGGTTGCCCATCCAACTCCTCATCAAACAAAAACTCCTCATCATTGGCTTTAAAACACTCAGTCACCTTGCCCCCTTCTACCTCACCTCACTACTCAATTACTACAACCCAGTCCACACACTTTGCTCCTCTAATGCAAAGTAGACCTTTCGCCTCCATCTTGCCTTTGGCCTGGAATGCCCTCCTTTATCATATTCGACAGACAATGATTCTCTCCCACTTCAAAGCCTTATTGAAAGCACATCTCCTCCAAGAGGCTTTCCCTGATTAAGCCCTCCCTTTCTCTTCTTCCACACCCTTCTGCATCACCCTGACTGGCTCCCCTTATTCATCCCCACTGCCAGCCCCACAGCACTTATGTGCATATAGCTGTAATTCTATTTATTCTGACGGTTTTGACACCTGTCTACATGTTTTGTTTTGTCGTCTGTCTCCCCCTTCTAGTCTGAAAGCCCGTTGGGTAGGAACCATCGCTATATGTTGCCGACTTGTACTTCCCAAACACTTAGTACAGTGCTCTGCACACAGTAAGCGCTCAATACGATTGAATGAATGAATGAATATCTGTAATTTATTTATATTAGTTTCTTTCTCCCCCTCTAGACTATAAGCTCATTGTGGGCAGGAAATGTGTTTATTGTTGTACTCTCCCAAGTGTTTAGTACAGTGCTCCACACACAATAAGCACTCAATAAATCCGATTGAATGAATGAATAAATGCTCAATAAATACCATCGGTTGACTGATTAATTTTGAACTACACCAGTGCTCTCGTTCAAATGGGGCTGGAGTCACTGAACAGTTAAAAACCAGAAAGGGTCTTGCTTAGTGCAAGTGGAATTTGTTGAAAAGTTCATTTAAGGCCTGATTTTCCCATACGAGGCTAACTCTAAAAACAGACCTAATGGTGGCCAGATTGCTCTGGGCAGACAAGACCCGTGGTTTGGAGCCACACACCACTAAACCACTCCAGGGACTCTGGGGTCAGCCAGTCCATTTGATTGACAGAGAGCCTTCTGGGCCCTTCCACTCTCCAGCCCAATTCCCTCACGTGCTGCTGTTGCCGCCTTGGGTTATCTCAGGGTGGTCCCTTGGGTGCTGGCAGGGTCATTGGGAGGCATGGGCCCATGACCATCCCCAAACTGTCCCTAAAAGGAAACAACTGGAAACAGCATGGCCTAGTGGAAAAAACATAGGCCTGAGAGACAGAGAACCAGGGTTCTAATCCTGGTTCCTCCCCCCATCTGCTGTGTGACTTTGGGCAAGTCACTTAACTTCTTTGTGCCTCAGTTCCCTCATCTGTAAAATGGGGATTAAGACTGTGAACCCTATGTGGGAGAGGGACTGAGTTCAACCTATCTTGTATCTACCCTAGTGCTCAGTACAGTTCCTGGTACATAGTAAGCACTTAACAGATATCATTTGTTATTATTTGTTATTTATTATTATCATTTGTTATTTATTATTATAAATGCCATTATTATTATCATTTTAAAACAATTAAAAGATACATCCAATCCCAAAATGCCCAAATCTTGCTTTTCTCCTTTACTGAGCTGAATTACAACTAGAAGAGCTAGTGGCACATCATTAGGCAGCAAACAAACCAGGAATCATAATAGTATTTATTAACCCCTTACTATCTGCCAAGTGTCAGGTTGGATACAACATAATCAGACTGGACCCAGCCCCTGTGCCACACAGGGCTCAGAATTGAAGAGAAAGGGAGAACAGGTATTTCATCCCCATTTTACAGATGAGGAAATGGAAGAGCAGAGAAGTGAGGTGTTTTACATAATAATAACAATAATGATGGCATTTGTTAAGCGCTCACTATGTGCCAAGCATTGTTCTAAGCACTAGGGTGGATACAAAGTTATCAGGTTGTCCCGTGTGGGGCTCACAGTCTTAGTCCCCATTTTACAGATGAGGTAACAGGGGCACAGGAAAGTTAAGTGACTTGCCCAAAGTCACACAGCTGACAAGTGGCAGAGCCGGGATTCGAACCCACGGCTGCTGACTCCCAAACCCACGTTCTTTCCACTAAGCCACACAGAGCAGCCCAGTAGCAGAGTTAGGATTAGAACCCAGGTCTCCTGACTCCCAGTTCTCTACTCCTTCCACTGGCAGAATTAATAAGATATAAGCAATGCCAGAGTAAGGCAGACAGATGGCTCAGTCAGCCCACTGTCCTGCCCTCAGTAGTGGTACAGGGTACTTGAGGAACTGTGGACTGGTTGCCCTCCTTTTCAGCTTAGCACTGTCAAGGGTTTTTTTCATCTGCATGGACTCACATGCATTCTTCTCCTTGTAGTTTACATTTCCCACTTCACATTTTACAGTGGTCAAGAAGTTAGTTGTATTCTTGGGAGATTTCACTTTCGTTTTACAGTAGAGGAAACCGAAACACACCAAGATTAAGGATCTTGTCCAAGGTCACAGAGGGAGCTAGTGGCAGAAAGCCAGATTCTTGGTCGTCTTCAAAATTCCCTTTGAGAATCCAAAGGTCTAGCGCACGTATTGAACATCTTCCCTTAAGCCTCCTCTCCCCTCTTAACATGCTGTAAATAATCACTTAGCAGTGACATGTTCAATCCATTCCCACTGAGAAAGTGATGTGAACCCAGAGATGGCCTTGGGGAAATGGGATGGGCTTTCTCACCATTGAGAACAGGCTCTTGGTGGGAAAATCTCCAGAAGATCATGAGCTTAACCTCCCAGCCCCTACCGCCATATTCAGAAGGTCATGTGCACAAACCCCGCTTCCCCTGCCATATTTAGTTTGTCACCAAATCCTATTGTTTTTTTCTGCAAAGCATTTCTTAAAATCACATGTCTTCCAAGAGGCCTTCCCTGACTAAGACCTCATTCCCCCCCCCCCTCCACCCTGATCTTGGTATCACCTGTGCACTTGGCTATGTACCCCTTAATCAATCAATCAATCAGTGGTATTTATTGGGCACTTACTTGGCAGAGTACTGTACTAAGTACTTGGGAGAATAAAATGCAGCAGAGTTAATAAAAAAAGTTCCCTGTCCACATCGAGCTTTTAGCACTTTGATACTCACCCTAGCCCCACAGCGCTTTTGTATATAAGAACAATAATAATAATATTGGCATTCATCAAACATTTACTACGTGTCAAGCAGTATACTAAACGCTGAGGAAATATACAAGATAATCAGGTCCCATATGGGGCTCACAGTCCAAGTAGGAAGTAGAAGAGGTATTGCATCCCCATTTTGCAGTTGGAGGAACTGAAGCACAGAGAAATTAAGTGATTTGCCCAAAATAGTGAAGCTAGGATTAGAACCCAGGGCCTCTGACTTCCAGGTCCAAATTCTTTCCACTAGGCCAGACTGCTTCTTAATCCTTATACCTTACTTCTTTAACCTACTTTAGCCTTAAACTTTACCATTTCCCCTATCTGTAATGTATTTAAATGTCTGCCTCCCACTGTAGACCATAATCTCCTTGTGGGCAGGGATCACGTCAACCAACTCTTTTGTATTGTATTTTCCCAAGCGCTTAGCACAGTGCTCTGCACAAAGTAAAAACAAACAGCAGACAAGGAGCCAGGATTAGAACACCTTTTGTCTTCCAAATGTGCAGGGTTTCTGCACGATCATTCATTCATTCATTCATTCATATTTATTGAGCGCTAACTGTGTGCAGAGCACTGGACTAAGCGCTTGGGAAGTACAAGTTGGCAACATATAGAGACGGTCCCTACCCAACAGTGGGCTCACAGTCTGGAAGGGGGAAACAGACAACAACACATATTAACCAAATAGAATAAGTATGTACAAGTAAAATAGAATAATAAATACGTACAAACATATATACAGGTGCTGTGGGGAGAGGAAGGAGGTAAGGCGGGGGCCCAGTCATTCATTCATTCACAATCCTGGCTGAATGATTTGCCTCTGCCTCCTGTATTTATAATAACAGTCTCTTGCCTTCCTCTTGAAGTTAGATTGGATTCTTAGGTCAGTGAGTGCTCTGAATCTTCAGGGGTGAGCAGGAGTGGTAGTTTTGCTTATTCCATAATACTCCTCACGTGTCAAAATGAAGATTTTAGTCTTGTTTTCCTTAGTATCAGACATCAAGCGCTTAGTACAGTGCTCGGTACACAGTAAGCGCTCAACAAATACGATTGAATGAATCGAGGTGGGGCCTACACAGGCAAGGGGAAGTGGAATGTTTGATTTGGATTATTTACAGTGCTCACCTCTCCTCTCTACTGTGCCTTGGTGACGAGATTGAAATATGTCACCCCTTTAATGGATTAAGTGTTTGATTTACTCGAGTCCCATTGAATTCCTGGACGGGAAAGCTCCTGGATTCCCCCTTCTATTTGTAAGCTCCTTGTGGGCATGGAGCGTGTCTACCAGCTTTCTGGTATTGTACAACAAGTGCTTGGTAGAGTGCTCTGCACACAGTAAAGGCTTGATAAATACTATTGATTGATGTGATGGGCTTTACAGGAATGTCACAAGCAGGTACCTCCTGGTGCCTGGGAAAGATTTGCCATGGAAGGGCTTGAGAGCTTGAGTGAACATTGACCGGCAGACTGTTTGGCTTTTTTCTTTGTCATGTCAGAGACACACAGGGAAGCAGCATAGCCTAGTGAAAAGAGTGCAGGTCTGGAGTCAGGGGACTTCTCCATTCATTCACTCATTCATTCAATCGTATTTATTGAGTGCTTACTGTGTGCAGAGCACTGTACTAAGCGCTTGGGAAGTACAAGCTGGCAACATATAGAGACGGTCCCTACCCAACAGCGGGCTCAGTCTAGAACGGGGAGACAGACAACAAAACAAAACATATTAGCAAAATAAAATAAATAGAATAGTAAATTGCTCTGTGACTTTGGGCAAGTTATTTAACTTCTCTGTACCTCAGTTCCCTCACCTGCAAAATGGAGATCCAACATCTGTTCTCCCACCAATTCAGACTGTGAGCCCCATGTGAAGACTTGATTATCTTTTATCTATCCCAGCACTTAGTACTGTACTTGTCACCTAGTAAGTATTGAACAAATACTATTATTATTACTTTTAATATTAATAATCATAAATACCCACCGCTTGAGATGGTGGAAATAAATTTCATGTCTCCATGCCAGGAAAAGGGGCTTCATCATCCTGAACCTTATGAATCTCAGGAGTATAGACCCATTTTTCCAAAGGAACTTGGCTAATAAAGCAACAGGACATGGAAATTCAGATGGAAAATTCCTAATAGTAATATAGCAAAGAATTAATTCAACAACTGATCTTACAATGGAATGTCTAAAAATGAGTGACAAACTAGCGCGTGTGATTATATATATATATCCCCCTATATATGTCTCTATAGATATATATAGATTTCAACCAGTGGCATCTTCTTTGAGTAAATGCACATATATAGACGCAGCGTGGCTCAGTGGAGAGAGCATGGGCTTGGGAGACAGAGGTCATGGGCTCTAATCCTGGCTCTGCCACATGTCTGCTGTGTGACCTAGGGCAAGTCACTTAACTTCCCTGAGCCTCAGTTACCTCATCTGTAAAATGGGGATTAAAACTGTGAGCCCGCCATGGGACAACCTAATCACCTTGTAACCTCCCCAGTGCTTAGAACAGTGCTTTGCACATGGTAAGCACTTAACAAATACCATTATTATTATTATTATTATCTTTGAGTAAATGCACATATATTGAAGCAGCGTGGCTCAATGGAAAGAGCATGGGCTTGGGAGTCAGAGGTCATGGGTTCTAATCCCGGCTCTGCCACATGTCTTCAGTGTGACCTTCGGCAAGTCACTTAACTTCTCTGAGCCTCAGTTACCTCATCTGTAAAATGGGGATTAAAACTGTGAGCCCGCCATGGGACAACCTAATCACCTTGTAACCTC
Source organism: Tachyglossus aculeatus (assembly GCF_015852505.1). Classification (NCBI taxonomy): domain Eukaryota; kingdom Metazoa; phylum Chordata; class Mammalia; order Monotremata; family Tachyglossidae; genus Tachyglossus; species Tachyglossus aculeatus. The sequence goes on along the minus strand of NC_052072.1, from coordinate 14,320,992 downwards.
CCCAATGCTTAGAACAGTGCTTTGCACATAGTAAGTGCTTAACAAATACCATTATTATTATTATTATTATTATTATTATTATTATTATTATCTTCTTTGAGTAAATGCACATATATAGAAGCAGCGTGGCTCAGTGGAAAGAGCATGGGCTTGGGAGTCAGAGGTCATGGGTTCTAATCCCAGCTCTGCCACATGTTTTCTGTGTGACCTTGGGAAAGTCACTTAACTTCTCTGAGCCTCAGTTACCTCATCTGTAAAATGGGGATTAAGACTGTAAACCCCACGTGGGACAACCTGATCACCTTGTATCCCCCCAGCGCTTAGAACAGTGCTTCGCATGTAATAAGCGCTTAACAAATGCCATCATCATTATTATTACTATATAGTTATCTTTCCTAGTAGAAGAAGATGTCACTGACGATGAAATTCATCTAGGCGTGACAGAAAAGGTCAATACGGACCCAATCCTGATCTCATAGTTCCCACAAAGGTGGTTGACTGTTGTGCAGACATATTTGTTGTTTGGAGACCCCGGGGCTGGTTTTGTTTCTGCTTCTTTGTCTCAAGGCCAGCATGAAGCTTCTTCTTGAGAAGAGAAGCTTCTTTTTTGATCATAGTGTGTCAGCCTGGTGTCTCTTGCTTCAGTTGACCTCCAGCACCGTCCGAGGCCTCGTTGTACTGTATCCTTGAAACCTAAAGCCCCCGCTCAGGAAGGCACACAAATGGTGGGAAACCGTTTCGCCGAAATGTTCATTCAATCCTATTTATTAAGCGCTTGCTGTGTGCGAAGCATTGCACTGAGCGCTTGGGAAAGTACAATATGAATAGCCAGGAATTATAGGCTGATGACAAACCTGAAGAAAACCAGCCTGCATCAGGGAAGCCACAAATGTAACAACAAAATCTGTAAAGGCAATAGAGGTTTAAATGCTGTCATTGGACTCTCTTATCTAAGCAGGAGACTGACCAATGATGTGAAGATGGACAAGGAAGAAGAAAACTGAATTAAGAAGACAGGCACATCCTTTGGGAGATAGTCAAATAGAGTGTAGTAGCAGAGTGGTAATTAGGCTGCAGACTAAACTAAGGGCCTACAGAGCTGTAGTGGATAGAGCACAGGCTTGGGAATCAGACGGTCATGGGTTCTAGTCCTGCCTCTGCCACTGGTCCGTCACTTTGGCAAGTCATTTATCTTCTCTGTGCCTCAGTTACCTCATCTGTAAAATGGGGATTAAGACTGTGAGCCCCATGTGGGAACGGGACTGTCTCCAACCTGATTACCTTGTGCTTAGAATAGTGCTTGGCACATAGTAAGCGCGTAACAAATATCATTATTATCATTATCGTCACTGTCATGATCAATTGTGTTTATTGATAGGTACTGAGTGTAGACCCCCATAATAATAATGATGGTATTTGTTAAGTGCTTACTATGTGCAAAGCACTGTTCTAAGCGCTGGGGAAGTTGCAAGGTGATCAGGTTGTCCAATGGAGGGCCTCACAATTTTAATACCCATTTTACAGATGAGGTAACTGAGGCACAAAGAAGTTAAATGACTTGCCCAAAGTCACACAGCTGACAGTTGGCGGAGCAGGGATTTGAACCCATGACCTCCAACTCCAAAGCCCGGGTTCTTTCCACTGAGCCACGCTGCTCCATACTAAAAGCTTGGGAGACTACAATAGAATTAACTGCCGTGATCCTTCCTCTCAAGGAGTTTACAGTCTAGGGAACCTTCTCCATAATAATAATAATAATAATTATGGTATTTGTTGAGCGCTTACTATGTGCCAAGCACTTTTCTCAATGCTGAGTTAGACACAACGTAATCAGGTTGTCGCATGTGGGGCTCACAGTCTTAATCCCCATTTTACCCATGAGGTAACTTAGACATAGAAAAGTTAAGTGGCTTGCCCAAGGTCACACAGCGGACAAGTGGCACAGGAGGGATTAGAACCTATGACCTTCTGACTTCCAAGCCCATGCTCTATTTTCTACACAGGGAGGAGGTTGCTGCATGGGGATAGCTCAGAAAGGAGTGTAAATGAAGCAAGTCATTAAAGTTGGATCCCACATTCTGGCCACCCCCAGTAACTCTGGAAATGCAACCTTGGAGAGAAAGGTTAAATTGTCCAAGTGGCTTCAGAGGTTGCAGCCCAGGGCCCTACATTTAGGAGGGGCTCACTATATAAACTGTAAATGATCTCCAACTAATAATTTATTCTACAACAAATAAAAAGTAGTATGTACCTTTGTGAGCCTGGAGGTTTAATAGTTCAGGCAAAAAGATTGAATATGGTATAAAGGGGCCTCCCAAGCTTGGAAGCCCCCAGGCTCCCATGAAAATGAATCTGCAATCAATCGATCAATCATATTTATTGAGTGCTTACTATGTGCAGAGCAGTGTACTGAGCACTTGGGAGGGAACAATATAACAGAGTTGGTAGACATTGAGGTCACATCTCCTCCAAGAGGTCTTCTCAGACTAAGCCCCACTTTTCCTCATCTCCCACTCCCTTCTGCATCACCCTGACGTACTCCCTTTTCTCTTCCCCCCCACAACCCTGCAGTACTTATGTACATATCTGTCATTTTATTTATTTGTATTTATATCTGCCTCCCCCCCCCCACTAGATTGTAAGCTCGTTGTGTGCAGGGAATGTCACTGTTTATTGCTGTATTGTACTTTCCCAAGTGCTTAGTACAGTGCTCTGCACACAGTCTTAGAGAAGCAGCATGGCTCTGTGGAAAAAGCCTGGGCTTGGGAGTCAGCGGTCGTGGGTTCTAATCCCGGCTCTGCCACCTGTCAGCTGTGTGACTTTGGGCAAGTCACTTAGCTTTTCTGTGCCTCAGTCACCTCATCTGTAAAATGGGAATTAAGACTGTGAACCCCCTCTGGGAAAACCTGATCACCTTGTATGTCCCCTAGTGCTTAGAACAGTGCTTCACACACAATAAGTACTTAACAAATACCATCATTGTTATTATTATTACAGTAGGTGCTCAATAAATATGATTGAATGGTTGGTTGGTTGGTTGAATGAATGAATGAATGAATGAATGAACCCACAACGAGCTTACAGTCTAGCTGAACCTATTTCCAGGGTCTCTCCCAGAAGTTGAAGCACAAAGTAGGGTTTGCATTGTACCAATCAGTCAGTTGTATTTATTGAGCACTTACTATGTGCAGAGCACTGCTCTAAGCACTTGGGAGAGTAAAATGTAACAATATAGCAGACACATTCCCTGCCCACAACGAGCTTACAGTCTAGAGGGGGAAACAGATATTGATATAAGTAAATACCACATCCTTCCCCTCTTTCCTTTCCCTTCCCAGGGAGTTTGGGCCTTTCAAGAGAGGACCTTGGGTGGGCAGAGGGGTCTTGGTTCAGATTGGACCCTTAGACTCACCAACCATAAAACAACATGAATCAGTGGGCACTCTGGAACCAGCCTGGACCCCAGTAGTCCTCAGGATTGGGTCTAACCCAGGGCAGGTCTGAACCACTTTCTTGACCCTCACCGGCTCTGATTGGTTTGGACCCATGAGCATTGGCCGGCTCAAACAGGATTGACCCCAATATAATGACCTGAACGGCCGTTTTACTCTACATTTGGCTCCTTTTTACTCAAGAACTTGAAGCAAAGTTCCTCTTGTCAAATTAACTCCAGTTTTTGGTTTTTTTTTTTTGCTTGTTGTGCTTTTGTTTATTTTGTGTAAGAAATTCCAAAAGGTCAGAGCTAAACAGGATAGGTGGACACGGGAGGAAAACCTTCGAGCTTTTCTCCTTGTTCCTCCGAACAATGTGTGTTCAACTACAATTCACAATGTCCTTATCTTCCTTCATCCCCACTCTCAGTTAAAGGTAGGAAGGAGAGCCAAAGCTAGCTGTTTTTCTACAGAAAAAAAGACACATTCTGTGAGAGATTTGGGGTGGTTTGGGTGAAGTCCAAGTGCTTTAGTACAGTACTCTGCACACAGTAAGTGCTCAACACCATTGATGATGGGACAGAGTTTTCTAACCGGTGTGTTGTGGCATAACAGGGAAGGTGGCTTTGGGAGCTCTCGAGTGGAGTATTCATTTTGAAGGTGATGACCAACTGGGCACAGAGATTCTAGGGGGAAGGGTTTTGAGGGGGAAGGGTTTGTAGAAGACAATGAGCCAGAGAGGAGAGCAATAGACAGGGAGACAAGCGGTCACTCTGGCAGGACTGCAAAAGATCTCCAGCCAGGCCTCAGAGTCTGGCAGCAGTAAGCGGGAGTCAATCAATCGTATTTATTGAGCGCTTACTGTGTGCAGAGCCCTGTACTAAGGGCTTAGGAGAGTACAGTATAACAGAGTTGGTAGATACATTCCTTGCCCACAGTGAGTTTACAATCTAGAGGGAGAGGCAGACTTTAATATAAATATATATAAATTATGGATATATACATAAGTGCTGTGGGGCTAGAGGCAGGGTGAATAAAGGGTGAAAATCCAAGTACAAGGGTGACACAGAAGGGAATGGGAGAAAGGGAAATGAGGACTTAGTTGGGGAAGGCCTCTTGGAGGAGACGTGTTTTTAATAAGACTCTGAAGGAGGGGGGAGAGATCGTCTGTCAGGTATGAAGGGTGAAGGTATTCCAGGAAAAAGGCAGGATGTGGTCAAGAAATGGGTGGTGAGATGGGCGATATCGAGGTGGGCATTAAAGGAACAAAGTGTGGGTCGTAGAAGGAAATCAGGGATGTAAGGTAGAAAGAGTTAAGATGATTGAGTGCTTTAAAGCCTATTGTAAGGAGTTTCTGTTTGATGTCAGAGGTCGTGGGTTCTAATCCTGGCCCCACCACTTGTCATCTGTGTGACTTTGGGCAAGTCACTTAATTTCTCTGTGCCTCAGTTACCTCATCTGTAAAATGGGGATTAAGACTGTGAGCCCCACGTGGGACAACCTGATTACCTTGTATCTACCCCGGCGCTTAAAACAGTGCTTGGCACATAGTAAGCGCTTAACAAATACCATCATTATTATTATTATTATGAGGAGGTGGTTGGGCAACCACTGGAGGTTCTTGAGGAGTGGGGAAACATGGCCTGAATGTTTTTGTAGAAAAATAGTCCGGGCAGCGGAGTGGAGTATGAAATTGAGTTGAGAGAGACAGGAGGGAGGGAGATCAGCAAAGAGGCTGATGCGGTAATCAAGGCCGGATAGGATAAGTGCTTGGATTAATGTGGTACAGTTTGGATGGAGAGGAATGGGCAGATTTTAGTGATGTTGTGAAGGTTGAACCGATAGCATTTGGTGACAGATTGAATATGTGGTTGGAATGAGAGAGATGAACCGAGTATAATGCCAAAGTTACCTTCTAAGTGATCTCATCTGTAAAATGGGGGTTAAGGCTGTGAGCCCCATGTGGGATATGGACTGTGTCCAACCTGAGTACGGTGCCTGGCACACAGTAAATGTTTAACTAATACCATTGAAAAAACAAACAAAAACCAACCAAATAACTTGGAGCCTGAATGATTCGATTTGGACTGTCTACACATCAAATTAACTAGATAATTAGCAGATCTCGATTTACTTGGGTAATGAGTAGGCAAGGCCTGATCGAAAGGCCAAATCCACCCTCGCGGCTGGTCAATAGACAAGGCGCACCGGCAGTTTCTAATCCCAGTACCTCCTTCCCTTCCCCACAGCACCTGTATATATGTATATATGTTTGTACATATTTATTACTCTATTTATTTATTTATTTATTTATTTATTTTACCTGTACATATCTTTTCTATTTATTTTATTTTGTTAGTATGTTTGGTTTTGTTCTCTGTCTCCCCCTTTTAGACTGTGAGCCCACTGTTGGGTAGGGACTGTCTTTATATGTTGCCAACTTGTACTTCCCAAGCGCTTAGTACAGTGCTCTGCACACAGTAAGCGCTCAATAAATATGATTGATTGATTGATTGATTGATCAAATAATCAATCACCCAATCAATCCATGGTATTTTTTTGAGAGCTTCAGCATCAGCTGTGCGACTTTGGGCAAGTCACTTCACTTCTCTGTGCCTCAGTTACCTCATCTGTAAAGTGGGGATTAAAACCGTGAGCCCCCCGTGGGACAACCTGATCGCCTTGTAACCTCCCCAGTGCTTAGAACAGTGCTTTGCACATAGTAAGCGCTTAACAAATGACATCATTACTATTACTATTACAGTCCAAAAGAATTAGCAGACAGGTTCCTTGCCCATAATGAGTTTAGAGTTTAGAGGTTCAATCAATGGCATTTACTGAGTGCTTACTGTGTGTAGAATGCTGTTCCCTGCCTCTTGTGTGACCTTAGGCAAGGCACTTAACTTCTTTGTACCTCAGTTTTCTCTCCTGTAAAATGGGGATTCGATACCTGTTCTTCCTCCCAGTTAGACTGTGAGCCCCTTGTGGGACAGGGACTGGTTCCGACCCAATTATCTTGTAGAGAAGCAGCTTGGCCTAGTGGGATCACCATGGGCTTGGGAGTCAGAAGGTCATGGATTCTAATCCTGCCTCAACCACGTGCCTGCTGTGTGACCTTGGGCAAGTCACTTCACTTCTCTGGGCCTCAGATGCCTCATCTGTAAAATGGGGATTAAGACTGTGAACGTTACGTGGGACAGGGCCTTTGTCCAACCCAAGCATTTAGAACTGTGCCTGGAATATAGTAAGTGCCTAACAAATGCCATAATTATCATGATTATTAATCAATCAATCAATCGTATTTATTGAGCACTTACTGTGTGCAGAGCACTGTACTAAGCGCTTGGGAAGTACAAGTTGGCAACATATAGAGATGGTCCCTACCCAACAGTGGGCTCACAGTCTAGAAGGGGGAGACAGAGAACAAAACAAAACATATTAACAAAATAAAATAAATAGAATAAATATATACAAGTAAAATAAATGGAGTAATAAATACGTGCAAATATATATACATATATACAGGTGCTGTGGGGAAGGGAAGGAGGTAAGGTGGGGGATGGAGAGGGGAAGGAGGGGGAGAGGAAGGAGTGGGAGAGGAAGGAGGGGGCTCAGTCTGGGAAGGCCTCCCGGAGGAGGTGAGCTCTCAGTAGGGCCCTGAAGGGAGGAAGAGAGCTAGCTTGGCGGATGTGGGGATGGAGGCCATTCCAGGTCCTGGGGGATGACGTGGGCCGGGGGTCGATGGCGGGACAGGCGAGAACGAGGTACGGTGAGGAGATTAGCGGCGGAGGAGCGGAGGGTGCGGGCTGGGCTGGAGAAGGAGAGAAGGGAGGTGAGGTAGGAGGGGACGAGGTGATGGACAGCCTTGAAGCCCAGGGTGAGGAGTTTCTGCCTGATGCGTAGGTTGATTGGTAGCCACTGGAGATTTTTGAGGAGGGGAGTAACATGCCCAGAGCGTTTCTGGACAAAGACAACCCGGGCAGCGGCGTGAAGTATGGATTGAAGTGGAGAGAGACACGAGGATGGGAGATCAGAGAGAAGGCTGGTGCAGTAGTCCAGACGGGATAGGATGAGAGACTGAACGAGCAGGGTAGCATTTGGATGGAGAGGAAAGGGCGGATCTTGGCAATGTTGCGGAGCTGAGGCCGGCAGGTTTTGGTGACAGCTTGGATGTGAGGGGAGAACGAGAGAGCGGAGTCGAGGATGACACCAAGGTTGCGGGCTTGTGAGACGGGAAGGATGGTAGTGCCGTCAACAGAGATGGGAAAGTCAGGGAGAGGGCAGGGTTTGGGAGGGAAGACAAAGCGTTCAGTCTTGGACATGTTGAGTTTTAGGTTGCGGGCAGACATCCAGATGGAGATGTCCTGAAGGCACGAGGAGATGCGAGCCTGGAGAGAGGGGGAGAGAGCAGGGGCAGAGATGGAGATCTGGGTGTCATCAGCGTAGAGATGATAGTTGAAGCCGTGGGAGCGAATGAGGTCACCAAGGGAGTGAGTGTAGATCGAGAACAGAAGGTGTCTCAGTTACCTCATCTGTAAAGTGGGGATTAAGACTGTGAACCTTACTTGGGACAGGGACTGTGTCCCTGCTTAGAACAGTGCCTGGCACATAGTAAGCACTTAACAAATGCCATAATGATCATTATTATTATTATTCTGTGTCTCAATTACCTCACCTGTAAAATGGGGATTAAGATGAGCCCCACATGGGACCAACCCGATTTGCTTGTATCCGCCCCAGTGCTTAATACAGTGCCTGGCACATTGTAAGTACTTAACAAATACCCTAATAATAATTATTATTATTACAGTGCCCGGCCCATAGTAAGCGCTTTACAAATACCATAATAATAATAATTATTATTATTACAGTGCCCGGCCCATAGTAAGCGCTTTACAAATACCATAATAATAATTATTATTGGGGAAGCAGCGTGGCTCAGGGGAAAGAGCCTGGGCTTGGGAGTCAGAGGTTATGGGTTCTAATCCCAACCCTGCCACTTCTCGGCTGTGTGACTTTGGGCAAGTCACTTAACTTCTCTGGGCCTCAGTTCCCTCATCTGAAAAATGGTGATTAAAATTGTGAGCCCCACGTTGGACAACCTTGATTACCCTGTATCCCCCCAGAGCTTAGAACAGTGCGTGGCACATAGTAAGCGCTTAACAAATACCAATGTTATCATTATTATTATTAATATTATTACAGTGCCTGGCCCATAGTAAGCGCTTAACAAATACCATTGGCATTGTATCAACTCTAGCGCTTGGAGCTTTTATTCATTCAATCGTATATATTGAGTGCTTACTGTGTGCAGAGCACTGTACTAAGCGCTTGGGAAGTACAAGTTGGCAACATATAGAGATGGTCGCTACCCAACAGCGGGCTCACAGTTATGTGTTAATTGTTTTATCTTTCATGGATCAGTGGAAAGAGCACGGGCTATGGAGTCAGTGGTCATGGATTCAAATCCCGGCTCCGCCAGTTGTCAGCTGTGTGACTTTGGGCAAGTCACTTCACTTCTCTGTACCTCAGTTACCTCATCTGTAAAATGGGGATTGACTGTGAGCCCCCCGTGGGACAACCTGATCACCTTGTAACCTCTCCAGCGTTTAGAACCATGCTTTGCACATAGTAAGTGCTTAACAAATGCAATTATTATTATTATTATTATTATTAAATACCCTAGTAATAATAATTTTTATTACAGTGCCCGGCCCATAGTAAACTCCTTACAAATACCATAATAATAATTATTATTATTACAGTGCCTGGCCCATAGTAAGTGCTTTACAAATATCATCATCATCATCATAATTATTATTACAGTGCCTGGCCCATAGTAAGCGATTTACAAATACCATAATAATAATTATTATTATTACAGAGCCTGGCCCATAGGAAGTACTTTACAAATGCCATAATAATAATTATTATTATTACAGTGCCTGGCCCATGGGAAGTGCTTAACAAATACCATCGGCATTTTATCAACTTTAGCGCTTGGAACTTTTATTGTTTTATTTATCATCATCATTATTATTAGAGAAGCAGTGTGGCTCAATGGCAAAAGCACAGGCTTTGGAGTCAGAGGTTGTGGGTTCAAATTCTGCCTCCACCACTTGTCAGCTGTGTGACTTCGGGCAAGTCACTTAACTTCTCTGGGCCTCAGTTCCCTCATCTGTAAAATGGGGATGAAGACTGTGAGCCCCACGTGGGACAACCTGATTACCTTGTATCTACCCCAGCACTTAGAATAGTGCTTTGCACATAGAAAGCGCTTAACAAGTACAAGCATTATTATTATTAATAATAATAATAATAATAATAAATACCCTAATAATAATTATTTTATTACAGTGCCCGGCCCATAGTAAGCAGTTTACAAGTACCATAATAATAATTATTATTATTATGGTGTCTGGCCCATAGGAAGCGCTTAACAAATACCACTGGCATTGTAACAACTTTAGCGCTTGGAAATTTTATTGTTTTATTTATCATTATTATCATTATTATTAATATTATTCCAGGTTAAGATGAACTTCATGTATATGTTTGTATGAATTTATTACTCTATTTATTTATTTATTTTATTTGTGCATATTTATTCTATTTATTTTATTTTGTTAATATGTTTTGTTTTGTTGTCTGTCTCCCCCTTCTAGATTGTGAGCCCGCTGTTGGGTAGGGACCATCTCTAGATGTTGCCAACTTGGACTTCCCAAGTGCTTAGTCCAGTGCTCTGCACACAGTAAGTGCTCAATAAATACGATCGAATGAATGAATGAAAGTCATCAGAATAAATAGAAGTACAGCTAGATGCCCATCATTGACAAAATAAATAGATTTATTTGTACATATTCTATTTATTTTATTCTGTTAATATGTTTTGTTGTCTGTCTCCCCCTTCTAGACTGTGAGCCCGCTGTTGGGTAGGGACCGGCTCTAGATGTGGCCAACTTGGACTTCCCAAGCGCTTAGTACAGTGTTCTGCACACAGTAAGCGCTCAATTAATACGATTGAATGAATGAATGAGAGTCATCAGAATCAATAGAAGTAAAGCTAGATGCACATCATTGACAAAATAAATAGATTTATTTGTACCTATTCTATTTATTTTATTTTGTTAATATGTTTTGTTGTCTGTCTCCCCCTTCTAGACTGTGAGCCCGCTCTTGGGTAGGGGCCGTCTCTCTATGTTGCCAACTTGGACTTCCCAAGCGCTTAGTACAGTGCTCTGCACAAAGTAAGCGAACAATAAATACGACTGATTGATTGATCATTGACAAAATAGATTTATTTGTACATAGTCTATTTTATTTTGTTAATATGTTTTGCTGTCTGTCTCCCCCTTCTAGACTGCGAGCCCGCTGTTAGGTAGGGGCCGTCTCTCTATGTGGCCAACTTGGACTTCCCCAGCGCTTAGTACAGTGCTCTGCACAAAGTAAGTGCTCAATAAATACGACTGATTGATTGATCATTGACAAAATAAATATATTTATTTGTACATAGTCTATTTATTTTATTCTGTTAATATGTTTTATTGTCTGTCTCCCCCTTCTAGACTGTGAGCCCACTGTCGGGTAGGGGCCGTCTCTCTATGTGGCCAACTTGGACTTCCCAAGCGCTTAGTACAGTGCTCTGCACAAAGTAAGCGCTCAATAAATACGATTGATTGATTGACCATTGACAAAATAAATAGATTTATTTGTACATAGTCTATTTATTTTATTTTGTTAATATGTTTTGTTGTCTGTCTCCCCCTTCTAGACTGTGAGCCTGCTGTTGGGTAGGGGCCGTCTCTCTATGTGGCCAACTTGGACTTCCCAAACGCTTAGTACAGTGCTCTGCACAAAGTAAGCGATCAATAAATACGACTGATTGATTGATCATTGACAAAATAGATTTATTTGTACATAGTCTATTTTATTTTGTTAATATGTTTTGCTGTCTGTCTCCCCCTTCTAGACTGCGAGCCCGCTGTTAGGTAGGGGCCGTCTCTCTATGTGGCCAACTTGGACTTCCCCAGCGCTTAGTACAGTGCTCTGCACAAAGTAAGTGCTCAATAAATACGACTGATTGATTGATCATTGACAAAATAAATATATTTATTTGTACATAGTCTATTTATTTTATTCTGTTAATATGTTTTATTGTCTGTCTCCCCCTTCTAGACTGTGAGCCCGCTGTCGGGTAGGGGCCGCCTCTCTATGTGGCCAACTTGGACTTCCCAAGCGCTTAGTACAGTGCTCTGCACACAGTAAGCGCTCAATAAATACGACTGATTGATTGATCATTGACAAAATAGATTTATTTGTACATAGTCTATTTTATTTTGTTAATATGTTTTGCTGTCTGTCTCCCCCTTCTAGACTGCGAGCCCGCTGTTAGGTAGGGGCCGTCTCTCTATGTGGCCAACTTGGACTTCCCCAGCGCTTAGTACAGTGCTCTGCACAAAGTAAGTGCTCAATAAATACGACTGATTGATTGATCATTGACAAAATAAATATATTTATTTGTACATAGTCTATTTATTTTATTCTGTTAATATGTTTTGTTGTCTGTCTCCCCCTTCTAGACTGTGAGCCCGCTGTCGGGTAGGGGCCGCCTCTCTATGTGGCCAACTTGGACTTCCCAAGCGCTTAGTACAGTGCTCTGCACACAGTAAGCGCTCAATAAATACGATTGATTGATTGATCATTGACAAAATAGATTTATTTGTACCTAGTCTATTTTATTTTGTTAATATGTTTTGTTGTCTGTCTCCCCCTTCTAGACTGTGGGCCCGCTGTTGGGTAGGGACCGTCTATGTGGCCAACTTGGACTTCCCAAGCGCTTAGTACAGTGCTCTGCACACAGTAAGCGCTCAATAAACACGATTGAATGAATGAATACACCGCTTCCCTAGAAAGCCCCCGGTTTAGCGCTCTTCTCCTCAGACGGGAGCGTTAGAGCGGGGGAAAAAGGGGCGTGGCCTCACGGCCGCCAATACGAAAGCTCCTGAGTCACCGCCGACTCCTCCGCGGAGCCTCGATCATGCCCCCTCCCCTTTGACAACAGGGGAGGGGGGCGGGGCTCGAGCATCCGGCCGCTTCTCGTCGCCCCCCCCCCGCCCGGAAGAACGGCGCAGGTCCCGCCCTTTTCGCCCCTCGACCAATAGCGATCCAGGCGCGTCACCGGCCTTGCCCAATCAGGCCCTCCGGGCGCGGGAGTAGCCAATAGGAGGGGCGGGGCGGCGCCTGCGCGGTGGGAGCGGGCCGCGCGCGGGGCGTCGGGTGCCGGCCTGAGGGGGGACGTCGTCGGGCGGTGGGGTGTCGGCGGCGCCGTTGGTTCCCGGGCCTCGTGCTGCCCCGCGCCATGTTCCTCACCCGCTCCGAGTACGACAGGTAAGTGCGCCGGGACGGGAGGACAACGGGGGGCCCCCCCGCAGGGCGGGGGACGGGCACGCGCACGGACGCACGGGCACGCGCACGCCGGGCCCCGCGCGACCTGCTGAGTCACCGCCGCCGCCTCGACCCCCACCCCATTCATTCATTCATTCATTTGAAGGGGAGGGAGAGACAATTGTTCTCCCTCCCCTTCAAAGCCTTAGTGAGGGCACATCTCCAAGAGACCTTCCCAAATTAGGCCCTCGTATTCCTTTTCTCCCACTCTCTTCTGCGTCTCCCGTCTCCCGGGCTTGCTCCCTTTTGTTCTTCCCCACTCCCGACCCCACAGCACTTATGTACATATCTATAATTAATTTATTTGTCATGAGGTCTGTCTCCCCACTCTAGGCTGTAAGCTCGTTGTGGACAAGAAATGTCTGCTTATTGTTGTGTTGTACTTTCCCAAGCGCTAAGTACAGTGATCTGCTTCCCCTCCCCACAGTACCTGTATATATGTATATATGTCTGTACATATTTATTACTCTATTCATATTTATTCTATTTATTTTATTTTGTTAGTATGTTTTATTTTGTTGTCCGTCTCCCCCTTCTAGACTGTGAGCCTGCTGTCGGGTAGGGACCGTCTCTATGTGTTGCCGACTTGTACTTCCCAAGCGCTTAGTACAGCGCTCTGCACACAGTAAGCGCTCAATAAATACGATTGAATGAATGAATGAATTCATTCATTCAGTCGTATTGATTGAGCGCCTACTACGTGCAGAGCACTGGACTAAGCGCCGGGGAACTAGAAGTTGGCAGCAGCCTTCCCTGTATATATATGTACATACGTCTGTATACATCTATTACTCTTATTTTACTTGTACATCATAATAGCAGCAGCGTGGCTCGGCGGAAAGGGCACGGGCTTTGGAGTCAGAGGTCATGGGTTCAAATCCCGACTCCACCAATCGTCAGCAGTGTGACTTCGGGCAAGTCACTTCTCTGGGCCTCAGTTACCTCATTTGCAAAATGGGGATGAAGACTGGGAGCCCCCCTCCGTGGGACCCCCTGATGATCACCTTGTAACCTCCCCAGTGCTTAGAACAGTGCTGTGCACATAGTAAGCGCTTAATAAATCCCATCATTATTTATTTATTTATTTATTTTATTTGTACACATCTATTCTATTTATTTTATTTTGTTAGTATGTTTGGTTTTGTTCTCTGCCTCCCCCCTTTTAGACTGTGAGCCCACTGTTGGGTAGGGACCGTCTCTATGTGTCGCAAACTTGGACTTCCCAAGCGCTTAGTACAGTGCTCTGCACATAGTAAGCGCTCAATAAATACGATTGATGATGATGATGATTCAGTCGTATTGATTGAGCGCCGACTGCGTGCAGAGCACTGGACTAGACTCCCCCGTCTAGACTGTGAGCCCACTGTTGGGTAGGGACCGTCTCTAGATGTGGCCAACTTGTACTTCCCGAGCATTTAGTCCAGTGCTCTGCACACAGTAAGCGCTCAATAAATACGACTGATGGATTGACTAAGCGTTGGGGAAGTACAAGTTGGCAACAGCCTTCCCCGTATATATGTACATGTGTTTGTATTTATTACTCTATTTTATTTGTACATATTCATTCTGTTTAGATAGTATGTTTTGTTTTGTTGTCTGTCTCCCCTTTGTAGACTGTGAGCCTGCTGTTGGGTCGGGACCGTCTCTATATGTTGCCACCTTGTACTTCCCAAGCGCTTAGTACAGTGCTCTGCACACAGTAAGCGCTCAATAAATGCGATTGAATGAATGGACCAAGCGATTGGGAAGTACAAGTTGGCAACAGCCTTCCCACACTGACCCCCTCCTTCCTCTCCCCCCCCCCCCGCCTTACGTCCTTCCCCTCCCCACAGCACCTGTATATATGTTTGTACGTATTTATTACTCTATTTTACTTGTACATATTTATTCTATTTGGTTAATATGTTTTGTCGTCTGTCTCAACCTTCCAGACTGTGAGCCTGGGTAGGGACCGTTTCTATATGTTGCGAACTTGTACTTCGCAAACACTTAGTACACTAGTCTGCGCACAGTAAGCGCTCAATAAGTGCGATTGAATGAACGAATGAATGAATTGACTAAGCGTTTGGGAAGTACAAGTTGGCAACAGCCTTCCCAGACTGAGCCCCGTCCTTCCTCTCCCCCTCCCCCCGCCTTTCCTCCTTCCCCATCCCACAGCACCTGTATATATGTTTGTACGTATTCATTACTCTATTTTACTTGTACATATTCTATTCCTTTTATTTTGTTAATATGTTTTGTTTTGTTGTCCGTCTCCTCATTCTAGACTGTGAGCCCGCTGTTGGGTAGGGACTGTCTCTAGATGTTGCCAACTTGTACTTCCCAAGTGCTTAGTCCAGTGCTCTGCACACAGTAAGCGCTCAATAAATAGACTGTGAGCCCGCTGTTGGGTAGGGACCGTCTCTCTATGTTGCCAACTTGGACTTCCCAAGCGCTTAGACCAGTGCTCTGCACACAGTAAGCGCTCAATAAATACGATTGAATGAATGAATGGACTAAGCGCTTGGGAAGTACAAGTTGGCAACAGCCTTCCCAGACTGAGCCCCCTCCTTCCTCTCCCCCTTCCCCCCGCCTTTCCTCCTTCCCCTCCCCACAGCACCTGTATATATGTTTGTACAGATTTATAACTCTTTATTTTACTTGTACATGTTTATTTTATTTATTTTATTTGGTTAATATGTTTTGTTTTGTTGTCTGTCTCCCCCTTCCAGACTGTGAGCCCGCTGTTGGGTAGGGACCATCTCTCTATGTTGCCAACTTGTACTTCCCAAGCGCTTAGTTCAGTGCTCTGCACACAGTAAGAGCTCAATAAATGCGATTGAATGAATGAATGGACTAGGTGCTTGGGAAGTACAAGTTGGCAACAGCCTTCCCAGACTGAGCTCTTTCCTTCCTCTCACCCTCCTCCCCGCCTTACCTCTTTCCCCTCCCCACACCACCTGTATATATGTTTGTATGTATTTATTTCTCTGTTTACTTGTACATATTTATTCTATTTATTTTATTTGGTTAGTATGTTTTGTTTTGTTTTGTTGTCTGTCTCCCCCTTCCAGACTGTGAGCCCATTGTTGGGTAGGGACCGTCTCTATATGTTGCCAACTTGTACTTCCCAAGCGCTTAGTACAGTGCTCTGCACACAGTAAGCGCTCAATAAATACGATTGAATGAATAAACATCTAGAAACGGTCCCTACCCAACAGCGGGCTCACAGTCTAGAAGGGGCAGACAGACAACAAAATGAAACATATTAACAAAATAAATAGAATAAATATGTGCAAGTAAAATAAGTAGAGTAATAAATATGTACGAACATATATACATATGAGTAGCATAAGAGTAGCAGTGTGGCTCAGTGGAAAGAGCCCGGGCTTTGGAGTCAGAGGTCATAGGTTCAAATCCCAGCTCCACCAATTGCCAGCTGTGTGACTTTGGGCAAGTCACTTAACTTCTCTGGGCCTCAGTTACCTCATCTGTAAAATGGGGATTAAGACTGTGAGCCCTCCGTGGGACAACCTGATCACCTTGTAACCTCCCAGTGCTTAGAACAGTTCATTGCACATACTAAGCGCTTAATAAATGCTATCATATACATATATACAGGTGCTGTGGGGAGGGGAAGGAGGTAAGGCAGGGGGATGAGGAGGGGGAGAGGAAGGAGGGGGCTCAGTCTGGGAAGGCCTCCTGGAGGAGGTGAGCTCTCAGTAGGGCATTGAAGGGAGGAAGAGATCCCACTGTCTCTCCCTTCTAATAATTATAATGATGGCATTTGGTAAGCGCTTACTATGTGCAAAGCACTGTCCTAAGCGCTGGGGAGCAGCAGCGTGGCTCAGTGGAAGGAGCCTGGGCTTGGGAGTCAAGAGGTCGAGGGTTCTAATCCCAGCCCCGCCACTTGTCAGCTGTGTGACTTTGGGCAAGTCACTTCTCTGGGCCTCAGTTCCCTCATCTGTAAAATGGGGATGAAACCCGTGAGTCCCACGTGGGACAGCCTGATCACCTTGTATCCTCCCCCAGCGCTTAGAATTGAGCTTAACAAATGTCATCATTATTATTATTATTGTTAAAGGGTGGGGGAGATAAAGAAGCAGTGTGGCTCAGTGGAAAGAGCCCGGGCTTGGGAGTCAGAGGTAATGGGTTCAAACCCCGGCTCCCCCAATTGTCAGCTGTGTGACTTTGGGCAAGTCATTTCACTTCTCTGGTCCTCAGTTCCCTCATCTGTAAATTGGGGATTAAGACTGTGAGCCCCATGTGGGACAACTTGATCACCTTGTAACCTCATTTCATTCATTTAATTGTATTTATTGAGCGCTTACTGTGTGCAGAGCACTGTACTAAGCACTTGGGAAGTACAAGTTGGCAACATATAGAGACAGTCCCTACCCAACAACAGGCTCACAGTCTAGTTATAAGATAATCAGGTTGGATACAGTCCCTTGTCCCATGTGGGGCTCGCAGTCTTACTCCCTTAAGACTGTGAGCCCCCCCGTGGGACAACCCAATCACCTTGTAACCTTCCCAGTGCTTAGAACAGTGCAAAGCACATAGCAAGCACTTAATAAATGCCATTATTATTATTATTTCAAGGTGATCAGGTTGTCCCACGGGGGCTCAGTCTTAATCCCCGTTTTGCAGATAAGGGAACTGAGGCACAGATAAATTAAGTGACTTGCCCAAAGTCACACAGCTGACAAGTTGCAGAGCCGGGATTAGAACCCATGACCTGACTCCAAAGCCTGTGCTCTTTTCACTGAGCCATGCTGCTTCTTAGCTCTTATTGAGCACTTACTGTGTTCAGAGCACTGGACTAGGCGCTTGGGAAGTACAAGTGGGCAACATATAGAGGTGGTCTCTACCCAACAACAGGCTCCAGTCTAGAAGGGGGAGACGGACTACAAAACAAAGCAGACAGGTGTCAAAACCATCAGAATAAATAGAATTAGAGCCATGTGCACATCATTAACAAAATAATGATTTCTCTTTGCTTCCCTTTTAACAGTGATGGTATTGAAGTGCTTATTATGTACCAGGCACTTTTCTAAGCTCTGGGGTAGATACAAGGTAATCAGGTTGGGTTTCACATTCTTAATCCCCATTTTACAGATGAGGTAACTGAGGCCCAGAAAAGTGAAGTGACTTCCCCAGGGTCACAAAGCAGCCCAAGCGGAGGAGCCAGGATTAGAACCCACGTCCTCTGACTCCCAAACCCATGCTCTTACCACAAGGCTGTGCAGACCCCAGACTCCTCCCAATCCATCAATGGTGTTTATTTAACTCATATTAATAATAATAATGATGGTAGTTGTTAAGCGCTTACTATGTGTGAAGCACTGTTCTGAGCACTGGGAGGTATACAAGGTGATCAGGTTTTCCCACGTGGAGCTCACAGTTTTAATCCCCATTTTACAGATGAGGGAACTGAGGCTCAGAGAAGTTAAGTGATTGCCCAAGGTCACACAGCAGACAAATGGTGGAGCTGGAATTAGCACGATCCCTGCCCTCGTGGAGTCTACAATCTAGCAGTTCCAAGGCCATCTGACCTAATTGAGGAGGAAGCCTGTAAATCCCACTTGCGAAATAGGTTACTTTAAACTGCCCCTTTCCCCAGTACTCCTCTGAAGTCTGAGAAATGTGAAGAGTGTCACTGAAGTGTGGGTCCTCATCTGATGGAGAAGAGATGGTGAACATTGGGACCCCAGTCCCCAAAAAAGATGAGATTCTAGGAGATGCTTTGCCCCAACCCATCCTGAGTTATGATGGAAACTAAAGAACGTAATATTGTCCTTTTAACCGAGCTGACATAAATACACTTCTTTTTTCCTTGTAACTTAGATGTTTCTGTATCTAAGCACTTTAAGCACGTGGGCAGGGGCTGTGTCTACCAACTGTGCTGTATTTTCCTAATTGCTTAGTGCAGTGCTCTGCCCACAGCGCTCAAGTATCATTGACTGATTAAGGATTACAGTGATGTCAGATTGTAGTAATGTTGTACATTACTGGAGGCATTTCTGTGCCTCAATTTTCTCATCTGGGAAATGAAGATTGTCCCACTCCCTCTTTGTAGACTCTGATCCCTGTGTGGGACCTGATTATCTTGTACCTATCCCAACCGCTTAGTACAGTACTTGGCATGTAGTAAGTGCTTCACAATGCTGAATTGTACTTTCCAAGAGCTTAGTACAGTGCTCTGCATACAGTAAGCGCTCAATAAATATGAATGAAAGAATAAAACTGTTTTTATTCTTATTTTTCTTCTTAAGAATACTTGACTCAGGAAAGCAAGGTTTGCCTTAGGACCTTTTAGACTTCCAGAGACCCTTTCACTTTGGCACACAGCCAAGGAGAAGCTTATGTTTCCTTAGGATGTTTGTCTATACAATATACTTAAGGTTTTGAATTGTATTACATGTTCATTGTGTTCACTGCCTTGGCAAAGCTTGCTCTCCTCTTTGATTTTTTTTTTTTTTAGCACTTTGTACTTTAAGGAGTTCAGTACTTTCCAGGATGTTGGGAATAAGCCTCTTATAAAGCACTGAGGAGAACGACATAGAGCTAAGTTAGGGCAGCATATTGGGATTTCTTTAGGAATGGATGTGAGAACTTTGTTAATAGGTGATGAGCACAGATGCTCTATCAACCTAGGTAAGAGGCAGGAGAAGAAATACAGAAGGAGACAAGTGGAGGAGGAAGTTTATTAAGAACCGATCTCAGGTCCAGAGTTATTGAGAAATCTTGACCCACCTTTGCCTCCCATTCACTCATAGTGAGTGAAACTAGTTTCAAGTGTTCTTTTTGTTTTAAGGAAAAAGGACATTGCAAACTGTTAACCTGATTTAATATGATAGTGCCATGCCTCTGAGAGAGTGACTCGTTTTATCCGCTGACTATAGTTTCCACTTCATGGTATTTATTGAGCACTTACTGGGTGTGGAACACTATATTTAGTGCTTGGGAGTGTACAGTACAGCAGAGTTGGCAAGCATATTCCATGCCCACAAGAAGCTAATAGTGTAAAGAGGGAGACAGGAGTGAATATATGAAAAGTTACGGATATATAGGTAAGTGGTATTGGGCTGAGTGAGGGTGGGGTGATTATAAAGTGCTTAAAGAGTATAGGTCTAAGGACATAAGTGCCGCAGAAGGGAGAGGGAGGTGGGAGAGAGGGGGTTTAAATGGGGAAGTCCTCTTGGAGGAGTTGTCTTTGGCAGAAGTGCTTTTTTTGCTTTTACAGAAGGATGGAGAGAATAATAATAATTGCAGTATTTTTTAAGCACTTGGTATATGCCAGGCACTGTACTAAATGCAGAGGTTAGTTACAAGGTAATTGGGCTGTACACATTCCGTGTCCCACATAGGTCACCAGTCTTAATCCCCATTTTACAGATGAGGTAACTGAGGCCCAGAGAAGGGAAGTGACTTGCCAAAGGTCACACAGCAGACAAGAGGCAGAGCAGGGATTAGAACTCAGGTCCTTCTGACTCCCAAGACTGCTCTCTATCCATTGGGCCACTCGGCTTCTCTAAACAATGAACATGGTCATGATGCCCACTGACCCGCTACCCATTTTACTAGCTAATGTAGGGGGTCCATTTCACCCTTGTTGGTATCTGATTGCGGGATCTTTGTTTCTTGGTGTCTGACCATTCCCCTGTTCTCATTTGTTGTTTGGTTGCAGGGGGGTGAACACCTTTTCTCCTGAAGGAAGATTATTTCAAGTGGAATATGCCATTGAAGCCATCAAGGTACAGTAGCAGTTAACGTTATTGATGAGATGCAGTTGTAATGTAAACTGTTGACTTTTGTGTGTGTATGTGTGTGGGAGGGAAGTGCAGAGAGGAGAGATTTAATCAGCATGATCAGTGGACTTTGCATTTTCTGAGAAGTAAATGTATCCATGGATTTGAGAGATACAATCGTCCTTGGATTCTATTTCTTGGTAGAGTGGCTGAGCAGCAAAATATAAATGTCATAACCATTTTGACACCAAACATGACCACTTCTCCCTTCATTTCAAAAGTTTGTGAGCATCAGATAGGGACAACTTGGGGATTTCCTGTGGAACTTCCTTGGCCCTTGAAGAAGGGTATCTTCTCATTTGGGAGTCCGGGGCAAATGACCCTTAAGCTCATCGTTTAACTCTTCAGCCTCGGCGTTCTTGTTGGGTATAATTAATAGGTGTGACATTTCACTTGTTAATCTTTAGCTCTGTTGTATGTTGCTCCTTGAGGCCCTGCCGATGAGATGTCTGTCACTCCTGGGCAGTGGTTGCCACTGTAGGCTGGATGGCCACTGTTGCTAGCCAGCCTGGCCCTTTAGGTCAGGAAGTGAAACCAAGGTGGCAGCTCTACTTTTTAGTAGCCCCTGCCCAACTCTGGGACTAGAAGTGATGCATGCTCTCTCTCTCTCCTCTCTCTTGCTCTCTCTCTCTCTTGCGCACACTACACGCCCACCATTTGGGGTGAGCAAAGGGCTCCCTTCAACTCTGCCAGGCTCCTCTGGTGCCTGGTGAGCCCCTGGACCTGGATGTGACACCTTTGCACCCTCTCCAGGCTCCAGAAGCATCTGGGGACCTTTTGCAGCATGCTGGACTCTGGGGCCAGCTGGTGGTAATAATATCTGAGGTATTTAAGTGCTTATTCTGAACTAAGCCCTGAGGCAGATTTGAAAGTAATCAGGTCAGACACAGTCCCTGTCCCACATGGAGCTCATAGTCCAAGTAGGAGGGGGAACAGGTATTTCATCCTCATTTTGCGGATGAGGAAACTGAGGCCCAGAAAAGCAAAGTGACAAGCCCAAGGTCCGACAGCAGGCAAGTGGCCAAACCCAGGTCCTTTGGCTCCCAGGCCTGTTAGCTCTTTCCACTAGGTTATGCTGCCACCAGGGACCATGGAGGCCCGAGGGGCGAAGGTTTGCTCCTGGGAGCCCCATCTCTTGAATCCCTGACCTGTAGACCCCATGCTCCCTCAGAGTTGCACCCCCAGTTTGCTCCTACTTTCCAAATAAAAAGTTGGCCCTCTGGTTACTCCATACTTCAAAGCTGATGATCCTTGAAACAGGGGATAATTGAAGACACTGATGCTAAGTATGTGTGGCAGTGAAGTTTTCAAACCAAACCTCCTCCTCCTCCCTTGATGCCATCAGGGAACTGCCCGCTTTCCTTTCCATCCCCTTCCTCCTCAGCTGTACATGGCTCATCTTCCTCATCTTCACGTTTTATTGGGTGCCTTACTGGGTTCAGACCATTGAACTGGACCCTCAGGGCCAGACAGTGAAAGGAGGAGACACGGTTCCAGCCGACTGCCCTGATGGAGACGAGCCGAAAGAGAGTACCCACTGGGAACTGGAGAGAAAATGGCTCTGCTTCCAGTTGTAGCCCTAAGCAGAAATGAATATCTGAGGGAACAGAGGATGGGGGTAAGCAAAAAGCTCACGGGTGTGCACGGGAGTGTTAAAGGAGGGTACGCTGTGCTCTGCATGCAGTGAGCGCTCGTTAAATACAATTGGCTAACTGACTATGGTGATGGCGTGACCAGGCTGATGGGGATTGATCAGGGAATGCTCGCTTTTCCTTTTCTTCCACCCCCTTCTGCATCTCCCTGACTTCCTCTCATTCATTGCCTGCCACCAGCCACTTATCCTGACTTGATTTCTATTATAATGTCTGGTCGCCGTCCCCCCACCCCCCTGGCCTCTAGACTGTAAGATCTCTGTGGGCAGGGAATGTGTCTGTGTTATTGTTATACCGTATTCTCCCAAGTGCTTGCTACAGGGCTCTGCACACAATAAGCGCTCAGTAAATGAGTGATTGAAGGAGAAAGGTTTCTAGGTGTTTTGAAGCAGGGCAGGGGGCATGCTTTGGCCTCTTCCAGTGGAAGGGGGAGTTCTGTGCATTGAATCAGAGCCAGGAGAGCTGAGAGGGAAGTTAGGGAAGGAGGAGAGGAGGCAGGGGGTTGAAACAGGTGACCTCTTGGAGCTGATTGAGAAGTAGCGTGGTCTAGTAGAAGGTGCACAGGACTGGGAATCAATAGACTGTCCCCTTGGGCAAGTTACCTAACCTATAGGCCTCAGTTTTCCCATCTGTGAAATCATCTGTGAAATGGGGTTCAGTACCCGTCCTTCAGATTGTGAGTCCTCCAAACCCACCCTTAGTTTGTGAGTTTTCATGGGACATGAATTGTGTCCTACCGGATTATCTCGTGTCTATCCCAGTACTTAATGTAGTGCTTGGCACTTAAATACCACTGTGACGATGATGATGATCATTGTTGTTCATGAAGATTGCCAGCTGGAGTGTCTCAGGCTCCTCTCTTCTCCCCATCCTGTCGCCGACAGGAGCAGATCGATCTGACAGCAGCTAGTGAAAAGACAGGGGCTCTTTCTGCTTGTCATGTCCTCCCCGTTGCCTCCCTTGACCGCCCTGCTGCTTCTCTCCCCACGTCACACATCACTGCTGCCCTGATTGTTTTTCTAAAATGCCTTCTTCATACGTCTCCCCACTTCTCAAAAATCCTCCAGTGGTTGCCCATCCATGTCCTCAACAAGTAGAAACTTGGGACCATTGATTTTCATAGAGAAGCAGCGTGTCTCAGTGGAAAGAGCCCGGGCTTGGGAGTCAGAGGTCGTGGTTTTAATCCCGGCTCCGCCACTTGTCAGCTGTGTGACTTTGGGCAAGTCACTTCACGTCTCTGTACCTGTTACCTCATCTGTAAAATGGGGATTTAAGACTGTGAGCCCCACGTGGGACAACCTGATAATCTTGTATCTACCCCAGCGCTTAGAACAGTGCTTGGCACATAGTAATCGCTTAACAAACACCGTAGGAAGAGAGAGAGAGGCACTCAGGTGCTTAATAGATACTATTGCTACTACTACTACTACCCCTCACATCTGCCCGTAGCACTCATTCATTCATTCATTGTCGTATTTATTGAGCACTTACTGTGTGCAGAGCACTGTACTAAGCGCTTGGGAAGTACAAGTCGGTAACATATAGAGATGGTTCCTACCCAACAACGGGCTCATGTACGTGACCTCCCAGCCTCCTGTCTCTGCTGTTTCATTTTTCTACCAAAACGATCAGGACATGTCACCCTGCTCCCCAAAATACTGCAGTGGTTGCCCATTCAACTCCGCATTAAACACAAACTCCTCACCGTTGGCTTTAAAGCATTCCACCACCTTGCTCCTCGTACCTCACCTTGCTACTGTCTTTCTACAACCCAGCCCGTATGCTTCGTTCCTCTAATGCTGACCTTCTCACTGTCTGTCGTGCTGCCGACCCCTAGACCATATCCTACCTCCGGCCTAAAATGCCCTCCTTCCGCTAATCCAAAAGTCAGTTATTCTTCCCCTCTTCAAAGCCTTACTGAAGGCACATCTCCAGGAGGCCGTCCCTGCCCAAGCCCCCCCACCTTTTCCTCTTGTCCCACTCCCTTCTGCATCACCGTGACTTGCTTCCTTTGTTCTTCCCCCATCCCAGCCCCACTGCACTTATGTAGATATCTGTTATTTATTTATTTGTATCAACATCTGTCTCCCTCCATCTAACAATAATAATAATAATAATGATGGCATTTAACTGCTTACTGTGTGCAAAGCACCATTCTAAGCGCTGGGGAGGATACAAGGTGAACAGGTTGTCCCACGTGGGGCTCACAGTCTTAATCTCCATTTTACAGATGAGGTAACTGAGGCCCAGAGAAGTTAAGTGACTTGCCTAAAGTCACACAGCTGACAAGTGGCGGAGCCGGGATCAGAACCCATGACCCCTGACTCCCAAGCCCATGCTCTTTCCAATGAGCCACGCTTGCTTCTCTAGTTATGGGCAGGGAATGTGTCTGTTTATTGTTATATTGTACTCTCCCAAGTGCCTAATACAGTGACCTGTGCACAGTAAGTGCTCAATAAATATAATTGAGTGAATAAACGAGGTCATAAGTGCTGTGGGGTGAATATCAAAGCACTTAAGGGATTCAGACCCAAGTACAGAGGTGGTGCAGAAAGGAGGGCCAGTCCGGGGAAATGGAGACTTAGTCATGGAAGGGATTCTGCTTCTGTGAGTACTGATTCCAGTGTTCAAAACTGAGTCAGTGCTCAAGAAAATACTATTGGTTCCCTGACTAACAGGACACTGAGTCAAAGGGCTGAAGCTCACTGCAAGGCGGTTTGTCCACACCTCTCTTTCAAAGACCGGACTGGGCCCTGGGCCATGGGGAGGAGTCTGACATAAGAAAGTTAGGGGAGAGGGGAGGGGACAGTTCCCTCACTGCCTCCCATAGGGCCTCTGGGCTGGACATGTCAGTCTCCTGTCATCCACCGGTTGCCCAGCCCACCCAATCTGCTCCTCTAATACCAACCTACTCACTGAATCTCGGTCTCATCTAGCTTTCTGCCAGTCTCTGGCCCACATCCTACCTCTGGCCGGAAACACCCTCCCTCTTATCCGACAGATGATCACTCGCCCCCCCCCCCGCCCCCGCCTTTCCAAGCCTTATTGAAGGCCCACCTCCTCCAAGAGGCCTTCCCTGACTAAGCCCTCCTTTCCTCTTCTCCCACCCCCTTCTGCGTCACCCTGACTTGCACGCTTTAGTCATCCTCTAGACTGTAAGCTCATTGTAGGCAGGGAATGGGTCTGTCTTACTGTTATATTGTACTCTCCCAAGCGCTTAGTACAGTGCTGCGCACACAGTAAGTGCTCAATAAATATGATTGACTGCCTCACTGAGCCCAACTTGGGTTTTTTACTGTTGTACACTGCCAGGCTCTGGTTCTCAAGGCTGCGGTGAAACTGTGGGTTTTGCTATGCTCCCAGACCCTTTGTGTGCCTAGGATAATCCCCCTTCTCCCTGTTCAAGTGAGCTTATTTCTAACCGCCACGGTTTCTGAACTGCTTTTCTCTCCTCTGACCTGACTCTCACATCTAGCCCAGCATTTTGTACAGTGCTTGGCGTAAAATAAGCACTTCATAAGAATAATATAATTGTGGTATTCGTTATCATTGTTGCTCCTAATTCCGTAGCCTGTTGGGGCAGCTGCCTGTGCTCCGGGCCTTGGTGAACTTCTTTCCATGGAACCACCAGGGTTGGGGGCACTTCGTTGCCGCCACTGGATTTGGTGGTGTGCTTTCCCCATAAAAGTCAGGCAGTAGAGGCCCCAGGCCATGTCCACCCTGATGTCCTCAATTCACCAAGTCACCTCTTGGGCCCCCGGCTTCCAGAGTCACCTCAGTTTGGGATTTCACAATTGCTTGGAATCCGGAGTCAGCGGGAAACAGCAGGCAGAAGATTCCAGTCCTGGCTAATGAGAAAATCCCTAGCCACTTGGAAACAGATAATTTGGAGTCTTCTTACCTCCGGGTGGGACCGTGAGGAGGGCAGGTGGACTCACCTCAGCTGGCCTCGTGGGTCCATGAAGCTATTAGCCAGGATATCACCCAATTACCAGTAGGCGACCAGAGAGTAGGCGGCCTGGTAGAGATGACTCACTGGAATAGTGTGACGCAAGACAGGGATCTGGAATTGGGTGAAAGGGCAGTGCCACTGGAGGGCATAGGTGATGGTGGCAGGGAGACTGGAATCCATACTTCATGGAAGTATGGAATCCATACTTCAATCCATACTTCATGCTGCTGCCCGGATTATCTTTGTCCAGAAACGCTCTGGGCATATTACTCCCCTCCTCAAAAATCTCCAGTGGCTACCAATCAATCTGCGCATCAGGCAGAAACTCCTCACCCTGGGCTTCAAGGCTGTCCATCACCTCGCCCCCTCCTACCTCACCTCCCTTCTGTCCTTCTACTGCCCAGCCCGCAACCTCCGCTCCTCCACCGCTGATCTCCTCACTGTACCTCGTTCTCGCCTCTCCCGCCGTCGACCCCCGGCCCACGTCATCCCCCAGGCCTGGAATGCCCTCCCTCTGCCCTTCCGCCAAGCTAGCTCTCTTCCTCCCTTCAAGGCCCTGCTGAGAGCTCACCTCCTCCAGGAGGCCTTCCCAGACTGAGCCCCTTCCTTCCTCTCCCCCTCGTCCCCCTCTCCATCCCCCCATCTTACCTCCTTCCCTTCCCCACAGCACCTGTATATATGTATATATGGTTGTACATATTTATTACTCTATTTACTTATTTATTTATTTATTTATCTTACTTGTACATTTCTATCCTATTTATTTTATTTTGTTGGTATGTTTGGTTCTGTTCTCTGTCTCCCCCTTTTAGACTGTGAGCCCACTGTTGGGTAGGGACTGTCTCTGTGTTGCCAATTTGTACTTCCCAAGCGCTTAGTACAGTGCTCTGCACATAGTAAGCGCTCAATAAATACGATTGATTGATTGATTGATTGAATCCAAAGGGGAGAATGACTTTAGAGTAGATGGTAGGCATTCGGCTTCAGGCATTCGGGTCATAGCGGTATTAACGGAACCCTGGGCGTTGGAAACTTGGCTAGGAACCTGTAGTTCCTCTAGACTGTAAACTCCCTGCAGGCAGGACTTGTGTTTACCAGATCTATTGTATTGGACTCTTCCGAGCGCTTAATACAGTGCTCTTCACACCATAAATGCTCAGTAAATACCACTGATTGATTGCACGTAGAGTGTTAATTAAAAAAAAGGGAGTTGCTGACCTTCAAGAAGTAGCATTCTAAATAGACTGCAGAGATCCGGGTATAACTAGCAATTTTTCATCTGTCATTAAAAAATGCAGACAAGCTGAATTGTAATCAATCCCCAGCGAAATGCCGGTATGCACGGCCAAAGATTGAAATTTCCGTGAACTTCCCTCTTGTTGGGATGCTAACTTGGTGCCTCTCAAAAGCCTCCCAGGTGGAGACTACCCAGTTCGTAGTTGAAGTGGCAGCACAGAAAAGGAACATAAATTTGCAAGTTGCCCTGCAAATCCCACTTGGACAGAAACCAGAATCCACCGTGCCTTTTTCCCCCCAAACTGGACATTGGTCTCGTTTTTTTCCTGTCTTTTGCCAGCGAGTCTTTTTAGAGAAAAATACCTTCCTCCTGTACCCAGCGGGTCTAGGTAATGTCAGGTAGGGGAGGTGAGGCTTTGGTGGGGCTCACCCAATCCCTTTGCCTGTGCAACTTTGTGGTTTCCTTCGCTACAGGTCTCTGAGTTGGTCTTTTAGCTCAGGGGAGCTGGTTACCCTGTTTCTGCCACAGCCGGAAGGAAGGTGGGAGCAGAGCACTCGTGGAGGCTCACCTTTCCCTTTCCCTCCACCTGTTGTCCTAAACTATTCATGCGAAACTCCCCCCGTGTCAGAGTGAATGGGTAGGGGGGGTTGCCGGCAGTAATAGGGGCGTTTCCGTCTTTAGCTTGGCTCCACAGCCATCGGGATCCAGACGTCAGAGGGGGTGTGCTTGGCAGTGGAGAAGAGGATCACCTCCCCGCTCATGGAACCCAGCAGCATTGAGAAGATCGTCGAGATCGACGCCCACATAGGTAAGGGACCGAGGAAAACCGGCTCACAGATGGGGTTAGTCTTCCGAGACGGCCGGAAGGGGAGGTGTCGTGATCCGAAAACCCTCGCTCCCTCCCACCTCGGGAAGCTCCACGTGGGAAGCCCCGGCTTTCTTGCGGGAGTAGGACAGAAATTCTCCTCCCAGAAAGCCCTGGGTTCCGATGACCAGTTTTCCAGGCGGCAGGCCAACGGAGCAGAACTGCAGCAGGAGGAGGAGGAAGCAGCAGCTGCAAACACTCGTTGGGTGTTTAACCTACTCCCCAAAGTGCCCTTCTCCCTCAAATTTAGCTCTGGCAGGCTGGAAGGCTGTTGAAATGCGTAAAGACTTGGCCAGGGGCCAGCTCCCCGTGGCGGCCAGGTCTTCGTCGGCACATAATGTTGGCCCTGGACAGCGGCCACCTGCTCCCAGGTGGGCGGCCCGGAACGGGAGCGCAGGGAGACCCGCTCTGCCACCCGGGTGCTCTCTCGGCCCCTAGAACTGAGAAACGGCACGAGAACGTGAGCCGAGCAGAGGAGAAGCGGTTTCTAGAGGAGTCGTTTCCCTCCCCACCACAAACCCCAGCCCTTTTTTGGTCCCTGGTGGCATGATCCCTTCCCCTAAGCTGCTAGAGCTGGTGGTATTACGGGGTGAATAGTGCCACTTATATTTAGCCTGGCATTTCAGTTAGCTACCTAGAGGCAATTTTCTGGTGCTCTAGCTATGTCTCTGAGTAAGGACCGTCACCAGCAGAGTGCTAATTTGCCTGTGGTGCCCTGTGGGTTTTCAGACCCCGGAAACATATTTGCCCCCCCCAAAGATGACACCCTCGATACTCCCTCCATTTTCCAGTTGGGGAAACCAGGACCCACAAAGGCCCCATGTGCCTCAAGGTCACGCTGATGATTGTGACCAGTTCTTAACTCCTCGCCTCTTCCCCCATCTGCCCAGTTACTCCTTGCTAAGGGTATCTTATCCATGCTCTCTGGGGAAAGTAGCTCATTCCCTCTCTTTGGAAGGCTAGACTGTAAGCTTCTTGTAGGTGGAGAACAGGACCACCAACATCAGTCTCCCAGGCGCTTAGTATAGGGCTCTGCAGTCATATTAAATTGACCTTAATGTGTGCAGAGCATGATACTAAGTGCTTGGAAAAGTACAGTACAACAGAGCTGGTAGACTCATTCGCTGTCGGCAGTGAGCTTCGTCTAGAGGGGGAGACAGACATTAATGTAAATAAATTACAGATACACAGTAAGCCCTCAATAAATACCATTGATTGATTGGTTGACTAGAGGACACCATCTACAATGGATTGCAGCCCCTTTTGGCTTGGAGTTCTTGACCGGGGTCCCAGACTTCTTGTTTGGAAAGGAGCAACTTCTCAAGGATTAGTGTGGCCTTGTGGTTAGAGCAATGGCCTAGGAGTCAGGACCTGGTTTCTCTGCCACTTTTTTTTTTAATGGTATTTAAGCTCTTACTGGGTGTCAGGCACTGCACTAAGCACTGGGGTAGGTACAAGGTAATCAGGTTGGACCAGTCCATGTCCCATATGGGGCTCACCACTTGTCTGCTCTGTGATTTTGGGCAAATTTATTCAGTCAGTTAGCTCTTACTGTGTGCAGAGCACTATATTAAGTGCTTGGAAAGTCCGATTCAGCATTGTGAAGCGCTTACTACGTGGTAAGCACTGTACCAAGCGGCTGGGGTAGATACAAGATAATCAGATCCCACAGGGCTCAGAGTCTACATAGAGGGAGTGGGACAATCCCCATTTCCCAGATGAGGAAACTGAGGCACAGAAGTGCCTCAAGTAATGTACAAGAATGCTTCAATCTGACGCATCACTGTAATCCTTAGTCATTCAGTGACATTAAGCGCTTACTACAGTGCTCTGCACACAGCGCTCAATAAATACGATTGAATAGATTTGAGCACTGTGTGCAAAGCTCTGTACGAAGCAATTAGGAAAATACAACACAGTTGGCAGACACATCCCCTGCCCACGAGTTTACAGTCTAGGGGAAATATCTGAGTTACAAGGCAAAAAGAAGTGTATTTATGTCAGCTTGATCAAAAATCCTGCCCCAAGGACAATGTTACATTCTCCGCTTCACTTCTCTGCGCTTCAGTTTCCTCAACTGGAAATGGGGATTCAATACTTAGATTGTGAACCCCATGTGGGCGGGGACTTTGTCCAACCCGATTGCCCTGTATGTACCCCAGTGCGTACAACAGTGTTTGACACATAGTAAGAGCTTAACAAATGCCATTTAAAAAAAAAAAAAACAGGAGCAAGCTGGCTTGAACAGGGACCTGGGGCCCAGGGAGAGCTTCGGGGCTTCCCCTCCTGGGTTTCCTGAACAGTTGGGGACAGGCCCTCCTTTCCTGTTTGGTTTTGCCAGTTGGAAGAGGGAAAAGGTGGGGCAGATGGCTTGCCTTGGTATTATTGTTGATGAGAAACGGCTTCAGGAGTGCCAGGGAAGGAGGGAGGTGGGGAGGAGAATCGTCTGCTGCCATATGCCTTGCCAGCTGTGTTCCGATGTCACGTCCGGTCAGGAACTAAGTTCTTGAAAGCTGAGCAGTATCATCACTGAATTCCCGATTTGGTTTTTCAGTTATTTGCTACACGGTTTCACGAGAAGGTACTACCTGTCACTTCCAATCTGCCCGGAGGTGCATGGGACTGTTGAAACAGTGGCCGCCATTCTCTCCCAGATGGGGGAAGATCTGGGGCTTGGCATGCCGCAGGGTGACTGGCACAGTGGAGGATTTCACCCCTTCCCTGTCCCGTCGCCACCCCGTCCCCGCTTCGGGTCACAGTTGTGTCTCTCCCTTACAGGTTGTGCCATGAGTGGGTTAATAGCTGACGCCAAGACTCTGATCGATAAAGCCAGAGTGGAGACCCAGGTAAAGCGACAGCCCTCCTCTTTAGTATGCTGCCTGCGGCCCTTTCTGTAGCGCGAGATGCACATCTTGAAACTCCGTTGGAGCAGAACTCCCCATCATCCCCACCCCAATTAAAAACATCCCGGACTCGCAGCCCAGCCTGGCCTAATTCATTCATTCATTCAGTCATATTTATTGAGCGCTTACTGTGTGCAGAAGACTGTACTAAGCGCTTGGGAAGTACAAGTCAGCAGCATCTAGAGATGGCCCCTACCCAACAACGGGCTCACAGTCTAGAAGGGGGAGACAGACAAAAAAACATGAAGACAAGTGTCAAAACCATCAGAATAAATAGAATTATAGCTGTATGCACATCATTAATAAAATAGAGTAGTAAATATATACAAGTAAAATAGAGTAATAAATATGTACAAATATATACAAGTGCTGTGGGGAGGGGAAGGAGGTGGGGAAGAAGAGAGGAAAAAAGGGACTCAGTCTGGGAAGGCCTCATGGAGGAGGTGTACTCTCAGTAAATGGAGCTTGGTAGGTCTGACTGACATTTGCCTGGCTCTGACATGGTTCCTTGGGACACGCAGCGGGAATGGCACTCGTCATTCCGGGACAAAATGGGTCTGGTCATCCCCGACTCCCAACCTCCCGGGTTTCTGCAGCTTAGTACAGTGCTCTGCACACAGAAAGCGCTCAATAAATACGATTCAGTGAATGAATGCAGCCAGAGTCCTCCTTAGGCTGAGAGCCCCACAAGGGACCTGGACATCATCTATGACTTAATAGTAATAATTGTGGTATTTAAGAGCTTACTATGTGCCCGGCACTGTACTAAGTACCAGAGTAGATGATAAGATAATTGGGTTGGGCACAGTCCATGTCCCACATAGGGCTCCCAGTCTCAATCCCCATTTTACTTTATCATCTGATTCCATCCCAGCTCTCAGGACAGTGGTCAGCCCTTAGTAAGCGCTGAAGAAATTCCATTCTTAAAAATGAAATGAATTACAATTTGGCGAAAGGAGGATTGTCTTCCTCCTCCCCGCTGGCCTTCCCAGTAAGCTCTCCTTTACGGCGAGTAATGACTTCAGGCAAGTGGCCCAATTTCATCTTTAGCCAGGGCTTTTGTGCTCTTGTTTCCGCCTAAGCGGAGGGGCGGGAGGGCACGAGTAAAGAAGCTGAGCCCAAAATGGGGAGCCGCTGCCAATCAGCGGAGCTCTGGGGGTGACAGACTGCTAGGTGACGGGCAGTGAAATGTGCTGCGGAGGAGTCACGGATGCCCATACGTCCCTCCCACACGGTGGCTGAGCTACAAAACCCAAACCTGGGCAGAGAAAGGCTTTGTACAGACTCGCAGGGAGCTTCCTGGTCTAATCTGGAAAGTCCAACTCGAACCCCAAGCGACTAGCGATTTGGTCTCTCGGAGCGGGTCACCCGCATTCAGGCTGGGGAGAGACTTTTCGGACCCATCCCTCCACCGCTTCCTCTCCAGAAATTGGCCCGGAGACCCCGTGGGATCCATCCCCAGAGGTACGGCTCGCTTTCGCACCCAACTCCTAGAGCCTGGGCTGAGCACACCGGTCTTTCAGCCTCCAGCCCTGCCAGCCTCAGAAGGTACCTAGGGCTGGACATTGGGAGAGGAGACCACAACCCCCGGTAGTCTATCAGTCCGGCCAAGCCCAATTAGACCCTCCAGGCCTGTCGATCAGACTGCAGCCCTGTGCACCAGTGCAGACAACTGTGTGCTGAATGTCACTGGAGAGGGAGGGCTCAGATCCTCTCTTTGCTCTCCTTTCCCCCCCCCCATCTCTAATCTTCTTTAATGTCTGCACCCCCCCTGTAGACTGTAAGCTCATAATTGTCATTATTATTACTACTACTAATAACAGTA
The DNA here is from genome assembly GCF_015852505.1 of Tachyglossus aculeatus. Taxonomy (NCBI): domain Eukaryota; kingdom Metazoa; phylum Chordata; class Mammalia; order Monotremata; family Tachyglossidae; genus Tachyglossus; species Tachyglossus aculeatus. Next base: position 14,287,893 of record NC_052072.1, on the reverse strand, counting down.
CTTAAGTGCTTTCTATGTGCCAAGCACTGTTCTGAGCACTGGGGTAGATACAAGCTAATCAGGTTGGACACTGTCACTGTCCCAGTTCCACGTGTTGCTCACAGTCTTAATCCCCATTTTACGGATGAGGCTTAGAGAAGTTAAGTGCGCCTTGTGGTCAAGGATCGTGTCTACCAACTCTTGTACTGTACTCTCCCAAGTGTTTAGTTCAGTACTTTGCACACAGTAAGCATTCAATAAATACCATCGGTTGACTGAGTGAAAAGGGTTAGAAAGTGCTTTTTTTTCCCCTCTCTCCCGTTCTTGGTCCATCTTGTCTTCTCCCAACTAACAGTCCCAGTTCCTGCGACCTTTCCTCACGCAACCCTCTCGGTCCTTTCCGTAGAACCACTGGTTCACCTACAACGAGACGATGACGGTGGAGAGCGTGACCCAGGCCGTGTCCAACTTAGCCCTGCAGTTTGGCGAAGAGGATGCGGATCCGGGTGCGATGGTGAGTGGGTCGTCCGGCTCACCTCCCTGCCTCTCCCCGCCCCCCCCCCCCCCCCGGGCCCCTCCCCATTAAACCTCCCCCCCTCTCGTTTCAGTCTCGTCCGTTTGGGGTGGCACTGCTGTTTGGAGGAGTCGATGAGAAAGGACCCCAACTGTAAGTCTCATGTGTTTGATCGCTTCTCCCGGGGCCTTTGCATGTGGGAAGGGGCAGCCACTGAAAGTAACTGCAAATCCCTTGTGGGACAGGGACTGTATCCAACCTGCAAATGGGCTTGTATCCACTGCATCTCTTAGTAAAAAAAAAAAAACCAAAAAACTGTGAGCCCCCGTGGGACAACCTGATCACCTTGTAACCTCCCCAGTGCTTAGAACAGTGCTTTGCATGTAGTAAGCGCTTAACAAATATCATTATTATTATTATTACAGTGCCTAGAACATAGTAAATGCTTAACATATAATAATAATAATGATATTTGTCTACCGGGGTAGATATAAGGTAGTAAGTTGTAACTTTCGTGAACTGGGGAAAGCACGGTAACCTCCAAATGCTCTCCCACTGCTACTGCTGCTCTGGTCTCTCTTGCTGTCTTGCCTTGCTTTCTGCCCTTGCGTGCCCGCCCCCACCCTCCAACTTCCATAGCCGGGTATAAGGAGAGCCCGTTGAAGACTATCCTAATCGATTGAAGGCAGAATCCGGAATTTAAGAATGAGTTTGGTTGGGATGGCCATGTGGAGTGGAGAAGGTTGTTGGGAATGATTTTAGGCCTCCCAGGTTCCATGGGTCTGCTAAGGGAATGACCCTGGAGCGTGTATACACCTGTGCAGATGGAGTCGTGGTAGGGGGGTGGGTTGAGGAGAGGTGGTCTCTCCTCTTGCAGTTGGCAGGATCTCTGGGACTATTTTGATGTATTTTTGGGAAGGAGGGAACTTGAGAGGCCTCAGGCTAGAATGCTTAAGAAGCAGCAGAGCCCCCCCCCGGAAAGAGCACAGGCCCAGAAGTCAGAGGACCTGCGTTCTAATCCTGATTCCACCACTTGCTTGCTCTGTGACCATAGGCAAGTCTGTTAACTTCTTTGGGGTTCAGTGTCCTCATCTGTAAAAGGAAAAATAAAAGTAAATGTAAAAATAAAAAAATAAAAGCAAAATGTAAAATACCTGTCCTCCATCTTTCTTAGACTGTAAGCCCCGTGTGGGACAGGGACAGTGTCAGATCTGCATCTCTTGTGTCTGCCCCAGTACTTGGCACGTAGTAAGCATTTGATAAGTGCGCCACTGATGTGATTGTAATGCTGCTGATGGGGTTAACTTGATTATCATCTTCAAAACGTGCTCGGGAAGCTTCCCTTCTGGAAAGTTGTTCGTACCTTCAGTGTCATGTCACGGCATAGCTTCCCTTTAATAGCCCTCTAGGTTGTGGGCTTGTTGCGGGCAAGGAATGTGAAGCGGCATGGCCTAGTGGATAGAGCACAGGCTTGGGAGTCAGAAGTACCTGGGTTCTAATCCCAATTACACCTTGTCTGCTGTGTGACCTTGGGCAAGTCACTTCACTTCTCTCTGCCTGTTACCTCATGTGTAAAATGGGGATTAAGACTGTGAGCCGTATGTGGATCAGGGATTTTTGTCCAACCCGATTTGCGTGTATCCACCCAAGCGTTCAGTACAGTGGCTGTTAATAGGTGCTTAACAAATACCAAAATTATCATCATCATGTTATAGTGTGCTCCCCGAAGTGCTTAGTACAGTGGACTGCACGTAGTGAATGTTCAGTAAATATGATTGATTGTGTCCATATGTCTTTGGAGAAGTTCTAGTCTTCTCCCCACCAAATGACTACCATTAGAGCATCAGCTCCATATGAGCAAGGAATATGGCATGTCTTTGTTTTGCACTTCCTGAGCGCTTAGCATGGTGCCTGCATCCAGTGTGTGTGTAGTAAGTGTCGTCACTGCTGCCTCCCACTGAGGTTATTTTTCCCCTGAGTTTTTAACACCTTCCACTCATTGAGCATCTCTTACCAGCCTGTGACCCCAAGCCATTACTCAAATACCATCATTAGTAAGCACTATGGTAGATAACAGTACAATCAAAGGATACAGCCCCTTCACATGGGGCTCACATCTAAAGGGAAGGGAGGACAGGTATTTAATCCCTGTTTTACAGATGAGGAAACTGAGGCCCAGCAAAATTAAGGGACTTGCCTAAAGTCACAGAATAAACTAGTTGGTGGAGCTGGGATCAGAACGCAGGTCTTCTGTTTCCTAGGCCTCTGCGCTTTCCGTTAGGCCACATTGCTTCCCAAGCCTCTTCTCCCTCCACTTCATGGCTCTCAATCTTCTCCAGGACGACTCACTCCCCATTTCCACAACAATCCTCCCACCCCGGTCAAGTGCATTTTAATTTCCTTCCCTTTGTGTGTGGCAGGTTCCATATGGATCCTTCAGGAACCTTTGTACAGTGTGATGCTCGAGCGATCGGTTCTGCCTCGGAGGGTGCCCAGAGCTCCTTGCAGGAGGTTTATCATAAGGTACGGCCTCCTGCCCAGGGTGTCTTCTGGCTGACAGCACCTGTCTCTGCAGCAGCTGTAAATCTGGCCATGAATGGGTACAAACAATTGAGGTGGGAGAATGTACACACCCTCCCTCCTCATATTAAAAGAATCTTTACGTTATCTTCGAGAAGAAATGATGAGAATGTAACGTAACTTTAATGCCCAAAGGATGCTATGTGTGTCACAAGGCGGTCTGAGCCGGAGGAGCAAGGAAGAGAGAAGTAGGGGAAAGTAGCTGACTAGCCTTATTACTCCAAATGGTAGCCAAAAGATAGTCCTAGGTGACGAGCTTGCATCTGCTGTCATGGACGTCCCTTGCCAAGTTTCAGGGGGTTGTGGGCCAGGAAGTAGCACCTTGACCATATCAGACTCCCCACCAGAAGAAGGCAGACATTCTAGGGGTGATCCCTCGCTGGTCTTCCTCTGTTCTTCAGGGACATATGTGATTTGGACATTGACTTCATCTGGCTTGTTCTTAGTGCATGTAAGCCCCCTGTCTGCTCAGACCTTCTGGTGGTACATGTAGAGTCCTCTGGGCACTTAATTTACATTACATTCTTCTCATTTCTCCTTGAAGAGGAGATGAAGAGTTTGTTGGGTTTTTTAAGATGAGGTGGTAGGGTGTATAAATCAATCAGTTGCATTTATTGAGCACTTATTACTTTGAGGGCACTATATGAAGTGCTTGGGAAGTACAGAATGGAGTTGGTAAATGCAATCCTTGCCCGCAAGGAATTTATGGCCTACAGAGTGTCAACACATTTGACTGTGAATGCTGGAGGAGAAGGAAAAGGCCTATGGCTGAGTTGGTTTTAAAAAAAAAAAAAAATTAATATAAAACCAAGAAGTCACTGATGGTTAAGATGGTTTTAGACTGTGAGCCCACTGTTGGGTAGGGACTGTCTCTATATGTTGCCAACTTGTACTTCCCAAGCGCTTAGTACAGTGCTCTGCACACAGTAAGCACTCAATAAATACGATTGATTAAGATGCTCTTACAGAAGAAAAAAAATCAGCCACCTTGGACTCTTCCTTCAGGCCATTGAGCTTAGATGAGAATGTTCGTTGGCACTGTGAGTGGAGCAAGAGAGATGGGCTATTGTCAAGTAAACAGGCATTAACCTCCTCCCCCTGTTTCTTTAAGTCTATGACACTGAAAGAAGCCATCAAGTCCTCTCTCATCATTCTCAAGCAAGTAATGGAGGAGAAGTTGAATGCAACTAACATTGAGGTATTGTGATTTGATTCCTCTTATTTACCCCAGGAGGAGAACTCCTCAGTCTGAATGGCTGGGGTTTTTCTGTCTGCACCATCTGGTTTTCAAATGTGAAATGTCGATTACCTGGCAACCGTTCTGTCCGTTCTGGAACCTCGTGGAGCTTTTGAGGAACAGTACATTGCATTAGTGCAGCCGTAGGGGTGACATCCCTCCTCGGGCTTGGTGGCGGGGGTGGGTATCCTGTTTGGTTTAGGACGCGGCGGTTCCGGGGCAGGTGATGACTTCAAGCAGCTGGATGGCTGCTTTTGGGCAGCCGGCAAAGCCGGTGGCTAGCACCGAAGAGGGGATCTTTGGCTGCCTTACTGGGTGGGGTTCCTGATTCAAGAGCTAAAGAGCCTTTCAGGCCTATAAGGAGACCACCGTAAATGACTCCCTGGGGCAGCTATTTTCAGTGTGGGACGGTGGTCCATGCTTAAAGCAGCACACACACACACACGAGTCTCACTGCGGTAAATGGTCAGAGTCAGGATGTCTCTTGGTCCACTGGTTCAGCCATTTGATAAAATCCAGACCCCTCCATCGATCTCTTCTCCCCCCGCCAGACACATATACATGCACACAACACCCTTGGAAGTACTAGACCTGACCCAGTCACCTCTTGGGCTTTGGAAAAAGTCCCGATAAAGCCTGTACATCTCTCATCTACAATCGTAAGATTGTAAAGTTAGAGAAGCAGCATGCCCTAGGGGAAAGAGCATAGCCTGGGAGACAGAGGACCTGGATTCTAATCCCAGCTCTGCCGCTTCTATTATTTACGGATTTTAAGCTCTTACTGTGTGCCGGGCACTATATTAAGCGCTGGGGTAGACAGATGAGGCACAGAGAAGTTAAGTGACTTGCCAAGGTCATGCAGCAGGCAAGTGGCAGGGCTGAGGTTAGAACCCAGGTTCTCCGATTCCCAAACCCAAACTATTTTCTCTAGCCCATGCTGCTGCCTATCACCTTTCCCTCCTCCCCCCACCCAACCTCCTTCCTTCACATACACTTCCATTCCTCCATGCTGTTCTTGCCACAGCTATAATGGCCCTACACCCAGGGTTTACTTCTAGGTCTGGTCAGTAACTTCTGCTTTGGTGAACTGTATGGTTTTTTATGAAAAGATAGGATGTTCTGGAGAAAATATATCCAAAGAGTTGGTATGAATTGGAAATGACTCAATGACATTTGGTAATAATAATCATGGTTTTTGTGCAGAAGAATCGTGGAGTCACATTTCATCATTAATGTTATTAAAGCACTTAGTATGTTCAGAGCATTGTACTAAGCATTTGAGAGAAATGCTTAGAAGCCAGAGACCCCTTTCCTGCCCTCAGGGCTTCAGTTTATTGGGGGCAACAGGCAGGCATGAAAGTACTGACAAGAAGTGGGAACGGGAGGGAGAACCAGGATATCCCAAACGACAGGCTGAGATAGGTGAACGGCAAATGGAATATGCAAACATGCTGAGGATAAGTAGAATTCAGAAGGGCCAAAAGTGGGCTGACATGTTTTGAAAGACTTTTTGGAAGAGTGGGGTTGTAGAAGGACTTTGAAGGTGGAGAGGCCTTTGACTTGGTCTGGGGAATGAGGTGAACAAGGTGGTAGAAGCAGGAGAGTCAGGAGCAGGTACAGTTCGCTGATTCTGGTGATGTGTAGCTGGAGCCTGGGCAGGGAAATGCAGGAGCCCCTCTGTTCTCACCCCACCAAAAAGGAGACACTGGGGAAGGATTGAGGGGGGCTCCTCTGCTCCAGAAAATGGCCACTCTTAAGCTTGACAGGCTCCACGGGTTCCACAGGCCAGTCGACGAGTGAGCATTGGATTCATTTCAAAGGAGATTTGATGAATACGTTTATTTTGGAGGCAGAGGGCTATTTTAGGGAAGCCCGGGGCAGAAGAATGACAGCCTGGAAAAGGCATCCCTCCCTGGGACATAGATCCTGCCGGCAGTAAAGAACAGTAAAGAACAGCTGCACTGTCCTCCTCCTTGCTATTCAATGCCCTGACCAGCGGACCGCCCCTCTCCTCCCCCTCCCCTTCAGCTCTCTTTTTAACCCTTTCCCTCTTCCACATCAAACAGACCCTTCTTACCACTGGCTTTAAAGCACTCAATCGGCTCGACCCATCCTACCTCACCGAGCTACTCTAGCCCAGCCCACACACTCCCATCCTCTTCTGTAGCATTAGTTTACTCACTGTGCCCCAATCTCAACAATCTCCCTGCTGACCCCTTTCACATGTCCTCACCGTAACCTGGAACTCCCTCCCTCTCCAAATTCACCAGACTGTCACTCTTTCCACCTTCAAAGCATTATTAATGCTCCAAGAGACCATTCCCCAGTTTAGCCCTCTTTTCCCCAGCCCACTCTCCCTTCTGTGTTGTATATGTACTTGGATCTGTGGCCTTTGGACAGTTGATATTCGCCCCATCCCAACCTCAGAGCACTTATGAACATATCTTTATATTATACAGTGTAAATGATTCATATTAATGTCTGTCTCCCCGCGTTAGATTGTAAAACACATGGGCTGGGAAAGTGTCTGCTAATTCTGTTGTACTCTTCCAAGAGGTTAGTACAGTGCTCTACACATAGTAAGTGCTCAGTAAATACCATTGAGTGATTGATTGATTCCCTTCCAGCTGGCCACCGTGGAGCCTGGCTTGAAATTCCACATGTTCACAAAGGAAGAGCTTGAAGAAGTTATCAAGGACATATGAAGGGAGAGAGGATTCCTTGGAGTTTCCCAGAGGAGTTGACCATTTGCCCACAGTTTTTATTTCGAGTCCCCATTCTTTGGAGACACGCTTCTGGCCGTGCGTGTGTTTTTTTTACAAATCTGTGTAAATAAAGACAGTTCTGAAATAAAGAAGATGATAAAATAAATGTGTTTTGTTACGCTTGGTCTGTTCTCTTGTAACGCAGCCTGGGTTTTGGAGCATTTACTAGGAGCTGATCTGATGCTAACTTGCATGGCTGTTGCATTGTCACTGAAGTGGAGATTTAGTACTGCTCTCAGGTTCCGCCGGCCCCTCTTCCCATGTGGCCTGTGATGGGCCTGCTCGCAATTTAGGGCAACCACATGGTGACCTCCTCCAGGAGGCCTTCCCAGACTGAGCCCCGTCCTTCCTCTCCCCCTCGTCCCCCTCTCCATCCCCCCATCTGACCTCCTTCCCTTCCCCACAGCACCTGTATATATGTATATATGTCTACATATTTATTACTCTATTTTACTTGTACATATCTATTCTATTTTGTTAGTATGTGTGGTTTTGTTCTCTGTCTCCCCCTTTTAGACTGTAAGCCCACTGTTGGGTAGGGACTGTCTCTATATGTTGCCAACTTGTACTTCCCAAGCGCTTAGTACAGTGCTCTGCACACAGTAAGCGCTCAATAAATACGATTGATTGATTGATTGGCCACAAGCAAACGCACACTAGCCCAGCGCCCCCATGCGGCTGACAGGTGGTAGCACCATAGCAACCCCCCCTCGAATTTCTCTGGAGCGGGATCTAACTCTGCATTCAATAATAATAATAATGAGGGCATTTATTAAGCGCTTACTATGTGCAAAGCACTGTTCTAAGTGCTGGGGAGGTTACAAGGAGATCAGGTCCCACGGGGAGCTCACAGTCTTAATCCCCATTTTACAGATGAGGGAACTGAGGCCCAGAGAAGTGAAGTGGCTTGCCCAAAGTCACACAGCTGACAGTTAGTGGAGCCGGGATTTGAACCCGTGACCGCTGACTCCAAATAATAATAATAATGTTGGTATTTGTTAAGCACTTACTATGTGCAAAGCACTGTTCTAAGCGCTGGATACAAGCGTAGATACAAGCGGTAAGCATAGATACAAGGTAAGCAGGTTGTCCCACGAGGGGCTCACAGTTCTCATCCCCATTTTACAGATGAGGGAACTGAGGCCCAGAGAAGTTAAGTGAGCTGCCCAAAGTCACACAACTGACAGTTGGCGGAGCTGGGATTTGAGCCCATGACCGCTGACTCCAAATGATAATAATAATGTTGGTATTTGTTAATCACTTACTATGTGCAAAGCACCATTCTAAGCGCTGGGGTAGATACAAGGTAATCAGGTTGTCCCACAGGGGGCTCACAGTCTTCATCCCCATTTTACAGATGAGGTAACTGAGGCCCAGAGAAGTTAAGTGACCTGCCCAAAGTCACACAGCTGACAAGTGGGGGAACTGGGATTTGAACCCATGACCTCTGACTCCAAAGCCCATGCTCTTTCCACTGAGCCATGCTGCTGCTCTAGATGGCATTTTCGCCATCTCCTCCCCTCCTTGAAATTCCTTCTGAGGTGCAGTATTTATTTGGGCTTGCTGCCTATATACATCAGCGTTTGTAAGGTTGAGTTGTCCTTTCCCTAGCACACAGTAAAAACCTTTTTTGTGGTATTTGTTAAGCACTTAACTATGTGCCAGGCACTGTACTAAGAGAAGCAGCATGGCTCAGTGGAAAGAGCATGGGCTTGGGAGTCAGAGGTCCCGGTTCCGCCACTTGTCAGCTGTGTGACTTTGGGCAAGTCACTTGACTTCTCTGGGCCTCAGTTACCTCATCTGTAAAATGGGTATTAAGATTATGAGCCCCCCATGGGACTACCTGATCACCTTGTATCCTCCCCAGTGCTTAGAACAGTGCTTTGTGCATAGCAGGCGCTTAACAAATGCCATCATTATTATTATTACTAAACTCTGGGGTAGATAGAAAATAATTAGGTTGGACACAGTCCATGTCCTATATGGGATTCACTGTCTTAGTCCATGTTTTACTGATGAGGTAACTGAGGCCCAGAGAAGTGAAGTGAGACTTGCTCAAAGTCACACAGCTGACAAGTGGCAGAATCCAAGATTAGAACCCAGGCCCCTCCGACTCCATGGCACGTACTCTATCCAATAGGCCATGCTGCTTCACAAATATCAGTAGCATTTTTAGAGGCTCACACTTCATTGGGAATTGAACTGGGAAACCAACATGCAAAGTTTTTCTTTTTGCAAACTCATGTAGAGTTTTACTGTAATAAGCGCTTACTATGTGCAAAGCACTGTTCTAAGCGCTGGGGAAGTTACAAGGTAATCAGGTTGTCCAACGAGGGGGCTCACAGTCTTCAGTTTTACAGATGAGGTAACTGAGGCACAGAAAAGTAAAATGACTTGCCCAAAGTCACACAGCTGACAATTGGCGGAGCTGGGATTTGAACCCTCTGACTCCAAAGCCTGTGCTCTTTCCACTGAGCCACGCTGCTTCTCTTGTTAATAAATGATCTCTTGGTTTTTCTTTTTTCATTACTGCTTCCTGAGAAGTATTGTGGTTGGGGCTTTGTGCCAAGCCCTGCACTAAGCCTTGGAGTAGATACAAGTTTATCAGGTTGGACACAGTTCCTGTCTTACATAGGTTATGCACAGTGGAAGTAGGAGGAAGAACAGATACTGAATCCTCATTTTACAGATAAGGAAACTCAATCAGCTCGCCCCCCTCCTGCTTAACCTCACTAGTGTCCCACTAAAACCCAGCCTGCATGCTTTGCTCCTCTTAATGTCGACCTAATGTCTCTATATGTTGCCAACTTGTACTTCCCAAGCGCTTAGTACAGTGCTCTGCACACAGTAAGTGCTCAATAAATACGATTGATGATGATCATGATGACCTACTCACTATGCTTCAATTCCATCTCTGGTTGCAAACCCCTTGCTCACGTCTTCACTCTAGCCTGGAACTCCCTCCCGCTTCTTATGGGACAGACCACCGCTCTCCCCATCTTCAAAGCCCTACTAAAATCATATCTTCTCCAGGAAGCCTCCCCTGACTGACATCTCTTTTCCCCACCCTGTACACCCTCCCTCTGACTGTCCTATGAACTTGGGTCTGTAATCCCTTAAACATTTTGTTTCTCACCCCACCTCCTGCCCCACAAAACTTACACATCTATCTTTATAATCAGTCGTGTTTATTGAGCACTAACTGTGTGCCGAGCGCTTGGGAAGGTACAATCCAAGTTGGGAGACACATTCCCTGCCCATAACAAGCTGCTTCCTTTACTGTCCGTCTCCCCTACTAGATTGTAAACTCCTTGAGGAAAGGGATCATGTCTTCCAGCTGTATTGTACTCTTTCAAGCGCTTAGTACGATGTTGTGCACACAGTAAATGCTCAATCAAGATCATGGATTGACTGATTGAGGCCCAGAGAAGTGACTTGCCTAAGGTCACCCAGTAGGCAAGTGGTGGAGCAGGGATTAGAACTCAGGTCCTCTGACTGAGATTGGGGTTCTTTTTCACAAGGCTATGCTGTCGTTACTCTGTGGCAAGTCCTGGGCCAAGGTGGATGTAAAACTAAGAGAATCGGGTCAGACATAGTCCCTGTTTCAAATGGGGTGCCCAGTCTAAAAGAAAAGGAGAGCTGGTATTTTAACCCCTATCTCTTCAACTGTGGTTAATTGATCTGCCCAAATTAAGCAATAGGCAGGGCTGGGATTAGAATCCTGACTCAGGCCCACGCTCTTCCCATCAGGTCGTACTGCCTTCCTTTCTTTTTCCTATTAGTACTTTTAAGTCAGTTAATTGATGGTTGAGAGTGAAACTCAACATAGATACCAATGGCTTATTGTATTAGAGATAGGTGAGAGATTGTCTGGGGTCTGTGTGTACCAAGTCCGGAACAAAGAGAGCCTTTGGCAAGGACTAGCACTGGGTTCACATCTCAAAGTGTAGCTAACTTTTGACCTAACACTGTTGTAAGAGTAAGAATTGCAGCCATCAAGGTCCAAATAACTTTTCTACTTTAAAAAGTATTTTCGTTGATTCACTATTCTACTTGTTCTTCGGTGGCGGTCTGAGACGGCACTGAAGAATTGACTTGGGGTGCAGTGGGCTTCATTTAATGGAGTGTTTTTTTTTAATCCAAAGGCCTGACCATGACTTTATCTTTGGTTTTTATGAGAAATGTTTGTAAATCTCTCGAGGGTGTGATTGTTGTGAAGGTTTGATGGACCTTTGACAGACACTTTAATATTTTGTCTGGGCTGTTGAATAAAAATTAGATGACAAGAAGATTTTGATGTTCCCGGCCCACGTCATCCCCCGGGCCTGGAATGCCCTCCCTCTGCCCATCCGCCAAGCTAGCTCTCTTCCTCCCTTCAAGGCCCTGCTGAGAGCTCACCTCCTCCAGGAGGCCTTCCCAGACTGAGCCCCTTCCTTCCTCTCCCCCTCGTCCCCATCTCCATCCCCCCATCTTACCTCCTTCCCTTCCCCACAGCACCTGTATATATGTATATATGTTTGTACATATTTATTACTCTATTTTATTTGTACATATCTATTCTATTTATTTTATTTTGTTAGTATGTTTGGCTTTGTTCTCTGTCTCCCCCTTTTAGACTGTGAGCCCACTGTTGGGTAGGGACTGTCTCTAGATGTTGCCAATTTGTACTTCCCAAGCGCTTAGTACAGTGCTCTGCACATAGTAAGCGCTCAATAAATACGATTGATGATGATGATGATGATTTTTTTAAAATGAATATCTTCCCTGGGATAAATTTGTACGGAAATCAACGGATTCTTTTAGAATTATTCAGCCGAACTTTATCTGTGCATGCTTATGATTGTCCGCCAGGTGGCGCTGTTCCATAGCGTGCTCCCGAGACAAGACAATAGACCATTCATTCATCTTTGAGCATCAATCACCCCAACAAAGAAATAATCTTTAAATCCTTCAGTAATCACCTGATTAATATCACATACCTCCTGATCAACTGTCCAGTTTAAGCAGGTGAAAACGGATAAACTTTCAACCGAAGTTATTTCACGTGCTGACTATGAAACAGAACAAATTGCTCGCCCGTCTTTCGGGGAGACGGTCTCTTTGAGAAATCAATTTTACCATGCTCAGGGTTTTGAATCAAGGCTTTCCTCTGAAAATTCTCAACTGAGGTCTTCACTGCCTGGCCCTACTCTATCTGCTTCATCTTCTGCTTCAACTTGGCTCAATTCCTTGGTTCCAACCAAGCTTTCCTTTATTTTAACAATAATTATGGTATTTGTTAAGCACTTATTATGTGCCAAGCACTTTTCTAAGCACTGGGGTAGGTACAAGGTAATCAGGTTGTCCCACGTGGGGCTCACAATCTTAACCCCCATTTTACAGATGAGGTAACTGAGGCACAGAGAGGTTGCCCAAGGTCGCACAGAAGGCAAGTGGCAGAGTTGGGATTAGAACCCACGTCCTCCGACTCCCAAGCCCATGCTCTTTCCACTAAACCATGCTGCTTCTCCCATAGCCACGCCGCTTTCTTTGTAAATTTCTGCCTCTAGATTTCCTCAAGCCTTTACCCAAGCTGTACCTAAAGTATGGAATAAACACTCTGCTTCTGTAACTCCTCTATCCCAGGCCTGGGATAAAATACTGGTTCCTTAAGATTGTGAGCCCAGCCTGGGACAGGGATTGTGCCCGATCTGATCATCTTGTATCTACCCCAGCGTTAGCACAGTGCTTGACCCGTCCTAAGTGCTTAGGAAATACTATCATTATCCATTTCACACTGTGGGTTAGGCCCACCTCCTCAAAGCCTTCTGTGATCAATCCTGGCCATTCTAACATCCCGCAAACCCACTCCTTCATCTCAGATTATTCTCATAATACACTGCACTTCTGTGCTTCTTTCTGGATTCTGTGTTCATCTTGCCTCCCCTAACAGTGTTCTCCTGGAGAAAAAGGACCAGGGCTTATTCTTAACAGGGCCTCAAGGGCCTCGATCCAGCCTTTCATCCCCGAAAATGTCACAAAAGATCTGGACAGGGTGATCTCCAGTGGGGAAGTTGCTTAGATGGCTTGGAGTCGCGACTTCTGCTTTAATCCTTCTCTCAAAGGATTTAGGTGCAAATTTCAGATCCGGGGCAGCCACCAGAAAGCATACTCAATCTGTGGACTTGGTGTCCACTTGCGATCCAGCTTCCTCTTCGTTTTGTTTGTTTTTATGGTATTTGTTAACTGCTGACTATACGTCAAGCACTGTTTTAAGGGCTGAGATAGATACAAGCTAATTAGACCGGATGCAATCCCTGTCCCACGTGGAGGCACACAGTCTAAGTATTGTTTCTGGTTTGTTTCCTGCCTTGGTCTTGGCTGGAATGAGCCGCCTTTGGGGGCTTTCCTAAGGCTCTACTGTGAAACTGTCTCAGGCTGGAGCAGTAATAATAATAATAATAATAATAATGGCATTTATTAAGCACTTACTATGTGCAAAGCACTGTTCTAAGCACTGGGGAGTTTACAAGGTGATCAGGTTGTCCCACAGGGGGCTCACAGTCTTAATCCAAGGCCCTACTGAGAGCTCACCTCCTCCAGGAAGCCTTCCCAGACTGAGCCCTTTCCTTCCTCTCCCCCTCGCCCCCCTCTCCATCCCCCCATCTTACCTCCTTCCCTTCCCCACAGCACCTGTATATATGCATATATGTTTGTACATATTTATTACTCTATTTATTTTACTTGTACGTATCTATTCTATTTCATTTTGTTAGTATGTTTGGTTTTGTTCTCTGTCTCCCCCTTTTAGACTGTGAGCCCGCTGTTGGGTAGGGACCGTCTCTACGTGTTGCCAACTTGGACTTCCCAAGCGCTTAGTCCAGTGCTCTGCACACAGTAAGCGCTCAATAAATACGATTGATTGATTGATTGATTAATCCCCATTTTACAGATGAGGGAACTGAGGCCCAGAGAAGTGACTTGCCCAAAGTCACACAGCTGACAAGTGGCGCAGCCGGGATTTGAACCGTTGACCTCTGACTCCAAAGCCCGGGCTCTTTCCACTGAGCCACGCAGTTTCCCGGTACTCACAGGCCGGGGCTACGGGTTCTGCTCGGCCAGTTTATAGGTTTTAAAATAGGAGTATTCTCTTCCCTACTTGATGACGACTATTTAAGAAACCAAACTTTCAAGAGGATGCTAGGTGGCAAAAGGACGGGGGTGAGGGTCAAAGGGCTAGACTGAGCTTCTTCAGTTTTCCAGGCCCTTTTTCAGCCGCAACATTAAAGGCCGGTGCCTCAAGTTTCCCGTCCCCCTTGTGAGGGTGTTAGGCCGTATATTAATTGAAGGTTTTCCACAGGCTGTTGCGAGTCCGGCGGGAGCTGATCTAAGCAGCACGCTGCAGTGGCTAGAAAAGGGCCTCGGAGTCAGGAGGTCATGGGTTCTAATCCCGGCTCCACCATTCATTCATTCATTCAATCGTATTTATTGAGCGCTTACTACGTGCAGGGCACTGTACTAAGCGCTTGGGAAGTACAAGTCGGCAACATAGAGAGACGGTCCCTACCCAACAACGGGCTCACAGTCTAGAAGGGGGAGACAGACAACAAAACAAATCAACCAAGTACCCAGGATTCACTAAACTAAGTTGAGACCCTCCCGTCAGTCAGACACATGCCTCACTGAGTGTACGAGCACTTATCTGCTGTGTGACTGTGGGCAAGTCACTTGAATTCTCCGTGCCTCGGTTGCCTCATCTGTAAAATGGGACCCACGTGGGACAGGGACTGTGTCCAACCTGATTTGTTCCTATCCACCCCGGCGCTTAGTACAGTGCCTGGCACATAGTAAGCACTTCATATTCACTCAGTCGTATTTATTGAGCGCCTACTGTGTGCAGAGCATTGGACTAAGCGCTTGATATACCATTAAAAAAAACAAAAAAGCGAAGGGTTGGGCCTAGGTGACTGGTTCCGACGGCGACAAATGGTGGTGGTAAAACCTGCAACACCGGGTAATAATAATAATAATGGCGTTTATTAAGCGCTTACTATGTGCAAAGCACTGTTCTAAGCACTGGGGAGGTTACAAGGTGATCAGGTTGCCCCACGGGGGGCTCACAGTTTTAATCCCCATTTTACAGATGAGGTAACTGAGGCCCAGAGAAGTGAAGTGACTGGCCCAAAGTCACACAGCTGACAAGTGGCAGAGCCGGGATTTGAACCCATGACCTCTGACTCCAAAGCCCAGGCTCTTTCCCACTGAGCCACGCTGCTTCTGAGCACGGGCCTGGAACTCAGGAGGTCATGGGTTCTAATCCCGGCTCCACCACTTACCTGCTGTGTGACCGTGGGTAAGTCACTTCACTTCTTTGCGCCTCAGTTCCCTCATCCTTAAGATGGGGATTGAGACTGTGAGCCCCATAATAATAATAATAATAATAATAATAATAATAATAATGATGATGGCATTTATTAAGCACTTACAATATGCAAAACACTGTTCTAAGCACTGGGGTAGATACAGGGTAATCAAGTTGTCCCACGTGGGGCTCACAGACTTAATCCCCATTTTCCGGATGAGGTAACTGAGGCACAGAGAAGTTAAGTGACTTGCCCAAAGTCACACAGCTGACAAGCGGCGGAGCAGGGATTTGAACCCGTAAACTCTGACTCCGAAGCCCGGGCTCTTTCCACTGAGCCACGCTGAATAATGTTAGGCGCTTACTTTGTGCAAAGTACTGTTCTAAGCGCTGGGGAGGATATAAGGTGATCAGGTTGTCCCACGGGGGGCTCACAGTCTTCATCCCCATTTTACAGATGAGGGAACTGAGGCGCAGAGAAGTTAAGTGACTTGCCCAAAGTCACACAGTTGTCCCATGGGGGACAGGGAAACTGTGTTCAACCCGATTTGTCCTTATAATAATGTTGTCCTTATAATAATGATGGTATTTGTAAAGCGCTTACTATGTGCAAAGCACTGTCCTTATCCACTTCAGCATAGAGAAGCAGCGTGGCTCATTGGAAAAGAGCACGGGCTTTGCAGGCAGAGGTCGTGGGTTCAAATCCCCGCTCTGCTAATTGTCAGCTGTGTGACTTTGGGCAAGTCACTTTGCTTCTCTGGGCCTCAGTTACCTCATCTGTAAAATGGGGATGAAAACTGTGAGCCCCCTGTGGGACAACCTGATCACTTTGTAACTTCTCCAGTGCTTAGAGCAGTGCTTTGCACATAGTAAGCACTTAATAAATGCCATTATTATTATTATTCTCTGGGCCTCAGTTACCTCATCTGTAAAATGGGGATGAAAACTGTGAGCCCCCTGTGGGACAGCCTGATCACTTTGTAACTTCTCCAGTGCTTAGAGCAGTGCTTTGCACATAGTAAGCGCTTAATAAATGCCATTATTATTATTATTCTCTGGGCCTCAGTTACCTTATCTGTAAAATGGGGATGAAAACTGTGAGCCCCCTGTGGGACAACCTGATCACCTTGTACCCTCTCCAGTGCTTACAGCAGTGCTTTGCACATGGTAAGTGCTTAATAAATGCCATTATTATTATTATTATTATTATTCTCTGGGCCTCAGGTACCTCATCTGTAAAATGGGGATGAAAACTGTGAGCCCCCTGTGGGACAACCTGATCACCTTGTAACCTCTCCAGTGCTTAGAACAGTGCTTTGCACATAGTACATGCTTAATAAATGCCATTATTATTATTATTGTTATTCTCTGGGCCTCAGTTCCCTCATCTGTAAAATGGCGATGAAAACTGTGAGCCCCCTGTGGGACAACCTGATCACCTTGTAACCTCTCCAGTGCTTAGAGCCGTGCTTTGCACATAGTAAGCGCTTAATAAATGCCATTATTATTATTATTCTCTGGGCCTCAGTTCCCTCATCTGTAAAATGGAGATGAAAACTGTCCCTGTGGGACAACCTGATCACCTTGTAACCTCTCCAGTGCTTTGCACATAATAAGCGCTTAATAAATTCCATTATTATTATTATTATTATAATTCTCTGGGCCTCAGTTCCCTCATCTGTCAAACGGAGATGATGACTGTGAGCCCCACGTGGGACAACCTGATCACTTTGTAACCCCCAGCGCTTAGAACAGTGCTTGGCACATAGTAAGCGCTTAACAGATATTATTACTATTATTATTATTATTTTTATTATTATGTCTCCTGATGAGGAGCGGCGCAGTCAGCGTTAACTCCACGAGCCTCCGGCGGGAGGGCGGGGCCGAAGTCGATAATAATAATAATAATAATGGCATTTATGAAGCGCTTACTATGTGCAGAGCACTGTTCTAAGCGACTGTTCTAAGTCGATGAGTCCTCGCCTTACCTCCTTCCCCTCCCCACAGCACCTGTATAGATGTTTGTACAGATTTATTACCCAATTTATTTTACTTGTACATATTTACTATTCTATTTATTTTATTTTGTTAATATGTTTGGTTTTGTTGTCTGTCTCCCCCCTTCTAGACTGTGAGCCCGCTGTTGGGTAGGGACCGTCTCTCTACGTTGCCAACTTGTACTTCCCAAGCGCTTAGTCCAGTGCTCTGCACACAGTAAGAGCTCAATAAATGATTGAAAAAAAACTTGTACTTCCCAAGCGCTTAGTCCAGTGCTGTGCACACAGCAATCGCTCAATAAATGATTGAAAAAAAGTGTACTTCCCAAGCGCTTATCCAGTGCTCTACACACAGTAAGCGCTCAATAAATGATTGAAAAAAAACTTGTACTTCCCAAGCGCTTAGTCCAGTGCTCTGCACACAGTAAGCGCTCAATAAATGATGGAAAAAAAGCTTGTACTTCCCAAGCGCTTAGTCCAGTGCTCTGCACACAGTAAGCGCTCAATAAATGATGGAAAAAAAGCTTGTACTTCCCAAGCGCTTAGTCCAGTGCTCTGCACACAGTAAGCGCTCAATAAATGATGGAAAAAAAGCTTGTACTTCCCAAGCGCTTAGTCCACTGCTCTGCACACAGTAAGCGCTCAATAAATGATGGAAAAAAAGCTTGTACTTCCCAAGCGCTTAGTCCAGTGCTCTGCACACAGTAAGCTTTCAATAGATACGATTGAAAAAAAAACTTGTACTTCCCAAGCGCTTAGTCCAGAGCTCTGCACACAGTGACCGCTCAATAAATACGATTAAAAAAACTGGTACTTCTCAAGCGGTTAATCCAGTGGTCTGCACACAGTGAGCGGTCAATAAATGATTGATAAAAGAACTTGTACTTCCCAAGCGCTTAGTCCAGTGCTCTGCACACAGTAAGCGCTGAATACGGTTGAAAAAAAACTTGTCCTTCCCAAGCGCTTCGTCCAGAGCTCTGCACACAGTAAGCGCTCAATAAATACGATTGAAAAAAAACCCTTGTACTTCCCAAACGCTTAGTCCAGTGCTCTGCACACAGTGAGCGCTCAATAAATGATTGAAAAAAGCTTGCACTTCCCAAGCGCTTAGTCCAGTGCTCTGCACACAGTGAGCGCTCAATAAATGATTGAAAAAAAAACTTGTACTTCCCAAGCGCTTAGTCCAGGGCGCTGCACACAGTGAGCGTTCAATAAATCTGATTGAAAAAAAAACCTTGAACTTCCCAAGCGCTTAGTCCAGAGCTCTGCACACAGTGAGCGCTCAATAAATCTGATTGGAAAAAAAACCTTGTACTTCCCAAGCGCTTAGTCCAGTGCTCTGCACCCGGGGAGCGCTCAATAAATGATTGAAAAAAACACTTGTATTTCCCAAGCGCTTCGTCCAGTGCTCTGCACACAGTAAACGCTCAATACGATTGAAAAAAGCTTGCACTTCCCGAGCGCTTAGTCCAGTGCTCTGCACGCAGTGAACTCTGAATAAATGATTGAAAAAAACTTGTACTTCCCGAGCGCTTAGTCCAGTGCTCTGCACGCAGTGAACTCTGAATAAATGATTGAAAAAAACTTGTACTTCCCGAGCGCTTAGTCCAGTGCTCTGCACACAGTGAGCGCTCAATACGATTGAAAAAAAAATTGTACTTCCCAAGCGCTCAGTTCAGTGCTCTGAACACAGTGACCGCTCAGTAAATACGATTAAAAAACTTGTACTTTCCAAGCGGTTAGTCCAGTGGTCTGCACACAGTGGGCGCTCAATAAATGATTGCTAAAAAAACTTGTACTTCCCAAGCGCTTAGTCCAGTGCTCTGCACACAGTAAGCGCTCAATAAATACGATTGAAAAAAAAGCCTTGTACTCTCCAAGCGCTTAGTCCAGTGCTCTGCACACAGTGAGCGCTCAATAAATACGATTGAAAAAAAAAGCCTTGTACTCTCCAAGCGCTTAGTCCAGTGCTCTGCACACAGTGAGCGCTCAATAAATACGATTGAAAAAAAAGCCTTGTACTCTCCAAGCGCTTAGTCCAGTGCTCTGCACACAGTGAGCGCTCAATAAATACGATTGAAAAAAAAGCCTTGTACTCTCCAAGCGCTTAGTCCAGTGCTCTGCACACAGTGAGCGCTCAATAAATACGATTGAAAAAAAACTTGTCCTTCCCAAGCGCTTAGTCCAGTGCTCTGCACACAGTAAGCGCTGAATACGGTTGTAAAAAAAAACTTGTACTTCCCAAGCGCTTAGTCCAGAGCTCTGCACACATTAAGCGCTCAATAAATACGATTGAAAAAAAAACTTGTACTTCCCAAGCGCTTAGTCCAGTGCTCTGCACACAGTAAGTGCTCAATACGGTTGAAAAAAAAAACTTGTACTTCCCAAGCGCTTAGTCCAGTGCTCTGCACACAGTAAGTGCTCAATACGGTTGAAAAAAAAACTTGCACTTCTCAAACGCTTAGTCCAGTGCTCTGCACACATTAAGCGCTCAATAAATACGATTGAAAAAAAACCTTGTACTTCCCAAGCGCTTAGTCCAGTGCTCTGCACACAGTAAATGCTCAATACGGTTGAAAAAAAAACTTGTACTTCCCAAGCGCTTAGTCCAGTGCTCTGCACACAGTAAGTGCTCAATACGGTTGAAAAAAAAACTTGCACTTCTCAAACGCTTAGTCCAGTGCTCTGCACACAGTAAGTGCTCAATACGGTTGAAAAAAAAACTTGCACTTCTCAAACGCTTAGTCCAGTGCTCTGCACACATTAAGCGCTCAATAAATACGATTGAAAAAAAAACTTGTCCTTCCCAAGCGCTTAGTCCAGTGCTCTGCACACAGTAAGTGCTCAATACGGTTGAAAAAAAAAACTTGTACTTCCCAAGCGCTTAGTCCAGTGCTCTGCACACAGTAAGTGCTCAATACGGTTGAAAAAAAAACTTGTACTTCCCAAGCGCTTAGTCCAGTGCTCTGCACACAGTAAGTGCTCAATACGGTTGAAAAAAAAACTTGCACTTCTCAAACGCTTAGTCCAGTGCTCTGCACACATTAAGCGCTCAATAAATACGATTGAAAAAAAAACTTGTCCTTCCCAAGCGCTTAGTCCAGTGCTCTGCACACAGTAAGTGCTCAATACGGTTGAAAAAAAAACTTGTACTTCCCAAGCGCTTAGTCCAGTGCTCTGCACACAGTAAGTGCTCAATACGGTTGAAAAAAAAACTTGTACTTCCCAAGCGCTTAGTCCAGTGCTCTGCACACAGTAAGTGCTCAATACGGTTGAAAAAAAAACTTGCACTTCTCAAACGCTTAGTCCAGTGCTCTGCACACATTAAGCGCTCAATAAATACGATTGAAAAAAAAACTTGTCCTTCCCAAGCGCTTAGTCCAGTGCTCCGCACACAGTAAGTGCTCAATACGGTTGAAAAAAAAACTTGTACTTCCCAAGCGCTTAGTGCAGTGCTCTGCACACAATAAGTGCTCAATACGGTTGAAAAAAAAAACTTGTACTTCTCAAACGCTTAGTCCAGTGCTCTGCACACATTAAGCGCTCAATAAATACGATTGAAAAAAAAACTTGTACTTCCCAAGCGCTTAGTCCAGTGCTCCGCACACAGTGAGTGCTCAATATACGGTTGAAAAAAAACTTGTACTTTCCAAGCGCTCAGTCCAGTGCTCTGCACACTTAAGCGCTCAATACATGATTGAAAAAAAAAGCTTGTCCTTCCCAAGCGCTTAGCGCAGTGCTCCGCACACAGTGAGCGCTCAATAAATGATTTGTGGTGGCTGCCCCGGATCAGATAAATGCCCGCTGTTGGGTAGGGACTGTCTCTAGATGTTGCCAACTTGGACTTCCCAAGCGCTTAGTCCAGTGCTCTGCACAGGACTAAGCGCTCAATAAATACGTTTGATTGATTGATTGATTGATTGAAAAAAAACTTGTACTCCCCAAGCGTTTAGTGCAGTGCTCCGCGCACAGTGAGCGCTCAATCAATACGATTGAGTGACAGATGACGTCACCCGCTTCCCACCAATCAGAGGGGAGAGAAGGCGCCGCGCCGCGCCTCCGCGTGAGATTCCAAGGGGTTCCAGAGCCCGAGGCGACAGGGGAGGCTGGGGGGGCGTGGCCAGGGTGAAGGGCAGCGGGCCGCGCCAATGGGAGCGGAGGGGCTCGGCGGGAGCCGGCCAATGGGAGCGGCGCCCGGGCGAGCGGGGGGCGTGGCCGTCCGTGACGTGTCGGCGGGGGCGGGGCGGGGGTCCGCGGCGTCGGGGTGCGCAGGTGTGGGCGCGCGCGGGGATGGAGCGGGCTCGGGGGGCCGGGGGCGCCCCCCGCTGGACCTGCGTCCTGGCCCTGGGGCTGCTGCTGCTGCTGCCGCCGCCGTTCGCGGGGGACCGGCCTGCCCCCGGGGTCCCCGTCCCCGCGGTCCCCGCGGTCCCGGACCTTCTGGACGCGCCGCGCCCCCCGGGTCTCGCGGCCCCGCCGGCGGGCGTGGAGCGCTGGCGGCGGCGGCGGCGGAGCAGCGGCGGCGGCGGCGGCTGGGCGGCGGCGGCGGGGGAGGCGGCGTCGGGGGAGGCGTCGGGGGAGGGCTGCGGCCCGCTGCGGGGCTTCGAGTCCGGCCTGCTCAACAACACGCACCAGGTGAGCGCCGCCGGGCCCCGACCGACGAAACACAAAACGCAAACCGGACCCGCGCTCCCGGACCCCGGGGACGGGCGCCTTCTCCCCGGACGGAGAAGGGCGGGGAGCCCCTCCCTCCCCCCTTCCCTCCTTCCCTTATCCCCCCCTTCCTTTCTCCCCCCCTTCTTTCTCTCCCCTCTCTCCCTTTTCTTTCTCCATCATTGCCCTCCATTCTTTCTCCCTTTTCCCTTCCCTCACTTTCTCCTTTCCTTTCCCTGTCTTTCTCCCTTTTTTTCCTTTCCCTCCTTTTCCTTCTCCGTGTTCCCTCTCTTCCTTCCCTCCCCTTCTACCCCCTCCCCTCACTAACCTTCTCTTTTCTCCCCTTCCTTCTCTTCCCTTCCTTCCCCTTTCTTCCCTCTGCTCCCCTACTCTCCCTTCTCTTCCCCCCCTTCTTTCTCTCCCTTCTCTTCCCTCCCCATCTTTCTCTCCCTTCTCTTCCTCCCTCCCTTCTTTCCCTTTTCTTCCCTCTGCTCCCCTTCCTTTACCTCCCCTCCCCCTTTCTCTCTCCCTTCTCTTCCCTTCCCTCTCCTTCCTTCTCTTCCCTCCCCTTCCTTCTCTCCCCTCCCCTTCCTTCTCTCCCCTCCCCTTCCCTCTCCTTCCTCCTCTTCCCTCCCCTTCCCTCCCCTTCCTTCTCTCCCTTCTCTCACCTCCCCTTCCTTCTTTCCCTATTCTTCCCCCTTCCCTTCTTTTCCCTCCCCTTCCCTTCTTTCTCTCCCTTCCCTTACTTCCCCTCCCCTTATTTCTCTCCCTTCCCTTACCATCCCCTCCGCTTATTTTTCTCCCTTCCCTTACCATCCCCTCCCCTTCTTTCTCTCCCTTCCCTCCCCTTCTTTCTCTCCCTTCTCTTTCCTCCCCTCTTTTCTCTCCCTTCTCTTTCCTCCCCTCTTTTCTCTCCCTTCCTTCCTCTTCCTTCTCTTCCCTCCCTTTCCTTCTCTCCCTTCTCTTCCCTTCCTTCTTCCGCTTTTCTTCCCCCCTCCCTTTTTCTCCCTTCTCTTCTCTTCCCTCCCCTCCCTCCTCTCCCTCCCCTCCCCTTCCTTTTCTTCACCCCCCTCTCCTTCCCTCTCCCTCCCCCCACACCTCTCTTCCCTCCTCTCCCCCTTTACCCATCCAATTCCCCGCTCATCCCCCATCAGCCCCCGGCCTCGCTGGCAACACCTTCCTTGGGGAAATCATCCATTACGGCCTTGTTCTTCTCCAGTCCCTGAACCCTTAACGATTTCGCTGCCCTTCCCTCGACTCCCTTGTCTACTCCTTTTCCAAGCCATCACACTCACGCTTCTCCATCCCTGGGTCCAAGGGGCTTTCCCCACCCCATTCCTATTGTCCCCACCCCCTTTCCTTCTCCTTTCCTCCTCCCCCACACTCGTTCTTCCTTCCCTTTCTCCCCCATACTCAATCCTCCTCCTACTCTCTCCCTTCACCGCCCTCCCATCCCAACACACACTAGTTACTCTCACATTTTGGCTTCCAGGGAAAAGAGCTCCTGCAGTCCACTGGAGACCTAGATGGTAGCGTTCAGTAGCAGATACCAAATTCCTTAACCAAGCCACCTTGCCTTCCCCCCAACACTTGTTTTCACCCCTCTGCTGTTTGCTCTTCCTAATAGCCCCTATCAAAGAATGTATCTCTGGTGGAGAAAGAGGTGATGGCAACAGCATGGCTCAGTAGAAAGAAAAAAGGCTTGGGAGTCAGGGGTCCTAATCCCGGTTCTGCCACTTGTAAGATGAATGACTTTGGGCAAGTCACTTCACTTCTCTGGGCCTCAGTTCCCTCATCTGTAAAATGGGGATTAAGACTTGTGAGCCCCACGTGGTGTCCCTTGATTACCTTGTATTCCCCCCGCCCCCAGCGCTTAGAACAGTACTCGGCACATAGTAAGCGCTTAACAAATACCATCATTATTATTATTAACAGCCCAAGATGGTGGGGCTTTAACGCTTTGTATTTCATCATCAGACTGTGTCTGTGGGACTTTCTATTTTACCTTGTGGCTCGCTCTCTCTCCTTTTTTCTAGTTCACCTTATTTTTTAGACTGCACTCTTCGCCTTCCTTCTTGCATCTGCTCTCACCCCTTTCCTGGCAGAAGCCGGGCGGGGGCTAATGGAAAGTTGCGAGGAATGGAATCTCGAATGAAAATAGCTGTCAGAGTTGCAGAGTTCAATGGCCTCTGTTCGTACCTTGCAGTGCTTCTTGTTAAAAAGAAAAAAAAAAGAAAAGTTACTTCTTCTGCCTGCCTAAGTGCCCAGAGAGCTTTTAAGTATGCATCTGCTCATTGTTTGTAGTAGCTTTTAAGCCTATTTTTAGAAGTTGGAGAGAGAAAAGCTTCTTTCTGTTATGATGATGGTACCCATGGCACCATTCATCTTCATCGGAGCCTCCCTTGAGATCCTGGAGGTCTTGACTTCCGTGCCAAAAATCCTGTTGTTTGCTTGCTTGCTATTCCATTTATTGAGTGCCTACAGTGCTTTGCACATAGTAAGCGCTTAACAAGTACCATTATTATTATTATTATTACAATATGCAGGGCACTGTGCTGAACCTGGGAAAGAAACCCGATTCCCACATCCACCAACAAGCCTTCCCTCGCTAACGTATCTACACCCCAAGGCTTATCAACCCAACAGCTGCCTCTTGCACTTACAAGTAGATACCCATCCTCAGCGTCTAAGTACATAATGTATGTTTTGAGTGAGCATTCTGGTTTTTCTGACTTCCCCGTAAATATTTTTATCCTGCTAGATTGTAAACTCCCTGAGGGCAGAAATCATATGGCCTAATTTTATTGCACTTCTCCAATCACGTAGTACACTGCTCTCCACACAGTAAATACTTTCGACATCTGTCTCCCCTGTTACTGTATAAGAAGTGATCATAGTACTATTAGGTGCTTGTTGTGTTCAAAGCACTGAGCCAAGTGCTGGGCAGAAGTGAGAATTAGCCCTACTGAGAGCTCACCTCCTCCAGGAGGCCTTCCCAGACTGAGCCCCCTTTTTCCTCTCCTCATCCCCATCGCCCCCGCGCCCTACCTCCTTCCCCTCCCCACAGCACTTGTATATATTTGTACGTATTTATTACTCTATTTTACTTGTACATATTTACTACTCTATTTTATTAATGATGTGCATATAGCTATAATTCTATTTATTCTAACGGTTTTGACACCTGTCTACATGTTTTGTTTTCTGTCTCTCCCTTCTAGACTGTGAGCCCATTGTTGGGTAGGGACCATCTCTATATGCTGCCGACTTGTACTTCCCAAGTGCTTAGTACAGTGGTCTGCACACAATAAGTGCTCAATAAATACGATTGAAAGAATAAATGAATTAGACGCATCCCTTGTTCCAAAGGGCTCACAGCAGGGCTCCTGTTGTATCTTCCCAGGTGCTTTGCACAGTGCCTGGTGCCTAATAGGAGCTCGATAAACATCAATCGGTGATATTTACTGAGTGCTTACTGTGAATATAGAGTACTTACAGTGCATAGGTGATGCAGATGGGAGAGAGAGTAGGGGAAATGGGGACTTAGGGAAGACCTCTTGGAGATGTGATTTTAATAAGGTTTTGAAGATGGGGAGAGTGGTGATCTGTTGGTTATGAAGGATGGTGAGGGGGGGGAGTTCTGGGCCAGAGAGAGGACCTGGGCAAGGGGTTGGTGGTGAGGTAGATGAATTAGAGGTACAGTGAGTAGGTTGGTGTTAGAGGAGTGAAGTAAGTGGGCTGATTGTAATAGGAAATCAGCTAGGTAAGGAAGGAGAGAGAGAGCTGATTGCTTTAAAGCCAATGGTAAGGACTTTCCGTTTAATGTGGAGGTGGATGAGCAAACAATGGAGGTTTCTTGAGGAGTCGGGAGATGTCGACTCAACAGTTTTTTAGAAAAATGATCCAGCCAGCGGAATGAACTATGGACAGGAGGCAGGGAGGTCAGCGGGAAGCCCCATGCAATAGTGAAGGTGTGCAGTGACAAGTGCTTGGATCAGCATGGTAGCAGTTTGGATGGAGAGGAAAGGGCAGATTTTAGAGGTGTTGCAAAGGTAGAAGAAGCTGCAGGATCTGGTGACAGATTGAATACGTGGGTTGACGGAGAAAGATGAGTTGAGGAAATTGCCAAGATCGTGAGCTTGAGAGTCAGGGTGGCTTGAGAGTCGGGTGTTGTCCTGATTTAGACATGGCCCTTAACTCACAGGGGACTTCAAATTTCGAGAGCGGGAGGGGGACAGCCACCTAGGGAAAGAATTTCGGAGTAAATAAAGCTCAATAGCAACAACAAAAGCAGCAGTGCATTGCTCCCGGGAGGGAGGAGTGCTTAGATTCTGAGTTACCACTTCAGGTAGGCTTATCCTTGGTACAAACCATTACCATTTTTCTAGCGTTCAAACAGTGGAGAAGGCCACTGTCATCTCTTCACTTGCTCTCTGCTCCAGTGGAGCACGGGACTTTAAGCTTTGCTGCGGTGGAGCGGCAGATTGTGGGGAGGGACCCGAGGCAATGGAGACTCTCCCTCAAGCCCTGCCAGCAGTTCACCCTCCTTTTTATTTTTATTTTTTTTTTAATTTTTAATGGTATTAAATTCTTTCTAACTGTCAGGCACGGTACCAAGCACTGGGGTTGATACAAGTTAATCAGGTTGGACACAGTCCATGTCCCACATGGGCTCACGGTCTTTATTCACCTCACCCTCAGCCTCACAGCATTAAAATGTTTTTTAATGTCTGTCTTCCACTCTAGGTTGTAAGGTCCTTGTGGGCAGGAAAGGTGTCTTCCAACTCTGTTCTTTTGTACTCTCCCAACGGCTTAATACCATGCTCTGTATGAAGTAAGCACTCAACAGATACCAATGATTGTTTGGCAGGGGCCTGGACTGCCCTCGGCTCCAGTAGGATTTCTGGACTTAACCATGAAACCTGGCAACCTGAAATGGAAGGTGGTGCTTGGGAATTCTTTGGGGATCCATTAGCTCAACTTAAAAATCTACAAAGACTCCTTAGGTTGTCCAGTTTCTTTGCCCACAGTTTTTTCATCCTGAGTAAGAGCAGGCCCAAACCAGTAACACAGAGTCTGTTTATTTCAGATTCATTCATTCATTCAGTCGTATTTATTGAGCGCTTACTGTGTGCAGAGCACTGGACTAAGTGCTTGGGAAGTACAAGTTGGCAACATATAGAGACGGTCCCTACCCAACAGTGGGCTCACAGTCTAGAAGGGGGAGACAGACAACAAAACAAAACATACTAACAAAGTAAAATAAATAGAATAGTAAATATGTACAAGTAAAATAAATAGAGTAATAAATCTGTACAAACATATATACAGGTGCTGTGGGGAGGGGAAGGAGGTAGGGCGGGGGGAGGGGGAGAGGAATGGGGGGCTCAGTCTGGGAAGGCCTCCTGGAGGAGGTGAGCTCTCAGTAGGGCTTTGAGGGGAGGAAGAGAGCTAGCTTGGCGGATGTGCAGAGGGAGGGCATTCCGGGCCAGGGGGAGGACGTGGGCCGGGGGTCAACGGTGGGACGGGCGAGAACGAGGCACAGTGAGGAGGTTAGCGGCAGAGGAGCGGAGGGTGCGGGCTGGGTTGTAGAAGGAAAGAAGGGAGGTGAGGTAGGAGGGGGCGAGGTGATGGACAGCCTTGAAGCCTAGAGTGAGGAATTTTTGCCTGATGTGTAGGCTGATTGGTAGCCACTGAAGAGATGCCATAGCCTGCAAGTCTTATGAATCGCTCTGTACACTTCAGATTTCATTTCTACAGGATTTCCCCTCAGAATCCCTTCTTGTCCATTCCCCTTCCTCATATCCCTGAGGCAGGCAGGCAGACCTGTGTCCACAGACAGAACAAGTTTTCTGAGTAGTTAGTGCTCCCATTTTTTATTCATTCATTAATTCAGTTGCATTTATTGAGTACTTACTGTGTGCAGAGCATTGTACTAAGCGCTTGGGAGAATACAATATAACCATAAACAGGCACATTTCCTGCCCACTATGAGCTTACAGTCTGGTGAGAGCTGGTTGGGGGGGGGATTCCGTAACCCGCAAACCCTAAACCCAGGTAACCCCAAATAATCATCCCTCTCTCTCTCTCTCTCTCCTCATTTCATACCTATCCTTTGCCCTGCAATTGGCTCCATCCTGCCTGGATAATGCATGGGGTGACCTGCAGCATTTGGGTGGTATATGTGGACCAGGTGAGCCCCCTCAGTAGCCAGGGCAAGTAACTGTTGTGTTGTTGTGATGGGTTGTGATGATTGAACTGAGGGAGAATTGACCTATTCCTAAACCTTGTGTCTCTCCCTTCCTCTGAACGCTCAGGGCACTCCAACAAGAAGTGAAGGAGGGGCAGCGGTGCCAACTAGAAATGATATGTGGGTGGGATTGAAATCCCACACCCTCAGGGGTGGCCAGGTGCAATTTATGGCACCACAGATGGCTTTTCCAATGTCGCCAACTTCCTGAGTGCCAAATCGGGACTCAGCAGGGGAGAAACTATGTGGCCTATTGGAAAGAGGCCTGGGTCTAGGAGTTAGAGGAGCTGGCTTTTAATCCCTGCTCTGACACCTGCCTGCCGTGTGACCTTGGGCAAGTCACTTAACCTTTCTTTGCCTCAGTTTCCTCATCTGTAAAAAGGGGATTCAGTACATGTTCTACCTCCTGCTTACTCTGAGCCCCATGAAGGACGGGGACTGTCTGACCTGATTAACTTGTATCCACTCCACTGTTAAATACAGTGCTTGGGACAGGTAAGTGCTTAGATACCACTACTGTCGTTATTGTTATTATTAGAGCAGGGAGGCAGTAAGTCCCAGGATGTAGGGTAGACAGCTAGGGAGCTTTGAGCAGTCCCCAGGGACCAATTTCAAATCCTCCTTTCAGTTGAGGGCTGCTGCTGAGAATGGCTTTATATCCCTGAATTTTGCCTCATTTTAGATCAGCCTCCAGTGGCGTCTTTCCCAGCTGACCATTCCAACATCAAACCTTGCTAGCTAGTTTCCTCCACTGGCAGGGACTCCCTAGCCTCCCTAACCAAAACCACAAAGAATATTTCCTTTTCCCATCCCCCATTTTCAGTACCATTTGGGCAAATGATTGTTCCAAGCAGCTATTTGTTTCCAAAATAAATTTGGAGGTTAAATAATTAAGAACTATGATCTCCCCCTCCCAGTGCGGTCGCACAGCACTTCACAAATTCAGTAGGAAGCCAGGAGACACTGCAGTGGCTCTCGAGCAGAAAACACGTTGAGACCCATAAATACTGAGTCCCTGCTGATCTTCTAACACCCTCATGCCTGCCACAGAACATTCCTTTTTCATTTCTTTTTTTGGTGGTGGGGGGGGATTTGGTAAGTGTTTACCATGTGCCAGGCATAGTACCAAGAGCTGGGGACGGTACAAGATAATTAGGTTGGACACAGTCCCCATCCCACATGGGGCTCCCAGTCTTAATCCCCATTTAACAGATGAGGTAACTGAGGTACAGAGAAGTAAAGCGACTTGCCCAAGGTCACACAGCAGACAAGCGGTGACTATTGGAGCAATACTTTCAGCGCCAGCCATCGGGCAGCTGATTTTAGGAGTCTGCTGCTGAGCGTCCTATCCCTCCTCCAGCTAGTGCATCTTCTTTAAAACATCACTGGGCCCTTTGGCATTTAACAGTGTGTTTTTCAGGCCAGATGGTTGGTGGTGGGTTTTTTTTTCCTTTTCACTGCTTCCATTGTTTTGCCATTTAATAAGCATCCTTGTTCTCTTTCTATTTTATTTTTTAATGATATTTGAGCACTTACTGTGTGTCACACACTGTACTAAGCTCTGGGGAAGATACAAGCTAATCAGGTTGGACCCAGTCCTTGTCCCACGTGGGGCTCTCAGTCTTAGTCCCCATTTTACCGATAGGGAACCGAGGAATAGAGAAGTGACTTGACCCAGATCATGCAGGACTGTGAGCCCACTGTTGGGTAGGGACTGTCTCTGTATGTTGCCAATTTGTACTTCCCAAGCGCTTAGTACAGTGCTCTGCACATAGTAAGCGCTCAGTAAATACGATTGATGATGATGCAGCAGACAAGTGGCAGAGCTGGGATTAGAACCCAGATCGTTCTGATTCCCAGGCCTGTGCCGTCACCACCAGGCCACGTTGCTTTTCCTCTGCCAAGGAATTTCCCTGGAAATTGAGGCCATTCCGGGTGGCCTTTTGAAAAGTAGAGATGATATCGTTAAACCTAATTCTCCTTCAGGCCGACTTTCAGGACTGGTTAGGTAGGGTCCTCGTAGTGGTTTGATTTTCATTGTATTTTCAAAGTGTTCACCGTGCGAAGGGCACTGGACTAAATGCTGGGAAAGAATACATGGGTGGAAATTTTGTCTGGCTTCTAGCCAAGAGTTGATGTGTGATGGACTTGCCCGTTCTGCTTTTCAACGTTTGAAGATGGAGAATATTGAATTAAATGGAACTGAAGTGCGTCGGTTCTTTGGTGCTCGGGCGGCAGCAGGTGCGGAATAATAGCAGGGCTGCAGGAGAGCAGCTTCTCATCTGAAATCCCAAATGCTTTGCAGCTAAGTAATATGCCCACTTCTGTAGTCAGAGGGGGAACAAATGCTATCCGGAGAGAAGGTTCTTACCCAGGAGTCCATTGATTTAATGGCTCAGGAGGATTGAACCCAGAGCGTCAGGCTGTCTTCTCCAACCTGGATCGGGACATCTTGTGACTTATCTGCCATGAGCAAAAACAAAATGATCTGAAACTTGGAAAATGAGGTAAACACCCATTAAGGTGTTTATTTCCCAGAGATTTAACGTGTTAGCTGCTGTGTTTTTGTTTTGTATTGAGCACTTACTATGTGCCAAGCACTGTACTGAGCTTTGGAGTAGATGCAAACTAATCAGGTTGGACATAGTCTATGTATCACTTGGGGCTCACAGTCTTAATCCCCATTTTGCAGATAATAATAATAATGGTATTTGTTTAGCACTTATTACGTGTCAAGCACTGTTCCAAGCACTGGGGTAGATAACAGTCCCTGTCCCACATAGGGCTCACAGTCTTAAAACCCATTTTACAGATGAGGTAACTGAGGCACAGAGAAGTGAAGCGTGGCTCAGTGGAAAGAGTCCGGGCTTTGGAGTCAGAGGTCATGGGTTCAAATCCCGGCTCTGCCAGTTGTCAGCTGTGTGACTGTGGGCAAGTCACTTCACTTCTCTGGGCCTCAGTTACCTCATCTGTAAAATGGGGATTAAGACTGTGAGCCCCATGTGGGACAACCTGATTACCTTGTTATCTCCCCAGCGCTTAGAACAGTGCTTTGCACATAGTAAGCACTTAATAAATGCCATCATTATTACTTTTAGACTGTGAGCCCACTGTTGGGTAGGGACTGTCTCTATATGTTGCCAACTTGTACTTCCCAAGCGCTTAGTACAGTGCTCTGCACACAGTAAGTGCTCAATAAATACGATTGATGATGATGATGAAGTGAAGTGACTTACTCAAGTCCACATAGCAGATAAGTGGCTGAGCCGGGATTAGATCTGTTCAGCCACACTGTTTATTATTATTGTTATTTTTTAATCTGTTCGAAAAATCACATCTTCAGGGCTTTTTAAAGAATCAAGACCTACCCTGTGTCACGTAGGAGTCTCATGAAACCTCCCAATTATTTTCCCTGAGTTTTCAAGTCTCAATCAGTGATATTTATTGTGTATATTTGTACATATTTATTACTCTATTTTATTAATGATGTATATATAGCTATAATTCTATTTATTTTGATGGTTTTGACACCTGTCTACTTGTTTTGTTTTGTTGTCTGTCTCCCCCTTTTAGACTGTGAGCCCATTGTTGGGTGGCGATCGTTTCTATATGTTGCTGATTTGTACTTCCCAAGGGTTTAGTACAGTGCTCTGCACACAGTAAGCGCTCAGTAAATACAAATGAATGAATGAATTAATTAATTGAAGGCTTACTGTAGTACACCATACTAAGCACTTGGGAGAGTACAATAGATTTAGTTGACCTGATCCCTGCCCTCAAGGAGCTTAAAATCAAGTGGATTTATAGGCATGATTCCCTTCTGGAGAAAACTTTCCTATCCTCTCTTGATCTTTTTACTCTTTCCTTTTACTGTGTGTACAAACATTATGTCATTTATTGATCACCTTTTCCAATTGGTTGTAAAATCTCTTGTTTGTGGAAATGAGACCCTTATGTTTATTTTTTCCTGTCTAGGTAGTTTGGGGAAGCTTTCTAGAGTTACGTGTATCAAAGGAGGAAAGAGTGGGAAAGGGTGGAAACCTGGGTTAGTTGGCTTAAGTTGGAGTTTTGTTTTAAAGACATTAAGAAAGTGGGCTTGTAGACTGAACAGTTTTCGGGGGAATACTGGGGAAGGTCTCTTCCCCAGAAGTGCCACAGAAAAACTCTCCAGCCCCGAGCCGCCGCCTCGTGACTCATAAAATTTATGAGACCTGAGCTCATGGTAGATCCTGTCATGTCTCTAAGGAATGAGAATCTTAGGACTCCAGTTTCCAGGGAGTTACATTAATGTAACTAATAGCCGTGATGATGGTAGAGAGCAAAGAGCCACAAGTGATTCCCAAAAACCAAACAACCCCGATAATTCCAAAAAGGGATCCGTTTTTGAAGGTCTGCCAATTTGGTGTTTAAAACCTCCCCCTACTTCCTCCCTCCATTCCCTATCAGACCTACCCTCCTTCCAGCTACCCCTTCCTCATGGCCTTTGCTCCCTGCCCCTGAATGCATCCCTCCCACCTCTGAGGAATTAATTGGGCCATTGGCTCAGCCTGGAATTCCCCTCCCCCACTGCTTCCTTCAAACCTCATCCCTCCCCCTTCTTCAGAATCGTACTAAAGCTCCTATTCTTCCAAGAAGCCTTCCCTGGCCCTGCGGACTTCAGTAATTCCCATAAAGAAGCTCTGAAAATCATCTTTATATATTTTGCCCATGTCTTTTTT
Source organism: Tachyglossus aculeatus (assembly GCF_015852505.1). Taxonomy (NCBI): domain Eukaryota; kingdom Metazoa; phylum Chordata; class Mammalia; order Monotremata; family Tachyglossidae; genus Tachyglossus; species Tachyglossus aculeatus. Next base: position 14,254,862 of record NC_052072.1, on the reverse strand, counting down.
GGGGAGGGTTTATAATAATAATAATAATAATGGCATTAAGCGCTTTAGTATGTGCGCCAAGCACTGTTCTAAGCACTGGGGAGGTTACAAAGTGATCCGGTTGTCCCACGGGGGACTCACAGTCTTAATCCCCATTTTACAGATGAGGGAACTGAGGCCCAGAGAAGTGACTTGCCCAAAGTCACACAGCTGACAGTTGGCGGAGCCGGGATTTGAACCCATGACCTCTGATGCCAAAGCCCGCGCTCTTTCCACTGAGCCACGCTGTTCGTGCCTCGAACTTCTTTTTGTGTCTGTATGTTAGTGTCTAAGAGATTCTAAACTTGCTGAGAGAGGGGAAGATGCCTGATTGTTCCTTTATAACTCTACAGAGTGCAGTAATCTGCCCAGTACCTTACTAGATGCCAAAATCAGCTCCCGTGAGTCCAGCAGTTGACCGTCAGTGTAGTGAAGATCACATCCTCTTACTGTCTCCCCTGGGCTCAATCTCTCCTTTGGACTACCCCAGTGCTTGGAACTGATTCTCCCTCCCCACCCAAATGCCTACTCTGACCATCAACTACGTGCCCAGCATGTCGTCAGCTGGCATCGGTTTTTTATTGTTTATTTCAGGAGCCAAGTAGGTTGGTTCATGACAGCGCTCCGTTTCGCCCACCCTTGGGGCAGGTATCGACCCCCATTTGACAGGGAAGTAGGGGTACCAACGACTCGCCCGAGGCCCCAGTCGTAGCAGAGCCAGACTCCCGTCTTGTGCTCAGGCTATCGAACCATCTTCTTAAAGCCTGCCAGATGTAATTATAGCATTGAACAACTGCTGATTTTCTCCGTCCCTCCCTGCTCCTTCCTCCTCTTTCACACACAAGAACTTCTCCAAAACCATCAAAGTCCTTGGTTTCTAAAGTAAACAGGCCTTGCGGAGAAGCCGTGTTTGGTGTCCCAGCCCCGAGAAGAATGCTTGTGATTGTTTGCCGGTGCTGGCAGGGTAGAGAGCCAGTCAGTCAGGGACTGAATGTCCCTTTTGGAGGATTGGGGGACCAGTGGCCCTTTGATTTTTATGAGGATGGATCACTGGTCCTCTGTGGGATGGAACACCACTGTCTTCTGAAGTGCATTTGGACCTCCTCCCTACCCTTATTGTTCTAGGGTTAAGCATGTCCACCAGCCCAGGTTGTTCTTCTCCTGAATGCTCTAAGCTTTTTCTCATAAGATGTGACTCAGTCCCCCTTCTTTTATCTGAGAAACGGGAATTTCTGCCCAGTTATCAGATCTACTCTGTTAGTTGAGTGAAGGAGTTCTGGTTCAGGAGGCCAGTGTGGCTTCTAAAGTCTTTGCTATGGGCCAATGATGCTGTGTGGGTAAATAGCCAGGATCCCTGCGGGACTTCTCTCTGGGATTTTGGCTGGTCACTTAGGGACAAGGAGCGGGTCTGTTTATTGGTATATCATACTCTCCCAAGCGCATAATACAATGCTCTGCACACAGTAAGCACTCAATAAATGTGATTGAATGAATGAATTTACTATCTGGGAAGTGATGTCTCGTGTGGTGCGTTAGGGAAGCAGCATGGCGTAGGGGTAAGAGCGTGGGCCGGGAGTCAGAGGACCAATATTCTAATCCTGACCCCTCCCCTTGCCTGCTGTGTGACCTTGGGCAAGTCACTTCACTTCTCCGTGCCTCAGTTTCCTCATCTGTAAAATGGGGATTCATTATCTGTTCTTTCCACGTAGATTGTAGACGCCATGTTCATTCATTTATTCAGTCGTATATTTTGAGTGCTTACTGTGTGCAGAGCACTGTACTAAGTGCTTGGAAAATGCAGTTCAAGTGGGACAGGGACTGTGTCCAACCTCGTTATGTTCTATCTATCTCAGTGCTTTGTGCAGTAATAATAATAATAATGATGGTATTAAGCGCTTACTATGTGCAAAGCACTGTTCTAAGCGCTGGGAGGTTACATGGTAATCAGGTTGTCCCACATGGGGCTCACAGTCTTAATCCCCATTTTACAGATGAGGTAACTGGGGCCCAGAGAAGTTAAGTGACTTGCCTAAAGTCATGCAGCTGGCAAGTGGCGGAGTAGGGATTAGAACCCATGACCTCTGACTCCTAAGCCCGTGCTCTTTCCACTGAGCCACGCCAGTTCTTGGCACATAGTAAGTGCTTGCCAAATACCATCATTGTTATTATTATTATCTTTGTTATTAATAAAAAAAGTGAACCAGTGGATTTAATGTTGTCTAGGATAAGTACTAGGATCTTATGAAGGTGAAGTTTGGCCCTTAGTAAATCAGTAGTTTTAACTGAGTGCCTACTTGAAGTAATAGAGAATAAAGATATGTGCCAAAATGCTGAGGTAGTGAGAACCCAAGGGTTTCTTTGTTGTGGAAGTTCAGAAGCCATAGTGTTCAGGGGCAGGGATGGAGGTTGGGGAGTTGAGAGGTGAATCAGGGAAGGCCTCTTGGAGGAGATGGGTTTTCAGAAGGGCCTTGAAGATGGGGCAAGCGGTGGTCTGCTGGGTGTGAAGAGAGAGTTTTGGGCAGAAGGGAGGGTGAGAGTAAGAGGTTAATGGTGGGAGAGATAAGAATGAGGCATGGCGAGTAGAGTAGTTTGGCTTGAGTGGAACAAAGCTCACAAACGGGCAGAGAGGGAGAAGAGCAGGGATGAGTAATGGGGAGAGAGAGCTGTTGAGTGCTTTTAAAATAGTTTCTGCTTGTTGCAACAAGGAGAGAGCAACTATTGGAGGTAGTTTTGAGGAGCAGGGAAACAGGTGTAGAGTGATGTTTCAGAAAAATGGTCTGGAAGCAGAATGAAATATGGACAGGAGAAACTGGAGGCAGAGGCTCCTAGGCTCGCCCTAATGTTTTAAAATGGTATGTAAGAGCTTATTAAGTGCTTGGCACTGTACTGAGTGCTGGGGAAGATAGAAGGTAATAAGGTTGGACATGGTCCCACATGGGGCTCACAGTCTTAATCCCAGTTTTACAGGTGAGGTAACTGAGGTCCAGAGAAATGAAGTGACTTTCCCAAGATCCCACAGCAGACAAGTGGCAGAGCTGGAATTAGAACCCAGGTCCTTCTGGCTCCTAGGCTTGTGCTCTATCCACTAGGCCATCCTGCTTCTTGTTGATTGTTAGAAGCTCTCTCTAGATGGTCAGATCTTGTAGTGAGCGGGTTGGGTATACGAGTGAGCGTAGAGTGTTTCATAGGACAGCCTTGCTTGAGCTGAAAATTGAGGGCCAAACCTGGCTGGGCTTGAGCTCCCAAGGACAGGGTGCATGTGGAGGTGGTCAGAGGCTGGCCAGCCCTCTGGGGCGGTATTTGCCATGGGAGGAGGGTGGGCAGTGGGGAGGAGAGTGAACCCTCTCTCCCTCGCTGATAGTGTGCTCTCACATAACGTGAAAGTGGGTGAGGTGTAAGGAAGGCCTTAAATCGCCAGGAACTTTTAGGGTAGGTACTTCCACGACTTGGACATTTTCGTGTTGGGTCATACCCGCTCTCCTATTACTTATGCACCAAGAGGCAAACTCAGAAATCCAGGAATTTGCAGAGCTTCTTGGAGTGAGTGTTTTTGAAAATGCCAGTTCATTATCCAGGTAGACGTTGTTCCAGGTACTTGAGAGAGAATACAACAGAATTGGCAGACCTGTTCCCTGCCCAAAGGGAGCCTGCAGTCTAGTGGAGGAGCTTCTCACCAACTTTGCCTTTCCAGTCTCCTTGTCAGGAAAGAGTAAAGAGAAACAGTGTGGCTCAGTGGAAAGAGCATGGGCTTTGGAGTCAGAGGTCATGGGTTCAAATCCCGGCTCCGCCAATTGTCAGCTGTGTGACTTTGGGCCAGTCATTTAACTTCTCTGTGTCTCATTTACCTCACCTGTAAAATGGGGATTAAGACTGTGAGCCCCCCGTGGGACAACCTGATCACATTGTAACCTCCCCAGAACTTAGAACAGTGCTTTGCACATAGTAAGTGCTTAATAAATGCTATTATTATTATTATTATTATTATTATTATTATGGAAAGAATTGTTTGGGGTTGATAAAGAACTTGCAGTCGATTGCCTAGGTTTCTGAATTTGAACCGAGATGCATTTTCTTATTCACTTATTTGCTCTCCAGGTGAATTTTCAGAAAGAGGTGGATTCTCCCTTGTAATCAATCAGTGGTATTTATTGAGAGCTTACTGTGTGCTTTGCACTGTACTAAAGGCTTGGGAGAGTACAGTATAACAGAATTGGTACACATGTTCCCTGCTTCAAAAATAGGGATTTGCCTTGTTCATCAGATGATTCTTCATTTAGCCCATGCCCTCCCTCTAGCCTAGAACTCTCTCCCGCTTCATATCCGACAGACTGACCATTACTGTCCCCAGCTTCAATTCATTCATTCATTCAGTCGTATTTATTGAGCACTTACTGTGTGCGAAGCACTGTACTGAGTGCTTGGGAGAGTACAACAACAAACAGACACATTCTCTGCCCACAACGAGCTCACATTCTAGAGGGGGAGACAGACATTAATATACATAAATTGGAGATTTATTCATATGTGCCATGGGGATGGAAAGGAGGATGAATGAAGGGAGCAAGTCAGGGTGACGCAGAGGGGAGTGGGGAAAAAAGGAGAGGAGGGCTTAGGCTGGGAAGGCTTCTTGGAGGAGATGTGCCTTTATTAAGGCTTTGAAGTGGGTTTAGGGGGCTATCGTTCAATCGGGTTTATTGAGCACCTGCTGTGTGCACAGCAGTGTACTAAATGCCTGGAAAGTACAATGCAGCAATAGAAAGAGATTCTCTCCCCACAGCGGGCTTATAGTCTAGAGGGGGGAATGATCCCCAATGATCTCAACATGGACCCTTAAAAATCTTCAGGGTTCTGAGGCAGTTGCCCCCAGACAAAATGTAAATGCTGTCCCTGTGCGTGATTGTCCCCAAAAGCTTCTGGGACTTGTGCTCTCAGTAAGTGAACAGGAGTGTCCTTGTGTAATGGCTGCTGGTGATGGGGCAATTGCTATTTCCAGCTGGCCCAAGATGGTGAGGGAGTGGGTTAGCCCATCCCCGGGGCCTCAGGCCAGGACCAGCCCAGTGTGGGGCTCTGTCAGGAAGTGTGTGGGTTAGACAGTTTCCTCTCCCGATGGCCAAGCATTAGGGCCAGGCTGACTGCCTGTGTTGCCCACACACAGGTTTAGAATCAACAACTTCACACTGGTTCTCGTAAGACATCGGGCTGTCAGCTCTTTGAGTCAGAAAGTCCTTTCTGGGCTTTATTTGTGTCTGCCATTTCATGAGAATCCATCCGGTAGGTTGAAAGGTTCTGGTCAGTGCATTCGCCTGTTCAGAGGGCAACTATCCACCTGTGATCCTGTTCCCTGTATAGTGATAATCTTCCCCCAGCTGTTCTCCGAGAGAACCTGAATTTCAAGTTAGTAGAGGTGATCAGTCACTCCTTCCCAGGGCCAATGGGAGCTGAATGTCTGCAAAAGCTTTAGGCTGCCCAGCTTGGTTCCCAGTTTGGCCGCTCACCCCCAGAACGGGGTATGGCCTGTCAGCAAGATGAGAAAGACAGCTTCTCCCCACAGCCGATCTGTTTTATTTTGTTTAAAGCCCAGTAGCCCGGGCCGCGTTTTAAGGGAGGCGAGGTCCTGGCCTGGTCTTGGCAGGATCAAGGGCTGTTGTCAGTCCGGGAGCAAACACTCCTTCCCTGTGTAATTATAGGAACAGCTTTGTCTGGAGAGGTCCCCGCCTCGCCCCGCTGACATCAGCACCGGGGAGTCTGAGGGCGTTCACGATAGCAACCAGCAACCGGCTTGCCAGCGAGCTGCCGGTGGTGAGAAGCCGCAATTATGAAGCAGGCAGAGTCTATCCTGCTCTTTCCCTTTCTGTTATTTCAGTGCAAATTGTTCCATTTTGGCTTCTGTGGCATTTTCCCTCCACCGTTCTTTGCCACCTACGTCCCGCTCGGCAGTGGGTGGGTACTAGAGGGAAGAAAGGGCCGAGTTTCCCCAGGTTCTCGTACCAAAGGGAACAAAGCAGTCATCCATCACATTCGGAGATTTGGGTACTGGCAAAGAATGTGTCTTTGCACGGGGTCGAACGCTGTCTTTTCTTAGATGTTTTCCACTCATAGGGTGTACTAGGTTAATGCTGTCTTGTGCTATTTCAGAGGTAAATCACATAATGATTTTATGCTTTTTTTCCTCCGTAAGGAAGCCCACAGGGAAAATGAAACCCTTGCCTATTATTATTAATAATAATAATGGTATTTGTTAAGCGGTTACTATGTGCCAAGCACTGTACTAAGCTCTGAGGGAAATACAAGATAATTAGGTCCCCACATGGGGCTCCGAGTCTTAAGACAGACAACAGGTATTGAATTCCCATTTTGCAGCTGAGGGAACTGAGGCACCGAGAACTTAAGTGACTTGGCCAAGGTCACACAGCGAGGTGCATGACGGAGCCGGCATGAGAACCCAGGCCCTGGCTCTTTCCATTAGGCCTCACTACTTCTCTACAAGTACAAGTGGTATTTGGCCAAGATGATTTCTTTCTACAGTTGCTGTCAATCAGTGGGATTTATTGAGCACCTACTGTTTGTAGAGCATTGCACTAAGCACTTGGCAGAGTACAGTAAAACAGAGTTGGCAGACCTGTTCCCTGCCTACAAGGAGCCTTTAGTCTAGTGGAGGAGCTTCTCACCTAACTTTGCTTTCCAGTGTTCATGTTAGTAAAGAAGAAAGAATTGTTTGAGGTTGATATAGATATTGAGGTTGATATTGCCCAGGTTTCTGAATTTGAACTGAGAGCTGTGTTTTGGACATGTTAAGTCTGAGGTGGCAGCGGGATGTACAGGTAGAGATTTCCTGAAGGCAGGAAGAATTGCAAGACTGCAGAGAAGAGAGGTCAGGGCCGGAGGTGAAGATTTGGGAGTCATCCACATAGAGATGGTAGTTGAAGCCGTGGGAGAACATGAGTTCTCTGAGGGAGAGGGTTTGGAGGGTAAATAGTAGGGGACCCAGAACTGAGCCTCAGGGGACTCCTGCTGTCAGAGGATGGGAGGCAGAGAAGGAGCCTGCAAAGGAGACTGAGAAGGTCAGAGAGATAGGAGGAGAATCAAGGGAGGAAAGTGTCAAGGTTGGATAGTTTCAAGGAGAAGGGAGTAATCCTCAGTGTCAAAGGCAGCCGAGACACCTAAGGCGATTAAGATGTAATAGAGGCCGTCAGATTCGGTGAGAAGATGTAACATTTGCCACAAAAATACAAATTGTCAACTCTGTGGAGTTTACACTGACAACATATGGATCCGAAAGCTGGACAGTAAAAAAACAGGGTAGGAAATAACATCGATTCTTTTGAAATGTGACGTTGTAGAAGGCTTTTGCAGATACCATGGACTGCCCAAAAAACAAATAGATTTTAGAGCAAATTAAACCAAAGTGGTCTTTGGAAGGCCAGATGACTCGACTTAGATTAGCATATTTTGGACACATAATCAGAAGGACTAATTCTCTGGAGAAGACACTAATGCTAGGATAAGTTCAGGGAAAACTTGGAAGAGTCAGACCGGCAGCTAGATGGTTAGAGACCATAGCAAGGATAATGGAAGAACCTTTAGAAAGGTTGCAGACTATGGAAGAGGACAAGAACTTTTGGAGAAAGTATAGCCATGAAGTCGCTATGAATTGGAAACGACTCGATGACACTTAATAATAAATAATGGAGTAGTAACAATAATGTTTGTATTTAAGTGCTTACTATGTGACAAGCACTGTTCAAAGCGCTGGGAGAGATACAAGGTAATCAGGTTGTCCCACGTGGGGCTCACAGTCTTCATCCCCATTTGACAGATGAGGTCACTGAGGCACAGAGGGACTGTCTCTGTATGTTGCCAACTTGTACTTCCCAAGCGCTCAGTACAGTGCTCTGCACACAGTAAGCGCTCAATAAATACGATTGAATGAATTGAATGAATGAATGAAATGACTTACCCAAGGTCACACAGCAGACAAGTGGCGGAGCCGGAATTAGAACCCACAGCCTCTGACTCCCAAGCTCGTGCTCTTTCCACTTAGCCATGCTGCTTCTCATAGAAGCCGTCAGATTTGGTGAGAAGCAGGTCATCGGTTACCTTAGACAAACATGAGGGTGAGAAATGAAATATTTAGGAGAAAGTGTTGTGAATGTTTCATAACGTTGGTGTTCCTTATTCTAGTCCAGCCAGGAAGCCTCCACTCTGTCCAAGGGCCACCCCGTCAGTCAGATAGAAAGCGTGGTTGGGCAATGCCAGACTTGGGTTGGCTCAGCAGCCTCCACAAGTCATAGGCTGCCAAGATCGTGTTGCCCAAGTGGCCCGTTGACATTTGTGAACAGTCAGGCTCTCCCTGGCAGCCCCGGAAGGATTTCAGAAATCACTAAGGCTGAAGCCGGTTGGGGCAGTGCTAGTGGGACCGGGCATCTAGATGCTGCCAACTTCCTCCTCTCGCCCCCAACTTGATACCCTCCCCATGAGCGGAGTGCTACTGTGGAAACGACACAAGGATTGCATTGAAACTTGGCTCTCCTGCCTCCGGCAGGGACTCATTGTAGAACTGTCAGCAAATCGTTGAACCTCTAAGATTGCCGGGTTATTAAAACTTTACCGGCCGGACAGGTTGTCGTGTGGCAGAGTGGGAATGTTTGTGAAGGAACCTTGACCATCAGTATGTACAATTTGCTTGCTAATGTCGACAGTCTTCGGTCCTGTTTATTTTTCTTTTCTGTATTACAAGACCCAGCCCACTTTGCATCATATGAATGGCCCTTCTCTCCCCTTTTCTTGCAACCCGTAATTGAAGGAAATGGCCAGGATCCTGGAATTGAAAGGGACTTTGAGAAGTCATCTAGTTTATCCCCCTGCCTGCTGCCAAGCTCACACCTAAATCATCCCAGAAATATGAGAATTTTCTGTTCTGAAGAGCTCCAAAAAAGAGGTTACTGCAGCCCATCTCAGTAACTCTTTCCAGTGCTTAATGGCACGCGTGTCAAGACAGCCTCCATAGATCTAACTTAACTACTCCCGGCTGCAGTTTTATTTCTTCTTCATCTGGTCTCGTTAGGAATAGATAGAGATCAGTCTCTGTATGAGAGCCTTTCATATACTTGGAAGTCCGGTATTAAACCATTCTTTAGTCTTTTCTCTCCAGGCTGAGTAGTCGTAGTTCTATTCATTTTTCCTCGTAGGCCTAATTGCCCATCCTTTACTCACTGACCTGGTTCTTTTCTTCTGAATCCACTCCAGCGATTCAACATTCCTCTTTAGTTGTGGAGACCAGAACAGGACTCAACTAAGGGATTGAATGGCAGGCTTCTGAGCACAGAACTGCAATTTTGGCTAGTGGAATGCGTGGGGAAGGAGTAAGAGAGAAGGACCATTTCAGAATAAAGGCAAAACCAACGTTAATTTTTCTAAATAATCCAAAATGCAGAATTTTACTGGAAAAAATGAGTTCATAATATGTATTATCGATATATCAATATATATAATTGACTCATGCATCAATATATCTCATTGATGTACATCTATATATAATAATAATAATGATGGCATTTGTTAAGCACTTACTAGGTGCAAAGCACTGTTCTAAGCACTGAGGCGGATACAAGGTGACCAGGTTGTCCCATGTGGGGCTCACAGTCTTAATCCCCATTTTACAGATGAGGTAATATATTATAGATCATTAATATGTAGTAATATATATCATTAATATGTATCTATATTTTCAATATTTTCAGCCTTTTCAATATTGATTTATATATGCCATTGATACATATAGAAATATACGTATTAATGATATTTATTGAGCATTTACTATGTGCCGAGCACTTAATATATATTTTTCCTAAAACGATCAGATCAGGGAGCAAAAAGTGGCCAGAAAGAGGAGGTGGCAGACTTAAGAGGAGAAAAGATGAGGTGGTAAGGAGATGAGCTGGGAGCAGGAGAGAGGTTATGGAGGATTTCTCTTTGTAAATGTTTCTCTGTCTGTCTCTCCTGTTGTGGACAGGGAAAGTGTCTCCGATATCTGCTGTACTTTCCCAAGCACATAGCACCCAACGGGTCATCAGTAGACACTGTTCCTACAACGACCTTCTCTGGTGCCACTCTCCGCCTTGCCCCGTTGCTCTTCCCAACAGTTTTATGGGAGGGAATGTATCCAACAGCCAACTCTGTTATATGGGGCTTGTCCTAGCGCTGACTGCAGTGCTCTGCACCTGGTAAGTGTTCAATCAGTACGATTAATTATGTCAGGGTTGAGCTGCCATCAGCCAGTCCTAACACTTTGGACTGGGTGTGGAACAGGCGGCTGCCAGCCCCGTAGTCCCTTGAGTTGAGGTTGGCAGTGGGTGGCGATCCCAGCCATGCCCGGGTGGGCCTTTCCGAACCCAGGGCCACAGGTGGCAGAAGAAAGCGACGCTCCCAGAAACTGCCCATAGATTCACTTCATTGTGTCCTGCCACCGTGATTTTCCACTGCTACTCTCCCAAGTGCTTAGTACAGTGCTCTGCATGCAGTAAGCACTCAGTAAATACCACTGATTGTTAGGCTTCATTCTAAGAATAATAGTATTGCTAATCATGGTATTTGCTAAGCACTTACTGTGTGTAAAGAACTGTAGGAAGTGCTGGGTTAGAGGCAGGGTCGTCAAGTCCCACATGGGGCTCACACTCTGAGTAGGAGGGAGAAGAGGAATTGAGTCCCCATTTTACAGATGAGGTAAATGAGGTCCAGAGAAGTTGTGGCTTGCCCAAAATGTCACGGCAGACAAATATTGGAGCCGGGATTGGAATCCAGGTCCTCTGACTCCCAGGCTCTTGGATCCCCAGGCCCTCAGACAGCGGGGTGGAAAGGCAGTCCTGAAGGAGTATCTGAGCCTCAGAGTCTGTGGCTTTTAGTTAATATCCGTCTCCCTCTCTAGACCGTAAGCTCAATGTGGGCAGGGAATGTGCCTGTTTATTGTTCTGTCGTACTCTCCCAAGCGCTTAGTAAGTGCTCTGCACATAGTAAGCACTCAATAAATGATTAACTGACTAACTTTGTTTCCTATGGATTTGCTGCTGCCACAGGTCCCGGGGCTCTCTCCTTGAGTGTTGGACTAATATCCGTGGGGGACACTCCTTGGGTTGATACAGATCATGATGGAATGTTTAGACCAGAAAAACCCGCTTCCAAAAATTTGGTAGGTGGGCTTCTACCTCTTACACAACAAAGGATCTTAGACAAAAATCCTTCACTTTTCAGGACTTCAGTTTCTCCAGAAAGAAACTCGGCATAGTTCTTTTCTCTTGGTTCATCTACAGGGAGTTAAATTAAAAACAAAACAAAAAACAACCTGTGAGGAATAATGAGCTAATGTGTGAAATATTTTGGAAAAAAGGTGTTGGATAAATTTGAGCTCATGCTTCAGAAGTAGAAGCGGCTTCTCTCTCGGCAAGGAGTTTTTGCAAAGAGGAATGAATTCTTTGCATCTTGAAACTCTGCTTTTCTTTCTCCTTTCCCCTCTCAGACACCCACTTCAGCCCCCCGCAGTGCTGGAGTCTTTCACAAAAGGAAGCTGAGAGAGAAATAGGAAAGGGCGATCTTTGGGGAAGAACGAATTATTTAAATCTCCTAGGGAAAGGATAGTTAAGCATAGAGCTGTAAAGACTGCCAGACCTGAAAATAAAACTAGATAGTATTGAACAACTAGAATTTTGGAAGACAAAAAGCACAAGGAAGAGCTGGTCCAGGCAATATTGACTTGTGAACCTAATTGTCTACCCAAAATGATTTAATGAACTGGTCAGAGAAAATACGATTGACCCTTTGGGTACCGAGAAGACCCTTGAAAGTAGTTGTCCCTTTGTGAATATGGCTAGATTCCTGAAAACCAGGAGGGGTCAGAGTTAACAAATTACCTTCCTGTCTCTCTATGTGATTCTTGACAATATGAGGAAGAAAATTATTTCCAAAATGTGAAAAAAATTGCCCTTGACTTTAGGGCTACTGCTGGGAAATGTGGAGGAGAGGGAGGGAATACTTGGAAGAGGAGGAATCCCAGAATGCCTGAAATCTGAGTTGGTGAGACGGGTGTACAACCAAAGGAAAGGAAGCTCATTTTGGGCAGGGATTGTGTCTGTTGTATTCTCCCAAGCACTTAGTACAGTGCTGTGCACACAGTAAGCTCTCAGTAAAAGCAATTGACTGACGTGGGGAAGAGGGCACAAGGTCTCAGGGCTCTGACAGAGCATGCGACCCTCAACAAGGAGAAGAAAAGATCAGGGACCCACGGGACATTCTCTGGAGATCCGAGGACCTGGTTTCTCCTAGAACTCACCAGCCAAGACTCCCTCAATTCAACTTCCAGGAACCTATTTTGCATGTAGCTCCTATCTGAGAAGCTTCACTAAGAGCCCAAGAGTGGTAAGCTGGCCTGGAAAGGCAGAATGGCCTAGAGAAAAGAGCACGGGCCTGGGAATTGGGAGACTTGGGTTGTAGCCTTAGCATTTCCCACTGGTCTGCCATGTGACCTTAAGCAAATCATGTCATCAGTCATCATTATCAGTGGTATTTATTAAGTGCTTACTCTGTGCAGAGCTCTATTAACCACTTGGGAGAGTACAATACCACAGGGTTGGTAGACACGTTTTCAGCCTAAAGGTATTTTGTAGTCTAGGCTTCAGTTCACTCATGTATAAATTGGGGATAAGATAGAGTGTGAGACCATTGTCGGACGATGACCATGTCTGATCTATTAATCTTGTTTCTACCCCAGCTGTTAGCACATAGTAAGTGCCTTAATAAATGCTATTATTGTTATTGTTGTTGTTATTATTATTACTATCACATCCTCACCAGTAGCTCTGCAGTTGTCCACACACTTGGTGATCTCTCTGATTCCCTCCGTGTGAAATGGGGTTCACATATTCGCGCTTCAAGGTCATAGGGTGAAAGATCTTGGATTGCAGACCATATAGGCCAGTTTTAACCCAAAAGGATGGAGGGGCTGGGAGATATTGCCATATGACAGTCAGGGAGAAGCAAAATGAAGTGATGGAAAAAGATGATGAAACCGGTTTTGAGAAGCTAGCCCACCATCTAAATTCCTACTTAAAATTTTATTTAGCTTTTCTGTTACTAAAATAGTTTCCATAAAGGGTAGAAGAGAATCTGGTGTTTTATTTTTAGCTAATGTTTCAGGAACCTAACAGGGCCAAGCCATTTCCTGGTACTGGGTTCCAATATTAAAGGCAACTTTGTAGCTTTTTTTCCCCCCTGCTCGCTTTGCCAGGAAGAACACCTCCTTTCTGCCTTTAAACAAGAAGTTTCAGCCTTGCCCCCTGGGCATGTGCCCTCCTCCCACCAACCCGGGGCAGCAAAGCAGAGTTCGAAAACCAGTCTGTTCTGGGTCCCATGACACTCCTCTCTCCACCATGGAAATATCCAGGCCTATTGGTTATGTGCTCAGATCAAATGCCTTGGAGCCTGCTGACTTACACAGTTCTCCCCGCTTATATGATTGTGGAAGGAAGCTCATGACAGTTTAGTTCCCATACAAGGTCACTGGTCAGACACATGGTTCCAGTTCCACTGTGGGTGTGGTGGTGTCCAGACCCTTGACAGACGTCCACCCGTGAAAACAGATACACTCCTCTCCAGTCTGGGCTCTTCTTTCGGGGTGATATTTTTAGGTTTCAGGTGTACAGGGGACGGTAGGCTCCAATGTCTCCTTTCCGAGTCCTCCCGGCTGCAGTGACACGTATTCATTTAAGCCTCTCGTTTAATTAGGTGAGCCCAGCTGCTAAGTGTTTCATAAGGAGCGCGCTGGTTTGGGGAGCCCTCGGCCTCTCGATATCATTACTGAGTGGATCGATTCTCTGCCACGGCAGAAATGGATGACCCTAGTCATAGCCGCAAAACCTGGCGTCTCCAGTGCCAAAATGGCAGCTTGGCGAGTCTCCGTGAAATCTGTTGAAATTAGAACAGACTGTCTCAATGGACAAAAGCCCAGGCCTTGGGCATTTAGGGCCTAATTTGGGCTTGCCACTGATTTCCCAGGGCCAACCCAAGGAATCCATTAATCAGTCATATCTATTGAGCACTTACTGTGTACAGAGCGCTGTACTAAGTGCTTGGGAGGGAACAATATAACAGATTTGGTGGGCGTGTCCCTGCCCACAGTGAGCTTACAGTCTGCAGGGGAATGACCACATTTACAAAACGCCTTCCCGTTGCTCACCCAACTGAGCTCTGAATATGCTCCATTAGGTCTCTCTGAAGACAGCACAGGGAATATTTGGCAGAAGTGGGAGGAGCTACCTCAAGGGAAGAACAGCTAAGAAAGTTGGGGGACAGAGCCAAGCCAAGTCAGCTCTGCACCTCCAGGGAACTGAATCACTTTTGTTATTTTGTGTCAAAGCAGCCTCGGCATCTGTGTTTAATTCTCAAGCAGAGGCACCTGGCCAAGATAGAGGAGGAGGAGGAGAGCTGGATGTCGCCCATAATGAATATGAGTAACGAGTCCTTTTGGAACTAGAGGTTATTTAATGCTCAGAAGCTCCTGGTAGAATGATGCTTTGCCGACGATTTGCAAACGTCTGGTTTCTGGCTGTTCCTCTCAACAGTATGATTAGATTATCTAGGGTTCCTCTTCTCTCTCCCAGGTTTTCTCATCTCTAAGGGGACTCATTTGTCAGAACAAAATGTTCCTGTTTCTTTTCCTGTTCTTGACATTAATAGACTAGACTGTAAACTCATTGTGGGCAGAGAACATTTCTATCCACCCTGTTATACTGAACTCTCCCTAATGCTTAGTATAGGGCACAGTAAGCACTCAGTAAATACACTTTATCTACTTGTTTTGTTGTCTGTCTCCCCCTTCTAGACTGTGAGCCCGTTGTTGGGTAGGGGACCATCTCTGTATGTTGCCGATTTGTACTTCACAAGCGTTTAGGACAGTGCTGTGCACACAATAAGCGCTCAATAAATATGATTGAATGAATGAATAGATTTTGGGGTCAGATACAAATTAGCAGTTTTGGGGCAGATCCTTTCTTTGGGGTTGGTAAAAATAATAATAATGGCATATAATAATAATAATAATGGTATATGTTAAGCACTGTATAAACACTGTTCTAAGTGCTGGGGGAGATACAAGGTTATCAGGTTGTCCCAGGTGGGGCTCTCAGTCTTAATCCCCATTTTACAGATGAGGTAACTGAGGTACAGAGAAGTGAAGTGACTTGCCCAAAGTCACTCAGCTGACAAGTGGCAGAGCCGGGATTAGAACCCACAACCTCTGACTCCCAAGCCCAGGCTCTTCCCACTGAGCCACGCTGGGTTGGTGGCTGGTATGTCCTTTTGCTTCAGCACTGATGGGAACCACATATGATTTTATTGTTTGCTGTTTCTTTTGGTGATATTTGTTAAGCACTTACTATGTGCCAGGCACTGTACTAAGTTCTGGGGATGATACACGCTAATCAGGTTGGACACAGTCCATGTCTCCCTCACATGGGGCTCACAGTCTTAATCCCCACTTTACAGCTGAGGAACTGAGGCACAGTGAAGTGACTTGCCTAAGGTCACACAGCAGACAAGTGGCAGAGCGTGATTAGAACCCAGGTCCTTCTGATTCCCAGGCCCATGCTCTTTGCAGTAGGGCACACTGCTTCTACAGCACATTATAACCAACAAAGCTATTGATAGGTGAAACAAATTCACACATGGTCTGAAAGGTTTAGAGTAGTTTTTGGGTTGAGTCTCCTGCCCCCATGACAATTGCCCACATATCCTCTATAGTGTAAGCTCGATGTGGGCAGGGAATGTGTCTGTTTATTGTTGTATTGTACTTTCCCAAGTGCCTAGCACGGTGCTGTGCACACAGTAAGCACTCAGTAAATACCATTAAATGAAAGAATAAATAATGCTTCTGTCCTAAAACTACACAAACCAAACCTGCCTTCCGTAGGGAAACCAGTAGTTTTCTCCCTTTGCTGGCTGTCCTTTGTGTCTGTTACAGAGAGAGCTGGATCCCTGTCCTTATCTACTTCCCAGGAATGTTGGGAGGGATGGATAAATAATGGGAAAGCGCTTTGAGCTGTAGAAATTCTTGGTGGTGAGAGGATTGTGGTTCTTGGATTAAAAAAAAAAATTTTCCTCTCCTCCTCCCCATCCTCCCTGCCCTGCCTCCTTCCCCTCCCCACAGCACCTGTATATATGTTTGTACAGATTTATTACTCTATTTTACTTGTACATATTTATTATTCTATTTATTTTGTTAATGATGTGTATCTAGCTTTATTTTTTATTTATTCTGGTGGCTTGACACCTGTCCACGTGTTTTGTTTTGTTGTCTGCCTCCCCCTTCTAGACTGTGAGCCCATTGTTGGGTAGGGACTGTCTCTATATGTTGCCAACTTGTACTTCCCAAGCGCTTAGTACAGTGCTCTGCTCACAGTAAGTGCTCAATAAATACAATTGAGTGAATGAATGAATATTGTACAATCTCAGATTCATCCAGTGGTGTTTCAGGTATTCATCGTCTCCTCTTCCAGTCTCCTTCCAGCTTTTTTATCCTCATGTGGGAAGGGCATGACCATATCCATAATCTATTTTAATGTCTGTCTCTCCTCCTAGGCTGTAAGCTTGTTGTGGGTAGGGATTGCGCCTACCAATTCTGTTATTTTGCACTCTCCCAAGAGCTTAATACAAAGCTCCGCACACAGTAAGCACTCAATAAATGCTGTTGATTGACTGATGTGTATGAGAGTCAAGATGGGCTTTAATCTGTTTTGCTACTAGCCTGCCTCCCTAGAGGCCGGTTTCTGAGTTTTGGATGAAGGGGAGAAAGGGTGGTGGGGCTTTTTGGGGTGGAGGTGGAAGGGAAAACAAGTAGGAGGTGGCAGGTAGATCATGAAGACATGACCCTGGACTTTTTCAGTGCTACTTGGAAGCTTTCAGTATGCTCCATTTAGGCAGAGATCCCATCTAAAGCTATTATTATTATTATCATCATCATTATTATATTAAGCATTATGTGTCAAGCACTGTTCTAAGCACTGGGGTAGATGCAGGTTAATCAGGTTGGACACAGTATCTGACCCACAAGAGGCTCACAGTCTAAGTAGGAGGGAAAACAGGCTTTGGATCCCCATTTTACAGATGAGGAAACTGAGGCACAGAGAAGACAAGTGACTTGCTCAGGGTCACACAGCAGGCAGGTGGCAGAGAGAGGACTAGAATTTAGGACCTCTGATTCCCAGGCCCTTGCTCTTTCCACTAGGCCAAGCTGCTCCTTTTTCTACCTCCTCTCTTTCATTGTATTCTCACGAGTGCTTAGAACAGTGCTCTGTACTTCAATATATATTGCTGATTGATTTATTGTTGTAGACAAGGGATGAGGAAAGCTGATAATCCAGCCTAAAAACTGTGAGGGAGAGCAGAGACCACGGGGTACTAGCCCCGCCTCCGTGTTCATGGAATCGACCCCCTTTACGTGGCTGCCGTTTCTTCCCACCTGACAGTGAGCTTGCGCCAACCAGTTGAACCAGTTGATGTGAAAGCACACTGCCTAGACTTTGGGAGAGGGCTTGTATTTTTCCATTCTTAGCAATATTTTAAGTTGGGAGGAGGGAAGAAATAAAAGTGCAATGCAGTGGATCTTCGTCAGGCTCCAAAGCATGGATGACACCAGCCATTATGGCTTGACACACTTGAATGAGGCCTCGAGGATGATTCTTTAGCTTCTCAGACAAAGAAGCGAATCCAGAAAGAGATAATATTGTTAGTTTCTGCCCAGTGGCCACTGTCGGTCAGGTACAGTTCAGGACATTCTGTGAAAAGAACGTCAAAAAGACACTGCCCATGGAATAATGAAGTTCTTATTTCAGTCAAGTTTGGGCTTGCTCTCCTGGTGCCTAATCCCTTGGTGGGTAAGTAGGTCCCCTTCTGTAGCTGCATTAGTTCTTCTGGCCCACCGAGGTAAGAGCCAATTAATTCATTGGAGTGGATGCTGCTTACTTAAATGGTAAGATATCCTCTCTGGTGGTCATGGTGGTGGTGATGTGCAAGAATTTTTCAAGTGTGATGAAACTACTGATTAGCCAGTTGGAAAGGGATTTCTTCTTGCTTTCTGCCCTTAATCAGCTTGTGTTCTAAATCATTCATCCGACCTCTACTCCCAGATCTTCCTCTCACCACCCCACTTGCCCTTCAGGACAATATTTCCTTATCCTTCAGCCCCTCAAGGTAAATATCGCGGCTCCTGGGCCTGTCCCTGTTCTTTGATTTGGTACAGTGCCCTGCTCCTTGCAGTTTTGGCCATTAATGCCTTTTCTCTGGTTTGTTTTCTGACTCCTCATGGGCCTCTGGCTGCCCTCTGCCTGCACATGTCTCGTGGGTCCGTTTCAGTCACTCCGTCATTCTCTCCAGAGTGCTTGGGGAAACATACACTTCTGCCCCCTCCATTTTTTCCCTTATTAAAGAAGTTCCCCTGCTCTCTCCTCACCCCGTAAGCCCTCTCAGTAGTGGAAAGAGCATAGTGGAAAGAGTCAGAAAGTCATGGGTTCTAATCTTGGCTCCGCCACTTGTCTGCTGTGTGGCCCTGGGCAAGTCACTTCACTTCTCTGGGCCTCAGTTACCTGTAAAATGGGGATTGAGACTATGACCCATGTGGGACAGGGACTATGTCCAACCCAATTTGCTTGAATCCACCCCAGCACTTAGTTCAGTGCCTGGCACGTAGTAAGCACGTAACAAATACCACAATTATTATTATTATTACTACATGCTTACGTGCCTACAGTACTCTTGTCCAGGCACTGTATTTAACGCTGGGGTAGATACAAGCTAATCATTCATTCAGTCGTATTTATTGAGCGCTTACTATGTGCAGAGCACTGTACTAAGAGCTTGAGAAGTACAAGTTGGTAACATATAGAGACGGTCCCTACCCAACAACAGGCTGACAGTCTAGAAGACTAATCGGATTGGATACAGTCCATGTTCCACATGGGGCTCACAGTCTTAATCCCCATTTTACAGATGAGTTAACTGAGGCACAGAGAACCCAATGATTTTCACGTATTCATTCAGGCAGAGATGAAGCTTAGATTTCCAAGAAGGTATCCAAGTGACTCTTTGTACTAAGCAGTCGTCTGCATGCATCCCCTTGTGTGAACATGGCAAGCATTCAGATTGGGGATTCTTTGCAGTACTCAGGGCCAGTCTTACCAGCAAGCGGCCCCCCCCCCCCGAGTCTTGCCCTGCCCAATTCCCCAGGCCCATATAACAAACTGCAAACTGATTCCTCGTTTTCCCTGACCTGAAGCAGTGTTTTGGAAATATGGGCTGCTCAGTAGCGGATGGTCCTTTTAATGAGATGGGAACGCACCTCTCAGACCTTTCAGTGTGTCTTGGGAAATCTCCGTTTCATTCCTCCACTTGCATTTTCCTCCCATCCCTCTAGAATCCTTAATTAGGATTCTTGAGCCCTAACCCACTTGCTGATTATGTTCAAGTGTGCATTTAGATGTCTCTCTTCTATATTGTGGTCTTGATTGAGTAACCTAGTGACTTCATCTCCTCTTTCTTCATGTCTGTTCTGGGCAGCAGAACTCTTCTTGCACAAGAGATGCCTCCCCAAACACATCTCTCTTCTTTCTTTCCTGTCTTAGTCCGCCTTTCCATCCTTATTCCAAAGATGATCTCCATTTGGCCGTGGAATTCTCCGATTCCAATATATTCACCTTCCACCACCTCCACAGTCACGCTGCATCCACTAACCATCCAATTTTACCTATTGGAGAGCCTCATCCCTGCTGCAGAGTTAGGGCTGCTCAGAGCCCGTCCAGAGCAAACTTCCATCACCAACCCCTGCGAATGTTAGAGGTGCCAGTGCAGAGAGCAGCCACAGGTACTTCTGGAATCTGTTATTGAGACGGGGGATAGGAAAGGCCCAGTAAAAACTGCCTAAATTCAATGTCCAGAGTCTAGAAATCTGAGGGCTCTTGGAGCTATACTGGATACATTCTGGATACATAAAGTCCAATTTGCAGTTTGGGGGGAGACAACCCATGCCATAAATGAAGCCCTCACCCTAAATCTGTGGGAATCATACCTCCCCCACCAACACCTACCTCATTGAGAACTTTATCTCTTTTGTAATAAATAATAATGATGGTATTTGTTAAGCATTTACTATGTGCAAAGCACTGTTCTAAGCATTAGGAAGATACAAGGTGATCAGGTTGTCCCACAGTGGGCTCACAGTCTTAATCCCCATTTTACAGATGAGGGAACTGAGGCCCAGAGAAGGGAAGTGACTTGCCCAAAGTCACACAGCTGACAAGTGGCAGAGCCGGAAGTTGAACCCATGACCTCTGACTCCAAAGCCCGTGCTCTTTCCATTGAGCCACGCTGCTTCTCTTGTAGTTCTTGTGGCACTCTGCCACTCCTACAGAGTACACAACAGAGTACTCAAACTGGAAAGACAGGGAGTTTGGGAGATTGATTGATGGCATTTATTGAGTATTTACTGTATGCTGTGCACTGTACTAAGTGCTTGGGAAAGACTGTGAGTTCCCGGACGGTCAGGGACTGACTGTGCTTATCTCTCAACTGGGAATTCTCTCCCACTGCTTAATACAGAGCTCTTCCCCTTAAAGAGCTTAATAAATACTGTTGCTACTGCGGTAGTAGTAGTAGTTGCCTTTTGCAGTCTCCATCTACACTGTACGCTCACTGTGGGCAGGGAAAATGAGAAACAATGTGGCTGAGTGAATAGAGCATGGGCCTGGAAGACAAAATGACCTGGGTTCTAATCCTGGCTCCGCTACTTGTCCGCTGTGTGACCTTGGGCAAGTCACTTCACTTCTCTGTGCCTCAGTTTCCCTCATCTAAAGAATGGGGATTTAAGAGTGTGAGCCCCAAGTGGAACAGGGACTATGTCCGACCTGATTAACTTGTATGTACCCCCACACTTAGAACAGTGCTTGGCACATATAAGCGTGTAACAAGTACCATTATTATTACTGCCAACTCTGTTGTATTGCAGTAGTAATAGTATTTATTAAGCTCTTTAAGGGGAAGAGCTCTGTACTAAACAGTGGGAGAGAATTCCCAGTTGAGAGATGAGCACAGTCAGTCCCTGACCATCCGGGGACTCACAGTCTTTCCCAAGTACTTACTACAGTGCACGGCATACAGTAAATACTCAATAAATGCCATCGATCAATCTCCCAAACTCCCTGTTTTTCCAGTTTGAGTACTCTGTTGTGTACTCTGTAGGAGTTGCAGAGTGCCAGCCTGGAAGGTGAAGGATCCGGGTTCGAGTTCGGGCGTTGCCCACTGGCCTGCTGGGTGGCTGTGAACAAGTCATTAACTTCTCTGGAGCTCAATTTCCTCATCTACGAAATAGGCGTGATAATACCAGCCTTTCTGCCTACCTCAAGAGGGTTGTTGTGAGGGCAAAATAAATAGGAGATAAGTAATAAGAGAGTGCTTTGGGGAATCAAAGCGCTAGACAAAAGTCAAGGTATTTTGACTGTATTGTGAATGCAGAAAGCTGTTGCTTGCCACCCTCCAGCCTCCCAGTTAGCCAAGAAGGAAGAATGATGTAGTGGCTAAGGGGCTGGTATAGAGGTCAGATCTGAATCTATCCTAGTTTCACCCCTGGGGTGAAGTGTTTCTAAAGCACAGAGTTCTTTTTACTGCACAAAGTGCAGGTCTCTGTCCACCCTCTCTTGTTCACGCCTTTCCCCATGCTTGGAAGTCCTTCCCCAATCAAAAGACTGTAACTCACCTCGTCTTCAAAGCCCCCCTGAAATCACATCTCCCCCATGAGGTCTCCCTTTGCAGTTATCCACATATCTTACCCTATTAAGCATATCCTTTTTGTCACTCAGTCAGTGATATTTACTGAGTGCTTACTATGTGCAGAGCACTGAACTTCAACACTTGGGAGGGCCCACTAGAGTAGATAGACCTGAACCCTGCTTTCTAGGAACTCAGAATCTAGCAAGATCTTATAATCTTTCATTCATTTAATTGTATTTATTGAGCGCTTACTGTGTGCAGAGCACTGTACCAAGCACTTGGAAAGTACAATTCAGCAATAAATCCCTCAGTTACATAGTTATTACTCTATTTATTTATTTTACTTGTACATATCTATTCTATTTATTTTATTTTGTTAGTAAGTTTGGTTTTGTTCTCTGTCTCCCCCTTTTAGACTGTGAGCCCACTGTTGGGTAGGGACTGTCTCTATATGTTGCCAACTTGTACTTCCCAAGCGCTTAGTACAGTGCTCTGCACACAGTAAGCGCTCAATAAATGCGATTGATTTTCATTTTCCTCCTTTCTCCATATTACTGTAGTGACTGACTCCCATACTAAATTGTCATCTCCTTGAGGGGTGGGGTCATGTCTACTATATTCTACTCTCCCAAGTTCATAGCGCAGTAGAGGCTCAATAAATCCTAGTAATTGCTGGTTGCAGGTCCATCTCAAACTGCTGATATTATTAGAGATATCATGGATGGGAGCAGACGATGTTTTTTCAATTAGGTGAAGATATTCAAAATCATTTTTTTTCAGTTTGTCTCATTGTGTGTGAGACAGTCCTGATGGTGAGATTTTTCTCTGTGAGCATGGGTGTGCCTGACTGGCAGACCCCTTGGTGTCATGGCCATACAAAGATTGCCCATTCTACGCTATTGCAGTAGAGAAGCAGTGTGGTCTAGTGGATAGAGCCTGGGCCTGGGCGTCAGAAAGACCTGGGTTCTAATCCTGGCTCCCACCACTTGTCTGCTGTGTAACCTTGGGGGAAGTCACTGCACTTCTCTGGGCCTCAGATACCTCAGCAGTAAAATGGAGATTAAGACTTTGAGCCCTGTGTGGGATAGGGACAGTGCTAAGCGCTTGATACAGTGGTAAGCACTTAGTACAGTGCTCTGCACACAGTAAGTGCTCAATAAATATGATTGAATGATTGAATGAATGATTGCATCTTCCCCAACACTTAGAACAGTGCCTGGCACATAGTGAGAGAAATGTGTGGGCTGGGCTATAGTTTCAGATTAATGAGATAAAGTAAGAGGGGACAAGGTGATTGAGTGCTGATTTTGTTTGATGAAGAGGTGGGGATGTGCAACCACTGGAAGTTCTTGAGGAGTGGGGAGACGTGGACTGAACTTTTTCTAGAAAAATGAACCAGACAGCGGAGTGAAGTATGGATGGATTGGAGAGAAACAGGAGATAGGGAGGTAAGCAAGCAGGCAGATGCAATAGTTAAGGCAAGATGTGTTGGGATCAGGGTGGTAGCAGTTTGGTTGGAGAGGAAAGGGTGGATTTTAGCGATGCTATGAAGGTAGAATTGACAGGATGTGGTGACAGATTTAATGTCAGTTGAACGCAAGAGATGAATCAAGGATAATGCTCAGGTTATGGGCTTGTGAGATAAGGAGGATAGTGGTATTGTCTACAGTGATGGGATATTCAAGGGGATGACACTTAGGTGAGCTTCTTGGAAGTCTGGTAAATCCTCTGCTTTGGTGTCTCCACCTGTAGAATGAGGAGTCTCAACAAGGTTATTTTACATCAATCAATTAAATTATTGTTTGAAAGCTTGGAGATTCCAGCTTACAAAAATAAGCTTGTTGGCCAGCAAACTTAGCCTCATTCATTTCGGGGTCTAGTTTAAAACAACTTTTCTTCATCAAATCTCATTGGACCTGTCTACCTAATGAATCATTTTCTAATAGTAGTAGTAATAATAATAATTGTGGTTTTTGTCAAGCGCTTACTATGTGCCAAGCACTGTACTAAGTGCTGGGGTAGAAAGAAAATCATCAGATCTTACATGGGGCTCATAGTCTAAGGAGGAGGGAGAACAGATAAGAACCTCCACTTTGCAGGTGACAGAACTGAGGCACAGAGAAGTCAAGCGATTTGTCCAAGGTCACGCAGCGGACAAGTGGCAAATCTGGGATTAGAACCCAGGTCCTCTGACTCACAGGCCCGCTCTCTTTCCACTAGGACGTGGTGCTTTTACAGTCTCTTTCACATGCTGCTTTTCCTTCCTCTTCTCTCTATGCCTTCATCCACCTGTGCACTTAAAGGATTTTGAAGACTTTGTTCCCCATATCTTTTTATATTTAGGAACAACCCCCTTGCATGTCTGTGCTTTGTTCACACTTTCTTCCCTGCCCCACCCTGCCTTGCCTGATCTCTAATCTATTTCTGCTCCCATTTGAATCTCTCTTGCTGGGCAAAACACCGAGGCCTCATAACCCCTCTGCTCTTCCCTCAACTTTGAGCCCCCATGCCCTGGTGCCACCAGATCAACATCGTGGGCAGGGAATGTGTTTATTGTTATATTGCACTCTCCCAAGTGCTTAGTACAGTGCTCTTCACACAGTAAGCTCTGGATAAATATGATTGAGTAGTTGGGGTGTTAGCTGCCTAGCCAGGACGGCACTCATTTCTTTCTCTATTCGGGAACTAGATTTTTCAGCACAGAGTTTGCTTTTTAAAGTGTTACAATACAAAACCAAAGTTCCTCCAATTGTGGCCCCTCACAGTGTCCCAAAGAGAGAGGTGCTGGAAATCTCCTCATTCTCCAGCTGGGCAAACGTAGGCTTCTGCCTGTGCTGTTGTGTGAGGTGGGGATAGAAGCATGTGGGAAAATAATAATAATAATAATAATGATAATGATGATGATGGCATTTGTTAAGCGCTTACTATGTGCAAAGCACCGTTCTAAGCGCTGGGGGGGGATACAATGTGATCAAGTTGTCCCACGTGGGGCTCACAGTCTTAATCCCCATTTTTACAGATGAGGGAACTGAGGCTCAGAGAAGTTAAGTGACTTGCCCAAGGTCAAAGAGCACCGGCTGGGAGTTGGAGGACGTAGGTTCTAATCCTGGCTCCACCACTTGTCAGCTATGTGACCTTGGGTCAGTCCCTTCAGTTCTCTATGGCTCAGTTACTTCATCTGTGAAATGGGGATTAAAATTGGGTGCCCTACATGGGACATGGACTGTGTCCAACCTGATTAGCGTGTATCTACCCCAGGGCTTTAATACAGTGCCTGGCACGTAGTAAGTGCTTAACACAGTGCCTGGCACATAGTAAGTGCTCAACAAATACCATCATTATTGTTAAATAGTGTTAAAAAAAGGTTGAAAAGCAGCATGGCTCAGTGGAAAGAGCGCGGTTTTGGGAGCCAGAGGTCATGGGTTCAAATCCCGGCTCCACCGCTTGTCAGCTGTGTGACCTTGGGCAAGCCACTTAACTTCTCTGTGCCTCAGTTCCCTCATCTGTAAAATGGGGGTTAAGACTGTGAGCCCCATGTGGGACAACCTGATCACCTTGTATGCCCCCAGCACTTAGAACAGTGCTTCCCACATAGTAAGCACTTAACAAATACCATCATTATTATTAAGTAGGCTCCTCTACAATGTAAGCTCATTCTGGGAAGGGAACATGTCAGCTAATTCTGCTCCATCGTACTCCCCCAAGCACTTTGTAGTGCTGTGCATAGTAAGTGCTCATACATATCATTGGTTAATGAGATGGATGGCACTCTCAAACACTTTTTTTCTTTAAAAAAGGGTATTAAGCACTTACCAGGGACTTTTCTAAGCCCCAGGAGAGATACAAGGTAATCAGTTTGGAAATGGTCCCTGTCCCCCTTGGGATTCGCTTTTCCTGTATCTTCCCTGTTTGCCGGTGTCACAGCAATGTGACACCTGATGGTCAGGAGATAGGCTCAAAATCTGGCCGGAATGGCTACCTGACCGCAAAACTTTCAATTTGCAGGGGTGGAGAGTAGAGTTGCCTGCCAGACATTGCTTTTTAACCTAGGGCCTCCTTCTGACACTGGTTCGGAGCTCCAGGAGTGCCAGGCTGGGCCCTGCCTACCTATTTATTAGCCTCCAGCTGGAGTCAGAAGTTGTCTCGAGCTGTGCCGTGACTCACATCTGCCCGGGGCCTCAAGCCCAGCTGGCCTGGGGGTTGGGTTGGCCTGGAGCAGAGAGTACCTTGCTGGTCTGGGCCAGACCCCGACAGCTAGGAAGGCTAGGGTGGAGGGACTCGGGCATTGTGGCAAGCTGAGGTGGTGACTGAAGGAGAAGCAGCATGGATTTCTGGATAGAGCACGGGCTGGGAGTCAGAAGATTGTGGGATCCAATCCCGGCTCCGCCACTTGTCTGCTGTGTGGCCTTGAGCAAGTCACTTCTCTGGGCCTCAGTTACCCCATCTGTAAAATGGGGATTAAGACCATGAGCCCTGTGTGGGACAAGGACTGCGTCTGACCGACTTATCTTGTATCCATCCCAGCACTTAGTACAGTGCCTGGCACATAGTAAGTGCTTAACAAATACCACAGCGTGGCTTAGTGGAAAGAGCATGGGCTTTGGGAGTCAGAGGTTGTGGGTTCTAATCCTGACTCCACCACTTGTCAGCTGTGTGACTTTGGGCAAGTCACATAACTTCTCTGGGCCTCAGTGACCTCATCTGTAAAATGGTGATTAAGACTGTGAACCCACATGGGATAACCTGATTACCTTGTATCTCCTCCAGCTCTTAGAGCAGTGCTTAGCACATTGTAAGCGCTTAACAAGTACCATTATTATCATTAACTCACCCCATCTAGTCAGTTGTCTACCTGTATATATGTATATATGTTTGTACACATTTATTACTCTATTTATTTATTTTACTTGTACATATCTATTCGATTTATTTTATTTTGTTAGTATGTTTGGTTTTGTTCTCCGTCTCCCCCTTTTAGACTGTGAGCCCGCTGTTGGGTAGGGACTGTCTCTATATGTTGCCAACTTGTACTTCCCAAGCGCTTAGTACAGTGCTCTGCACACAGTAAGCGCTCAATAAATACGATTGATTGATTGTCCTTCTCCCCTGCTCCCTGCTCCCTCCTCCTACCCTCTCCCTTCACCCCGACAGGTGGACCCAGGATACTTTAAACTGGGCCAGATCAGGTCACTCCCTCCCAAAGCCAGGGAAGTTGGATAACTTCCAACTGACTCTTATGAAATCTCTTGCCCTTTCCCTTCTCCCCTCCTTAACTTCCATCTTCAACTGCTCACTCTCCACTGGTTCCTTCCCCTCTGCCTTCAAACATGCCCACGTCTCCCCCATCCTAAAAAAACCCTTCTCTTGACCCCACCTCCCCTTCTAGTTATCACCCTGTTTCCCTCCTACCATTCCTTTCCAAACTCCTTGAACAAGTCGTCTACACATGCTGCCTCAAATTCCTCAGTGCCAGCTCTCTCCTCGACCCCCTCCAATCTGGCTTCCGACCCCTAAACTCTACCGAAACTGCCCTCTCAAAGGTCACCAATGACCTCCTTCTTGCCAAATCCAACAGCTCCTACTCTATCCTGATCCTCCTCGACCTCTCAGCTGCCTTCGACACTGTGGACCCACCCCCTCCTGCTCAACACACTATCCAAAACCTTGCCTTCACAGACTCTGTCCTCTCCTGGTTCTCCTCTTATCTCTCCAGCTGTTCATTCTCAGTCTCCTTTGCGGGCTCCTCCTCCCCCTCCCATCCCCTTTCTGTAGGGGTTCCTCAAGGGTCAGTTCTTGGTCCCCTTCTGTTCTCTATCTACACTCACTCCCTTGGTGAACTCATTCTCTCCCACGGCTTCAACTATCATCTCTACGCTGATAACACCCAAATCTACATCTCTGCCCCTGCTCTCTCTCCCTCCCTTCAGGCTCGCGTCTCCTCCTGCCTTCAGGACATCTCCATCTGGATGTCTGCCCGCCATCTAAAACTCAGTATGTCCAAGACTGAACTCCTTATCTTCCCTCCCAAACCCTGCCCTCTCCCTGACTTTCCCGTCACGGTAGATGGCATTACCATCCTTCCCATCTCACAAGCCCGCAACCTTGTTGTCATCCTCGACTTCGCACTCTCGTTCACACCTCACATCCAATCCCTCACCAAAACCTGCCGGTCTCACCTCCGCAACATCGCCAAGATCCGCCCTTTCCTCTCCATCCAAACCGCTACCCTGCTGGTTCAATCTCTCATCCTATCCCAACTGGATTACTGCAACAGCCTCCTCTCTGATCTCCCATCCTCCTGTCTCTCCCCACTTCAGTCTATACTTCACGGCTGCTGCCCGTATCATCTCTGTGCAGAAACGCTCTGGGCATGTTACTCCCCTTCTCAAACATCTCCAGTGGCTACCAGTCAACCTATGCATCAAGCAAAAACTCCTCACTCTTGGCTTCAAGGCTGTCCATCACCTTGCCCCCTCCTTCCTCACCTCCCTTCTCTCTTTCTACAGCCCAGCCTACACCCTCTGCTCCTCTGCCACTAACCTCCTGGCTGTGCCTCGTTCTCACCTGTCCTGCCGTCGACCCCCGGCCCACATCCTCCCCCTAGCCCGGAATGCCCTCCCTCTGCACATCCGCCAAGCTAGCTCTCTTCCTCCCTTCAAAGCCCTACTGAGAGCTCACCTCCTCCAAAAGGCCTTCCCAGACTGAGCCCCCTTTTTCCTCTCCTCCTCCCCATCCCCCTGCCCTACCACCTTCCCTTCCCCACAGCACCTGTATATATGTCTGTACAGATTTATTACTCTGTGTATTTTGCATGTACATATTTACTATTCTACTTATTTTGTTAATGATGTGCATCTAGCTTTACTTCTATTTATTCTGATGACTTGACACCTGTCCACGTGTTTTGTTGTCTGTCTTCCCCTTCTAGACTGTGAGCCCGTTGTTGGGTAGGGACCATCTCTATATGTTGCCAACTTGTACTTCCCAAGCACTTAGTATAGTGCTCTGCACACAGTAAGCGCTCAATAAATACGATTGAATGAATGAATGAATAAGGTAGCCTGGAGGCAGGGGCTCTGAAGAGAGAAGGAGCATGGCCGAGTGGATTGATCACTGGCTTGGGAGTCAGAAGGACTTGGGTTCTAATCCCAGCTCCACCACTTGTTGGCTGCGTGACCTTGGGCAAGTCACTTAACTTTTCTGGGCCTCAGTAACCTCATCTGTAAAATGGGGATGAAGACTGTGAGCTCCATGTGGGATAGGGACTGTGTCCAACCCAATTTTCCTGTATCTCCACCAGCTCTTAGTACAGCGCCTGACACATAGTAAATGCTTAACAGATACCACAGTTAATTATCTGGAAGTGGGTGGCTAAGGTCAGACATGCTCTTGCCAGCCACTGATCAGTTTGCATGAAGTTCCACCCCACTTGCGGGAACACGAGAGGAATTTCTTCAGCGCGCACTGGAGACTCCGTGACTGAGCTAACCGTAGAAATTCGTTTTAGCCATCTGGGTGGGAGGTAGGGAGAGGGGAGCACAGTTGAACTGAGTTTTCAGTTTCCAGGGACAACCGTACATTTTAAGCTCCATTGTGAGCATCCCTAATGTGATAATATGCAGCTATATTTTTGGCTTTTGATTCGAAATCTTTCTTTAGTCCAATTCTGACTTATTTGGGGCTTTTCTACTTTCCAGACCCTTGGCCTATGGGTCCATGTAAATTTGCAGGGCTGGAATTCAATTGAGGTGTGTTTCCTTTTCCTTATCTTTGGTGCTTGCTTCTTCTCTTCAAGTATTTTACAAACTGGTTATGCGGGTTTTTTTTCCCAAAACACACTTCATCAGTAAGTACCCAGAACTGATGGAGCTAGTTTGATCTTGGACTTTTGGAAAAATGGAAATAGAATGCATTCACTCGCTGAAGGATTTCAGCAATTCTCCTGTATGTAAGAACAGTCTGATAATGGACCTTTTCCAGATCTATACCTTTAGCTGGGAGAGCTCATCCTCCAGGCCTGGATTCTATCATCCCGAGGTCATTGCCACCATCCAAAGTAAAACATGGGTGAGAATTAGAATGAGTTTGCCATCTCCTCCATTCTGCCCACCTCTTCTTCAAAACCATCTCCATCACTCTAGGCAGGCCATCGCTTAATCAGTCCTCTAGGATTATAATTTGCAATCGTATATGGAGTCACACATATGAACCATGTAGAGAAGGGGAGAGTGAACATGTATGTAGAGAAGCTTTGTGGCCTAGTGCCATGGGCTTGGAAGTCAGAGGACTTGGGTTCTAATCCTGGCTCTGTCACTTGTCTGCTGTGTGACCCTGGGCAAGTCACTTCACATCTCTGGGCTTCAGTTTCTGCCTCTGTCAAATGGGGATTCCCTACCAATTCTCCCTTCTACTTTAAACTGTGAGCCTCATGAGGGACAGGGGCTTGGGTCTGACCTGATTATCTTGTAGCTACTCCAGGGTAGTGCAGTGCCTGACACATATAGGGAAGCAGCGAGGCTTAGTGGAAAGAACATAGACCTGGGAGAAGGACCTAAATTGTAATCCTGGCTCTGCCACGTTTGCTGTGTGACTTTGGATGAGTCACGTCACTTCTCTGGGCCTCAGTTACCTCATCTGCAAAACGGGGATTAAGACTCTGAGCCCCATGTGGGACAGGGACTGTGTCCAACTTGATTAGCTACCCCAGGACATAGAACAGTGCTTGGAACATAGTAAGTGCTTAAAGAGTACCTTTCATTCACTCAGTCGTATTTATTGAGCACTTACTGTGTGCAAAGCACTGTACTAAGTGCTTGGGAGAGTACACTGTAACAGCAAACAGACACATTCCCTGCCCACAATGAGCTTGTTATTATAATTACATATTAAGCACTTACGTAAATGCTATTATGATTATTCAGTCACTTTCATTTCCATGCTGTTGTCTTGATTTGCTCCTTCCTTTGCCAGGTCACGGTTGTCTCTCGGCTGGGCTGTTGTGATCTTCTTGCTGGCCTCCTCTCTGCCGGCTTCACTCTCCCAACCCTTAGTCATGGTCCCCGGAACCATTTTCAGTAAGCAGTTCTCCGGCCCCATCGCTGTGTCAGAACCTCACAATGGTTCCCTGTCTGGCTCCACATCATCTCCTATTGTGGGACTCGCCCACAATACCCTAGCGCCTGACTTTCTCTCTCTCGCCGCCGCCACCAGCTCCGGTGACAAGTTGGTACAAGTGTAACGGATGACTGGGCCCAGAGCCCCAGGCATTCCCAGGATTTGCTGCCCCTGACCTGATAAAATTCATTATAATAATTATGGTATTTGTTAAGCATTTACTATGTACCAGGCACTGTATTAAGCACTGGGGTGG
The DNA here is from genome assembly GCF_015852505.1 of Tachyglossus aculeatus. Classification (NCBI taxonomy): domain Eukaryota; kingdom Metazoa; phylum Chordata; class Mammalia; order Monotremata; family Tachyglossidae; genus Tachyglossus; species Tachyglossus aculeatus. The sequence continues at coordinate 14,223,673 of NC_052072.1, read as the reverse complement.
ATACAAGCAAATCGGGTTGGACACAGTCCCTGTCCCACATGGGGCTCATAGTCTTTATCCCCATTTTACAAATGAGGTAACTGAGGCCCAGAGAAATGAAGTGACTTGCCCAAGGCCACCCAGCAGACGAGTGGCGGAGCCTGGATTAGAACCTTTTGACTCGCAGGCCCGTGCTCTATCCACTACGCCATGCTGCTTCTCGAAGGCCCGAATGAAGGCTTAACGAGAAATGATCTCACCCTGTAGGTCTGCTGACAGGAAAGTGGAATTTCAAAAGTCTTTTCCTGTGCTCTGCTCCTGGCCCAGGCCATCTTCCCCCTCCCTGTCCCCTCACCCCTGCCAAACACACACAAAGTGGCACCTAGGGTTGAGGCAGGTAATTGTGGTGCTTTGTGGCATTCTCCCTGGCACTGATTTTTACTGTAGTTGCCTGTCACTGGAGACACCAGGCATGCAGCGCGGCTTAGTAGAAAGAGAGGCTTGGGAGTCAGAGGACATGGGTTCTAATTCCGGCTGGCTCCACCACATACCTGCTGTGTGACTTTAAGCAAGCCACTTAACCTCTCTGTGCCTCAGTTCCCTCATCTGTAAAATGGGGATTAAGACTGTGAGCCCCACATGGGACAACCTGATTACCTTGTATCTACCAGTGCTTAGAACAATGTTTGGCACATAGTAAGCTCTCAACAAATACCATAATTATTATGCAGGCGTGGTCCAGTGAGAAGAGCACTGGCTTCGCCACTAGTCTGCTATGTGATTTTGGGCCAGTCACCTCACTTCTCTGTGCCTCAGTTACCACTTCTGTAAAATGGGGAATAAGACTGGGAGTCCCATGAGGGACATAGACTGTGTCCAACCTGATGAATTTATATCTACCCCAGCACTTGGTATAGTGCCTGGTACATCAATCAATCAATCGTATTTATCGAGCGCTTACTGTGTGCAGAGCACTGTACTAAGCGCTTGGGAAGTACAAGTTGGCAACATATAGAGACAGTCCCTACCCAACAGTGGGCTCACAGTGGTACATAGTAAGGGCTTAACAAATACTTTAAAAAAAAAAAAGGGATGGGACTGTGAGTCAGAGGACCTGGGTTCTAATCCTAGCTTCACCACTTGCCTGCTGTTTGGGCACAGTACTTAGCCGCTCTTCACCTCAGTTTTCTCAGTGGCCAAATGGGGGATTCAGTAACTGTTCTTCCTCCCATTTAGACTGTGAGCCCCATGTGGGACCTGATTATCTTGTATGTACTCCAGCACATAGTAAAAAGGTCATGGGTTATAGTAAAATGTCATGAGTTCTAATCTTGACTCCACCACTTGTCTGCTGTGTGAGCTTGGGCAAGTCACTTTGCTTCTCTGTGCCTCAATTCCCTCATCTGTAAAATGGGGATTGAGACTGTGAGCCCCACGTGTGACAGGGACTGTGTCCAACCTGATTTGCTGGTATCCACCCCAGCACTTATTACAGTGCCTGGAACATAGTAAGTACTTAACAAATACTGTAATTAGCATGGCTTAGTGGAAAGACCATGGGCTTGAGAGTCAGAGGTCATGGGTTCTAATCCTGACTCTGCCACTTATCAGTTGTGTGACTTCGGGCACATCACTTCTCTGTGCCTCAGTTACCTCATCTGTAAAATGGGGATTAAGACTGTGAGCCCCACTTGGGACAACCTGATTACCTTGTATCTACCCCAGTGCTTAGAACTGTGCTTGGCACATAGTAAGTTCTCAACAAATACTGTAATTATTATTATTATTACAATGCATGGCAGATAGTAAGTGCTTAGCAAATGCCACAGTTTTATTACCCTTGTGCTTATTTATGGCGTCCTTTTCTTTATGTTTGAACTACATACATCTCTTCCTCCTTTGGGTTTATAAGCCACTGGCAGCTGGGGTCCATTTTACTCGGGAGTAGCAGTCTCTAGCTCTGTAGACACAGGGTACTTCATTAAATATTTGACTGTGATCTTGTCCAACCTCCAGCCAGTTGTGGGGGATACTACCCTCCTCATTTCCCCAACAATTTGTCAGAAAGACCGTGGCCTGTGGGGGAGTAGGTGGAAAGGGAGAACAGAATGACTGTTCATCTGTCCAGGCTGCACGACTGCAGTGCTACTGTTGCTTTTCCCATAAAGAAACAATAATATTTATGGTATTTGTAAAGCGCTTACTATGTGCTGCCCCTGTGTTACCTTGGGCAAGCCACTTCACTTCTCTGTGCTTCAGTTACCTCATTTGTAAAATGGGGATTAAGACTGTGAGCCCCATGTGGGGCAACCTGATTATCTTGTATCTACTCCAGTGCTTAGAATGGTGCTTGGCACAACGCCATAATTATTCTTATTATAACTATGATACTTATTAAATGCTTTGTGCCAAGCACTGTTCTATTCACTGGTGTAGACACAAGTTAATCAGGTTGGACACAGTCCCTGTCCCACAGTGGGCTCACACCCTTAATCCCCATTTTTTACCGTTGAGTTAACAGGCACAGAGAAATGAAGTGACTTGCCCAGCAGACAAGTGGTGGAGCCGGGATTAGAACCCACGACCTTCCGAATCCCAGGCCAGGGCTCTATCCACTACTCCCAAGTTGAACTGGGCCATAGAACTCTGTAATGTGACTCATCCAAGCGGACCAACTCTCCTCCATGTTCGCGGTTGTGTAATAGCGTCGTTGTGTGCACCGAGGAGTCGCTTCGACAACTTCCGCATGTGCAGGAACGGGTTGAACTGGAAGGTGTTGCCTGACTGAAGCAATCAGTTGTGTTCATCGAGCATTTAACTATGTGTGGGGCCCCGCTGACAGCAGCAAAATCAAGACTGATCATCATCATCATCAATCGTATTTATTGAGCGCTTACTATGTGCAGAGCACTGTACTAAGCGCTTGGGAAGTACAAACTGGTAACATATAGAGACAGTCCCTACCCAGCAGTGGGCTCACAGTCTAAAAGGGGGAGACAGAGAACAAAACCAAACATACTAACAAAATAAAATAAATAGAATAGATATGTACAAAGAAAATAAATAGAGTAATAAATATGTACAAACATATATACATAATGTTATGTATGTATGTACTGATGATATCGTCACGTAACCAAGACAGCCTGGACCCCACATACAAGGCTGATAGTATGGGTTTTTGTTTTTGAATGGTATTTGTTAAGCGCTTGCTCTATTGCCAGGCATTGTACTAAGCACTGAGGTGGATGGAAGTTGGTCACAGTCCATGTCATACAAAGAGCTCACCGTCTTAATGGCCATTTTACTGATGAGGGAACTGAGGCACAGGAATGTTAAGTGACTTGCCTAAGGGCACACAGCAGACAAGAGGCAAGAACTGCAATTAGAATCCAGGTCCTCGGACTCCCAGGCGCAGGCTCTTTCCACTAAACCAGCTGCTTCTCGTCCCAGTGAGTTGTTATGGAACCTTCTTTGGGACAAAAAAAAGGCGGAGCTGAAATTGGTTCTAATTCATGCCGTCTGCTGGTCTTACCTGACCAGTTCTTCAGGATGTTTGCGATTGCATAATAGCCTTAATATTAAAGTTAAAGTTCAACCTTCACAACATGGCTAAAATCTGCCCCTTTCTCTCCTTCCAAACTGCTACCGTGTTAACCCAAGCACTTACCCTATCCCACCTTGACCACCCCATCTGCTTCCTCACCGACCTCCCTCCCTCCTGTCTCTCCCCACTCCTGTCCGTGTTTAATAATAAGAAGAAGAATTATGGCATTAGTTAAGCTCTTAGTGTGTGTGATACACTGTACAAAGCACTGGGGTGGATACAGGCAAATTGGGTTGAATATAGTCCCTTTTGCACGTGGGCTCACAGTCTTAGTCCCCATTTTACAGATGAGGGAACTGAGGCACAGAGAAGTGCACGGACTTGTCCGTGGTCACACAACTTCACACTGCTGCCCGAATCATCTTTGTGCAGAAACTCTCTGGGCATGTTACTCCACTCCTCAAAAATATCCAGTGGCTACCAGTCAACCTACACATCAAGGAAAAACTCCTCACTCTCGGCTTCAAGGCTGTCCATCACCTCGCCCCCTCCTACCTCACCTCCCTTCTCTCCTTCTCCAGCCCAGCCCGCACCCTCCGCTCCTCTGCCTCTAACCTCCTCACTGGGCCTCGTTCTCACCTGTCCCGCCGTCGACCCCCGGCCCACATCCTCCCCCTGGCCTGGAATGCCCCCCCTCCGCACATCTGCCAAGTCAGCTCTCCTCCTCCCTTCAAAGCCCTACTGAGAGCTCACCTCCTCCAGGAGGCCTTCCCACACTGAGCCCCCCTTTTCCTCTCCTCCTCCCCATCCCCCCCACCCTACCTCCTTCCCCTCCCCACAGCACCTGTATATATGTTTGTACAGATTTATTGCTCTATTTATTTTACTTGTACATATTTACTATTCTATTTATTTTGTTAATGATGTGCACCTAGTTTTACTTCTATTTATTCTGATGACTTGACACCTGTCCACATGTTTTGTTGTCTGTCTCCCTCTCCTAAACTGTGAGCCTGTTGTTGGGTAGGGGCCGTCTCTATATGTTGCCAACTTGTACTTCCCAAGCGCTTAGTACAGTGTTCTGCACACAGTAAGCGCTCAATAAATACGATTGAGTGAATGAATGAGTGGCAGAGCGGGATTAGAACCCATGACCTTCTGATTCCCAGGCCCGTGTTCTATACACTACACTATGCTGTGTCTCCCTGCTACACTCTGCTGCCCAGGTCATTTTTCTACAAAACCAAACCATCCAGTCCATGTTTCCCCACTTCCTCTAGACTGTGAGCTCATTGTGGACAGGGAATGTATCTATCAGTTCTGTTACGTTGTACTCTCCCGAGCGCTTTGTACAGTGCTCTCTGTGCACAGTAAATTCTCAATAAATACCACTGAATAATTGATCCTCAAGAGACTTTGGGAGTTTATTAATAATAATTGTGGTATTTGTTAAACGCTTACTATGTGCCAGCCATTGTTCCAAGCTCTGGGGTGGATACAAGCCAACTGGGTTAGACGCAGTTCCTGCACCACATTGGGCTCACAGTCTTAATCCCCATTTTACCGATTAAGTAACTGAGGCACGGTGAAGTTAAGTGACTTGCCCAAGGCCATATAGCAGACGTGGCGGAGCCAGATTAGAACCCATGAGCTTCTGACTCCCAAACCCATGCTGTATCCACCATGCCATGCTGCTTCCTGAGTTTCCCACCCACCTCCTCATCAAACAGAAACTCCTTACCGTAGGTTTTAAAGCATTCAGTCAGCGTGCCCTCCCTGATTTCCTACCAAAGCCCAGTGTGCACACTTCACCTTTTAATGCCATCCTCTCTCTTTGTGCCTCAATCTCTTCTATCTTGCCACTGACCTTTCACTCACATCCTGCCATTGGCCTGGTGCCCTCCCGCTTCATATCAGACAGACGATCACTCTCCCCATCTTCGAAACCTTATTAAAAGCACATCTCCTCCAAAAGGCCTTCCCTGACTAAACCCTCGCTTTCTTTTCTCCCACTCCCTCTTTGTCCCCCTTGCGCTTGGATTTGCACCCTTTATTCACCCCTCCCTCAGCCCCACAGCACTTGTGTACATGTCTGTAATTTATATTAATGTTTGTCTTCCCCTCTAGAATAAAATGTCATTGTGGGTAGGGAACACATCTACCAGCTCTGTTCTAATGTATGCTCCTAAGCGCTTAGTAAAGCGCTTTGAGAAAGCACTTAGAGAAGCAATGTGGCTTAGTGGAAAGAGCCCGGGCTTGGGAGCTCCGTTCATGGGTTGTAATCCCGGCTCTGCCACTTGTCAGCTGTGTGGCTTTGGGCAAGTCACTTCACTTCTCTGGGCCTCAGTTACTTCATCTGTAAAATGGGGATGAAGATTGTGAGCCTCACACGGAACAACCTGATCACCTTGTATCCCCCCCAGCACTTAGAACAGAGCTTTGCTCGTAGTAAGAGCTTTGTTCTTTTAGACTGTGAGCCCACTGTTGGGTAGGGACTGTCTCTATATGTTGCCAGTTTGTGCTTCCCAAGCGCTTAGTACAGTGGTCTGCACATAGTAAGCACTCAATAAATACGATTGATTGATAGTAAGCACTTAACAAATGCCATTATTATTATTAGTATTATCATTATTTGCACATAGAAAGTGCTGAATAAATGTGATTGATCGATTGACCCCTCTGGGCCCTGGACGGTCTGTGAAAGCCTGTGCGACTTTCAGTCCTCAGTGACTTGGCTGTAGGAAGTACTATTTCTGGCAAAAGGTACATATTGCCATGACTGTTACTAGCTTTTGGGTCAGGGTGACCGAAGGCATCTCTTCCTTTGTTTATTGCCAACCTGATCACCTTGTAACCTCTCCAGCGCTTAGAACAGTGCTTTGCACATAGTAAGCACTTAATAAATGCCATCAAAAAAAAGGAGTTTACAGTCTACAGGGAGAGGCAGATACTCAGATAGATTACTGATAGGGGAAAGTAGAGAAGGTAGACATACAGCTGGAGTAATATGGGATGATGAATGACCTGTTGCACAATTGAGTAAATAAGCAGAGTCCGTGAAACACTGTATACACTGTGTTGCCAGATTTTGTGTCTTCAGTACACATCTTGACAGTGTAGCCCAGTGGAAAAGATGATGACGATGACTGGTATTTGCCTGCTGGGTGACCATAGGCAAATTATTTACCTTTTCGGGCCCCAGGTTTCTTCATTTGTAAAATGAGAATGAAATCCTTAGACAATTAGCCCCATGTGTGACGGGGACTGTATCCGACCTGATTATCTTGAATCTACCCCAATGCTTAGTAGTGTGAAGGAGACTGTATCTGACCTGATTATCTTGAATCTACCCCAATGCTTAGTAGAGTGATTGGCACAGAATAAGCACTTAACATATACCAGAGTTGTTGTTATTATCATTACGAACGCAGTGAAAGAATTGGGGAACCCTCTGCCAACGACGCACGTCTTTCTGGGGCCGGACAGCCAGCAGGTATTATGGGGCCAGGTTAGGTAGGGTGTTAAGCACTGTGGACAGTTTTAGGCACAAAGAGGACATTGCTCCTGCCCTTAGCACAATGACTGGTGGGTGACCCCACTGTGAGATGAGCTAAGGAGAGAAAAAGTTGGGGAGCACCTTGTTGTAACATAATTTAGCATCAAAATTTCCTTTTGGCAGCTAACATTCAAGGGAACTCACTGTTTACCCCCTCGTGTCTATCTTCAAATGCACAGAGAAATGGTTACTCTCTGTGGAGGAAAAGGGTTGAAAGGAAATAAGCATGAGGAGAAGCATGGCCTCGTGGAAAGAGCACAAGCTCGGGAGTCAGAGGACCTGGGTTCTAACCCTGGTTCCACCACCTGTCTGCTGTGTAACCTTGGGGAAGTCACTTCACTTCTCTGTGCCTGTTACCTTATCTGTAAAATGGAGATTAAGACTATGAGCCCCTTGTGGAATACGGACTGTGTCCAACCTGATTAGCTTGTATTTTCCCCAGCGCTTAGTTCAGTGCCTGGTACATAATAATGATCTTAATAATGATGGTATTTGTTAAGCGCTTACTATGTGCCAAGCACTGTTCTAAGATCTGGGGTAGATAGAAGGTAAACAGGTTGTCCCTAAGTGCCAAAGAAATACCATTAAAAATATAAGGGGTGGGTTTAGGGAGTGAATGTGGCCTGCAAGGACAGTTGCAGTCAGTCAGTCAGTGGTATTTGAGTGCTTAATATGTGCAGAGCACTGTACTAAGTGCTTAATCTAGTGCCTCAGTGCTTAGTACAGTGCCTGGCACATAGTAAGCATTTAACAAATATCATAATTATTTATCTTTATTTACAGTATAGCTGATTTGGCAGTCCCCTCGAAGCTTGCCACAACTCCTGCCTAGGAATGACTATTTTGGGTTGGAGAAAAATGTAGATCCAAATCCCCGGAATGAATTTAGTGTGAACCAAGGCAAGTTCTCCTAGCAAGTATTTTGTAGCTCCCCAAGGACTCTTCCTTCTATCTCAAGTAATTTTCAGGCAGGTAAGAAGCAACAAGAACTCTCTGGAAACCAGACTCCTTTGTAACCAAGGTTGTTCATTTGAAACTTCAGAACAGTGGAAGCCTGCCCGGTTTTCTACCGGTCAAATAGCCCCCTTATTTCTGCCGTTTTCAGGAGGCTATGAAAGGTTCTCAGATTCCATCACTGCAAATGACGCACTGTGGTTTAGTTCCCATATACATTCCAAGCCTCAGAGAGTGAACCCGGCCAGCCCAGCCTTGAATGATGCTCAGACCAGTTGTATGAGAAGTTGACCCTGAATGGGAAGACAGGAAAAGAGTAAAGTTTTGAATGAAACTCTTGCCCTGAAAATGCACTTGAGTGGGATTTGTTGACATTTCTGTCATCATTAGAATCTAAGCATTTTGAAACCCCATCCCTGCAGCACTTATATACATAGCCTGTCTGTATTTTATTTTATTATTAATAATGATAATGATAATTGTGGTATTTGTTAAGCAGTTACCCTGTGCCTGGTACTGTTCTAAGCACTCGGGTAGGAACAAACAAACAGATTGAGTTGGACGCAGTGTCTGTTCCACATGGGCTCACAGGCTTAATCCCGGTTTTCCTGATGAAGTAACTGAAGCACAGAGAAGTGAAGTGACTTGCCCAAGGTCGCACATCAGACAAGTGGCAGAGCAGAAATTAGAACCCAGGTCCTGATTCCAAGGCCCCTGCTCTATCCACTAGGCCAAGTTGCTTCTATTATTGTTATTATCATTATTGTTATTAATAAAGGAAAGGATGCCATTTTAATATCTGCCTCCCACTCTAGACTATAAACAATTTGAAGGCAGGGATCGCGTCTACCAACTCTATTATATTGTACTCTCTCTGGTGCTTAGTACAGTGTTCAGCACACAATAAGGGCTCACTAAATTCCTTTGGTTGGTTATTGAGCACTGAGCTAAGTGCATAGGAGAGAAGAATAGAAGTGGGAGACCTGGTCCCTGCCTTCAAGAATCTTACAGTCCAATATGGGCAACCTGCAGACACAAGTTCATTGCAAACAGGGAAGCAGAGGGAATCAATCAATCAGTGCTATTATTGAGCACTTACTGTTGCAGAATACTGTAGTAAGTGCTTGGGAAAGTACAGTACAACAGAATTGAAAGACATGATCCAGAGTGGCTCAGTGGAAAGAGCCCGGGCTTTGGAGTCAGAGGTCATGGGTTCAGATCCCGGCTCTGCCAATTGTCAGCTTTGTGACTTTGGGCAAGTCACTTAGCTTCTCTGTGCCTCAGTTACCTCATCTGTAAAAATGGGGATTAAGACTGTGAGCCCCCCATGGGACAACCTGATCACCTTGTAACCTCCCCAGTGTTTAGAGCAGTGCTTTGCATATAGTAAGCGCTTAATAAATGCCATCAAAAAAAAAGGAGCTTACAGTCTACAGGGAGAGGCAGATATTCAAATAGATTACTGATAGGGGAAAGTAGAGAAGGTAGACATACAGCTGAGTAATATGGGACGATGAATATAATAATAATAATAATAATGGCATTTATTAAGTGCTTACTATGTGCGAAGCACTGTTCTAAGCTCTGGGGAGGTTACAAGGTGATCAGGTAGTCCCACGGGGGGCTCACAGTCTTCATCCCCATTTTCCAGTTGAGGGAACTGAGTCCCAGAGAAGTGAAGCGACTTGCCCATGGTCACACAGCTGACAAGTGGTGGAGCCGGGATTTGAACCCATGGCTTCTGACTCCAAAGCCCGGGCTCTTTCCACTGTGCCACGCTGCTTCTCTGAATGACCTGTTAAACAGTTGAGTAAATAAGCAGAGTCCATGAAACACTGTATACACTGTGTTGCCACATTTTGTGTCTTCAGTACACATCTTGACAGTGTAGCCCAGTGGAAAAGATGATGATGATGACTGGTATTTGCCTGCTGGGTGACCGTGGGCAAATTATTTACCTTTTTGGGCCCCAGGTTTCTTCATATGTAAAATGAGAATGAAATCCTTAGACAGTTAGTCCCATGTTTGATGGGGACTGTATTCGACCTGATTATCTTGAATCTACCCCAATGCTTAGTAGAGTGATTGGCACAGAATAAGCACTTAACATATACCAGAGTTGTTGTTGTTATCATTACGAACGCAGTGAGAGAATTGGGGAACCCTCTGCCAACGGCACACGTCTTTCTGGGGCTGGAGCAGTGTGGTGTCGGATGTGGGGTGAGGCTCCTCCGAACTGCAAATTTTTCTGAAGGTTGAATGTAGGAATGTAACTGCCACCTCCTAGGTGAGCTGGCTGTTCTTAACAGCTAAGAGAAGCAGGTGGTCTAGTGGGAAGAGCACGGGCTCGGGAGTTAAAGGACCTGGGTTCTAATCCCACTTGTCTGCTGTGTGACCTTGGACAAGTCATCAAACTTCTCTGTGCCTCAGTCACCTCATCTGTAAAATGCGAATTAAGACTGTGAGCCCCACATGGGACAGGGACTGTGTCCAACTCAATTTGTTTGTATCCACCTCAGCTCTTAGTACAGTGCGTGGCACATAGTAAGTGCTTAGAAAATACCACATTATTATTATTATTATGAATGAATGGTGGGACAACACAAAATCGGGGTGCTGGGTTTTAGTTGGTAAAAACTCCTTAGACCAATTTCATCGTTCTCTCTTTCTCTCCCCCTCCCCCATTCTGCTTCTTTACAGCATGTGTTTGATGATCTGAGTGGCTCCGTCTCCCTCTCCTGGGTCGGAGACAGCACTGGGGTAAGTTACACTCTGCATCCGTTAATGTGGCTTGGCAAAAAGACACGTTCGGTTTCTGGTGTTTCAGTAAAAATGTCACTCTGTGACGCCATGTCTCCAGCCGTAGCCCAGAATATGAACAATTCCTCTGCTTTAGAGAGCAGGGTAGCTGGAAAGTTCTAGGACCCATTGCTCAGGAAGCTCGGAAGAGGCTGGAGAGCAGCCTCAGAGAGATTATCAAGTTCCTCTGCTTCCAGAAACCACGGCTCCAGTAGTAATCATAGTCATAGTATTTACTTGCTCCTTTCATTCATCCCCTCCTCAGCTCCACAGCACTTACGTATATATCTGTAATTTATTTATATTAATATTTGTCTCCCCCTCTAGACTGTAAGCTCGATGTGTGCAGGCAGTTTGTGTTGTATTCTCTCCCAAGTGCTTTGTACAGTGCTTTGCATACAGTAAGTGCTCAATAAATATGATTGAATGAATGGATGAACAGTAAACACTCATTATATACTTTGGAATGAACGAATGAATATTGACCACTTCCTATGTGCAGAGCACAGTGCTTAGCTCTGAGAAAGAATCCATAAGTTGGAATTAAACGTGGTCCCTGTCTCTCAAATAGCCAGGTATGTAGCATTGTTCAAAAGAGAGGCAGCGTGGCTCAGTGGAAAAGAGCACGGGCTTTGGAGTCAGAGGTCATAGGTTCAAATCCCAGCTCCACCAATTGTCTGCTGTGTGACTTTGGGCAAGTCACTTCACTTCTCTGGGCCTCAGTTACCTCATCTGTAAAATGGGGATGAAGACTGTGACCCCCCCCCATGGGACAACCTGATCACCTTGTAACCTCCCCAGCGTTTAGAAGAGTGCTTTGCAATAGTAAGCGCTTAATAAATGCCATTTAAAAAAAAAAAGGTGGCCCTCAGCCACCTACCCCAGTTGTGTGGTCTCAGGAGGCTGGGATCCTACCGCCTGCACACTTCAAGGTCATCGTGACGTAGAAATTAACCCCGGAGGGGGTTGGGGGGTGAAGAGGCACTTCCCCCACACCCGTCCCAGCAGCCCCAAGATCAGAACTAGTTTCCCTAGCCTCTGTGGCCTTTTGGGAATTGGAAAGAACAGGAGAAAGAGATGGGGATAGCAGAGGAAGCAGCGGGGGATGAGGGGAAGAGACAGTCGCAGGATCTGGCCGCCATTCAGACTCCTCTGCTCACATTTCCACAGCTTCCCCTGAGGGGTTGGGGTGAAAGAAGTAAGGCATCCCTGCTTCACCTCCATGACCTTAGGGGACTTGGCAGAATTCTGCATTGCAAGAGCTAGAGGAGCAAGTCAAAGTGGCTTCCGGGGCTGGACCAGCCCGTAGAAGAAACTATTTGCATGAGTTGTGTACCTCACTCCTCCTCCCTCCCTCAGTTAAGTCCAGGAGAAAACCTCTGGAGCTCTCTCCCTTAAAATGGGAGTGGGAGGCAGGGAATAATAATAATAATAATTATGGCATTAAGTGCTTACTCTGTGCAAGGCGCTGTACTGAGGACTGGGGTAGATACAAGCTAATCAGGTTGGGCACAGTCCCTTGTTCATTCATTCATTCAATGGTATTTATTGAGTGCTTACTGTGTGCAGAGCACTGTACTAAGTGCTTGGGAAGTACAAGTTGGCAACATCTAGAGACAGTCCCTACCCAACAGCGGGCTTACAGTCTAGAAGGGGGAGACAGACAACAAAACTCAACATATTAACAAAATAAAATAAATCGAATAAATATGTACAAATAAACTAAATAGAGTAATAAATACGTACAAACATATATACATATATACAGGTGCTGTGGGGCTCACAGTCTTCAGCCCCACTTTACAGATGAGGTAACTGAGGCACAGAGAAGTAAAGTGACTTGCCCAAGGTCACACAGCAGACAAGTGTCCTTCTGGCTCCTAGGACTGTGCTCTAAGGTTCTACCCAATCACCACTAGTTCCTTGGGCCAATGCCTTGGGGATAAAGCTGGGATCGTCCAGACCTTAGTCCTCAACATTGCATGCTCACCAATGGCTTGGTGGTTCTTTAGCTGGTTCTTTTAGTGCCTACAGTGCTCAGATTGACTCTGGGTCACCACCATTCTGCCCCGGAGACTTTGGTGCACCTGTCCACTCCCTGGCTCAGGCCACGACTTCTGGGATTTGTGCCAGGTTTGAGGGGTGGTGTGATGCCCAGCAGAGAGGACAGATGTTAGAGGAGGTGTCAAAAAGGAGAGAGAAGGATGGGGGGGGCTAGGGGAGGAGGGAATAGAGAGGAGGAGAGTGAGAGGGTGAGAAGGGGAAAGAGAGAGGGAGAAAGAGATAGGTCAGGAAAGGGTAAGACCCCCACTAACCCATGTTTGTGGCTTTGATGCTGCTCCTAGAAATTCTCTTTCCTCATCCACTTCTTCCTGGCTTCTCCATATAGATATTTCATTTCCTCCTCAGGGCAGGGCATGGCCGACTTTGCTGTCGGGCAAAGGTATGGAGAGTCCTTTGTTGGGCAAGCTATTACTTGGCTAATCTTGCTGCTCAAATTGAATGTAATCATTGCCCAACGTTTTCTGAATAAACTTTGAATCTCATCCTCCAGATTAGGCTTTTACAGGTCAATTTCCCCTCCTGTCCAAGACCACGGGGCAGGAAAGAATTGGCCTCCAACTTACTCCTGGACTTCTCCAGCCTGTTCTCAGCCAAGAAGCTAAGGGGTTGGCCCTGTCTGGTTGGGAGGCCCGTGGAATCACCCACCCATCTCTGTTTGGTTCTTGAGCCTTCCACTCCTGTCTCATCATTCATGCCTGTATCCAGTCAGACACTGAGTCCGGCTGCTTCTTCCTTCAGACAACATACTTTGAAGGTCCCACCCCAGAACTTGACTATGTCAGGGCTGAGTTGCTGCTACGTACTTCTTTTTAGCTTCTGTGCCTTTAACCCATCTTCCTGCTAATCAGTCCCAAGGGCAACTGCTAACATTATTTTTGCCTGTGGCTGAGACTGTGGCTTTTATTGGCCTTATGAAGTCCAAGTTAACCGCCCATGACTTACCTCCCTGTCCCTGACTTCTTCACCCCTCATCAACTCCTTCTGTCTTGTCACTGCTTTTTATTTGGTTTGCTCCTACTTCTAGATCTATATGCTTTTCCCAGACTGTCCCCTGTACCTCGTTGGTCTTAATGATAATGATGGCATTTGTTAAGCGCTAACTATGTGCGAAGCACTGTTGTAAGCGCCGGGGCGGGGGGGGGGGGGAGGGGTACGAGGTGATCAGGTTGTCCCACGTGGGGCTCACAGTCTTAATCCCCATTTTACAGATGAGGTAACGGAGGCACAGAGGAGTTAAGTGATTTGCCCAAAGTCACACAGCTGACAAGTGGTGGAGCCAGGATTAGAACCCATAACCTCTGGCTCCCAAGCCCGCGTTCTCTCCACTAAGCCGTGCTGCTTCTACTGACTGACTGGCCCTCTCTAAGACCCAATCCAAATTCCCATCTCCTCCAAGGGAGCCTAGCAGGGCTGTCAGAATGTCACTCTCCCCACCTTCAAGGCCTTATTAAAAGCTCATCTCCAAGTTGCCTTCCCTAAGTCCTCCTTTCCTCTTCTACCCCTCCCTTCTGTGTTACTCTTCCCCTTCAATTTTCACCCTTTATTTGTTCATCTGTATTTTTTGAGTGCTAACCCTGTGTAGAGCACCGTACTAAATGCTTGGGAGAATACAACAATAAACAGACGCTTTCCCTGCCAACAGTGAGCTCACAGTCTGGAGGGAGAGACAGACATTAATATGAATAAATAAATTACAGATAATTCAGTTCGGACATAGTCCCTGTCCCACATGGGGCTCACAGTCTAAGTAGAAGCTTCATTCACCCCTCCGTCAGCCCCACCACACTTATGTGCATATTTGTAATTTATGTATATTAATGTCCATCTCCCCCTCTGGACTGTAAGCTTGTAATGGGCAGGGAACGTGTCTATCAGCTGTTACATTGTACTCTCCCAAGTGCTTAGTACAGTGCTCTGCACTCAATAAGCTCTCAATAAATATGAATGATTGAATGATGGGGTCCAGTTTTCCCCAGGTTTGCCAGGATTCGTCTCCCAATTTCTAATCCTTCCATCTCTTCCTCCTCAAACTTTCCTGAAGCCAGGGGCAAAGCAGCTTAACTTCCCACTCTCCCTCTTCCCCCACCATCATCCTACTTGAGTGAGAAACAAATTTGACCAATTACAAACTCTGTGGGGACTCAGCTGTTGGAATGGGAAAGGCTCTTGGTTACCCCAAGGCAAGGGGGTGCTGGGTTTGTGTTGTGGGGTGGATTTTTGACTTCCTTTTATCTTCAGAATCCAAGACTGTAAGCTTATTGTGGGCAGGGAATGTGTCTACAATATTGTACTCTCCCAAGCGTGTAGTATAGTGCTCTGCACATAGTAAACGCTCGATAAATACTATTGATTGAATGATTGACTGGCGCTGGGATGGAGGAAATGGGGAGGGCTTCTGTCTGATATCTGTCTTCTCAAGGTAGGAGGGTGCTTAGCTGTGAGAAGGGTTAGGTGGGATCATGCCTTGAGGGAGAATTCAAGATGCTTAAAAGTCAGGGAGCCATGTGGAAAAGAATGCACTTATTGAGGCGGGTAGGAAGGGGGACGGTGGCTGGGGATTTGGTCCCACAGGATCTGGGCTGGCACCGGGGTTACGTGTGGGCGGGCTTGGGCAGAGTGCAGGGGTCAGCCAAGCCTTCACTCCTGGATGTTGTTTCTCTCCAGGTCATCCTAGTCCTGACCACGTTCCATATCCCTCTGGTGATCATGACCTTTGGACAGTCCAAGCTCTATCGAAGGTGAGACATGCGGGGTGGCATCCATGCTTCTGCAGATTTTCTGATTGAGGAACTCTTTAATCAGTAAAAGCATTCATGTATTCTAATGCAGCCTACTCTGCCAGCCACGTACATAGTCACTCACCGACATGGCTTCAGCAGTTTTATCAAAGGGGCAGACGTGGGTTATAAAGCTAATCTTCTCAGAGTGCCCTACCCTGCCCGGAGAACCCAACTGAATTTGGGGGAGAGAGGAGAGAAGGGATTGACCAAGTCAGGCTCACACTACAACCCATGCCTGACATTGAATATTGCTTAATGTTGCTCCAACGCAGTGGGTGGCCACTGTGTTTATACGCTCTGGGCATGTCACTCCCCTCCTCAAAAGTCTCCAGCGGTTGCCTATCAACCCTTGCATGAAGCAAAAACTCCTCACTATTGGCTTCAAAGCCCTCCATCACCTTGCCTCCTCCTACCTCACCTCCCTTCTCTTCTTCTACAGCCCGGCTCACACACTCTGCTCTTCTGCCGCCACTAACCTCCTCAATGGGCCTCATTCTCGCCTGTCCCACCGTCGACCCCTAGACCAAGTCCTACCCCTGGAATGCCCTCCCTCCATACATCCGCTAAACTTGCTCTGTTCCTCCCTTCAAAGCCCTACCGAGAGGTCACCTCCCCCAGGAGGCCTTCCCAGACTGAGCCCCCCCTTTTCCTCTGCTCCTCCTCTCCCCATTGCCCCCACTCCCTCCCTTTGCCCTTCACCTCCCCACAGCACTTGTGAATATTTGTACATATTTATTACTCTATTTATTTTATTAATGATGTGTATCTATCTATAATTCTACTTATTCTGATGGTATTGACACCTGTCTACTTGTTTTGTTGTCTATCTCCCTGTTCTAGACAGTGAGCCCGTTGTTTGGTAGGGACTGTCTGTATCTGTTGCCGAGTTGTACTTTCCAAGTGCTTAGTATAATGCTGTGCACACAGTAAGTGCTCAGTAAATACAATTGAATGAATGAATGACTATGAATGCATTGTATGTGTATTATTAATATATTACTTTTCCTCCAAGATTCCTTCCATCTTTATCCTCCCTCTTGTTCCCTCTCCCCAACTCCTTGGCTGTTCCTTTTGTGCCTTAGTTTCTCCCACCTCCAAAGCTGCCCCTTGTTGCCCCTCTGAACTGATTAATTAATTATGGTATATAAGTGCCTACTCTGTGCCCAGCTCTGTACTAAGCACTAGGTTAGGTACAAAATGATCATGCCAGACATAATCCCTGTCCCTCATGGGGCTCACAGGCTAGGCTCATCTCACCTCCCTCATCTCTGTTGTATGTCCGAGTTGGCTTCACTGCTGTCATGACAAAGCCGTGGCTCAGTGGAAAGAGCACGGGCTTTGGAGTCAGAGGTCATGGGTTCGTATCCCGACTCCACCACATGTCTGCTGTGTGACCTTGGGCAAGTCACTTAACTTCTCTGAGCCTCAGTTACCTCGTCTGTAAAATGGGGATTAAGACTGTGAGCCCCACGTGGGACAACCTGATCACTTTGTATCCCCCCAAGCGCTTAGAACAGTGCTTTGCACATAGTAAGCGCTTAACAAATACCAACATTATTATGACAAATTGAAGAGCGTGCCGGGCTAATGCTCGCACCTCATAGATACCCAGTGCGGATTGGAATTGAGTCTGCATCACAGCAGTCACAGTAACTCTTTCTTTGTCTCTCCTGAAGTTCCCCCACCCCATCGCAGGAGCAGCATGGCCTAGTGGAAAGAGCACGGGCCTGGATACGAGGACCTGGGTTCAAATGCCATTCCACTACTTGCCTGCTGAATGACCTTGGGCAAGCCACTTAACTTTTGGGCCTCAGTTTCCTCTTCTGTAAAGTGGGGATTCAGTACCTGTTCTTCCTCCTGTCTAGTTTGTGAGCCCCATGGGGGACAGGGATTGTGTCCAAACTGCATATACTGTATCATCTATCTCAGTGCTCAGTATAGTCCTTGGCACAAACTAAGCACTTAACAAATACCACATTTATTGTTGCTATTATCATCATAATTATTTATAATAATAATAAGCATTTTCTCCACTTGAGCAGATTGGCAAATTCCAAGAATGGATCGAAGACAGTGATGCAGGTTCATCTGGGCTCAGGTGAATTTTAGCCCATAGCCATTCTTGAAGGTGGTCACTCTGATCTCATTTGACCTAGGTTTGGCTACCTGATGTCAGAATGGCTACTGGGCTAAAATTAGCCTGTCTGCTCATTGTTGGGGAGGGAATTTCCTTCCCTCATCACAGATCGATTGTGATATAGTTCTGTGGGTAATCCGACATGCAGAAATTTGACAGACCAGTTAACATTAAAATGACAAGACAAGCTGGGTCCTTGCTTCACCCAGTCTTGGATGGGCCACCTGATCCCAGGCTTTGAGCCCTCCATGTGGTTCATTTCCTCTTGTCAGTCTGCATTCAGCAGTCAATCATTCAATCACTTACTGTGTGCAGAGAACTGTACTAAGCGTTCATGTGATGATCCACCCTGCCCTGGGAAATAGCTCCTCAAGGCCATTAAATGACTTGCCCGTCTTCTTTCTTCTGGCCCAAATAATCTCAGTGTCTTCAGTGTACTGCAAAGATCTTTTCAACTCCTTTACTGACTTTGCAAATCATCTCTGACCAACTTTGAGTTGCATGTTCCATTCTACTAGCTCTCTCCCTTCAAAGCCCTACTAAGAGCTCACCTCCTCCAGGAGGCCTTCCCAGACTGAGCCCCCTCCTTCCCCTGCCCCTCCCCATCCCCCCGCCCTACCTCCTTCCCCCGCCACAGCACCTGTATATATTTTTGTACAGATTTATTACTCTATTTTACTTGTACGTATTTACTATTCTATTTATTTTATTTTGTTAATATATTTTGTCTTGTTGTCTGTCTCCCCCTTCTAGACTGTGAGCCCGTTGTTGGGTAGGGACCGTCTCTATATGTTGCCAACTTGTACTTCCCAAGCAGTTAGTACAGTGCTCTGCACACAGTAAGTGCTCAATAAATACGATCGAATGAATGAATGAATTGGGGGATCAAACAGAATTCGTAGAAAAGCTCTGACCAGTACAGAATGCATTCGGAATGTGCCCTGGGAATTCCTATAAACAGGTCTTCCATTTATGTTCACAGTATACACAAACTGTGGCTAGTTATCCACTCTTACCCTTTAAATCTTTTCTGCCTTATCGCCCACAGATGTGATGTTCCCATCTCATGTTTGCCAAAGTGTTTCTCCCTGCCCTTGTCCTTAACGAAGTGAAGTTGTGATTTCTGTTCTTCAGTTCACTGAAGCAATGTTAATAAGTGGGATATTTGTTAACTGCTTGCCATGTGCCACTCCTGCATCATGCCCTGGGGCTGAGATGATATAAGTGGATTGGATGCAAGTTGCAGTCTAAAGAGGGGAGAGGGGAGCCTCATTTTTACAGATGAGGAACCTGATGCCCAAAGAATTTATCCAACTTGCCCGAGGTCATACAGCAGACAAGTGGCAGAGCCTGAATTAGAACCCAGATCCAGTGACTCCCAGGCTGTTCTCTCCCGAGATGACCACCTCTTTCATTAGAACTTGAAAAATACCATTCTGGGTCGAAATGGTAGCCCTTTCAGCCCAGTAGTGGTAGACTTTAGGATGTTTAAAAGAAGACTGTGAAAATAATACTACTACTAATAATAGTAATTTTGATACTTGTTAAGCGCTTACTATGTGCCAAGCACTGTTCCAAATACTGGTGTAGATACAAGTTAATC
Source organism: Tachyglossus aculeatus (assembly GCF_015852505.1). Taxonomy (NCBI): domain Eukaryota; kingdom Metazoa; phylum Chordata; class Mammalia; order Monotremata; family Tachyglossidae; genus Tachyglossus; species Tachyglossus aculeatus. The sequence continues at coordinate 14,204,254 of NC_052072.1, read as the reverse complement.
AGGTTGGACACAGTCTCTGTCCTACATGGGGCTCACATTTAACCCCCATTTTACAGATGAGGTAACTGAGGCCTAGAGAAGTAAAGTGACTTGTCCAAGGTCACACAGCAGACACGCTGGGATTAAACATGCTGGGATAGCTGGGATTAGAACCCAGGTCCTTCTGCTTCCCAAGTTGTGGTCCTTGACATCTGACATCATTGACTGTTTTACCTCTGTCAGCCCCTTCCTGCGATGGAATTTTGTGCAGTTATTTGAAGCCATTAGCCAACTTAGAGCACAGTCCCTTTTCTGTCAGCTAGAAAGTCGGAGACATTGAAAATTAGTCTTTATTATGGGGTATAGTGCTTACACCTTCTTGACACATGCATTTCAGTGCCCATTTCCTCCTTCTCCCTCCCACTCCAGGCTGACATGGTCATAATCGGGGATTTTCCTAACTGTTTTACTAGCCTGACCTGGCCCCATTCCCAGAGCCAGTGACAAAACTCTGTTTTGTGATTATCTGAATAATTTTTGGCAGCTGTGAGCTCAGTGTTCACTCCGTAATAATCACCGGGCTCAAAATATTTTGTCAGCAAAAATACTCCCTCAGTATGATCAATCAATCATTGGTATTTATTGAGCACTTACTGTGTGCAGAACTCTGTACTAAGCTCTTGGAAAAGTGTAATACAACAGAGTTGGTAGATGCTATCCCTACCCACAAGGAAGAATGTACAGTCTACAGGGAGATATAGACATTAAAATAGATTAAGGATAGGGGAAATAGAATATAAAATATTTTACATAACAGCGTAGTGGATAGAGTACCAGCCTGGGAGTAAGAAGGTCATGGTTTCTAATCACGATTCTCTCACTTGTCTGCTGTGTGACTTTGGGCAGGTCATTTCACTTCTCTGGGCCTCAGTTACTTCATCTGTAAAATGGAGATTAAGACTGTGAGCCCCATGTGGGACAGGGACTGTCTCCAACCTGATTTGTTTGTATCCACCCCAGTGCTTAGTACAGTGTCTGGCATTTCATTCATTCAGTCGTATTTATTGAGCGCTTACTGTGTGCAGAGCACTGTACTAAGCGCTTGGGAAGTACAAGTTGGCAACATACAGAGATGGTCCCTACCCAACAACGGGCTCACAGTCTAGAAGGGGGAGACAGACAACAAATCAAAATATGTGGTCAGGTGTCGAGTCATCAGAATAAATAGAAGTAGAGGTAGATGGACATCATTGACAAAATAAATAGACTAGTAAATATGTACAAGTAAAATAAATAGAGTAATGTGTTAAGCACATAGTAAGTGCTTAACAAATACCATCATTATTATTGTGGGACTGTGGTGAGCATCGAAGTGCTTAAGGGGTACAGAGCCTTTTCTTGCCAAGGGAAGCTTAAACCTGAAAATACCAGAAATTCACTCTTTCCTATCCTGGCTTGAATTTTGCAGGAAAAAAAACACATCCAACTCAGTTATAGTGTATTCTTCCAAGTGCTTAGTGCAGAGCTCTGGACACAGTAAGTGCTCAGAGAATTTGATTGATTGTTTGATTAATTGATCTTTGTGGTTGGATTAGAGTCTAAGCCAGTTCAGCTGTTACTTGTCACACCTGTTTGCTCCAGCTTTCTCACCCAAGGAACTGGGGCTGAATAACCCTCACCACACTGTCACCACCTCAAGAATCACATTCTGGACATTCATTCATTCAATCATATTTATTGAGCGCTTACTGTGTGCAAAGCACTGTACTGAGCGCATGGGAAGTACAAGTTGGCAACATATAGAGATGGTCCCTACCCAACAACGGGCTCATAGTCTAGAAGGGGGAGACAGGCATCAAACAAAACATGTAGACAGGTGTCAAAATCGTTAGAATAAATAGAATTATAGCTATATAATAATAATTAACAAAATTAATAAAATAGTAAATATGTACAGGTAAAATAAATAGAGTAATAAATCTGTACGAATGTATACAAGTGCTGTGGGGAGGGGAAGGAGGTAGGGCGGGGGGGAGGGGGAGGAGGAGAGGAAAAGGGGGGCTCAGTCTGGGAAGGCTTCCTGGAGGAGGTGAGCTCTCAGTAGGGCTTTGAAGGGAGGAAGAGAGCTAGCTTGTGGGATGTGTGGAGGGAGGGCATTCCAGGCCAGGGGAAGGACACGGGCTGGGGGTCGAAGGCGGGACAGGTGAGAACGAGGTACAATGAGGAGGTTAGCAGCAGAGGAGCGGAGAGTGCAGGTTGGGCTGCAGAAGGAGAGAAGAGCGGTGAGGTAGGAGGGGGCGAGGGGATGGACAGCCTTGAAGCCGAGTGAGGAGTTTCTGCCTGATTCATAAGTTGACAGGCAGCCACTGGAGATTTTTGAGGAGGGGAGTAACATGCCCAGAGCGTTTCTGTATAAAGATAATCTGGGCAGCAGAGTGAAGTATAGACATCTTCTAAGGATTACTGTTCAGTACAGTGCTCAGCTCACTAGCGCTCAGTAAATAACGATGATGCGAAAAGCTGTGTTCTGCCCTCTCTTCTTCATTGCTATCATGATTTGGACATGGGCCGAGATGGAAGTCTTTCGTGTGACGCTTGGCTACCTTCAGTGCTCTTACTCTTTTCCATAGGCTGGATCTAAAGAATGTTGTGTTTTCTCTTCTGACAGTGAGGACTATGGCAAGAATTTTAAGGACATAACCAACCTCATTAACAACACCTTTATCCGGACCGAGTTTGGCATGGCCATTGGACCCGAGAACTCTGGGAAGGTGAGCGCCTTGTCTTTCTGTCGCTGGCACCCCAGACTGCTTTTGGGTGGGCACCTTTTAAGCCCTGGGGAAGGGGGCTAGGAAATGTTGGCTAAGAGATGTACAAGTGGATGGTTTTAAACAAAGAACAATGCAGGTCCTCAAACCAACAGTCTCCATTTTTAAATGGTATTTGTTAAGCGCTTAATATGTGCCAGGCACTGAACATAATTTGTTTATTTACTTAGTCATATTGTCTGTTTCACCCACTAAATTGTAAGCTTGTTGTGAGTGGGGAATATGTCCATTTATTGTTGTATTGTCCTCTCGCAAGCACTTAATACAGTGCTTTGCACACAGCGAGTGCTCAATAAATATAGTTAAAGTGAATGAATGTACTAAGTGCTGGGGTAGATAAAAGATCATCAGGTTGGACAAAGTCTGTCCCCCACAAGGCGCTCACAGTATCAATCCCCACTTTACAGATGAGGGAACTGAGGCACAGAGAAGTGAAATGACTTGCCCTCAGTCAGGCAACAGATATAAGTGGCAGAGCTGGGATTTGAACCCAGATCCTTCTGGCACTCAGGCCTGTGTGCTTTGCAGTAGCCCATGCTGCTTCTCAATTGACCAGGGAGGGCTCAGAAATCCTCTTAAAGTGTAATTCTAGGATCAAAAGAAGCCAGATTTACCAGCTCTGGCGGCCGCAGAGCTCGTTTGGGCAGGGAATGTGTCTGTTTATTGTTCTGTTGTACTTTTCCGACTTCTTATTACAGTGCTGTGCACACAGTAAGTGCTCAGTAAATATGATTGATTGAATGAATGAATCTTCAGGAGTTCAGGATCTGTGAGAAAACAGCAGCCTGGTGGGGGAGCAGGGCTTGGGGCAGTTGAGATGGGCATTGCTTCCACGAGCTTTTTCCGTCCCAGCTGCCCACAAAGGTCACAGAGTTTTTTTATTTCCAGTATCTCAACTCCCATTTCAAGTGGGAACCAAGTGGAGACCCACAAAGAGTGTTTCTCTAGGAGTTCCACTTAAAAATGTTGCAAGACACTTAAAAAAGTTTCAAGAAGTAGTTTGGCCTAGTGGATAGATCGCGGGCCTGGGAATCAGAGGACCGGGCTTCTAATCCTAGCTCTGCCACTTGTCTGCTGTGTGAGCTTGGATAAATCACTTAATTTCTCCGTGCCTCAGTTAACTCATCTGTAAACTTGTGATTAAGGCTGTGAGCCCTTTGTAGGATAGCGACTGTGTCCAAACTGATAATCTTGTTTTTACCCCAGTGCTTAGTACAGTGTCTGGCACACAGTAAGTGCTTAACAAATGCCATTACATATAAAAAAGACCTCAAACCCCAGTGTTGCCTTCTCCTTTTCCCTCCTCCTTCCTCGTTTCCCATCACCTTATTGCCTCTCCTCCCTGCTCCTTCCCCATCCCCTCACCCTCCCTCCCTTCTTCCTCTTCACTCCTCCCTTTTTACCTCCCTTTCAGCTCAGTGAACTGTTACCAAATCCTAATCACTCACCTAACCCCTGCCCCCTCCCCTTGTCGTCCAGGTGATTTTGACAGGGGATGTGTCTGGAGGAAGCCGTGGAGGAAGGATCTTCAGGTCTTCTGATTTTGCAAAGAATTTTGTTCAGACGGACCTGCCTTTTCATCCTCTGATTCAGATGATCTATAACCCCCAAAATGCAAACTATCTGCTGGCCCTCAGCTCTGAAGTAAGTATCCTCTGCTCTTTAGGATATCAAAATGTGGTCCCTAGACTGTAAACTCGTTGCGGGTAGGGAATGTGCCTGTTTATTGTTGTATTGTTACTCTCCCAATTGCTTAGTACAGTGCTCTGCACACAGTAAGCACTCAATAAATACGATTGAATGAATGAATGAATGAAGCCAAACGGACTTGATCCCTGAGTATTCATTCATCTGGTGCCGGACTTTCCCCCAGTACCCCGATGAGCTGAAAGACATCTTTCTGCCCCGCTTGTTTTCGATTGAGAGCGTGATCGGTGAGCACCTCTTACCAGGGTGGATGGATGTATCGGTCCCTTTTTAAACAACTTAACACATTTATCTCGACTCACAGAGGAAGTGGTGATCTTTTCCAGCCAAAGGCGATGTGCCCTTATTTTTTTTGGCCCAGAATGATGGGGCTAGAAGCGTGAGAGGTAACAGAGGCAACAGCACAGGAGAAAACCAACCTTGTAACCATGTCATTTGTAATCTTTCAGAATGGCCTGTGGGTATCCAAGGACTTTGGGGGAAAATGGGAAGAAATCCATAAAGCGGTGTGTTTGGCCAAATGGTGAGTAACTGAGCACTTCCACTCTGGGCAGACCTCTGCCTTTTCTGGCAGGGAAGGGGAGGCAGTGTTGAATGTTCTCGGGTTAAGAACAGCGGCCCCAGGGTCAGTGAAAGATCTAGCTTTAAAAGTTGGTATTTTATTAATTTTTTGTATATGTTTTCTCTAAGGAGACCAATCATTGCTACATCTGTAATGTGCATTTTAAAGAGTTCTCTTTCTTGGGTGCTCTCACCCTTGGCTGATTTGAATCCCAAAGAACACAGTCTCAAAAACCTGATAAGCAAATATGTTCAGTTATCTGCCGAAAGGAATGTGTTGCTTCTCCCAGGATGAATCGGGTATACTGAGCTTACTTGTCTCCAGCCTGCAATCCTCTTAATCATTCTTCATCTTTAAAATCAAAATGCTAATGTTTTTGAAAATATGCCGTTGTTTCATCCTTGGGATCTTAAGCAGGGTTTGGAAGTTCTTCACTTATTACGATGACTCTCTCAGGGCTAGGTTTCTGTATGTGAGAAATCATGTAGTCTGTAAGCTTCTTGTGGGCGAGGAACGTGTCTACCAACTCTGTTGTAGTCTCCCAAATGCCTAGTACAGAGCTCTGCACACTGAAAATGTTCAATAAATACCATTGATTGATCTTGAATTGTTATTCAAATAATAATAATAATGGCGTTTGTTAAGAACTTACTGTGTGCCGAGCACTGTTCTAAGTGCTGGGGAGGAGGTACATGGTGATCAGGTTGTCCCAAGTGGGGCTCACAGTCTTCATCCTCATTTTACAGATGAGGTAACTGAGGCACAGAGAAGTGAAGTGACTTGCCCAAAGTCACACAGCTGACAAGTGGCGGAGCCGGAATTAGAACTCATGATCTCTGACTCCCAAGCCCGGGCTCTTTCCAGGTGTACAGGCCGGGAGTCAGAAGACCTGCATTCTAATCCCAGTCCTGACACTTGCCTGTTGTGTGACCTTGGGCAAATCACTTCACTTGCCTAGGTCCCAATTTCCTCATTTTTAAAACAGGAATTCATGTCCTCTCTCACTCTTAGACCATAAGTCCCATGTGGGACAAAGACTGTTTGACTTGACTATCTGGTATCTCCCACAGCGCTTACTGTGGTGCTTAGCATATAGTAAGTGTTTAACAGATACTATTATTTTTTTTAATCCTGACTTCTGTGTTATAGGTTCCCTTCACCATAGTCTATTTTTATGCTCTCACCCATGGAATCTTGGAGTTTACTGCAAATTCCAAGATACCATGGGAAAGAGAATCAAAACGTTTCTTGGATATATTCAGCACCTGCTGCTAGGGACTTCTCTCTAAGCAAAAGTGATCCCAGTTCACCACCTTATAAATTGATGTCATGTTAACAGAATCGGCTGTCCATTTAAAATGAAAAACCAATGATTTAGTGGCTTAAGGCTGAATTTCCTAATGGTATTTAAGTGCTTCTATGTGTCAGGCACTGTACGAAGGTCTGAGGTAGTTACAAGATAATCAGGTTGGACACAGTCCATGTCCCACATGAGCTTGCAGTCTTAATTCCCAATATAACTGAGGCAAAGAGAAGTTAAGTGACTGGCCCAGGGTCCTACAGCAGACAAGTCGCAGAGCTGGGATTAGGACCTAGGTCCTCTGGCCCCCAGGCCCATGCTCTTTCCACTAGGCTATCCTGCTTTGCATTTGCCTCCCATCTTTTCCTTATAATAATAATAATAATGATGATGGTATTTGTTAAGCGCTTACTATGTGCAAAGCACTGTTCTAAGCGCTGGGGGGATACAAGGTGATCAGGTTGTCCCATGTGGGGCTCACAATCTTAATCCCCATTTTACATATGAGGTAACTGAGGCACAGAGAAGTTAAGTGACTTGCCCAAAGTCACACAGCCGATTATAAATAAGGAGGTCACTGCCCAGGGAAAAGCTCTAACTGCGCATCCCTATGGAGAGCTGCTGAGTAAGCACCTAATAAATACTATTATTCATTCATTCATTCAATCGTATTTATTGAGCGCTTACTGTGTGCAGAGCACTGTACTAAGCGCTTGGGAGAGTACAATACAATGGAACTGGCACAAGGGTCTGACTAATGTGTGTTCCTGCCTTCCCTTATTCTAGGGGATCAGAGAGCACCATCTTCTTCACCACTTACCTGAATGGCTCTTGCAGTAAGTACATTTTCATTCAGAAAAGGGTATAAAGAGCCTCTGGATGGAAGAGGCAGAGATTTTAGTAAAGGATCTTCTATCCTACCAAAAGTTGAATATTGTATTGGTTCCTAGGACCTAAGATCTCCCCACACTGAAGAGTAAAACAAATACAGTGCAATGGATCACTCTGGAACTGGGCATACCTATGTGATTTGAAGTTATTTGCTGTGGTTTTTTTCCTCTTCTCCCACATGTGAATGCTTCTAAGAATTAGGAATTCATTCCCCAAAGTGGAACCGCGTGGGTGAAACAAGATCTTAGACTTGCATTGGTATAGAATTGCCACAGGTGTAGATTGTTCCAGTCACAAGCAGGACAAAACTGGACTTGCTGTGAAAGTTGGGGGGGCTTTTAAAGGTGAGTGAGCCCTAGCCTGCTATCTCAGACCCTCAGGCTCATCTTGGGCCCCCATTGCTAAGAAACTTAATAAGCAGCAATCGACTGGGAGAGGAGGCTGTTGGGAGATGTTGCCATGAGGGTCAAATGAAGTGATGATCCAAAAGGAAAGGAAAGAGGTGGTCTCTCAGATCTTCTCACCCTAGTACAGACCCAAAAGGAGAGCTTGCAGTCTTGCACATTAGTCCTCCTTCCCCGTTTTGTCTCCCTGTGGACTGGAGTCCAGTGACAGTGGGAAGGCCACTGCCAACAATGGGCTAGGAGCCATCTGGACTGGGATTCTCCGGTAGCTGGTTGTTGGGGTGTAGCTGAGGGGAGTCCTCAATTCTGTACAGATATTGGACAGATATGGCCCAGCAGGAATGTTAATTCACATTTTCTGTCTTTAAGAAGCTGACCTTGGGGTTCTGGAATTAAGGAGAACCTTCGATCTCGGCAAGAGCTTTAAGACCATCGGAGCCAAAATCTACTCCTTCGGACTTGGGGGACGTTTTCTTTTTGCTTCTGTGATGACCGAGAAGGTGTGTTTTTCCTTCCCCTCCAACAGCGTGAAGCCCGAAGGTTTCAAGTGTTTTAGGATGCAGAAGCCCTTCCCAGTAGATCTATCCAAGTTGATGAAAATCTTGGAGTGAGTGTGGGGGTCTCAGGCTTATCGGGGACCATACCAAGTCGTAGGAAAAACCCTAAATAACAGAATAACCCCCCAAAACAGAAATTTTGACTCAGAAGAGTGTGGTAATTTTGACTCAGAAGAGTGTGGTTCATCCTATTAACCTCTTTCACTCCTCCCCACCAAGCCCCCACTGCACTTGGAGATCTGTTAGAACTTGAAATGCTCATCTTGATTGGCTGCCGGTTCGCCCCTCTAGTCGCCTTCCACCCAGGTGAACGGGATGTACCCCGGCGTAGATGGTGAGGGACTTTGAAGGAGTCAAGTGCCCAACTGGTTCTTTTCATCTTCCAGGGAACAACAAGAAGGATCCACGTATCCCCTGACCAAGGAGAGACATGGAGTATGGCCCAGCTTCCGTCAGTGGGACAGGAACAATTCTACTCCATCCTAGCAGCCAACGATGACATGGTGTTCATGCACGTCGATGAGCCCGGGGGTAAGAGCCTGTGGGGAACTGGCCCCTGGTTGCCTCAGCCCCACGGCACTTACATATCTATAAATTATTTATTTAAAATTATTTATATTAATGTCTGTCTCCCCCTCTAGTCTGAAAGCTCACTGTGCATAGGGAACAGGAAACCTGTCTACAAACTCTTTTGAGGGGTACTCTCCCAAGCACTTAGTAGAGTGCCCTGTGCACACTAAGTGCTTAATACATATCATTGATAATGATCAATGCAGGATCCCTGGTGCCGGGGGAAATTGTTCAAGATTCCCTCTGGTTGTTTCCTGCCATATGACAGAACCACCTCCAGTCTCTTTTGCCTCATGTGGTTTCAAATTCAGTTCCACCCTGGCTGTTCTATTGCAGGGAAAGTGGATTGACTGAGGTGGAGGTCCTCTTATGTACTCAGCATCATGGCTGGATATTGCTTTCATGTCTCAGCCTGTCGGTAGAATGACATTCGTTGTGGTCTTTTAAAATATGCACATTTAGAGATGCATCAGTTAGCCTTCGCCATTAAAAGAATGACAACTTCTGAAGGGGAGTTATGGGCTGCACTTCAAGCAGTCTCAGTTTGAAGGGGAAGGATTCCCGTGTCCTTATGGTCAGAGAAGCAGCATGGCGTGGTAGATAAAGCACGGGCCTGGGAGATGACAGAAAGTCATGAGTTGTAATCCCAGCTCTGCCACTTGTCTGCTGTGTGACCTTGAGCAAGTCACTTCACTTCTCAGGGCCTCAGTTACCTCATCTGTAAAATGGGGATTAAGACTGTGAGCCCCATGTGGTACAGGAACTGTCCAACCTGATTACCTTTTCATGACTTGGTTTCCTGTGTTGCAGACACTGGATTTGGCACAATCTATACCTCCGACGATCGGGGCATTGTCTACTCCAAGTCCCTGGACCGCCATCTCTACACCACCACCGGAGGGGACACGGACTTCACCAACGTGACCTCTCTCCGTGGGGTCTACATGACCAGCGTGCTTTCTGAAGGTGGGTGCTAAGTCCGGCACCTCCCTTACCAACCAGAGAAAGATGGGGGCGAGGGTTTTGGGAAAAAGACATTCGAGTCAACTGTAAGCCTCAAACCTAGCTGAACTCTCTTGCTGCTGCAGTCTAATTCGATTTCTTCCAGGTTGAGTGTCTGTGGAACATATTTTTTCCCATTATCTGCTCTGGTCTGCAGAGATGGGGTTGAGAGGGAACACGAGCTGTTGCTTCCCTCCTGCTCAGCTCTCCCGGGACATGTAGTGATCTCAGAAATAGAGCAGGGCTCCTCAGGGGAAGTGGGAGCCCTGATTTCCTCTTGTCTGAAGTGGGCTGAGGCAGTAAGGAGGGAAGGCAGATCCCATTTGGTTCCTACCGGGTTTTCTGAGGTCAGGGCTGACTGTGCCTTGTGACTAAAGACATAATGTGGCCCAAAGGCGCAGGCAACGAGGAGTCCTTCCCCAGTGGGGACGTGGGTGGGGCGGTGGTATGCCTGCTCACATGGGTGCTCCACATCTGGTCACCCAGAGCAAGGGGCGGTGGCGAGGGACTCGTCCCAGGGCTACGGGATGGGGGCGGCTCTGCCGGGGCAAAAGGGGCTGGAATGGCATCCTCCTGCAGCCAGTTGCCACGATCGCCACGGTTTGAAGAGTGAGTCCGTGAGTCACCACGAGGCCCTAAGCAAAGGAGCAAGAGTCCCAGGTGGCCAGTTTGGCTTAGGCCATCCAGGCAAGCAGCTGTTTGCAGGTCTCCGTTTGACCTCTAGACTGTAAACTCATTGTGGGCAGGGAATGTTTGTTATATTGTACTCTCTAGTGCTTAGTACAGTGCTTTTACATAGTAAGGACTCAATAAATATGGTTGACTGACTGACTGGCCCACTTGATGTCTGCATTATTCCCTTGAGGAAATGTGTGGTGACTAAGCCTTGGTTTTAAATTATTTGTTCTTACAGGAAAATGTCCCATATGATGGAATAAGCCAGTTAGAGGAGTGGCTCTTAAAGGCCCCTTTCCTGTTTTTGAATTTAGACAGGTAGCATCTTCTTGTCCGAACAGCCAAGGAACTAGGGGCCCCTGGGGCCCAGGCTGGCTGGGGGGTTGCTTGTAAGCCACAGCATTTAAGACTTGCCTTTCCCCAAACAGATAACTCGATCCAGTCTGTGATCACTTTTGACCAGGGAGGAAAGTGGAAGCTCCTGAGGAAGCCTGAAAACAGCAAATGCGACTCCACAGCCAAGAATAAGGAAGAGGTCAGCGTTCCCCAGATCCCACTGTGGGGCCGGGCTCCATCCTGTCTCCTCTAATCAGAGCCCTGAACTCAGCAGCTCAACACCTCAGTTTCATCATCTGTAAAACAAGGATTAAGGACTGTGAGACCCATGTGGGCTCTGGACTGTGTCCAACATGATTAGCTTGAATCTACCCCAGTGCTTAGTAGGTTGCCTGATACATAGTAAGCACTTAACAAATACCATTTTTTTAAAAACCCACAAAAAACACAGATGTGGACAGTTTGTAGAGATGTGATGGAAATTGGTTCAGCCTTGGGAAGAAAAGTTAAAGACCCTGGGGGTTTTCAGATTGAGGAAGAGAAGTTCAGAACTTCTCTTCCTCAGTCTGAAAGTGTAGAGCACAGAAACTGTTCTCTCAGAGGTCACCAATGATCTCCTTCTTGCCAAATCCAATGGCTTGTACTCCATCCTAATCCTCTTCTACCTCTCAGTTGCCTTCGACACTGACAATCACTCCTCCTCCTGGAAACATTATCCATTCTTGACTTAACTGACGCTGTCCTCTCCTGGTTTTTCTCCTGTCTCTCTGGCAACTCATTCTCAGTTTCTTTCTTGGGATCCTCCTCCGCTTCCCACCCCCTTAATGTGGGATTCCTTCAAAGCTCAGTTCTGAGTCCTCGTCTGTTCTCCATCTGTACCCATGTCCTTGGAGAACTCATTCTGTCCCAGGGCTTCAAATACCTTCTCTACATGGATGATTCCCCTTTCTCCATCTCCAGCCCTGACTGCTCTCCTTCTCTGTAGTCTTGCATTTCCTCCTGCCTTCAGCACATCTCTACCTGGATGTCCCAGTGACATCTCAAACTTATCATGTCTAAAACAGAACTCCTTATCTTCCCATCCAAACCGTGTCTTCCCCTGACTTTTCTGTCACTGGACAGCGTCACTATCTCACAACCTTGGTGTTATGCTTGACACATGGCTCTCATTCAGCCCACATATTCAATCTGTCCCCAGATCCTGTCGGTTCAGCATTCACAACATCACTAAAATCTTCACTCTCCTCTCCATCCAAACCACTACCTCATTAGTACACTCATCCTATCCCGACTGGATTACTGCATCAGCATCCTTTCTGATCTCCCAACCTCTTGTCTCTCCCCACTTCAGTCTATACTTCACTCTGCTGCCCGGATTCTCTTTCTACAGAAATGTTCTGGGCATGTCACCCGTCTCCTCAAAAATCTCCAGTGGTTGCCTATCAACCCCCATATCTAGCAAAAACTCCTCACTACTGGCTTCAAGCTCGCCATCACCTCACCCCCTCCTACCTCACCTCCCTTCTCTCCTACAGCCCAGCCCGCACCCTCCGCTCCTCTGGTGCTAAACTTCTCACTGTGCCTCATTCTCACCTGTTCTGCCGTCGACCCCTGGCCCACGTCCTACCTCTGGCCTGGAATTCCCTTCCTCCTCAAATCCGCCAAACTTGCACATTTTCCCCCCTTCAGAGCCCTACTGAAAGCTCACCTCCTCCAGGAGGCTTTCCCGGACTAAGCCCCCCTTTTCCTCTGCTTCCCCCTCCCTCCCTATCGCCCCCACTTGCTCCCTCTGCTCTGCCCCCCTCCCCGCCTCACAGCACTTCATTCATTCAATCATATATACTGAGAGCTTACTGTGTGCAGAGCACTGTACTAAGCGCTTGGGAAGTAGAAGTTGGCAACATATAAGACGGTCCCTACCCAACAGTGGGCTCACAGTCTAGAAATCTAGAAATCACAGTCTATCACTTCTGTGTGTATATATTTACGTATTTATAATTCTATTTGTTTTATTAATGATGTGTGTATATCTATAATTCTACTTGTTTATATTGATGCTATTGATGCCTGTTTACTTGTTTTGATAATAATAATAATGATGGCATTTGTTAAGCACTTACTATGTGCAGGGCACTGTTCTGAGTGCTGGGGGGGATACAAGATCAGGTTGTCCCACGTGGGGCTCACAGTCTTAATCCCCCGCCTTGACTACTGTATCAGCCGCCTCACTGACCTCCCTGCCTCCTGTTTCTCCCCACTGCAGTCCATTTTTCACTCTGCTGCCCAGATCATTTTTCTACAAAACCATTCAGTCCAGGTTTCCCCACTCCTTAAGAACCTCCGATGGTTTGCCCATCCACCTCCTCATCAAACAGAAACACCTTAAAATCTGCTTTAAAGCACTCAGTCACCTTGCTCTTTCCTCTCTTTCCTCACTGCTTTCCCGGTACTGTGCAGCCTGCACACTTCAGTCCCCTAATGGCAACCTACTCACTGTACCTCGATCTCATCTATCTTGCCACCAATCTTTCGCCCACGTCCTCCCCCTAGCCTGGAATGCCCTTCCTCTTCGTATCCGACAGTCGATCACTCCCCCCACCTTTAAATCCTCTCCAAGAGGCCTTCCATGTTTAGGCCCTCATTTCCTCTTCTCTCACTTCCTTCTGCATCACCCTTGCACTTGGATTTGCACCCTTTATTCACCCCTCCCTCAGCACTTATTCATATCTGTATTTTATTTATATTCATGTCTGTTTCCCCCTCTAGACTATAAACTCGTTGTGGGCAAGTAATGTGTCTGTCAATTCTATCATATTGCCCTCTCCCAAGCGCTTAGTACAGTGCTCTGCAGACAGTAAGTGCTCGATAAGTTATCGATCGATTTAGAGAATGGTTTAGTAAAGATATTGAAAGCGATTGGTCCAATTTTTTTTAATGGCATTTGTTAAGCGCTTACTGTGTGCCAGGCACTAAGCACTGGAGTAAGTACAAGATAATCAGGTTGGACACAGTCCTTGTCCCACATGGGGCTCACAGTCTTAAACCCCATTTTACAGATGAGGGAACTGAGGCACAAGGAAGTTAAGTGACTTGACCAAGGTCACACAGAAGACAAGTGGCAGAGCCAGCATCAGAACCCAGGTCCTTCTGATTCCCAGGCCCATGCCGTATCCACTACACCATGCTGCTTCTCATCTGCCCCCAACTCCCAGGGTGGGGAAAAGAGAAGTCTCCTTTTACCTTCTGCTGCTTTTGCTGTGTTTGGATAAGGCTGGTAATCCTGCAGGTGGTTATAGGGAGCTTCTAGCCTTTTGGCCCCCGGAGACAGCAAGCTGGTTACAGGAAAAGCCTAAATCCTGCAGAGGTCTTGTCAAAGGCTGGGGTAAACTGAAAGCCTTTTTGAAAAATTCTAGGAAAGGGACAGGACAGTTTTAGCCCCAGTCTAATTTTTGTGTTCTTCTGGATCTGTTTTACAGTGCAGCCTTCACATTCATGCCTCCTACAGCATCTCCCAGAAGCTGAATGTCCCCATGGTGCCGCTGTCGGAACCCAACGCCGTCGGAATCGTCATCGCTCACGGTGAGGAAGAAGATTGCTCTGCCCTTCTGTCTGTCTCTGCTTCTGCTCCCCTCGGTTCCCTGGGGTCGCCTCTCTAGGGGGGAGAAGTGACTGCAGTCAGTAACCCCGTGAAGTCTTTTCAAGAGGATCTTGTGTGCAGGGCAACATAGTCACAAGTTAAAGCCCTCTGCTCTTCTCCCTCCCCCGCTTCACTCTTCCCTTTCTCTGTGGGGAAATTCCTGCATTTTCCAGTCTTTCACCAATTTCCATTCCAATTCATTTCCAAACACAACTGTGAAATGGGATCTGGGTCAACAGGCTTAGCTAGATTAACCGTCCAGACTTCCACTTCTATGTGGTGAGAATGTTTTTCCTCTTACTCCGTCACTGCCGCCTGGCATTTGGTCCTCTTGCACTTTTTTTGAGTGTCTACTTGGCTTTTTAAAGCCTTCACAGGTAAATCCCTTGACACTGATGTTGCTAATGATTGAGCCCAGCCTACCATCAATCAATCAATCAATCAATCGTATTTATTCACTTATGTCACGTGTCCTCCTGATAGTGAAGGGGACCATTGCCCCCATGGCTTTTTAGGGGGGTGGTGAAGTAAAGCTTTCTGGGCAGGACTCCCCATCTCGCTCACCTCAGATCTCAAATTCCTGCTGAGTAGGTGTTTCTGGCTCATCAGCTCTCAGTGTTTGCCTGCTGTCCCCACCCCCCAAGCCCTGCTCTATTTACTCCCCCCCCCACATTCAGCACGGGCTTTGGAGTCAGAGGTCATGGGTTCGAATCCCGACTCCACCACATGTCTGCTGTATGACCTTGGGCAAGTCACTTAACTTCTCTGAGCCTCAGTTACCGCATCTGTAAAAGGGGGATTAAGACTGTGAGCCCCACGTGGGACAACTTGATCCCATTGTATTCCCCCCCACCCCAGTGCTTTAGAACAGTGGTTTGCACATAGTAAGCGCTTAACAAATGCCATTATTATTATTATTATTATTATTATTATTATTATTAAAATCACCACTGGATTTAAAGCAGTCAGTTACCTTGCTCCCTTCCTACCTCACCTCGCTACTCTCCTACTCCAACCCAGCCTGCGCATATCACTCCTCTAATGCTAAACTTCTCACTGTACTTCGATCTCGCCGCCAGCCTCTCACCCATGTCCTGCCGCTGGCCTGGAACTCCCTCCCTCCTCGTATCCTAAAGACAATTCGTTACTCTCCCCCCCACTTCAAAGTCATATTGCAGGCACATCTCCTTCAATGCTTCTTCAGTGCTCCTTCAATGCTCCTTCAAGGCGCGAAGAAGCAGAGTGGCTCAGTGGAAAGAGCCCGGGCTTGGGAGTCAGAAATCGTAGGTTCTAACCCCGGCTCCGCCATTGGTCAGCTGTGTGACTTTGGGCAAGTCACTTGACTTCTCTGTGCCTGTTACCTCATCTGTAAAATGGGGATTAAGACTGTGAGCCCCACGTGGTACAACCTGTTGACCTTGTATCATCCCCAGCGCTTAGAACAGTGCTCGGCACATAGTAAGCGCTTAACAAATGCCATCATTATTATTATCTCCTCCAAGATGCCTTCCCTAATTAAACCCTCTTTTCCTTTCCTTCAGCTCCCGTCATTCATCCCCCCTCCCCACAGTACTTATGAACATATCTGTAATGTATTTATTTGCATTAATGGCAGTCTCCTCATCTAGACTGTCAGCTGACTGTGGGCAGGGAATGTATCAGTTACACTGTTATATCGTACTCTCCCAAGAGCTTAGTACAGTGCTCTGCACACAGTAAGAGCTCAATAAATACGATTGATTGACTGACTGACTGAAAGGTAGACACCCATGGTCTCCATGCCAACTCTTAATCTCTTCCCTTGCTATACCTTCAGTAGGACAGTCCCCAGGAGCTTTTGATTTTGGATTTGAGATGTCCCCACAGCTCCTCTCCCCTTCCAGGGCTCACTGGAGGCCACCCTCGAGTGCTTCTCCCCAGTTCATCCTGCCCTTTCCTGCCCCTTCCGCCTGGGTGGTTTTAGCACTTACTATGTGCCACGCACTACTAAGCGATGGGGGGGAATACAAGCAAATCGGGTTGGACACAGTCCCTGTCCCACTTCAGGCTCAAAGTCTTAAACCCATTTTACAGGTGAGGGAACTGGGACACAGAGAAGTGAAGTGACTTGCCCAAGATCACACAGCAGACAAGTGACGGAGCCGGGATTAGAACCCGTGACCTTCTGACTCCCAAGCCCATCCTCTGTCCACTAGGCCATGCTGCTTCTCACGATGCCCGGGGCACATTGGATCTGGATGCTTATGCCACACACGGCACAATCATCTCCTCCCTAAATTCAAGTCTCCCTTTCTTTTCCCCCTTTTCTTCAGGCCCATCTGCTAGCTGTGAAAGAGTGGTCTTCCCTTGTCTTTTACCCATCCTTTGTATCTTTTGCATGGAGTTGTTGTTTTCTAACTCCCATCGAGAAACAACTAGTCGCCCCCGATTTCTTCCTTCCTTCCCATAGAGCTAGTGTTGCTTCTCGAGTTTTCCTCCTGTTTCCATAACTCCGCTACCCCCTTAAAATGAACTTTCATTCTGTTGCCAGCTCTTCTTCCTTTGCTTGGAATGGTAGGACTTCCGGTCAGAAAGGTGACTTAGTTTTGCTCTCTGTTGAGGCCCCCCTGCATCTCCTGAATCCCAGGCTGATGCCCTTTCCATTCATTTTGCTGCCGCCCCCCTCCCCTCACCCCCAACTCTTCCTACTCTACTGCCCCAGGGTCCCACAGGTGGTCCAGTGAGGGAGGAGTGAAGTTGGAGTTTGTTGGAGTTGGCCTCTTGTGCTCACGTGTCGGACGGTCTGTGTTGCAGGCAGTGTCGGGGATGCCATCTCGGTGATGATCCCGGATGTTTACATCACCGATGACGGAGGCTACTCCTGGGTGCGGATGCTGGAAGGGCCCCACTATTACACCATCTTGGATTCGGGGGGCCTCATCGTAGCCGTGGAGCATGGCAGCCAGCCAATCAATGTGATTAAGTATGCATGAGCTCCGCTACCCTCATACTGTCCCCAAACAGGGCAGAAGTGGGATATTGGGGTGGGAAAGACGGGTAAGGTTTGGGAGGCCCATCTCAGCTCTCACATCTCAGAGAGCTGTTGGCAAAGTGCCTGAAGGTGCCTTGGATTGAGAAGGCTGTGCTTGTTTTCCCGTCCGTGCCTCCCTGCTGCCCACTTTCCCAAATATCCTCCTCCTCTCTCTCCTCCCCTCCACAGGTCAGTCAGCCTCTATTAGGACCGACTGACTGTAGGTGCCCCAGTCTCCATTGTGCTTTTCCAACTCCTACTGGGGACGAGGGGGATTGGAAACTGGTTTTCAGGTCTGGTTCCCCACCCTTCGAGTGGAGAGCTGAACCTGGCAATGGGAAAGGGATTCCCTCCTCCAGTTCCGTCGTAGTAACCCTGGGCTGAAAGAATGTCTGGAACATGAAGTGAGGTGGCATGACGCATGAGCCTTCTCTTAAATTGGGGTTACCCTGGTGGCATTAGTTCTACCAGGCTAGGGTCGCCATTATCTCCCAAGCTACTTTGGTAAGCCGGATTCTTTCACGTGCTCAGGTTCTCCACGGATGAAGGACAGTGCTGGAACCGGTATAACTTCTCCAAGGAGCCCATCTACTTCACCGGCCTGGCCTCCGAGCCCGGAGCCAGATCTATGAACGTCAGCATTTGGGGTTTCCGAAAATCTTTCCCGTCCCAGAAATGGGTCTCCTATACTATCGATTTTAAGGATCTCCTTTCCAGAAACTGTAAGTTTTCCTCCTCCTCTCCTCCTACTGACCTCTCTCCTTTTCCTCCCCATCTTCCTCCTCCTCTTCCTTGCCTCCAGCCAGAAATTACAAGCCCTGTCTTCCTTTTTTTTATAATATTTGTTGAGTACTTATTCTGTGCCAGGCACTGTTCTAAGCGCTGAGACAAATGTAATCAGGTTGGACACAGTCCCTGTCCCACATGGGGCTCACAGTCGTAATCCCCAAGTTACAGATGAGGCAACTGAGAGCCAGAGAAGTTAAGTGACATGCCCCCAGTCGCACAGCAGAAGACAAGTGGTGGAGCCAGGATTAGTGTGTTCTCTCCACTAGGCCACACTGCTCCCTGGAATTAAGGAACCAGTTGGGGAAGTGCCTTTCCATGGGAACTTCTCCATTCAACAGAAACTACCTGATCATGTTCTCTGCGGGGGGAGGGGAGACTCCACAGCCATAAATAGAGCAAAGCATGACCTGTTCTGTTTTGGAGAAGGAGGAGAGATGTCACGGAGCTAAATGATGTTCTGTGACTAAACAGGAGGCCCAAGAAGTCCCAGCTTGCGCCCCACCTGCAAACGAGGCAGCGTAACCAAGGAGATTGTTTCATGACGGTGCTGCCGTTCTTTAAAAATATCAGCATTTATTTCTACCTTCTGGAGCCCTTTTCCGTTAATGATCTCATTTGTCTCTCCAACATACCTGGGTTGGAGGGGGAAGCTGGCATTATTAACTCCAGAAGAGGGAATAATAATAATAATAATAGTAATAATAATAATAATGGCATTTATTAAGCACAAGGCACTGTTCTAAGTGCTGGGAGGTTACAAAGTGGGTCAGGTTGTCCCACATGGGGCTCACAGTCTTAATCCCCATTTTACAGATGATGTTACTGAGGCCCAGAGAAGCTGAGTGGCTTGCCCAAAGTCACACAGCTGACAAGTGGGGGAGCCTGGATTTGAACCCATGACCTCTGACTCCAAAGCCCAGGCTCTTTCCACTGAGCCACGCTGCTTCTCTAAGCACGTTTGGGAATAAGCCCAAGGGAGTAAAGGAGACACCCAGGGTTCTCCAACAAGATGTGAACAGAGCTGAGAGGTAGGACCAGATCCCATGACTCTGAGTTCCATGTTTCTTCCATGGGACCATCCCCTTGTGTCGAGTCAAGGTGGCCCTAGAAAAGCAGAGAGCTTTCACAGGAATGAGAGCTGTGAAATGCAAATGGGCTTGATGGCAAAGCTGCGGTGTTTTGCCTTTAACCTCAACATAGCTTGTCAGACACTGAGAGCCATATTCCAGGCTCTAACAAATGTTCTCAGCTTGGATGATGACAGTATTAATATTGGTGGTATTTGTTTAAATGCTGACTCTGTGTCAAGGACTGTAGTAAGTGCAGAGGTTGATCCAAGATCATCAGATTGGACATAGTCCCTGTCCAGTGGGACTTACAGTCTTAAGGGGAGCAAAAACTGGTCATGAATCACTGTTTGACCGAGAGGATGCTGAGGCCTAGAGAGGTTGCGACCAGCCCAACGTCACCCAGCAGGCACAGGGCGTAGCCAGGATTCAGTCCCAGGGCCTCAGCATCCCAGATCCGGGCTCTCTCCGATGGGCCATGCTTCTTCCCAGTGATGAAGAAAAATTGATTAGCCTCTTCACACTAGAAGAGGCTTCACAGACATTTAACTGGATTTGCCTGCTGGTTTTTGAAATTATTATTATTATTGTTGTTGTTGTTGCATATTAAGCACTTACTGTGTGTCAAGCACTGTTCTAAGAGCTGGGGTAGATACAGGTTTATGAGGTTGGACACATTCCTTGTCCCACATGGGGCTTACAGTCTGAATAGGAGAAGGAATAGGCATAGAGAAGCAGAGTGGCTCAGTGGAAAGAGCCCAGGCTTGGGAGTCAGAGGTCATGGGTTCTAAACCCAGCTCTGCCACATGTCTGCTATGTGACCTTGGGCAAGTCACTTAACTTCTCTGAGCCTCAGTTACATCATCTGTAAAATGGGGATGAAGACTGTGAGCCCTACGTGGGACAACCTGATCACCTTGTATCCCCCCCAGCACTTAGAACATGCTTCGTACATAGTAAGCACTTAACAAATGCCATCATTATTATTGTTGTTGAGTTTCTGTTTTACAGATGAGGAAACTGAGGTATAGAAAAATCCAAGTAATTTGCCCCAGGTCACACAGCAAGCAGTTGGCAGAGCTGGGACTAGGACCCAGGTCCTCTGACACTCATGCTCTTCCCACTGGGCCATTTAGCTTTGAAAAATAACTTTGGCCCAATGGGTGAGTGGAATTAGCCACTTTGGATGTCTCTCCCTCAGTTAAGGTTGCAGATTGCCCTTCACATGACTCTCTTTCTGTTTGGACTGGAATTCCAGTGGAGCGTTTTTCAGCAAGTCCTGTGAAAGAATGGGAATTTGGTATGCATTCCCTCACTGGAGAAGACAGATGGGGCTCGGAAGGGAAGAGTAAAGGAAACCGGATGAAATTTCTAATTCATCATTTGTAACTTGGAGTAAATTTTTATTTGAATATTTTTCCAAGCAAAATATTCTGGTTTAAATACCAGCTAATAGGGTAGTCCACAGGAATAGATTTAGTCTACATTTAAAAGCCTACTGAGTAGCTGTTTCAGGGTAGTTTTATTTCCACAGTAACACTCTCAAGATATCTGCAGATAAGAGGTCTGCATATGTTGCAGGCCCAGAAAATTATTTCAGAAATGACCTAAGCATCACAGGCATGCTCAGGAAATCTTACCAGTCAACTTCAGAGCAGGAACCTAACCTATTCAGTCCCATGGCCCGCGAGGCACTAAGAAGTTTCCCATTTGAAGAATAAGTTCAGAGAAAACCATGACCGGTATACGATAATTGTGACAGTCGATATACCGTTAGGTAGAACTGACTTTAGTCAATCCAGATAGTAAATGAACTCACTAAAATGTCACGATGCTGCACTCCCCAGGAGAAGCAGTGTGGCATTGTGGAAAAATCACAGGCTTGGGAGCCAGAGATCATGGGTCTAGTCCCGGCTCCGCCACTTGTCAGCTGTGTGACTTTGGGCAAGTTACTTAGCTTCTCTGTGCCTCAGTTACCTCATCTGTATAATGGGGATGAAGACTGTGAGCCCTACGTGGGACAACCTGATTACCTTGTATCTACCCCAGTGCTTAGAACAGTGCTTGACACATGGTAAGCACTTAACAAATACCATAATTATTATTATTATTATTATTATTGAGCAGGGACCTGGGATTCAGAAGGACCTGGGTTCTAATCCTAGCTCTGCCACTTGTCTGCTGCGTGACCTTGGGCAAGTCCCTTCACTTCTCTGGGCCTCAGTTACCTCATCCATAAAATGGGGATTGAGTGTGAGAACCATGTGGGACAGGGACTGTGTCCAACCCGATTAGTGTGTATCTACCTCAGCACTTAAAACAGTGCTTGACCCATAGTAAGCATTTAACAAGTACCATATTGTCATTATTAGTAGTAGTATTAGTATTAGACTCAGGCATTGTCACCTCAAGTGTGATTTCCTTCTGCTGTGCTTGACCAGAATTTGCAAGTCGTTTAGCAGCAAGAAAATGAATCACCCCAATCTAGTGTCAGATCTACTAGGAGCCGAAACGCATAACCACACCAAGACCTGACGTCTTTGTGAAATCCTCCTCTGCTGCTAATCTCCTCACCGTGCCTCGTTCTCGCCTGTCCCGCCATCGACCCCCGGCCCACATCATCCCCCTGGCCTGGAATGCCCTCCCTCTGCCCATCCGCCAAGCTAGCTCTCTTCCTCCCTTCAAGGCCCTACTGAGAGCTCACCTCCTCCAGGAGGCCTTCCCAGACTGAGCCCCTTCCTTCCTCTCCCCCTCGTCCCCCTCTCCATCCCCCCATCTTACCTCCTTCCCTTCCCCACAGCACCTGTATATATGTATATATGTTTGTACATATTTATTACTCTATTTTACTTGTACATATCTATTCTATTTATTTTATTTTGTTAGTATGTTTGGTTTTGTTCTTTTTCTCCCCCTTTTAGACTGTGAGCCCACTGTTGGGTAGGGACTGTCTCTATATGTTGCTAACTTGTACTTCCCAAGCGCTTAGTACAGTGCTCTGCACACAGTAAGCGCTCAATAAGTACGATTGATCGATTGATTGGTTCTGCATGTCCCTTTTATGGAGTTATGAATATGACAGTCCAAGTGTAACCAGGCGCAGACTTGACCAATTGTTTTGGTCTGTTTCTCCAAAGTGGGAACCGAGGCCTGAGAACTTTCCCCGCTGTCCAGTCTCCCCAGCGCGGTGTCCTGGTCCCCCAGCCTGACCGGGGGCCTGGGCGGGCCACGGTGAGGTTATTCACTGTTCCTCCTCCCCATTATCTTTAGGTGAAGAGAAGGATTACACCATCTGGCTGGCTCACTCCACCGACCCCGGGGCACAAAACGACGGCTGCATCCTGGGCTACAAAGAGCAATACCGGCGACTGCGCAAGTCCTCTGTCTGTCAGAATGGCCGAGACTATAGGCTGACTGGGCAGCCCGCAGTCTGCACCTGTACCCTGGAGGACTTCCTCTGGTATATGAGTAATAATAAGAAGAATGATAATGATGGCATTTATTAAGCGCTTACCATGTGCAAAGCACTGTTCTAAGCACTGGGGCGGTTACAAGGTGATCAGGTTGTCCCACGGGGTGCTCACAGTCTTAATCCCCATTTTACAGATGAGGCAACTGAGGCACAGAGAAGTTAAGTGACTTGCCCAGGAGTCTGTCGTGGGTCCAGCTTTCCTGCCCCCTTCTCCCTCCTCGCCTTTCATGTTTGGTGTGGATCCTCTCCAAACCCAGCCAGCCCAAACCCTTAGCAGATGTCAGGGCGGTGTTCTGCTTTTCAACCTGGGGGCAGGGATGATTAATAATAGTAATAATTGTGGTCTTTGTTAAAGTGCTTTCTATGTGCTAGTACCCCAGTACTAGGCGTTGGGGTAAGTCAACTAATCAGTTGTATTTATTGAGCACTTACTATGTGTAGAGCACTGTACTGAGCACTTGGGAGATTACAGTTCAACAGAAGTAGCAGGAGAAGCGGCGTGGCCCAGCTGATAGAGTGTGGGCCTGGAAGTCGGAAGGATCTGGGTTCTAATTTCGACTCCACTTGTCTACTTTGTGACCGTGAGCATGTCATTTCACTCTTCTGTGCCTCAGTTACCTAATCTGTAAAATGGAGGTTAAGAGTGGGAGCCCCATGTGGACATGGACTGTGTCCAACCTTGTATCTACCGCAGCGCTAAGTACAGCGCCTGGCACATAATAAGCATTTAACAAATACCATAAAATAAATTAGCAGACACACTCCCTGCCCATAACAAGCTCACAGTCTAGAAGGGAAGGCAGACATTAATATGAAAAAATGGGTAATTTATCATATATAATTTAAATATGAGATTCAAGGTAATTGGGTTGAACACAGTCCCTGTTCCACTTAGGTTCACAGTCTCAGTCCCCATTTTACAAATGCGGTAACTGAGGGACAGAGAAGTTAAATGACTTACCCAGGGTCACACAACAGTAAAGTGACGGAGTTGGGATTAGATCCCAGGTCCTTCTGAGTCCCAGGCCTGTGCTGTATCCACTAGGCCATGCTACTTATCTTCCTTGGCTTCCTGAGGGAGAAACTGAGAGTCCCAGGGAACTGAGAGTCCCAGGGAGAGGGAAGTGAGATTGTCCAGGTTTGCCAGAGAGGTTGGGTCAGTTTCCTGAAGAGGACCAGGGAACCTTGCTTCCAGACTTTGGTTAAGTTCTCTGTGATTCTTAAGTAGAGTTGTGGTGGTCAGTTGTAGTCCATCTTCATTTTTGTCCATCCAGATGGCCCTGTTTCTTCTGCCAAAGTGACAGGGCTGGTAGGGAGGGGTTGAGGAAAGTAGCCCAAGAATGTATCATCTCCATCATTAGCAACCTATTAAGCCTTCATATGTTGTTGCCACTCTTCCCCACTCCTAGCAACCTTTGGAGGGTCCTCATTTTCTGTCTCTTGCAGTGATTTTGGATACTTCCGACCAGAAAACGAATCCAAATGTGTGGAGCAGCCAGAACTGAAGGGCCACGATCTGGAGTTCTGCCTGTATGGAAGAGAAGAGCATCTGACCACAAATGGGTAAAGCAGTGTCCCTGGTCTTGAGAATGATAGGGGGTTGGAAATGGTCAAATCAGTCAATCATTGGTATTTATTGAGCGCTTACTATGTGAGGAGCACTGTACTAAGTGCTTGTTCAAGTCCCCCAAAAGATGAATCCATCTTCCCCAAGTTTCCTCTAGAGAGGTTAACACTTTCCTAGAGGCTATGTGTGTTTATAGGTCTGCCTCAAGGTTTTCTAGAAGCTTCCTAGACTTAATAATAATAATAATGATGGTATTTGTTAAGTGCTTACTATGTGCCAAGTATTGTTCTAAGCGCTAGGGTAGATAAAAGGTAATCAGGTTTTCCCAGGTGGGGCTCACGGTCTTAATCCCCATTTTACAGTTGAGGTAACTGAGGCACAGAGAAGTTGTGACTTGCCTAAAGTCACACAGCTGACAAGTGGCAGAGCTGGGATTAGAACCCATGACCTCTGACTCCCAAGCCCATGGTCTTTCCACTAAACCACGCTGCTTCTCAGCATGCTTGATAGTTGACGGTGCTTTGGAATAGTATCCCTGATCGGAAAGGCAGAGACAGACAAACACATGTCTTCTGGCTGGGGACACAGCTGCCTAGTGATGCTCCAGGAGGGGGATTCATAGTTTTCTGATGGACAGATTCCAGTGAACCTCATCCCCAAATGTTGGAGACATTGGATCAGCCCAAGGGGATTGGGTCCAGGTTTCAAAACCTTGGAGTGACCTGATCAGGAATTTGGCTCCTGGAAAGATCTGTGAACACTTCCTCTGATTTGGGCTTCTTCCCTGGAATCCCAGGTACCGGAAAATCCCAGGTGACAAGTGCCAGGGGGGCATGAGTCCGGATCGAGAGGAAAAGGACCTGAAAAGGAAATGTAGAAGCAACTACTTGAGTCCAGACAAGCAGGTTTGTTGAGCTTGAAGATGAGGGGGATTTTGTTGGCCAACCAGGAAATTCAGGGCCAGGAAACAAATTGAATACATAAAGGCCACTTGTTGGCAACTCCAGGCTCAATGGTCCAGTTGTTGAGAAAACTCATCCTCTGCACCGAATCCTTGCCCCAAGGCTGCCTTTTGGATGTTTGAGATGGACGTTGGTCCTCTTTCAATTTGGGAAACATCGACCAGTGGAATTTGTGAACAGCTGGACTTGAGGAGTTTGGCATTAGGTGATTTGCTCAAAGAGGCAGGCCGTATTGGATCCTGGAATTGCTTATAGTCTCAAGGGGGAGAAAAGGCAAATACAACTAATTATACTCACATAAGAAACAAAGATAATAATAAAGTGTGCCATACATCAGAGCACCAGTGATCGACATCATTGACAGATAAATGATGGAGATCTTGGGGCGTGCCAGATGTCTCCAGTCCTAAGTGAGGCCTAATTGGGAAGGTTTCCTGAAGAAGGAGGGTCTTCCCTAAAGTTCTGAAGGAAGGTGGGGAAGCATATACTAAAGGTTTAATCATGGTGGACTCACTGAGCTGAAAATGATTTAACTCTTGCACCAAAAGGAATGGAAGTGAATCAGCCAAAGCTTGGGTGGGGAGTTGCTTCTGGTGAAGGGTCCGCCGACTGAGCAATGTTCAGAAGGAAAGGGGTGGAAGTGGATGCGGGTTGGAGCTTTGGCCCGGAGTCAGGAATGACACGCATGTCTCTATTTTTCAAGAAGGCCTCGTCCAACCCCGCCGCGATTATCCTGGCAGTGGTGGGGCTGATGCTGATCACCACCATAGCAGGCGTTCTCGTTATCAAGAAGTATGTCTGTGGAGGCAGGTGAGGATTGGGAAAGTATTGCCTATAACGCATCACCGAAAGCGGTTTGGGAACTTGGGCGAAGGATTGCCTGAGCTGGCTGCCGTCAAAACCGCTCCATCCAAGGTCTTCCTGGAAAATTACAAGCTGGCAGTTGCTGCGGCCAAAGCCCCTAGAGAACATGCACGCCCACTAGAAAAGCAACTGGGCTGGGACCTCTTCTTCCCTCTTTCCATCCCACCCCTGCTCTTGGAAAACCCAGTCCCTACAAGACCTGGATAATAGCCAAGAAGACCAGGTTGTTGTGGGTGGGTGGCCCTAGACTGGGCATCCATGCTGCTGGTGTGGACGTCCCACCCCTGCAGTAGTGGGAAACCCGATAAAAGTAGAGGGAGGGGAGGGCCAGCCTGCGTGACTGCATGATTTCCCAGTGAGTCCTCTTTACCATTACTGAGGAACAAGCAGCCAGGGTGCTCCAGGCAGACAGTGGCCAAAACATCTGGGAGAGAAGTGACCTGAGGAATATCAGAGAGAAGAAAGGGAAGGGGGAAGAATTCATTCATTCATTCATTCAATTGTATTTATTGAGCGCTTACTGTGTGCAGTGCACTGTACTAAGCGCTTGGGAAGTACAAGTCGGCAACATATAGAGATGGTCCCTACCCAACAACGGGCTCACAGTCTAGAATGGTTGGGAGAAGGACCCAGAGGGCAGAGAAGGGGAAGAGGGAGGGAAAGAGAGCTTGGCCTTTGAGATGGTGTCATCTCTACTGCCAGCCCCAGTCATTGTACCACGAAGCCATGGTACACACCACTCCCGAGAGGTCTGACTCATTCATTCATTCAGTCGTATTTATTGAGCGCTTACTGTGTGCAGAGCACTGTGCTAAGCGCTTGGGAAGTACAAGTTGGGAACATATAGAGACAGTCCCTACCCAACAATGGGCTCACAGTCTAGAAGGGGGAGACAGAAAACAAAACATGTGGTCAGGTGTCAAGTCATCAGAATAAATAGAAGTAAAGCTAGATGCACATCATTGACAAAATAAATAGAATAGTAAATATGTACAAGTAAAATAAATAGAGGAATAAATCTGTACAAACATATATACAGGTGCTGTGGGGAGGGGAAGGAGGTCGGGCAGGGGGGATGGGGAGGAGGAGAGGAAAAAGGGAGCTCAGTCTGGGAAGGCCTCCTGGAGGAGGTAAGCGCTCAGTAAGGCTTTGAAGGGAGGAAGAGAGCTAGCTTGGCAAATGTGCGGAGGGAGGGCATTCCAGGCTAGGGGGAGGACGTGGGCCGGGGGTCAATGGTGGGACAGGCGAGAACGAGGCATAGTGAGGAGGTTAGCAGCAGAGGAGCGAGGGTGCGGGGTGGGCTGGAGAAGGAGAGAAGGGAGGTGAGGTAGGAGGGGGCGAGGTGATGGACAGCTTTGAAGCCGAGAGTGAGGAGTTTTTGCTTGATGCACTGACTGTCACAGTGACAAGCTTCCCCTCAGCTCAGGTCTCCTCCAAGGCACTTAACCCCCTCCTGCTCCCTTTCTCCCTCTGCGTTTTTCTCGAGATAAAATTCCTAAGGCCTAATGTGCCTCTCTGCTCAAGAGTGCTGATCGAGGTGGGTGTTTATCTCCCTGCAGGTTCCTGGTGCATCGCTATTCTGTCCTGCAGCAGCACGCTGAGGCCAATGGCGTGGAGGGAGTGGATACGCTGGATTCAGTCACCCATACCAGTAAAAGCGGATACCACGATGACTCGGATGAGGTGAAGCCGGCTCTTATTGCTTGACTAAAAATTGTAATAATTGAGGTATTTGTTAAGTGCTTACTATGTGCTAAGCACTGTATTAAGTGCTGGAGTAGGTAAAACACAATCAGATTGGACCCAGTCCCTGTCCCACATGAGGCTTGCAGTCGAAGTAGGAGGGAAAACATAAGGAAACTGAGGCACAGAAAGGTTGAGGGACATGCCCAAGGCCACATAGCAGACAAGTGGCAAAGCCTGGATTAGAATCCAGGTTTCCTGGTTCCCGGATCCTGGCTCTTTCCACCAGGCCACGCTGCTCTTCACATTTATCTGTCAGCTGGGAAAAGGAAGAGGAGCAAAGTGGGACAGGGTGGTTACTACTGAGAGGGTAACCCCTTGAATCTGGGCACTACAGGAATCCTCCAGGTTTTAGAGGGGTGCAGCCTGTGTGGTGACCATGGAGGCTCAAAAACGGGAGATCTGGTGGTTTTGATGCAGCCCTCGCTGTTTTTTATCCCATTGGTATCTATCTGTCCTCTCAGTAGCAACAGATGGGGCTGTTATCACTGGAGCTGACTGCTACCAGTGCAAGGAGCGAGAGAAGCCAGTAGAGATGGTGTCTTCATACTCTAGCACAGGGAGGGGCAGAAACCCCCCCCCCCCCAACCAAAAATACTTGTGCCTCCCCTTTCTTTCCTGTCCCCTGCATCCTGCAATTCCCACTTCCTGCCTCTCTGCGCCTCTCCATGCCCTCTAAAAAATGGAAGGCAAACAAGGATAGGTAGAAGAGGGGTGGGAGGATTTGACTTTATAGATAGATAGATAGGTGTATATACCTATATATATATATATATTTGTTAAGTGCTTACTATGGGCCAGAAACTGTACTAAGTGCTGGGGCAAGTACAAGCTAATTCATTCATTCAATCGTATTTATTGAGCGCTTACTGTGTGCAGAGCACTGTACTAAGCGCTTGGGAAGTACAAGTCGGCAACAGATAGAGACGGTCCCTACCCAACAGTGGGCTCACAGTCTAGAAGGGGGAGACAGACAAAACAAAACATGTAGACAGGTGTCAAAGTCATCAGAACAAGTAGAATTAAAGCCATATGCACATCATTAACAAAATAGAATAGTAAATATGTACAAGTAAAATAAATAGGGTAATAAATCTGTACAAATATATATACATATATATATACACAAGTGCTGTGGGGAGGGGAAGGAGGTAGGGCGGCGGGGATGGGGAGGAGGAGAGGAAAATGGAGGCTCAGTCTGGGAAAGCCTCCTGGAGGAGGTGAGCTCTCAGTAGGGCTTTTAAGGGAGGAAGACACAGTCCATGTCCCATGTGGGGCTCCCAGTCTCAATCCCCATTTTACAGATGAGGTAGCTGAGGCACAGAGAAGATAAGTGACTTATCCAAGGTCACACAGCAGACAAGTGGTAGAGCCGGGATTAGGACCCAGGTCATTCGGTCTTCCAGGCCCGTTCTCTATTCACTAGGCCACACTGCTTCTCAACATCTGGTTGCATGGCTCACCGCAGGCTTGGGAAAGTCACTTGGGCCGGGTGGCATTGGTTCAGGATGGGGGTCTCCTAGCTTGACCCCATCCCCTTGCTGAATCTCCCACCAGTGGTTACTTTCCTAGGGGAACCCCAAAGTGGCAGCGGCCAAGAGGTGCAGAGTTGGTGGGGCGTGAGCAGTGCACCCCCTCCCTCAGGCCTCCGCCAGCCCGTCACAGTCTCCCTGCAAAGTAGGGTGGCTTAGTGGCAAGAGCCCGGGCTTGGGAGTCGGGTCAAGGATTCTAATCCCAGCTCTGCCACTTGTCAGCTGTGTAAACTTTGGGTAGGTCACTTAACTTCTCTGTGCCTCAGTTACCTCATCTGTTAAATGGGGATTAAGACTACGAGCCCCACCTGGGAAAGCCTGATAACTTTGTATCTCCCCCAGTGTTTAGAACACTGTTTGGTACATAGTAAGTGTTTAACAAATATTCATTCATTTAATTGTATTTATTGAGTGCTTACTGTGTGCAGGGCACTGTACTAAGTGTTTGGGAAGTACAACAGATAGAGACAATCCCTGCCCACAATGCCACAGTCTAGAAGGGGAGTCAGACATCAAAACAAGTAAACAGGCAAATACCATCATTGTTATTATTATTATTCAAGCCCTGGAGCGGAGACCACAGGCCGTCTCCTCCTCTAACTCTGCTTATAATAATGATGGCATTTGTTAAGTGCTTACTATGTGCAAAGCACTGTTCTAAGTGCTGGGGAGGTTTCAGGGTGATCAGATTGTCCCAAGGGGGGCTCACAGTCCTCATCCCCATTTTACAGATGAGATAACTGAGGCCCAGAGAAGTTAAGTGACTTGCCCAAAGTCACACAGCTGACAATTGGTGGGGCTGGGATTCAAGCCCATGACCTCTGACTCCAAAGCCCGGGCTCTTTCCACTGAGCCACACTGCTTCTGTACAACTCTGACTGTGAGCCCACTGTTGGGTAGGGACCGTCTCTATATGTTGCCAACTTGTACTTCCCAAGCACTTAGTACAGTGCTCTGCACACAGTAAGCGCTCAATAAATACGATTGAATGAATGAACTCTGAGAAGGGGGCCAGAGCATGGAACGAAGACAGAGTTGAGATGGAAGAGGAGGAGGAGGAAATGGAAGAGAGACTCCCAGTCCCTAGCTCAGCCCTTACCTCCATCGCGCCTTGGTTGGTGCCTACCTCCAGGGCCTCCTTCCTTCCTGGATTCCTCTGCTCTGACTCAGGATGTCAGTCTGTCATTAGTATTTACTGAGCACCTACTGTGTTCAGAGCACCGTAAGAGCTCGGGAGAGTGTGATAGAGTGAGTAGACATGATCTCTGCCTTCAAGGAGCTGACAGTCTAGCGGGGGAGATGGACACTGTGAGCCCACTGTTGGGTGGGTAGGGACTGTATATGTTGCAAATTTGTACTTCCCAAGCACTTAGTACAGTGCTCTGCACATAGTAAGCGCTCAATAAATACGATTGATGATGATGACACTAAAATCAGTTCCTGGTTAGGGAGAGCAGCAGCTACTAAAGATAAGCATTCAATAAATACGATTGATGATGATGTTAGTGAGAAAGAGTACTTCTATCTATCCCAGAGTATGCAAGTGGGAATTAGGCATGGACCCTGCCCCTCAAGGGGTTAACAATCTTGTTATATCTAGTATCCCTGCACCTCTTTAGCTTATAAGCTGTGAGCTTCCTTTGGGCAGGGATCGTATCTACTGGCTCTATTGTACAGTACTCTCTCAAGCACTTAGTATGGTGCTCTGCACACAGTAAGTGCCCAGTAAATGCCACTGATGATGGATTGCTTGTGAATGCTAAAAGGACAGGATCCGGCTCTGGGGTTTTTATAACTCCTTCAGCACCCTGAACAGTGCCCAGGTCTTAAGGAGCAGTTGATTTGACAGAAAGTGATCTTTATTTTGTTGTTTCCCCAACTCCCCCCACTTCAGGATCTCCTGGAATAGCTGGGCAGTGGAGCTGGGACAGACTGGCTGAGCACTGATGACCGGAACCCAGTGCCTCCCACCTGGTGCCTGCTCCTCTGAAACGGAGAAATACATTCCTCCTTTTCCATTTTGAGGGGCCCAGCTCTGTTTCTGCCGCTTCCACTGAGACTGAGAGGACCCAGATGCTACAGAACCACAGGGTGTGCGGGCGGCAGCCGGGGCACCCTGCCAAGATGTAGAGGCTCAGAGAAGTGAAAGAAAACATTCTTCTTAACTCATTTTAACTTGATTTTAATTTCTGTCCTCCTGCTGAGTGTGGTGGGTTTCTTAAAGGGAAATGGACTAAAATGTGAAGGGGACGTTTCGCTAAAGCTAGGGTCACTCTGGTTGCTTCACCCTCTTGCCTAAGGCTGCCGCGAGTGCCGGTGCCAACTCTCTGCCCCGTGTCCTAAGCCGGGTCCAGCCTGCAGCAAGCACCACTGAAGTGCAGCAGGGGGAAGAACAGCCTCCGGTGCCACTGGGTGGCTGCTCCCAGTCTTCCCAGTTTGGGGGAGATGGGGGACTCTCCCGGAGTTCCCAGGCTAAATTGGTTTTCACTTCTCCCTATGTCATCGGCAGAGAAGTAGTGTGTGTCTCCCTCTGGGCTGAAGTGAGCCTCTGACTTCTGGACCCCAAACTTACAAAAACTGGATCTTAGCTTCTCAAAGGAAAAACAAATTAAGCAAATCTCAATCTGTGTGGGGATAGGAGTAGGGTTAGGATGAGGTACAAATGAAAATCTTTTTCTAATCAAGGCAAATACAAGGTTGTGTGTGTGCATATGTGTGTTGGCTATGACCCTCTTGTGCAAGGATATGGTGTGTGTGTGTGTGTGTCTGTGTGCTTGATGAGATCCTCTGAGCAGAACAATTGACTTCCTTTGTATGTGAGTTGATTTGGCAGGAGAGGAGTGGGCACAGTGCAGGGGGCAAGGCCGGGCAAGCTGTATCTTTGTCTCCCGACGCCGCACATTGCTCTGATCAACCTGTTGGCATTCTCTAAACTCACCACCTAGGTTGGTTTGGGTTCAGCCGGACTCCCAGGCTTCTGGGTGTTTTAGGCTTTAACCAAACCACAGCTTTATTCTGGGAGCTCCCCTGCCAATGCTCTTCTTCCGTTTTCCCAAAGAATTTGTGGCCCGGCAGGGAAAGTTGGACATAATGTTTTCCATTTGGAAGTTTGCTGCCTTCTAGCTAACCGGTTACACTGTGGGCGCGGTCAGTTATTTTGAAAGCACCTAGGGGCTCTTCCCATTTTGTGACACTTGCGTATTAAGTGTTGCAACAGTCTCTACTAGGGTGTATTTAGGAGTTTCAGTAATAGGAACTGCAGTTACCAGTTCTAGCTTAGCATAAATGCTTGATATTCATGATTCTAGTACATTTAAAAGTTAGATGGATTGTGCCTGTCATAGGGGCTCACTGTCCTCAGTGTCTCTCAGTTGAGGGGACACAGGTGTCTGGGGTGCTGCCTGTTAACTGATGGACCATGGCCTGAGGAGACAGTTGAGGTGAAATGTGCCAAATGAATTTTTGTAGAACTGTAGGAACTGATGTTTTGGGATGCCACTGTGCCTCTGGTTGCAGGATGAGGGAGGACTGTCCTGAGAGCTGGTTGTTTGGGGAAGGCAGACAGAGGAGTCACGCCTCTTCCCCCTCCCGTCCCCTGGCCCATCCCTCCCTGATTCCCACAGCTGAGGCAAGATTTAATATATCTGGTGGCCCAGGAAACCTATCAGAGGGAGAGGAGAAGAGGGGAGAGTTGTTGCCCTGGGGACAGCTCAGGGGGCTTGGGTGGGCCTGAGAGGCGGCTGCCGTAAGGACAAATGTGGGAGGGGTCTTGTGGGCACCTGCCCTGATTGAGGGGAGAGTTCCAGGCAAGAGCGAGGTTGTGGGTAAGGGGTCAGCGACAGGATAGACAAGATCAAGGTAAAATGGCATTAGAGGAGCTGAGTGTGTGGGTTGAGTGATAGTAGATGGTGAGCCTATGGTGAGGAGTTTTTGTTTAATATGGCGACGGATGGGCAACCATTAGAGGTTTTTGAGGATTGGGGAGACACGGACTGAACATCTTTTTATAAAAATGATCTTGAAGAGCAGAGTGCAGTATGGACCAGAGTGGGGAGAGACAGGAGGGAAGGAGGTCAGCGAGGAGGCTGATAGAGTAGTTAAAGCAGGATATAAGTGCTTAGTAGTGCCTGATACTTATAAATGATAAGTAGGAAACACTCAAGTGTTATCATAGCGGTGATAGCACTCCACAAAGGCATTATGAAGCAAATGAGGGCAGAGCGGTGACTGTTGTTGAGGAGGGAAGACTGATAATTGTGTCCTAGGGCCACAGACTACATCCCAAGCTTTGGCCTTCCATCCAGTGATGTGTGCTGTAGCCCTAGTGACACAGAGAGAGCATGCATGTGCGTGCGTGTGTGTGTGTGTGTGTGTGTGTGTGTGTGAGAGAGAGAGAGAGAGAGAGAGAAATGCCCATCACCACTATTGGATGATACTGTTTAAGAAAAAAAAGAACCAAAAACCTGTGCAAGTAGGTGGCCCAGGATATTAGTCATGTGGTTGATGAGGAAGTAGCCGAACCATTCTGCAGTACTCTAGATGTCTGGTTTCCTATTTAGGGACATGCTGCTCACCTTGAAAGGAGGAGAGGCTTGGATAGGCACCCTGAAAATTATCAGGCTCTCAGATAGTCTTCACCTGGTAAGCTTTAACTTGGTGCAAAGACCAGTAAAGATAACCTGCTTAATGCACATGAACAGTTGTGTCGTGAAACATCAGGCTAGTCCGTGCTACCGAAGGTTGTGCAGAGGAAAGGAAGAGGTTCTGGAGGCAGGCGAGCAAGCCGCATGCAGCGATGTGAGATTGAGGCACTGAGTAAAACAAGACTCCACGATGGCAGCTCGTGGGAAGGATGACTTGGTTCTGTCGCCGGGCGAAGGCGTCCCCGCTGAGTGAAGGCGCTCACACGTCAGACTTGGCTTTTCAGTCACTAGCCTCGAGGCTTCCAGACTTGCTCGGACACATCGATGAGAATTTCACAGCTCTGTGCTTTCCCTCTAAGACTCTATCACCATCAATCTGTCAGTATCTGGGCTCCTGCCATGGTGAATACTCAGAGGAGAAAGAAAATTCTACAAGGATCTGGATCCAGAATGTTCAACAGAGGGCCGACATCTGTACGCCTGTAGGGACGAGGGCCTTTCCTACACACGGGTAGGCAGTGTTGCTGGAATGTGGAGGAAAAAAATCCCACGCCACACAGAATTGGAAAACGAAGTGGCAATGTTCTGTCCCAGCTCAGGAGCTTGCAACTTCCCACACCTTCCACTACTGAACAAGAGAAATATGCCATGGACACCCCAAGATTTAGCTGTTGCACCTTTTAGACTGTAGCATTACTCAACCACTAGGATTAAATGCTGTTGATTTCACCCCTGCTATATGTGTGGCACCAAGTGTTCATTAGAATTGCCCGACTTGATTCAGCCTTTAATTTTTGCACCGAAGCTCTGGCCCCCCACAGCACAGCTATGCTGGATGGGATGCATGAGGAGAACCGAGGATGGCAGCTGCTCTGCAGAGAGCTGAAAGCAGGAAACCTCAAAGAGAACGGAGGAAGAAGAGTTTTAAGGATCCAGCACATCCAAGCCTCAGGCAGCGTTGCATCCCGGCTGAAGGCTGCAGCTCCATCAGTCTGGTGGACTGCAGTCAAGAAAGTGGGGAAAGCTGTTTGAGAGGAGAAGCTTTTTGAGGATCGAGGATGAGGAAACGCACAGAAGCACCGATGAGTGTTGCAGAAGGCAAACGTGACAGCCGAGTGAGGGGTAATCTTAATGTGTACACAGTGAAGTCAAGACTGTAGGGTCCATATTGTCCTTGTCGGTCACACGTACACCCAATTTCACCATCTGTATGTGTGTAGACAAATCCCTCTGTATACACATATAGAGGTATCCTTTGTACTCAAAGATGGCTTGCATATACATGACATCAGTGGCATCGTGGAGTACAAAGGACACCTATATATGTGTATAGATAAAGATTTATATATAGTATTTTCTAAGTACCTGCTTTGTCCCATCTGCCACTCTTAACTAGCAATTGGGTAGCTCTAAAAAAAAAATATCACGCGGCAACCATTACTAACTTGATTGAATGAGTGATTCTAAGACCAGAGATACTTTAAGCAAAGTAAGCAATGCTCTGTGAGTACCTCATGATCCTGGTGAGGGCTATTTATCAAGACCTAATAAACACTCCTTTTAACACACTTTTTCCTCTAACCCCATTAAAAAAGAAAATAGAGATCTGGCCAGTGCATAAAGATGTACCTTTTGGTTCCAGCTTTCTAGAAGCAGCCTGTGCAGTCAGCCTTAGATAACGACAAAGCTCCATGTCCCATATGGGGCTCAGAGTCTTAATCCCCATTTTACAGCTGAGGGAACTGAGGCCAGAAAAGTGAAATGACTTGCCTGAGGTCACACAGCAGGCAAGTGGTGGAATCAGAATTAGAACCGAGGTCTTCTGATGCCCAGGCTCTTTCCATTAGGCCATGATGCTTCCCACTAGTTCACTCTGTAGGATCACAAACAGTGAGGTCCTAGAACAGTCAGTGGTGAATTGGTCAGTGCTGTACAAAACAGCTGTACTTGGTGAAATGTGTTCTGAATGGATGAGAGGGGGGAAGGATACTCAGGTAGCTGCCCCATGGTGAACTGAAGTGGACTCTAATAGGGAGAACAGATGAAAAGGATTAAGGAAAATGAAGCACAATCTCAAATGATGTCTTCCAGGAGCTCACAGCTCTGCTTGTAACAGCTGCACATCCAACAATTTAGCGGGCGAGAGAGAATAGAAACTTTTGGAAGATCATGAAACGAAGAGGGAAAAGTTGAGACCTGGCCCAGGCTCTATAAAGAGCAAATGCCATAGCACAATGGGGAATGATCTTTATGTGTGAAGAAAAGTGTCATTTGTGCAACGATCATTCAAGTCCCAACCTCGCCCAAAAATAAAACCTCAGTGTCATCTTCAAACCCATCTACATATAGAACTATAT
The DNA here is from genome assembly GCF_015852505.1 of Tachyglossus aculeatus. Taxonomy (NCBI): domain Eukaryota; kingdom Metazoa; phylum Chordata; class Mammalia; order Monotremata; family Tachyglossidae; genus Tachyglossus; species Tachyglossus aculeatus. The sequence goes on along the minus strand of NC_052072.1, from coordinate 14,167,800 downwards.
ACACACACATCAGGGATAAGGGAGATGCTTGAGAAGATTGTTATAGCTGGAAAGAACATTTATTCAGTCACGAAAGAAAAAAACACTTCCCCCAGTATATATATGGAGAGTTAGCATGCATACCAGAGCCAGATAGCTTTTGGCAACCTTGCAAGTAGTTCCAGTGGCTGCTAGCCTACAACTGTGGTCTCAAGACCTCACTTGTCAACTGTCCTCCCCATGCTAATTTCAGGGCCCAGAACAGACAGCACGTATTCCTCCACTTCCTTGCCACCCTAATCCAGTATAAACAGATTCAATCTGTCATCCTCTTTTGATTCGCTTACTAGCGGTTATTACAGATGTGTTAGTCATCTGGAGAAAAAATGAGTTTCTAACCTTTTAACCAGCCTGATGGTCTAAATAAATCTTGTAGGTTGTTCAGGAACCTGTTTATTTCCAAAGCTTTATGGCACTTACCGTGTCTTAGACAAGCTCCTAAATCTTTCTCAGGCACTGCACCCTCGGCCTTACAGAAGCTGAAATTGACTTGTCCCAGAAATCTGCATCTAGCAGAGGTGTGCCTCAGCTAGATCTGGGCTCCAAAGCTTTGGGCCTGCTGGAACTTGTGTAAGAGGGATCCAGGAGTCAAATCTGCCCTGCTTCCAGGGTGCATTTCCCCTGAGGAGGAAAGGTGAGGGCTCGAACTGAGCGGTTCAATCTTGGTTGTGGCGTTTTGGGGAAGTAAGGGCTGATCGCTGTGGGAGTGCGGTGTCTGGCTACCAACCAGGCTAGTGTGCCCTCGGGATTGGGGGAAGAATGAGGAAACTTTGAAAGGGCCGACAGGGCCCTCCGAGCAGAGGAAATCTCGACTCCGAGGCCCGGCAGACAGTGGGGTCATGTGGAGTTGGTGGGTTTGTGTCCAGGTGCCTGTGCCCTGATGGTGGCCTTTTTGCCAGGGCCGAGTGGCTGAGAGGAGTTGACATGCCCTAAGACACTGTTGAGACACAGTGCTGCTAAAGCTTCTTGTAAGACCTCAGTCGGCAGGTTGCAGAATACGTTAAGCCAAGAGCAAGGTGCCAGTAGCCACTGGTCCCCAAATCCCCAGACCAAGTAGGCCAAGGGAGAATCTTCAGAGTAGAACTTGATCTCAAGGCTGCCCCGGGTTGAAGAAGCAGAGGTGGCAAATCATAGCCACCAGCTGTAAACAGCTGCCCACCATCACATCCAGCCCTCTAATTATCCCCCCCAGACCCAACTGGCTGAAGAGTGCTGCCCTTTGCTCAAGAATTCAGTTGAAAGGATCCGTGAGGATCCCTGAGGAAAATAGGGATCTGCTTTTTCCCCCTCTGGTTTTTTTTTTCCTTTTTTTAATTTTCTGTCTTTCAAAATTGCAACTGGCTGTGGGCGAAACAACTTCCAGAGTTCATTTTTTCAAACCGGTTCTTCCTCTCGGAGCTCTCGTTACTTACAGTACAAAAGATGGGTGAATCCGTGTACCTTTATATACATAACGTTTGTGTATATGTATATAGTTATAAAAGCCCGGTATATTCTAGCAATGATGTAGGGCTGGGTTCCAACTCCAACACAGCTCCCATTGCCGACGAACTGTTACCGGTCGGGCCACTGAATCTCTCCCCGTTGCCTACCCACTTGCTGCCGCCGACCTTCTGCCAAGGATCAGCTCAGGAGAACTGTCGTCCAGTTCCCCACATGCCCAAACACCAGGTGGTTTGGCCTGCCTGGAGGCAGGGGATTAGACCAGAAGACCTCAAGCCCCCCTGCGCCTCCAGGATTTCAGGACATCTCCCAGGCCGAGAGCCCTTGGGGCCTAACTATGGGCCTTGCCTGACCATGGGGCAGTGATCCATCCTGGCAACCACGCTCCCTGCATGTGCTCCCAGAAACAGCATCTTCTGTGCCCTTGGGGTAGCAATTTGCATGCAAGACAGGACGGTGAAGCGTCCGTTGCATTCACAAAGCCATAGCCCACCGCCTCCATGCTCGGTACCTCTAAGGTAAGGTTTCGTAGACGTGAACATGCAAAAAAAAAGACTTAAGCATTATGTAAATAAATCTGGATGTGTCCCTTTGTACTGGTATTTTTCTGTATATTTGCAGTATTGGGGCTAGAAATAAAAAAAGACTTGACTTTGTGCGACTTGATCTTTTTAGGCAGCTGGGGTGCTGTTCATTGAAATTCCATTTATTTCCCGGTCATTGTTGAAGGGTGTCAAAAGGAGGGCCCCAGGTTGCTTAAGACTCACAGTGTTACAGTAATCCCAAAAAGAGCGTGAAATGAAAAGCAAAAAGTTTCCTGGGCCCTTCCCGAAACTGGTTTTCCGGAGCATTAGAATGCTTGGCCGGCTCGCACCTTTCCCCCATTCCTTCGGTTGTTTTAGGATTCTGCATGCTCTTTTTCCTGGACTCCTCTCTCTACCTGCTCAGGTCCTCTCCTTCCTGACGTGCTGTTCGCTGGACCCCGTTCCCTGCAGTCACCCCATTCACAGAGAAGCAGCATGGCTCAGTGGAAACAGCCAGGGCTTGAGAGTCAGAGGTGGTGGGTTCTAATCCCAGCTGCGCCATTTCTCTATTGTGTGACCTTGGGCAAGTCACTTAACTTCTCTGTGCCTCAGTTAACTCATCTGTAAAATGGGGATGAAGACTGTGAGCCCCACGTGGGACAACCTGATTGCCTTGTATCTACCCCAGCGCTTAGAGCAGTCCTGGCACATAGTAAGCGCTTAACAAATACCATCATTATTATTCACAGATGTAGCTCAAGCTTCTGCTCCAATGGCACCCACTAGACTAAGCTCCTTATGGGCAGAGATGTCCGTCACCCCTCGTACTTTCTCAAGCGTTCAGTACAGTGCTCTGCACACAGTAGATGGTGAGCTCATTGTGGGTAAAGATTGTATCTGTTCTCTCCCAAGTGTTTAATATAGTGCTTTGCACACAGTAAGCACTCAATAAATTCGATGGAATGGAATGAAACAGTAAGTGCTCAATTGGCACCTTTGATTGACTCCAGCACCTTCCCTCCTCAACCCTGGAACCATTTCTTCCCCAAGGCAGCTCCTTTTAAGGGGCCACTAGAGAGAAAACTAATCCCATCCGACTGCCTGTGTCCTCCCCACAGCCGCAGCCCAACTGACCCCACTTAGTCCAGTATAATTATTGAGTTTTTACTGTGTGCAGAGCACTGTATTGGGTGATTGGGAGGGTACAATATAACCATAAATGGACACATTCCCTGCCCACAATGAGCTTCAGTCTAGAGAAAACAGCTCCTGAGCTGCTTTCTTGTTGCCCACCCAAGCAGCCACAGCCCAAGATGTAGCCCACGCCCAAAGCAGGTGGGTGGCAAGACTGTAGATTGCTCAAGTCACTTAACTTCTCTGTGCCTCAGTACGCTCATGTATAAAATGGGGATTAAGACTGTGAGACCCATATGGGACGTGGACTGTGCCCAACCTGATGAACTTGTATCTACCCTAGTTCTTAGAACAGTGCCTGGCACATAGGAAGCTCTAAACAAATATCACAGAGGGGGGAAAAAAGGGTGGCCTAGTGAATAGAGCCCATGCCTGAGAGTCAGAGGACCTGGGTTTTAATCCCGGATCCACCATTTTCCTGCTGTGTATCCTTGGGTAAATCACTAAGTGCTGGGGTATTGAGAAGCAGCGTGGCTCAGTGGAAAGAACACGGGCTTTGGAGTCAGAGGTCATGGGTTCAGATCCTGGCTCTGCCAATTGTCAGCTGTGTGACTTTGGGCAAGTCAGCTTCTCTGTGCCTCAGTTACCTGATCTGTAAAATGGGGATTAAGACTGTGAGCCCCCTGTGGGACAACCTGATCACCTTGTAACCTCCCCAGCGCTTAGAACAGTGTTTTGCACATAGTGCTTAATAAATGCCATTATTATTATTAATTAGGGCAGACAGTCTAAGTAGAAAGGAGAACAGGTATTTAATACTATTTTACATTTGAGGAAACTGAGGCACAGAGAAGTTAAGTGATTTGTCCAGGGTCACTCAGCAATTGGCAGAGCCAGAATTAGAACCCAAGTCCTCTGGCTCCCAAGTCTGTGCTCTTTCCACTAGACCACACTGCTTCTCCAGGTAGAGGAGGAAAGCAGTCAGCTCTACAGGTTCTCGGGCCCCAGGATGCCTGATGTTCATCCCGTTGTCCGAAACTTAAAATGCCTTAAAAGATGTGTGTGGGCAGAGAGCAGTGCCGATGGATCGCTCACTGCCCAGAGAAAAGGCCAGTCAACCAGAAAAGAAGCTAGAGCTTTGGAGCTGGGGGTGGGCCTCCACGTGGTCAAGGAGGAACCTGGGGCAGGTCAGAGGCAGCCCAACAGCCAGTGGAAAGGGAGCTCAGAGGGAGGGGAAAGGTGTGGATAGACCCTTCCCGCCTGCCCTCTACCCTCCCAGGACGCCCTGGGCTGGGACTGTGAGGGACAGCTCGAGGGATGTCCGCTAGTATGTTTGGTTTCGTTCTCTGTCTCCCCCTTTTAGACTGTGAGCCCACTTTTGGGTAGGGACTGTCTCTGTATGTTGCCAATTTGTACTTCCCAAGCGCTTAGTACAGTGCTCTGCACATAGTAAGCGCTCAATAAATACGATTGATGATGATGATGATGATGCACAGAGTGCACTTGGACATAGCCAACCCCTCCTTCTGGAGCAGCTAATCATGGTTTGGGCCCACCCACTTTCACAGCCTTGCAGCCGCACAACCCTACAGTCCCGCTACGGCATCTGGAAATAAATAACTGTGTCCCATGTTAGGCAGCTCGGAGCTTTATAAACCTGATTTATTACTCTATTTATTTTACTTGTACATATCTATTCTATTTTATTTTGTTAGTATGTTTGGTTTTGTTCTCTGTCTCCCCCTTTTAGACTGTGAGCCCACTGTTGGGTAGGGACTGTCTCTATATGTTGCCAACTTGTACTTCCCAAGCGCTTAGTACAGTGCTCTGCACACAGTAAGCGCTCAATAAATATGATTGATTGATTGATTGATTGCAAGCTCGTTGTGAGCTGGGAATGTGTCCATTGTATTGTTATATTGTACTCTCCCAAGCCCTTAGTACAGTGCTCTGAGCACGGTAAACACTCAGTAAATAAGATTGACTGATACCTGAAGACCAGGGACCCAGACCTGCTTCTCTGCTAGCTAACCATCTTCCCTAAGGACACTGGGGCCCTGACTCAGCTTGCTGAAGCCGTGAACGATGAAGCTGCCCCGGGACCCTGGCACTGACGTTCAGACTCGAGCCAGGGTGGAAAAGCTGATTTGAAACAAGGTGGAGCCTGTGATGGCAGCCAGTCTGGCCCTAGCCCCTGCTCCCCAGGGCCTGGGTGGCTCAGTTCCCCAGCCCCCTCTCCCTCAAAGTGAAGAGGAGATTAGGGTGGAGCTTTGTGAAAGAGAGGATATAGTCCCCTCGTCCGCCAGGAGTATTCCAGATTCATTTGGTGAAATGAGTGGGGTGGAAAAGGGAAGCAGAGCTTTCCCGTGGGATGAGGGTGAATCCTGGGAAAGCATGCTGACCCCCAAGCTGGTTGCTTCCCTGCCACAGGCTGGTGGCCCCTGATGGGAAGAGGTGAGTCTGGTGCTCTGTGGGTTGGGGAGAGGACAGTCTGGTGTGCTGTGGGTTGAGGAAGGGAGAGTCTGGAACTCCATGGGTTGGGTAGAGGAGAGTCTGGTGCTGTGGAGGTTGGGGAGGGGACAGTCTGGTGCTCTTTGGGTTGGGGAGAGGAGAGTTAGGAGTTCTGTTTGTTAGGGAGAAGAGAGTCTGGTGCTCTGTGGGTTGGGGAGGGGCCAGCCAAGTACCCCATAGGTTGGGGAGAGGAGTGTCTGGAGCTTTTGGCTCCATGAGTTGGGGAGAGGAGTCATTCAGTGACCAGGCAGGAGCTGCCCTCTCTGACCCTCCTCCCACCTGCCCCACCACCTGCCTCTGCCTGCAAACCCCATAGCTTCCCGCTGGGCCTGATCTTGGAGAAGGTGAGCAGTAGTTCTATGCCCAGGAACAAGGCAGGATGGAGGGGAGTCCCCTAGATGCCCCAAAAACCAAGTAAGGTTGGGGTCAGTAGGATGGCAGGATGGTCCTGCCCATCCATACCCCATGTGCCACCTCTCTGCTTGGGTGGGCAGGGACCAACAGTGAAACAGTGTGGCCTAGACGAAAAAGCAGAGGACTGGGAGTCAGTTGTCCCAGGTCCTAACCCCAGCTCTGCCACTTGATGATGATGATGATGGCATTTAAGTGCTTGCTATATGACAAGCACTGTACTCAGTACTGAGGTAGATACAAGATGATCAGGACTCACATGGGAACCCACAGTATTTTTCCTAATTAAAAAAAAATGAGTGCAATCCCTGAGACCATTAACACTGAACTAAGCTTATCTTTTAAAGAACAAAAAGCTATTCTAAGCCATGTTTCAGTCTTAGAACATGTAGAATATAGGTTTAGCTCAAAATAGCCTTCTTAGAACAGGCGAACTTCCAACAGAGGTGATAAGTGATATGTGATTGAATTTTAATCACAAGCTAATTAGGATCAGGGAGTTGTTTTAATAGGTTATGCTGGAAAAATAGTTTGTTCTACCCCGAAACATAGGGCATACATTTTATATATATATAAAATGTATGTTCTATATATTGATATAGATATATATTTGTATAACTGCTAATCCTCCCATTTCAACAGCACATATGTACATATTGTATATATCTGTTTTTTGTTTATGTATGCATGTTTGAATATTAATGTCTGTCTCCCCCTCTAGACTGTGAGCTCATTGTGGACAGGGAATATGTCTGTTGTTATATTGTACTCTCCCAAGCGCTTTATACAGTGCTTTGCACCAAGTAGGTGCTCAATAAGTACTATTGAATGAATGAATGAATGAATAAAATATATGACCTACGATTTGGGGTAGAACAAATAAACCCATATTTATATACATGAAAGATAGCTGTATGTATTTGTATATAAAATGTATGATCGATGATTTGGGTTAGAACAAATGATTATATATAAAAATGAAAGATATACATAACTTTTATATACATATCTTTCAAGTATGTAACTATATATATGTAATTATGGGTTTATTTGTGGGGAGCTTCCCTTAGCCCAAGGCCTTGGACTGCAGCCTCTAAGTACCCAGGTTAATAGGGCCTGGAGTCCATCCTCCTGCATTCAGGCAAAGCCAAATTGTTTACATCTGAAAGGTGGTCTGAGCCCTGCCGAGAGATGCCCTAGATTGTTTCAGGAAGAAAACCCAGGTCTGTTTTTCCGATGCTAAGAAAAGACCTGAGACAGAACACTGGATTAGACGGGCTTTTATGCTCATCTTATTCTTATGATTGTTTGATCTGCTCGAAGATGAAGCTGAGAGTGGTTGGTTTCTGTCCTGGTTTGATCTCTTCCTCCTCCTCCTCTCCCCAATCCTGAGACAGATCAGCCGTTGCCTGGAAACCCTGGCAAGATTCTTGGGCAAGTCTCCATTCCCAAAGGTTCACATGTTTCCCATTCCCCAAATCAGATGTGACAACAGCTTCCCTGCTGGTGGTTCTTCCAACCCCTTTCCCAGACACCAGGTTAGGGATAGTCCTTTTAGAAGAGCAGGATGGCTTAATGAAAAAAGCATGGGTCTGGGAATCAAGGAACCTGGGTTCTAATCCCAGTTCCACCACATAATAATAGTAACAATAATAATAATAATAATAGTGGGATTTGTTGAGTGCTTACTATGTGCCAGGCACTGTACTAAGCACTGGAGTAAATACAAGTAAATCAGGTTGGACACAGCCCCAATCGCTCATGGGGCTCACAGGCTCAATCCCTATTTTACCGATAAGGTAACTTGCAAGCTCTGGGACTTTGTGCCTCAGTTTCCTCACCTGTGAAATGGAGATTCAATACCTGTTCTCCCTCCTACTTGGACTGTGAACCCCACATGGGACAGGGACCGTGTCTGATTTGATTATCCTGTATCTACCCCAGCACATAGTGCTTGGCACAGAGTAAGTGCTTAACAAATTGTCTTATCCTGTTGAGTTGTCTACGATGCATAGCAACTCACGTACACATCTCTCCCAGAATGCCCCACCTCCATCTGCAATCGTTCTAGTAGTGTATCCTTAGAGTTTTCTTGGTAAAAATATGGAAGTGGTTTACCCTTGTCTTTCTTCTGAGCAGTAAACTCGAGTCTCCACCCTCGACTCTCTCTCACGCCGCTGCTGCCCACAAAGTTGAAGGTGTGGACTTTTAGCAGATTGCCTTCCAATCAATCGATCAATCAATCGTATTTATTGAGCACTTACTGTGTGCAGAGCACTGTACTAAGCCCTTGGGAAGTACAAGTTGGCAACATATACAGACGGTCCCTACCCAACAGTGGGCTCACAGTCTAGAAGGGGGACTCACTAGCCACTGCCCAAGCTAGGAATGGAATGGGTATGCCTCTGTTTGAATCTTCCTCCCATAGCCGAGACTGGTAGAGAACTGGAAACTCTCCAGATGCAGTCCTGAGAAGGGGTCTTAGCAAATACCATAACTATTATTTCCCCCATGAGTTGTCCATCCTGTTCTTCCCACTAACGGCCCTTTCGCCCTCACCCTATTCTTCTAACAAAGTCCCCCAGGGTCACCCAAGTCACCTGTGCAAGCTTCTCCTGTTTCTGGTCTGGGGCATCCTACATCCACCTCTCCTCCTAGCCAGACTCTCCCGCTCTGCTGAATCAGCGGGAAAGCCAGGCCACTGGGGCTGGAAACTCCAGTTGGCTGGCCAGACCCCAGATTCCCTATCTTCCCCTGGAGCTGAGGAAGGAGAGAGTCTGCTGAATACTGGGAGAGGTTAGCTGGGCAACCCAGGCAGCACAATTACCACCTTCCTTCCTGCCCTTGGCATTGACCTTGGCATAATTCTTGACTCATCTCTCTCCTTCGACCCACATATTGAATCTGTCACCAAATTCTGTCTCTTCTGCCTTCACAACATCGCTAAAACCCACCGTTTCCTCCCTAGCCAAATTGTTGCTATGCTGATCCAAGCACTGATCATATCCCGCTTTGACTATGGCATCGGCCTCTTCACTGACCTCCATGCCTCCTCTCTCTCCTCACTCCAGTCCACACTTGACTTTCTTTCTTAAAAAACGTTGAGTTCGCAATTCGCTACCACTCAAGAACCTCCAGTGGTTGCCCATTCACCACCACATCAAACCGAAACTCCGTTGCCTTTAAATCACTCAATCAGCTCACTTCCTCCTATCTCACCTTGCTGATTTTCTACTACAACCCAACACACACATTTTGCTCCTTACTCAGGGTACCTTGATTTTGTCTACACCACTGACCCTTGCCCCCGTCCTCCCTAGGGCCTGAAACTCCCTCCCCCTTCACATACAACAGACCATTCTCTCTCTACTTTCAAAGCCCAACTAAAATCACATCTCCTACAAGAAGCCTTCCCTGACAAAGCCCTTATTTTCCCTAATCCCTCTCCCTGTGAACTTGGGTCTTTCCCATTTAAGCACTTGATATCCACTCCCCACTGAGCCCCACCGCATTCATGTCCAAATCCATAATTTATTTTCACGTCTGTCTCCCCTTCTAGACTGTAAGCCCCTTGTGAGCAGGAAATGTGTCTAATAATAATAATAATAAGTATGGTATTTGTTAAATGCTCACTATGTGCCAGGCACTGTTCTAAGCGCTGGGGTAGATACGAGGTTATTGGGTAGGACAAAGTCCCTGTCCCACATAGGGCTCACAGTCTTAATCCTCATTTTACAGATGAGGGAACTGAGGCACAGAGAAGTGAAGTGACTTGCCCAAGGTCACAGAGCAGACACGTGGCAGAGTCAGGATTAGAACCCATGACCTGTCTCCCAGGCCTTTGCTTTATCCACTAGATCACATTGCTCTGTCTAGTACTCTCCCCAGTGCTTAGTAAAGTGCTCTACACATGGTAAGTACTTAATAAATACCACTGATGGATGGATAGCTGAGACAGAGCCAAGTGAATTAACATTCTAGCTGGAGGGTGGCATTGCTCTCGTTTGTTGAGACGGATGAAGACAAGTGTCAGCAGCAGGAAAACATGCTGGGAAGCAGCTGGAAGAGCCCATTCCTTCCTCCCGAAGCCGGCCATCTGGGGCTGTCAACTGTTCTCTGCCTTCCTCCAGCCCCCACCGGCTGCTTCGCTCCACTCTCCTCCCTCCCACCCCATCCCACCTCCGCCTCACACCAGGCCCAGAGGCCCTGCTGACAGCGTCTCTCTCTTGCTCGTAATCCCAAGAATGAGATTGAAAAAAAGATGTTTTTTTCAGAACACCAGCATCTGAGGGAGCTGTCAGTCAAGCACCCAAGTATTGCAGCAGCTCCAGGGCTCTTACGGCCACCAGAGCTCCTCCAGGCAGGTTGGGGGCCGGGAGTGGGAGGGAGTTTGCCAGTCCCACCCCCATCTGTCACAGCCCCCGGGTCCCCCAAGAGCTAGAGGAACCAAAAACTTGGCTCCAAGGGAGAGAGTGAGTTAGCTCCGGCCACCTGGTCACCCCGGCCAGAAAGCTGTGGCTTTGTTCCCTTCACGCCAATTTTTTTATGGTATTTGTTAAGTGTGTACTATGTGCCAGGCACTGTACTAAGCGCTGGAATAGATACAGGCTAATCAGATTGGACACAGTCCATGTCCCACGTGGGGCTCACAGTCTTAATCCCCATTTTACAGATGAGGTAACTGAGGCACAGAGAAGTTAAGTGATTTGCCCAAGGTCACTCAGCAGACAAGTGGTAAAGCTGGGATTAGACTCCAAGGCCTGTGCTCTTTCCATTAGGCCACACTGCTTCCCGCAATCCTGCTGCCAGAAGTGGTGAATGCCTTGGGCTCATCAGTAATGCACCACCATTCAAACAAAATTCAGTCAGTCAGTCAATCATATTTGTTAAACGCTTACTGTTTGCAGAGCGCTGTACTAATTGCTTAGGGGAGTACAATATAACAATGTAACAGACACATTCCCTGCCCACAATGAGTTTACAGGCTTGAGAGGGAGACAAACATTAATACAAACAAAATTACAAACACATACATAAGTGCTGTGGGGCTGGGAGGAGGGAATGAATAAAGGCAGTAAGTCAGAGCGATGCAGAAGGACGTGGGAGAAGAGGAAAGGAAGGCTTGTCTGGGAAGGCTCCAGAATCCCATACCTACACTTTCCAAGTATTATGCAATTTTAATTATTGGGATATCTATCGGAGGTTTTTGAGCACTGTACTAAGAGCTCTAGATAACACAATACCACGGAGTTGGTAGACACGTCCCCTTGTCCACAACGACTTTACAGTCTAGACAATGACCTTACAGTCTGGAGTACTGGAAATAGAGTTATTTTTGCCAAACAGCATTAAGGTAGCTGAGTCTGCGGCTGAACTAGTCCCATGACAACTCATCGATCCCAACTTCTGTGCAGTTGCCAGCCTTGTAGACTCCTCAAGGTCAGGCACCTTGACTTTTCTACTGCACATTCCCCAGTGCCTGGTACACAGCTCTGCACCAGGTAAGCATCAATGAATCAATCAATAGAATTTAAATAAATAAATAATAATGATGGCATTTGTTAGCACTTACTATGTGTGAAGCACTGTTCTAAGTGCTGGGGAGGATACAGGATGATCAGGTTATCCCACGTGGGGCTCACAGTCTTAATCCCCTTAATGAGGTAACTGAGGCACAGAGAAGTTAAGTGACTTGCCCAAGGCCACACAGCAGACGAGTGGCGAGTCGGGATTAGAACTCATGACCTCTGACTCCCAAGCCTGTGCTCTTTCCACTGAGCCATGCTACTTCTCATAATGTTAGTATTTGTTAAGCGCTCACTATGTGCCGATCACTTTTAGACTGTGAGCCCACTGTTGGGTAGGGACTGTCTCTATATGTTGCCAATTTGTACTTCCCAAGCGCTTAGTACAGTGCTCTGCACATAGTAAGCGCTCAATAAATACGATTGATGATGATGTTCTAAGCACTGAGGAAGATACAAGGTAATGAGGTTGTCTCACGTGGGGCTCACGGTCTTCATCCCCATTTTACAGTTGAGTGAACCGAGGCATAATCAATCAATCAATCGTGTTTATTGAGCGCTTACTGTGTGCAGGGCACTGTACTAAGCGCTTGGGAAGTACAAGTTGGCAACATATAGAGACAGTCCCTACCCAACAGTGGGCTCACAGTCTAGTAGGGCTGGGCTCACAGTCTTACGGAGCACTTACTATGTGCCAAGCACTGGACTAGGTGCCTGGGAGAGAAAGATACAGTAAAGTTGATATACGTGTTCCCTGCACACAATGAGTTAATAGTCTAGAGGGAGAAACCGACATTAAAATAAATTGGGAGAGTACAGGGTTATGTAAATTAAAGCTGCGGGGCTGAGGGTGGAGTGAATATTAAGTGTTTAAAGGGTACAGATCTGAGTGCTTGGGTGATAATAATAATAATAATAATAATAATGATAATGGCATTTATTAAGTGCTTACTATGTGCAAATCACTGTTCTAAGCACTGGGGAGGTTACAAGGTGATCAGGTTGTCCCTCGTGGGGCTCACAGATTTAATCCCCATTTTCCAGATGAGGGAACTGAGGCACAGAGAAGTGAAGTGACTTGCCCAAAGTCACACAGCTGACAATTGGCGGAGCAGGGATTTGAACCCATGACCTCTGACTCCAAAGCCCGTGCTCTTTCCTACTGAGCCACGCTGCTTCTCCTATATAATGATGGCATTTGCTAAGCGCTTACTGTGTGCAAAGCACCGTTCTAAGCGCTGGGGGGCATACAAGGTGATCAGGTTGTCCCACGTGGGGCTCACAGTCTTAATCCCCATTTTACAGATGAGGGAACTGAGGCCCAGAGAAGTTAAGTGACTTGCCCAAGGTCACACAGCAGACAATGTGGCAGAGCGGGATTCGAACCCATGACCTCTGACTCCCAAGCCCGGGCTCTTTCCACTGAGCCACGGTGCTTCTCTAGAAGCACCGTGATGTAGAAAGGAGGGCGAATAGGAGAAATGAGGGAGGTGCAGGAGGAAGTAATAATAATAGTGTTGGTATTTGTTAAGCACTTACTATGTGCCAAGCACTGTTCTAAGCACTGGGGTAGATACGAGGTAATCAGATTGTCCCACGTTAGGGCTCACAGTCTTCATCCCCATTTTACAGATGAGGTAACTGAGGCACAGAGACATTAAGTGACTTGCCCAAGGTCCCACATCTGACAAATGGCAGCGTGGCTCGGTGGAAAGAGCCCGGGCTTTGGAGTCAGGGGTCATGGGTTTGAATCCCTGCTCTGCCAATTGTCAGCTGTGTGACTTTGGGCAAGTCACTTCACTTCTCTGGGCCTCAGTTCCCTCATCTGGAAAATGGGGATTAAAACTGTGAGCCCCCCATGGGACAACCTGATCTCCTTGTAACCTCCCCAGTGCTTAGAACAGTGCTTTGCACATAGTAAGCGCTTAATAAACATCATCATTGTTATTTATTTATTTTACTTGTACATATTTACTATTCTATTTATTTTATTTTGTTAATATGTTTTGTTTTGTAATAAATATGTATATATGTTTGTACATATTTATTACTCTATTTTACTTGTACATATTTACTCTTCTATTTATTTTATTTTGTTAATATGTTTTGTTTTGTTGTCTGTCTCCCCCTTCTAGACTGTGAGCCCGCTGTTGGGTAGGGACCGTCTCTATATGTTGCCAACTTGTACTTCCCAAGCATTTAGTACAGTGCTCTGCACAGAGTAAGCACTCAATAAATACGACTGAATGAATGACTGAATGAATCTTAACAAAATAAAATAAATAGTATAGTAAATATGTATAAGGAAATGTACAATGTACAATTGTACAAGTACAAATGTACAGGTAAATATGTACAATGCATATTTATTACTCTATTCTATTAATGTGTATATATCTCCCCAGCGCTTAGAACAGTGCTTTGCACATAGTAAGTGCTTAATACATGCCATCATTATTATTATTATTATCTATAATTCTATTTAACTATTTTGATGGTATTGATACCTGTCTACTTGTTTTATTTTGTTGTCTGTCTCCCCCTTCTAGCAGCGTGGCTCAGTGGAAAGAGCACAGGCTTTGGAGTCAGAGGTCATGGGTTCGAATTCTGCTCCGCCACATGTCTGCTGTGTGATCTTGGGCAAGTCACTTAATCAATCAATCGTATTTATTGAGCGCTTACTGTGTGCAGAGCACTGTACTAAGCGCTTGGGAAGTACAAATTGGCAACATATAGAGACAGTCAATCAATCGTATTTATTGAGTGCTTACTGTGTGCAGAGCACTGTACTAAGCGCTTGGGAAGTACAAGTTGGCAACATATAGAGACGGTCCCTACCCAACAGTGGGCTCACAGTCTAGAAGACTTCTCTGGGCCTCAGTTACCTCCTCTGTAAAATGGGGATTAAGACTGTGAGCCCCACGTGGGACAACTGATCACCCTGTATCCTCCCCAGCCCTTAGAACAGTGTTTTGCACATAGTAAGCGCTTAACAAATGCCAATTATTGTTATTATTATTATTCTAGACTGTGAGCCTGTTGTTGGGTATGGACCGTCTCTATTTGTTGCCAACTTGTACTTCCCAAAGCGCTAGGTACAATGCTCTGCACACAGTAAGCGCTTAACAAATGCCAATCATTATTATTATTATTCTAGACTGTGAGCCCGTTGTTGGGTAGGGACTGTCTCTATTTGTTGCCAACTTGTACTTCCCAAGCGCTAGGTACAGTGCTCTGCACACAGTAAGCGCTTAACAAATGCCAATTATTATTATTATTATTATTATTATTATTATTATTATTATTATTATTATTGTTCTAGACTGTGAGCCCATTGTTGGGTAGGGACCGTCTCTATTTGTTGCCAACTTGTACTTCCCAAGTGCTAGGTACAGTGCTCTACACACAGTAAGCGCTCAACAACTGCCACTTATTATTATTATTATTATTATTATTCTAGACTGTGAGCCCGTTGTTGGGTAGGGACCGTCTCTATTTGTTGCCAGCTTGTACTTCCCAAGCGCTGGGTACAGTGCTCTGCACACAGTAAGCGCTCAATAAAAGCGATTGAATGAATGAACGAACGAACAAATGAATGAATAAACGAATGAACGAATGAATGAATGAATGAACGAACGAATGAACGAACGAAGGAATGAACGAAGGAATGAATGAATGAATGAATGGATGGATGAATGAACGAACGAATGAACGAACGAAGGAAAGAACGAAGGAATGAATGAATGGATGAACGAATTAATGAACGAACGAATTAATGAATGAACGAATGAACGAACGAACGAATGAATGAACGAACAAATGAATGAATGAACGAACGAATGAATGAACGAACGAATGAATTAATGAATGAATGAGCGAATGAACGAATGAACGAATGAACGAATGAATTAATTAATGAACGAATGAATGAATGAATGAACGAATGAATGAACGAATGAATGAATGAATGAACGAACGAATGAATGAACGAATGAATGAATGAATGAACGAACGAATGAATGAACGAACTAATGAATGAACGAATGAATGAATGAATGAACGAACGAATGAATGAACGAACTAATGAATGAACGAATGAATGAATGAACGAACGACCGAATGAATGAACGAACGAACGAACGAATGAATGAATGAATGAACGAACGAACGAATGAATGAACGAACGAACGAACGAACGAACGAATGAATGAACGAACGAATGAGTGAATGAATACGACTGAATGAATGACTGCCGGGAAGAACCACGCATGCGCTAACCGCGGGCGGCCGCGCGCCTGGCCCTCCTGGGGCCCCGGCCCCGCCCATCGTCCTCTGAGGGGGCGGTTAACGGGCGGACCTGCGCGCGCACCCGGCGGCCTGAGGAGCGCTCGGAGATTCCGGCCCTCTGATTGGTCCGGACAGGCGGGTCGGGACCAATCGAGGCTCGCCGCGAGGCGGAGGGGGCGGGGCCTGGGCGGTTTGAATGTGGCCGACGTGCGGAGTCAGCGCCCGGAGCCCGGTGAGTGGCGCGTGGGGGCACGACGACAGAAAGAAAGGCTCTGGGGAAATGGGGGCCATCGATCGATTGATCGATAGATCGATCGGTGAGGTGGCTTCATTCATTCGGTGGTTCCATCGTATTTATTAGTATCTATTAAATTACATGATTATTATTACCTCACCTGTCAAATGGGGATGAAGACTGTGAGCCCCACGTGGGACAACCTGATCACCCTGGATGATGACGATGGCATTTGCTAATAATAATAATAACGATGGCATTTATTAAGCTCTTACTATGTGCAAAGCACTGTTCTAAGCGCTGGGGGTTACAAGGTGATCAGGTTGGCCTACGCGGGGCTCACAGTCTTCATCCCCATTTTACAGATGAGGTAATTTTTCCAAGTGCTTAGTCCAGTGCTCTGCCCACAGTAAGCACTCAGTAAATACAATTGAATGAACAGTACGTTGTACATAATAATAATAATAATGGCATTTATTAAGCACTTACTATGCGCAAAGCACTGCTCTAAGCGCTGGGGAGGTTACAAGGTGATCAGGTTGTCCCACGTGGGGCTCACAGTCTTCATTCCCATTTTCCAGATGAGGTCACTGAGGCCCAGAGAAGTGAAGTGACTGGCCCAAAGTCACCCAGCTGACAATTGGCGGAGCCGGGATTTGAACCCGGGCTCTTTCCACCGAGCCACGCTGCTTCTCTAAGATACAAGAGGATAAAATCAATCAATCGTATTTATTGAGCGCTTACTGTGTGCAGAGCACTATACTAAGCGCTTGGGAAGTACAAGTTGGCAACATATAGAGACAGTCCCTACCCAACAGTGGGCACACAGTCTTAATAGAGCCCGGGCTTTGGAGTCAGAGGTCATAGGTTCAAATCCTGGCTCCCCCAATTGTCAGCCGTGTGACTTTGGGCAAGTCACTTCACTTCTCTGGGCCTCAGTTCCCTCATCTGTAAAATGGGGATGAAGACTGTGAGCTCCCCGTGGGACAACCTGATCACCTTGTATCCCCCCAGTGCTTAGAACAGTGCTTGGCACATAGTAAGTGCTTAATAAATGCCGTTATTATTATTACAAGGTGATCACATTGTCCCACGTAGGGCTCACAGTCTTCATCCCCATTTTACAGATGAGGTAACGGAGGCTCAGAGAAGTTCATTCATTCATTCAATCGTATTTATTGAGTGCTTACTGTGTGCAGAGCACTGGACTAAGTGCTTGGGAAGTACAAGTTGGCAACATATAGAGACGGTCCCTACCCAACAGCGGGCTCACAGTCTAGAAGGGGGAGACAGACAACAAAACAAAAGATATTAACAAAATAAAATAAATAGAATAGTAAATATGCACAAGTAATCTCTCCCCTGTGCTTAGAACAGTGCATGGCACGTAGTAAACCTTTAACAAAAACCATTATTATTTTTACTATTCGGAGGCCTGTCTGAGTTCATTCATTCATTATTAATAATAATTCATTCATTCAATCGTATTTATTGAGCGCTTACTGTGTGCAGAGTACTGTGTACTAAGCGCTTGATGGTATTTGCAGCGCGGCTCAGTCGAAAGAGCCCGAGTTTTGGAGTCAGAGGTCATGGGTTCAGATCCCAGCTCCACTGATTGTCAGCTGTGTGACTTTGGGCAAGTCACTTCACTTCTCTGGGCCTCAGTGACCTCATCTGGAAAATGGGAATGAAGACTGTGAGCCCTACGTGGGACAACCTGATCACCTTGTAACCTCCCCAGCGCTTGGAACAGTGCTTTGTGCATAGTAAGTGCTTAATAAATGCCATTATTATTATTATTATGTACAACGTACTGTTCATTCAATCGTATTTACTGAGTGCTTACTGTGTGCAGAGCACTGGACTAAGCACTTGGAAAGTACAATTTGGCCACAGATAGAGACGGTCCCTACCCAACAATGGGCTCACAGTCTAGAAGGGGGAGACAGACAACAAAAACAAAACAAGTAGACAGGTGACTAGAGGCTGTTTGCTTTATCATCATCATCATCAATCATATTTATTGAGCGCTTACTATGTGCAGAGCACTGTACTAAGCGCTTGGGAAGTACAAATTGGCAACATATAAAGACAGTCCCTACCCAACAGTGGGCTCACAGTCTAAAAGACATCCCATTCCACATTCTAACCCTTTGGGATCACAAGCTGAATTGTACTTTCCAAGCGCTTAGCACATTGTCTGTACACAGTAAGCACTCAATAAATACAATTGAATGAATGAATGTTCTAAGCACTGGGGTAGATAACAATAATAATAATAATGATGATGGTATTAAGCGCTTACTATGTGTGAAGCACTTTTCGAAGTGCTGGGGGGGATACAAGGGGATTAGGTTGTCCCATGTGGGGCTCACAGTCTTTATTTATTTATTTATTTTACTTGTACATATCTATTCTATTTATTTTATTTTGTTAGTATGTTCGGTTTTGTTCTCTGTCTCCCCCTTTTAGACTGTGAACCCACTGTTAGGTAGGGACTGTCTCTATATGTTGCCAACTTGTACTTCCCAAGCGCTTAGTACAGTGCTCTGCACACAGTAAGCGCTCAGTAAATACGACTGATGATGATGATGATTCCCATTTGACAGATGAGGTCACTGAGGCACAGAGAAGTTAAGTGACTTGCCCAGAGTCACACAAATACAAGGTCATCAGGTTGTCCCACGGGGGGCTCACAGTCACAGAGAAGCAACGTGGCTTAGTGGCAAGAGCCTGGGTTTGGGAGTCAGAGGACGTGGATTCTAATCCCGGCTCCACCCCTTGTCTGCTGTGTGACCTCGGGCAAGCCACTTCATTTATTCATTCACTCGTATTTATTGAGCGCTTACTGCGTGCAGAGCACTGTACTAAGCGCTTGGAAAGTACAATTCGACAACAGATAGAGACGATCCCTACCCAACCGCGGGCTCACAATCTAAAAGGGGGAGACAGAAAACAAAACAAGTAGACAGGCGTCAATACCATCAACATAGATAAATAGAATTATAGATATATACACATCATTAATAATCAATCAGTCGTATTTATTGAGTGCTTACTGTGTGCAGAGCACTGTACTAAGCGCTTGGGAAGTACAAGTTGGCAACATATAGAAGCAGTCCCTACCCAACAGTGGTCTCACAGTCTGAAAGGGGGAGACGGAGAACAAAACCAAACATACTAACAAAATAAAATAAATAGAATAGATATGTACAAGTAAAATAAATAAATAGAGTAATAAATATGTACAAACATATATACATATATACAGGTGCTGTGGGGAAGAGAAGGAGGTAAGATTGGGGGGATGGAGAGGTGGACAAGGGGGAGAGGAAGGAAGGGGCTCAGTCTGGGAAGGCCTCCTGGAGGAGATGAGCTCTAATAAAATAGAGTAATAAATAGTAATAATAACAATATTGGTATTTGTTAAGCACTTACTATGTGCCAAGCACTGTTCTAAGCTCTGGGGGAGATACAAGGTAATCAGAGGTGTCCCACGTGGGGCTCACAGCCTTAATCCCCATTTTACAGATGAGGGAACTGAGGCCCAGAGAAGTGAAGTGACTTGCCCAACGTCACACAGCCGACAAGTGTCAGAGCTGAGATTAGAACCCATGACCTCTGACTCCCAAGCCCGGGCTCTTTCCACTGAGCCACGCTGCTTCCCCAAATATATTTGCGTTCAAATATACACATGTGCTGTGGGGAGGGGAAGGGGGTAGAGCAGAAGGAGGAAGAAAGGGCGATGGGGAGGAGAGGAGGAGCAGAGGAAAGGTAGGGGGGGCTCAGCCTGGGAAGGCTCACTTCTCTGTGCCTCAGTTCCCTCATCTGTAAACTGGGGATTAAGACCGTGAGCCCCACATGGGACAACCTGATCACCTTGTATCTATCCCATCATCATCATCATCAATCGTATTTATTGAGCGCTTACTATGTGCAGAGCACTGTACGAAGCGCAGTGCTCGGCACATAGTAAGCACTTAACAAATACCATCACTTTTTTTTTAAGTCCCTATTTTACAGATGAGGTAACTGAGGTTAGAACCCACGTCCTCTGACTCCCAAGCCTGTGCTCTTTCCACTAAGCCAGGCTGAGCCAATCATTCATTCATTCAGTCGTATTTATTGAGCGCTTACCGTGTGCAAAGCACTGTAATAAGCGTTTGGGAAAGTGTTTGTACATATTTATTACTCTATTTATTTATTTATTTTATTCGTACATATCTATTCTATTTATTTTATTTTGTTAGTATGCTTGGTTTTGTTCTCTGTCTCCCCCTTTTAGACTGTGAGCCCACTGTTGGGTAGGGACTGTCTCTATGTGTTGCCAATTTGTACTTCCCAAGCGCTTAGTACAGTGCTCTGCACATAGTAAGCGCTCAATAAATACGATTGATGATGATGATGATGATGATGATACACTATAGCAACAAACAGACACATTCCTGCCCACAATGAGCTCACAGTCTAGAGGGGGAGACAGACATTATTTATTTATATTAATATTGATATAAATTGAATACATTAAATTTAAAATATGAATAATTAATTGTGAAGCAGCGTGGCTCAGTGGAAAGAGCCCGGGCTTTGGAGTCAGAGGTCAGGGGTTCGAATCCCGGCTCCGCCACATGTCTGCTGTGTGACCTTGGGCAAGTCACTTCACTTCTCTGAGCCTCAGTTACCTCATCTGTAAAATGGGGATTAAGACTGTGAGCCCCACGTGGGACAACTTGATCACCTTGTATCCCCCCCAGCACTTAGAACAGTGCTTTGCACATAGTAAGCGCTTAACAAATGCCATCATTATTATTATTATTAATATAAAGCAGCATGGGGTAGTGGATTAGAGCATGGGCCTGTGAGTCAGAAGGTCATAAAATCTAATCCCAGCTCTGCCGCTTGTCCACTGGGTGACCTTAAACAAGTCACTTCACTTCTCTGGGCCTCAGTTACCTCATCTGGAAAATGGGGATTGAGACTGTGAGCGCCATGGGAGACAGGGACTGCGTCCAATCTGATTTGCTTGTAACTAGCCCAGTGCTTAGTACAGTGCCTGGCACATCGAAAACGCTTAACAAACACCATTATAATTATTATTAGATTTACTTATGTGCTGTGGGGGTGGGTTATGCAGAACCAGAGTGGGAGGAAAACCGCCTCTTGCCCCCTGCCCCCTGCTTGTCCCCCTGAGGGCCTCCATCCCTTCCCTTTGCTGACCCCCACCCCCGCAGGGGCAAAGGCCATTGAGTACCGCCTGGAGACCTTACAGATGTAATACAGGCATATCGTAGATGTACATATCTGTAATTTATTTATATTAACGTCTGTCTCCCCCTATAGACTGTAAGCTCATTGTGGGCAGGGAATATGTCTGTTTATTGTTATATTGTACTCTCCCAAGCCCTTAGTACAATGCTCTGCACACAGTAAGAGCTCAATAAATGCTAATGAATGAATGAGTGGCCTGCACTGCCTCTCTAGGGGAGGTGTTGCCTGTCAGGCCGCATCCAGGGCAACCTCAGGGGCTCGGGTTTTTAGGGCCAGAGCTAGAGGTCAAGTACTCTAGCTCCTGGTCCCAAACAGTGACCATCAGACCCTATCGTCCCCATCCCCTGAAGTCAAACCTCAACGCCAACTTTCTCCTTGACCCCCTCCAATCTGGCTTCCGTCCCCTTCACTCCACCGAAACTGCCCTCTCGAAGGTCACCGATGACCTCCTTCTTGCCAAATCCAACGGCTCCTACTCTATCCTAATCCTCCTCCACCTCTCAGCTGCCTTCGACACTGTGGACCACCCCTTTCTCCTCAACACGCTATCCAACCTTGGCTTCACAGACTCCGTCCTGTCCTGGTTCTCCTCTTATCTCTCCCAGCGCTTCATTCTCAGTCTCCTTTGCGGACTCCTCCTCCCCCTCCCATCCCCTTACTGTAGGGGTTCCTCAAGGGTCAGTTCTTGGTCCCCTTCTGTTCTCTATCTACACTCACTCCCTTGGTGAACTCATTCGCTCCCATGGCTTCAACTACCATCTCTACGCTGATGACACCCAAATCTACATCTCTGCCCCTGCTCTCTCTCCCTCCCTTCAGGCTCATGTCTCCTCCTGCCTCCAAGACATCTCCATCTGGATGTCTGCCCGCCATCTAAAGCTCAAAATGTCCAAGACTGAACTCCTTATCTTCTCTCCCAAACCCTGCCCTCTCCCTGACTTTCCCGTCACTGTAGATGGCATTACTATCCTTCCCACCTCACAAGCCCACAATCTCGACTCCGTGCTCTCATTCACACCTCACATCCAATCCATCACCAAAACCTGCCAGTCTCTCCTCCGCAACATCACCAAGATCCGCCTTTTCCTCTCCATCCAAACCTCCACCTTGCTGGATCAATCTCTCATCCTATCCCGACTGGATTACTGCATCAGCCTCCTCCCTGATCTCTCATCCTCCTGTCTCTCCCCACTTCAGGCTATACTTCACGCCGCTGCCTGGATCATCTCTGTGCAGAAATGCTCTGAGCATGTTACTCCCCTCCTCAAAAATCTCCAGTGGCTACCAGTCAACCTACGCATCAGGCAAAAACTCCTCACTCTCGGCTTCATGGCTGTCCATCACCTCGTCCCCACTTACCTCACCTCCCTTCTCTCCTTCTCCAGCCCAGCCCACACCCTCCACTCCTCTGCCACTAACCTCCTCACTGTGCCTCGTTCTCGCCTGTCCAGCCATTGACCCCCGGCCTACGTCCTCTCCTTGGCCTGGAATGCCCTCCCTCCGCACATCTGCCAAGCTTGCTCTCTTCCTCCCTTCAAAGCCCTACTGAGAGCTCACCTCCTCCAGGAGGCCTTCTCAGACTGAGCCCTCTTTTTCCTCTCCTCCTCCCCATCCCCCCGCCCTACCTCCTTCCCCTCCCCACAGCACCTGTATATATGTTTGTACACATGTATTACTCAATTTATTTTACTTGTACATATTTACTATTCTATTTATTTTGTTAATGATGTGCAGCTAGCTTTACTTCTATTTGTTCTGACGACTTGACACCTGTCCACATGTTTTGTTGTCTGTCTCCCCCTTCTAGACCGTTGGGTGCCCGTTGTTGGGTAGGGACCATCTCTATATGTTGCCAACTTGTACTTCCCAAGCGTTTAGTGCAGTTCTCTTCACACAGTAAGTGCTCAATAAATACGATTGAATGAATGAATGAATGAATATTGCCCCATTCCCCCAGAGTCCCCTCATATGTACCTATTATTAATAGAGAAGCAGCATGGCTCAATGGAAAGAGCCCAGGCTTGGGAGTCAGAGGTTATAGGTTCAAATCCTGGCTTTGCCAATTGTCAGCTGTGTGACCTTGGGCAAGTCACTTAACTTCTCTGTGCCTCAGTTACCTCATCTGTAAAATGGGGATTAAGTCTGTGAGCCCCACATGGGTCAACCTGATCACCTTGTATCCATCCCAGCGCTTAGAACAGTGCTTTGCAGATAGTAAGTGCTTAACAAATGCCAACATTATTACTATTATTACTAATAGCAATAATAATGATGATGACGATAGTGGTGTTTAAGTGCTTACTATGTGCCAAGTACTGTACTGTACTAACTGCTGGGGTACATACAGACTCAGACTGTTCCATATGGGACTCACAGTATTAGTACGGTATTAGTAGGAGGGAAAGCAGCTACTGAATACCGATTTTACAGATGAGGATATGGAGGTACAGAGAAGTTAAGTGAATATTCCAAGAACACACAGCAGGCAAGAGGTGGAGTCAGGACTAGAACCCAGGTCCTCTGACTCCTAGACTCATGCCCTTTCCAAAAGGACCTACTGTTCTAAGCACTGGGGAGAGTACAATGGAATTAGTGTCTTTGATCCCTGGCCCTGAGGAGCAAGGATACAGACTCTAAAATAAATTACAGATGCTGGGGGGGATGTATAAGAGTATGACGATGTGTACATAGCGGTGTGGGAGGGTGAAAATGCTGTGTGACCTAGTGGAAAGAGGATGGGCCTGAAAGTCAGAGGGCTTGGGTTCTCACCCTGGCTCTGCCGTGTGTCTGCTGTGTGACATATTTATTACTCTATTTATTTTACTTGTACATATCTATTCTATTTTATTTGTATATATATATATATATGTTTGTACATATTTATTACTCTATTTTACTTGTACATATCTATTCTATTTATTTTATTTGTGTATATATATGTATATATGTGTATATATATGTATATATATGTTTGTACATATTTATTACTCTATTTTACTTGTACATATCTATTCTATTTATTTTATTTGTGTATATATATGTATATATATGTTTGTACATATTTATTACTCTATTTATTTTACTTGTACATATCTATTCTATTTATTTTATTTTGTTAGTATGTTTGGTTTTGTTCTCTGTCTCCCCCTTTTAGACTGTGAGCCCACTGCTGGGTAGGGACCGTCTCTATATGTTGCCAACTTGGACTTCCCAAGCGCTTAGTACAGTGCTCTGCACACAGTAAGCGCTTAATAAATATGATTGAATGAATGAATGAATGATCTTGGTCAAGTTACCTAACTTCTCTCCGCCTCAGTAACCTCACCTGTAAAGTGGGGATGAAGACTGTGAACCCTATGTTGGACTGCGCCCAACCTGATTAGCTTCCATCCCAGCCTTAGTACAGTGCCTGGCACATAGTAAGCACTTAATAAATACCACAAAAATATTCTTCTTATTGCTAAATGCTGCCTGCTCACTGTCTTCTGGGACTGAAGTGCTCAATGCAGGACTTCCCCTTGCCATCCAGGGACCCTGACTTCCGCTGCTTGGGTTGGCGCTGCAGGAGACTGGGAAATTCCCACTCTCTCTCTCTTTCTCTCCATCCCTCCCTCTCCCATTCAGCTCCACTCGGATCCCAGCTCACTCCAGTTTCTGCCCAGAGGATAATGGCAGTCTCGGAGGCAGGTAAGGAGCTGAATGCTGAGGCTGGACAGCCGGGGCTTTGAAGATCTCACGTTCAGCAGACTTCCTGAAGGGCCAGAGATGTGGGGGGGAGGGGGGGAGGGTCCGGTCCGTGTTGCACCTTAGTCCTGAAGCATTCAGGTGCTCAGCCAGACCAGAATTGAGGTGAATCAAACTGGAATTGGTGGGGGCGATGGGAAGGGGGCAAAGGGAGAGAATGGTTCTACCAGACTGGTACATTTTCCTGCTGGGCTTCTGGGAATTGTAGTCCAAGCCACCCGCAGGAAGCAGCGTGGCCTAGTGGAAAGCGCACGGCCCTGGGAGCCAGAAAGACCTAGGTTCTAATCCTGGCTCCACCACTTATCTGTTCTGACCTTGGGCAACTCCCTTAACTTCTCTATGCCTCAGTTCCCTCATCTGTAAAATTCCTTCATTCAGTTGAATTTATTGAGCGCTTACTGTGTGCAGAGCACTGCACTAAGCGCAACAATAAACGACACATTCCCTGTTCACAGTGAGTTTACAGTTTAAAGGTGGGGAGACAGACGTCAATACAGATAAATAAATTACAGATATATACCTAAGTGCTGAGGGGCTGAAAGGGGGAAGAACAAAGGGAGCAAGTCAGGGTGACGCAGAAGGGAGTGGGAGAAGAGGAAAGTGGGATTAAGTCTAGGAAGGCTTCTTGGAGGAAATGTGCCTTCAGTAAGACTTTGTAGGGAGGAGAGTCATTGTCTGTCGGATTTGAGGAGGGAGGGCGTTTCAGTATCTATT
Organism: Tachyglossus aculeatus; assembly: GCF_015852505.1. Classification (NCBI taxonomy): domain Eukaryota; kingdom Metazoa; phylum Chordata; class Mammalia; order Monotremata; family Tachyglossidae; genus Tachyglossus; species Tachyglossus aculeatus. Next base: position 14,141,965 of record NC_052072.1, on the reverse strand, counting down.
CTCCCTCCTACTTAGACTGTGAGTCCTATGTGGGGCAGGAACTGTGTCCAACATGAGTATCTGGATTCTACTCCAGTGCTTAGTACAGTGCTCGGCACATAGTAAGCACTTAACAAATACCACAGTTACCACAGTCATTACTGTACATGGGTCGATAGCCAGGGAAGCGAGGCCTTGCCCTCTTCTGGACTAATAGCCCCGTGGATCCCCTGCTTGGTGTGTGGGACACTTGGGAGGCATCTGAACCGGGTCCTAACCCGACCGGGTCCAACCTTGAGCCGCTCTGGTCGTCCCACCAAACCTGAGACTTCCAAGCTGGGCCCAGCCTGCGCGGGGATATAGGGGCGAGTCAACAGGAGCTGCAATTACCCTCCCAAGCAGATGTGAAGTTCATCGGAGATGAGACGCTTGATTTCAGCATATTGCCCTCTCCTCCTGGCGGGTAAGATCCCCTCACCCTACCATGTGGCCCCTTAATCCCACGCGCTCCTTTCCTGCTGGCCAGAGATCCTGTCAGCAGGATCAGCCTGCTAGGAACCCGCCACTTCTCTTGAACCAGGATCTGAGAACAGCTCTCTGCACATGGCAAGTGCTCAGTAAATGCCATTAATTGATGGATCGATTGATTGACCTGCCTAAATCTGAGGGGGCCAGAGGCAACCTCCTAGGGTAGCACATCCCTAATGCTGGGCAGATACATTGGCTCACCTTGGGGCAGCCTCTTAACCCCAAATCCTCTGGCCACGGCCCGAGCCTTGACGCTGGCTCCCTGCTCCCAACCCCACTTCTCCCAACCCCACTTCTTGCCATTCCCTGGCCTTTCCCTATCGGGTTTGGAACCTGACTCCGAGCTTCCCGGCTCTATTCTCCGACTCAGCCGCAAGGAAGAAGAGGTGCCCGGGTTGGCGCTGAGTCCTGGGAAGCCAGTCTTGGGGGGCCTGACCCCCCAGGGTGACCCGAACCCTGAGGCCCCGGCGCCCCAGGGGTGCGGGCTCAGGCTCAGCTGGGGCCCTCTGAGCCCGGAGAAGCTGGAGGAGATCCTGGAGGAAGCGAACCAGCTGGCTGCTCAGCTGGAGCAGTGCGCCCTGCAGGAGCAGGAGAATGCAGCGGAGCCCAAGGGGAGGCCAAGGGCTCAGCCCAGCCCCCGGAGAGAGACTTTTGTGGTGAAGGACAGTCCCGTTCGGGCCCTACTGCCCACTGTGGACTCCTCACCCCAGGGCAGCCCCTCTCTCCGGGGCGCTCCCTCCCCCCGAGGGGGCCCCTCCCCGGGGGGACTGGCCTCCCGTCTCCGGAGCAGCGAGAAGAAAGGGTTGGTCAGGAGTCTCCGGCCGGCGGCTGGGAAGAGGACCATCGGCAGCAGGAGGGTGAGTTCAGCAGGAGCCGGAATGGTGAAAGCGACCTGAGGAAGGAGGGGGGGGTCTTGGGTTGGGAAGCAGCATGGCTCAGTGGATAGAGCACAGGACAGGGAGTCAGAAGGACCTGGGTTCTAATCCTGACTCCGCCACGTCTTGCTGAGTGACCACTTAACTCCTCTGGGCCTCAGGCACCTCACCTGTAAAATGGGGATTAAGAGTGTGAGCCCCATGTGGACAGGTCCATCCTGATTAACTTGGATCTACTCCAGTGCTTAGAACAGTACTCGGCACATAGGAAGCACTAACAAGTATTACCGTTATTATTATTGGTCTCATGTGACCTGAGGCTGGGATTCAATTTGTCCTCCCTGCCATTCCCTGGGAGGAGCCCCGATGGGACGTGTCTGGGTAGCGACTGTCTCTATGTGTTGCCGACTTGTACTTCCCAAGCGCTTAGTACGGTGCTCTGCACACAGTAAGCACTCAATAAATACGATTGATTGATTGGGTTGGAAGTGCCCTGGGATTGCGCTCCGCGCCCCCTCCACCCCACGGTCAGCTTCCTGGGGCATCATGGGACAGATTCCACAGACCCCCTCCTATTCCCTTCCTGCCACTCAGCTTCTCCCCACCTCGCAGGAGGGGCCCGGAGGACACCCAGGCCCTGCGGCCAGAGGTCCGGTCTCCACCAGCTTCACACGGAGCAGCCCCCCGGCTCGGGGCAAGGGGGTGACCATGGCGAAAGCCGCTCCAGGTGAGGAGGCGAACGGTGGGAAGGGGCTTTGGCCAGGGCCTGTACAACGAGGCTTCTGAGGCGGGTGGGAACCTCAGGGTCTGTGTTGGAGTGTGGGCTTAGGAAGGGCTGGGGCCTGTCCTGCATCACGGGTGAGCAGGCACCCGACCCATGAGCCTCCGTGTGACCCAACTCCAAAGTTTTCTGTCCCACTAGGTCCAACCTCCACTGAGCAGTCATCGGTTGGCCCCCAGCTCCCCTCCAACCCTACCACGCGGGCCTCTCGGGTCTCCCGGGCCACGAGCACAGTTGCCCCCAGCCGCCTCCCTGTGCCCACGACCATCCCCAAGCCCAGAAGCTCGGTCCTGCTCACTAACAGGGGAGCGCAGTCCGCGAGGGGCAGCGGGCCCACCGTCTGCCCACCCCTTCGGAAGGGGCTGCTGAGGCCCGGTACAGCTGGGCACCGAGGTGAGAGAGGTGGGGGGCGGTGGGATTTCCCCCGCCAGCCAGCCTCCCAGCAGACATACCCAGTGGCCTCCCATGTGGGCCCCTCCCCCTCACCTTCCTGGAGCCCAGGGATTCCCCCGCACTGCCTTCTCTTCTCCACTTTGGAGCTTCCTGCCAATCCATTTTTGTTTCCCCCAAAGTTCCTGCTCCCCAGCGGCCCATCAGCTGCAGCCACTTGCAGGCCCCCAAGAAGGTGGTGATCCCGGCATCCAGGTGAGACCCCCCCCTCCCCGCCTGAGGGCCGGACCCCAGGTGACAGATTGACCCTCGGTGTCCAAGGAGTCCGCGGTGTCCAGAAGTTCCTACATGCTTGTGCTCTCCTGGAGTAGGAATGGGGTGGAGTGGTCTGTGTGGGAACCCCGTTTTTGTCACCTTGGGGCCTGGAGCGGGGGCTTCTGGGGACTGGGGGCAGCTCACACATCATTTCTGATGCCATAGGTAAAGAGGCTGGAACTGCAGCCCCCGAGTCACTCCAGCGTCACTCCGGCTGTGTCCTTCCTTCCCATCTCCACTCCCTCTCCACCATGGAGCTGCACCTCTGAGCCACCCTCCTAGCCCAGCCCAGTGCCCCCGGGACGAGCCACTGGGCAGGGAGGGAACGGCTGGGCAGCAGGGGTGAAGGGGGCGGGAGAGGGAAGAGGAGTGAAAATTTTCTGGGTCGAAATGAAGCAGCAGGTGGGGAAGTGAAGGTGAATGGTCTATAGCCTTTTCTGGAATCGAGCTGCCCCAACCTCCAGGGCCCAGACAGGACCCTGCCACCCCTAACAGCCCAACAGGGACTATTTGGGTCTCCTGGGACTTGGGCTGAGGGAGGTGTTTTAATGTGATTTCTTTCCAATGGTGCTTTCCCGTCTCCGGGGCAACCCAGGAGCCGGGGATGGGTACTGTCCACAAGGCCTACACCCCAGGCTGGCACAGACCTACACAAGATGGTGCTCTCCCCAGGATGCTTTGCCCAGTTAAGTGCCTGACCGTGCCTGCCCTGGGACCCTTCTCGTTCTGTGACAGGCCTCCAGCCTTAATAAAGGGTAACAATCCTGCTGGGCCCCCATCTCTCTCTCTCTCTCTCTCTGCCAGCCCCAGAGCGATCTCTCCCCCATCCCACCCTGGAGTGGGTCCCACTGCCCAGAAATCACAGACCCGCCTCCGCTTCCCCCAGCTCCCACTGTCCTGGCCCTGCCCCACCTGGCCCCAGCCAGAGGGTCTAAAGGAGAGGGACCAGATGCCTTCCTAGGAAGTTTAACCTTAATCCCAGCTTTAGGTCCTCTTCCACAGGCCCTCCCACTTTCTCTAGAATAATGGGCACCAACTCTTTGAAGGATCAAGTGGCCTCTGCAGGCTTATGAGTGATGATGATATGAGCCCTTCCCATCCCTTCCCAGCTGAAACCAGAAGCAGCTGGCCTAGGATGGCCAGATGGGTGGGGTAGTTAAGGACCCCCATATTCCCTCCCATTGCCCTGCGCTCCCCCTCCCCCCCGAGCAACTGAGCTTCCCTTGGGGTAGGGACTGCTTGGGACAAGCTCCTGCCCCTCGGCTCGTTCACTCTGCCCTGGAGCTGGGCATTTCGCAGACCCCTTTGTGCCCTGCTTGGGGCCCTGGCAATGCAAGCTAATCTTTAACTGGGTCCCTGGGGGGTGTCACAACATGGTCACAGCCACTAGCTGCTGGCTCCTGGGGACTGAACTGGGACCCTCCAAGGGGCCAGTGTTTGGGGGGGGGGGACGGGGGGGCGCATCCTTCGGACGCAGCCCCCACCCCCTTTGACCAGAGACGGAGAGGACTTGGGCCGGCAGCGCTTGGGCCTGCCGGGACCTAGAGTTTATTCAGGGATGCCAAAAATCCAGCCCGACATTATTTACATCGACAGTCCACCTATACAGTCCGATGAGGCGGAGAGTCAAGTTCAAGTCCAGCATCTTGTGTGTGAAGTCAAGTCAGCAGTAGTAAAAAAACGGTTGAATTTTTAACCCTTTGCAGGAATTGCGGGTGGGGATGGAGGAGGGGAAGCTTAAAACGAATTTCCTGTTTTCCCACTTTGGGCTCAGATGGGAGCTGGGCCAGAGGGCCAGCACCATCCATCCATCTGTCGTTGTGTTCCTTCCCCTCAGCCCAGACGGAGATCTGGGGAGCCTGGGCGGCAGGCAGACCTGCAGAGCCGTGACGAAAAGAACTTCGGGGGCGGAGGGGAGAAAGATTAGCTGAGCGGGATACATCTGAAACCAAAAATTCGGTGGTGGATTTTTCAAGAAGGCCTTGGAGCCGCTCTGATCTCACTCCAAGGGTAAATGCAAATAAATTAAAAATATATTATCTCTTCGCAAGGGTTGAGGGGGAGGCAGGGAAGGGGGCGGGGTGCATTCGATTTGAAGGTGTCAATTCCAAGAAGGGGTTAAAAACTGAACGTGTCAAGGGTCCAGGGGTGGGGGACAGCGGGAGTCCTGAAAAATGCATGGGGGTCTGCAGGGGGGAAGCACAGCCACGGGGCTGGTGGGGGGATGCGGGGTGGGCAGGGTTAGCTCATTTGTGCCCCCTCCTCCGGGCTGGAGGAAGGTAATCAAGGCCACCACCCACAGCTGTGAAAGTAGAAAGAAAAAGCCCCTTGGGGCCAGCGAAGCCAAGCAACAGGACTTGCTTGTCGGCATTGCAAAGGGTAAAAGGGGAGCCGAGCAGGGGGCAGGATGCGCTGGGGAAGGGTACCGTGTTCTCTCCCAAGCTGGAAGCCAGGACCCCAGGCTCTGCCCGCATCTCCCTGCTTCTCGGCCCGGCCTTGGCCAGCTCTTTCCTGGGAGAGCCCGGGTGGACAGGGGACCCTTCGGTCACTCCCTGGGTTGGAGACAGTCCAGCTCGTGGGGTCTGGCCTTCTGTCCGCAGTGCGTGGGGGCAGGGAGGGGGAACGGGGGGTGGCTTTGTCCTTTCCTTTAGGTGGTGGAGGGAGGGGGTGAGACCACCCCCCGCCCCCCGCAAAGCTCCCCTCTCCCAGAAGCCGGGCCGGGCCGCCCAGCCTCTCGCTGGAGGGAGTCACTTTGCAGCGTATAAAAAAAGTTCATCCCTGAAGATGCAGCATCGATGAGGTTCCTTCTTCTTTTTCTATCCTTTTTCTTCCTCTTTTCTGAAAAAACATTTCCTCGGCTTCCCCAGGCCCGCGGGGATCCAAAGTGCGCGAGGGCCGGGGAGGAGAGGGAAGGAGAGCCGTGGCGGGGGTGGGGGGTCTGCGGGCAGCCCCCCTGCGGGTGCTCCTCCTCAGATGGACGTTTCCTCGCTGCTGCGGGGCAGGTGGGGGGCGGGCATGGGGACAGGGCACAGACACGGAGGAGGAGGAGGCATGAGCCAGGTGGGGCCTGGGCCCGGATTAATGCAGAAAGTTAAAGAAGAGAAATCTGGAGAGGCAGGAGAGGAAAAGCGACAGGCGGACAGAGGGTTAGTTGGAGAGCAGCAGAGGAAGCCAAGAGGAGGAGGAGGAAAGCCCCAGGCCCAGCCCCGGAAAGGTCATGACCCCCATGCCCATCCCCGAGGACCTCGGCGCTGTGCTCAGGGAATGTGTCTGTTGACTGCTGTAGTGACTCCCGAGTGCTCTGCACGCAGTAGGTGCTCAATAAATCCAGCGCTTAGAACAGTGCTTCGCACATAGCGCTTACCCAATGCCATTATTCTGAAATAGGGTGGAAGGGCCGGCTGAATGGAGCGGGCGCCCCGTGCATGCCGGGCCCGGCGGGCACTCACTCGGAGCCCGACGAGTCCTCGTCCACGGTGCCCGCCTTGATGCTCATGGCGATGGGCGTGAGCCCGCTCAGCTGCTCCTGCAGGCTCGGGCGCGGCAGGCGCCGAGGGGGCGGCGGGGGGCACCCCCGGCTGCGCTCGCTGGCCGACGAGCCTGGGGGAGACCCCGCTCTGGCTTCCAGGGGAGGCCAAGGGAGCCCGCTCTGCTCGCTGATGGGCGGAAGCCGCTGCTTCTTCAGGATGCCTGGGGAGGAGGGCGGAGAAGGGGCACGGGCCGGGAGGGCCTCTTTCAAACTACTTGTCATCATTCATTGGCAGAGTCAGCTAACACTGGCTTGGTTCCCCCTGGCAAGTAGAAGACTGTAAGCTCGTTGGGGGTGGGGAATTGTCTGGTCAGTGTTGTGTCATAGCACTTAGTACAGTTGGGTAGGGACTGTCTATGTTGCCAATTTGTACTTCCCAAGCGCTTAGTACAGTGCTCTGCACACAGTAAGTGCTCAATAAATATGATTGATGATGATGATGATGCTCTGCACACAGTAAGTAGTGTGGCTTAGTGGAAAGAGCATGGGCTCGGGAGTCAGAGGACGTGGCTTCTAATCCTGGCTCCGCCACCTATCTGCTGCGTGGCCTTGGGCAAGCCACTTAACTTCTCTGTGCCTCAGTTACCTCATCTGTAAAATGGGGATGAAGACTGTGAGCCCTACATGGGACAACCTGATTACCTTGGATCTAGCATATAGTAAGCGCTAACAAATCCAATCACTACTATTAGTAGTAGTAGTAGTAAGTGCTCAATAAGTACAATTAAATGAATGAGGGCAGGGGGAGGGGGCATTTCAGAGACCTGGGCAGGGGTGACCGGAGAAACCCTCACCTTTGTGGGGCTGGGCAGCGGGACCTGGCAGAGAGAGCAGGGCATCGCCGTTCTCCCGGGGCCGGTCCTCCACAGTAGGCCTCGCGCCCTCCGGAGCCGCTGTCCCCAAGTCCCCTGGCCAGTGGGGCATGGCGGGGGCCGGACACCCATCCGCTGGAAGAGGGAACCCGGGGGAGAGCCTCAGCGGGGGGCTGGTGCTCACTCCCTCTGCCCTGCCCTTCGGCTGGGCCGCCCCGGCTCTCTCCCCTGCGCCCTCCCGCCCCCGGCCAGCCCGTCCCTCCGCAGGCCGCACCCTTGGGAGTGCTGTGTAAGAGCCGCTCGGCCCCGGGCCCTAGCAGGCTGTCCCAGGCGGGGTCCACGCTTAAGTCGGCCCCCTCCTCCTCCTCTTCACTGTCTGACGAGTGGGTGGAGGCGTAGGAACCGCTCTGGTCATCCTCCAGGGACAGGTCACTATCCGAATCCGTGTCCGGCTCTGCGGAGGATGGGGAAGGTGAACGGTCAGGGCCTCCCAGCCACATCCGGGACCTCCGCACCGGTCCCAAAAGCCCCATGGGGGAGATGGGCCCTCCCTCTCTGGCTATGAAGGGGCAGCAGTATCACTCACCGCGGTGCTGGTCCTTGGTCTCCAGGTACCCACCTCCTCCGGGGTCCCCCAGGCCCACTGGGCCCAGGCTGGCATTCTGGCTTGACTCCTCCCTGGGGGCAGGCGGACCAGGCTGTGGGAATCCCATCTCTCCCTCCGCTCAGTCCCCAACCCACACCCCCGGCAATATGACGTGCAAGCGTTTCAGGGCGCATCCCAAAGGGCCGACCTGGCTCCCCTTCCCCCCGTGACCCGGGCCCTGGCCATCCTGGGTCAGACCTATGGGGTTCCGGGGCGCGGTGCTGGGGAAGGGGTCAAGGGAGCCACCGAAGCTGGGGGAGCCCAGACCCATCCTCCCTAGGCCGCTGCCCCAACTCGCGGCCCTTTCCGGTCGCTGCCCGGCTCACCTGAGCACGAAGGGGATATAGCTGGGCTGGCTCTTGCCAGAGCGACTGGCGCTGTGCAGGGAGCCGGCCGAGTCTCCATAGGGGGGCTGGTACAGGTGGCCGTCCACGTAGGGGCTGGGGCAATTGTAGGACTGGGGGCCGGGGGGTGCAAAGAGGAGAGAAATGTCGCCAAGGGCCACCCCCAACTCTAGCCAGGAGCGGGGAAAACAGCTCCCTTCCCCCATTCCCTGCTCCCATCCCTGGTCACCCCACACGTCTCCCTATCGCACCCTAGGAGATGCCCTTGATGTGCATTTGATCTTCAGCCCACCCTAACCCCCAAAGTACTTAAATACATATCGCAATTCATCTATTTATACTGTCTACCCCACTAGACTGTAAGCTCCTTGTGGGAAGGGAATGTGTTTACTAACTCTGTTGTGTTGTGCACGCCCAAGGTTTAGTACAATGTTCTCACACAGTAAGCACTCAATAAATACCACTGACCGATGCCCTGAATGCCCCCTCCAGGACCTCCATATGTCATCATCTGACTCCATATACCCGTCAGTCACCATCTTCTTCCCACAAAAACCCCTTGGATTCTGGACCCGGTACTTCCTCCAGCTAGGTAGACACCGCTTCCTACGTGACCATGCTCCCCTCCCTTCCTTCACGCCATCGCGCCCATCTCTAGTCTCCTTCCAGGGAGCTGGGAACACTCCCTCTGACCCTTCCCAGCCTCCCGTTGACCCCTCTGCTAAACTTCCTGCTGAGACAGTCCCTCCAAACTCCAGTCTGAGGCCTCAGTCCCTCCCCTCGAGCCCTTGGGCTCCAGACCCCCCGGCCACCCAGCCCCCCCGACCCCAGACTCAGGCTCACCGATGTCAGGGTGGACTTAGTGGCAAGGGCAGGGTCAGGCCCTGGTTTACGGCTGCAGGCCGAGCGCAGTGCCTTGCGAACCTCCTTGCTCAGAACCACGCAGGAGAAGAAAATGAAGGGGCCCTGGACAGGTAGGGGGTGCGTAGAGAAAGGATGTCAGAGGCAGGGCTTGGTTTGGGGTGCCCTCCGGGACAGCCCTGGAGCTGGGGGCGGGAGGAGGCGAGGGCAACGGGGGCAAGGGGAACCAGAGGGCCGAGGGTGGGTACCTGGATGCAGTTGGCTGCTGCAAAGAGGTAGTGGAAGAGGAGGGAGTCGCTGTTGACTGACAGCAGGGCCAGAAGCCAGGAGGCACTCACCGTCAGCAACACCACGAAGGCCGAGCGCAGTCCAGAGCTGGGGGGAGACCGAATGCCACTCGGCTGAGAGCACCCCGCCCCCACCCAGCACCAGCTGGCGAGCACCCCATCCCTGCCCCGATTCCACCGACTCCGGCAAAACCAGCCCCTCCCCACCCCAGGGTCTCCCCTGAACCAGCAACCCCCCCCACCACTCCCCTTCCCCAGGGTCCCCACTCACATTGAGCCTTTCTTCTCAAATCCCTGGCGCTGAGCGGCGCAAGAGGCCCGGCCCGCCAGGATGTAGAGGAAGACGCTCATCTGGAGGGTGAGAGGCCGTCACACCTGGGGAGAGCCACTGTGCCCGCCCCCAGGCCCTCTCTCCCCCACCCCCCAGGGACAGACCCACCCCCTCCCCTGTCCAAGGCCAGACCTGCAAGTGAGGAGATACCAGCGGCACTTATTGGGGGGTGGTCCCGGACCTAGTCGGCTCCCGGGTTGGCAGAGGGGCTTGTGCTCAACCCCCTCTCCCCCGCTGCAGACACTCACTGAGACGGCGAAGGCCACAGGGCCGGCAAAGCTCCAGATGAGGGTGTCGTAGAGGGAGAGCCAGCAGAAGTCGGGATTCCCGTAGCCCTCTGGGTCCAGCCCCACTGCCAACCCTGGGGAGACAGGGGAGAGACAGAGGCGGCCGGACGCCAGAGTCGGTGGGAGGGCCGGTAGGGGTCTGGCGGCCCAGACCCTCAGTGTCAGGCAGGGCCCGGGACAGCGCTGCCCGAGCTGCCCGGCCCCTGCTGGGAGCCAAGTCGTCCTCCAAGAGAGCACAGGGATTCTGCTGGTGCCCCTCCAGCATGCCGTCCGCAGGAAGCGGTGGGCGAGGGGCCGGGTGGAGTCCTCTCAGACCCCATGGAGTGGAGGATTCTGTGGTGTGGGGGAATTGTAAGGAATCTGGTGGAGGTGGGCCCAAGGAGCCAGGGAATATGAGGTAGGTGAGGCCAGGGAGCGAAGGGTTGGGAGAGAGGCAAGCCCAGGAAGCCAAGGGATAATAATAATAATTGTGGTACTTGTTAAGCACTTACTGTGTGTCAGGCACTGTACTAAAGGCTGGGGTGGATACATGCAAATCGGGTTGGACACACTCCCTGTCCCACCTGGGGCTCACAGTCTTAATCCCCATTTAACAGATGAGGTAACTCACAGAGAAGTGAAGTAACTTACCCAAGGCCACACAACAGACAACTAGCAGAGCCGGGATTAGAACCCATGACCTGACTCCCAGTTCCATGCTCTACCCACTATGCCATGGGAGGCGGGCCCAGGGAGCCAGGGGCTACAAGCAGGAGTGTGGTGAAGGTGGGCAGGCCTAGGGAGCCAACGGCTAGAAGGGTGTTGGGGAGATGGGCCCAGGGAGCCTGCGGCCACAGAGAAATTGGTGGAGGTGGGCCTGGGGAGCCAGGAGCCGGGGACTCGGGGCCCCGGGGCTGGGGCCTACCTGTGATGAAGGCAGGCACGCCCCAGCCTAGCATGTAGTAGAAGCGCATGGGTCCCGCGTTGACATCACGAACCTCCGTGAGCGCCCGGTACAGGTGCAGGGCCTCCAGCAGGGCCCAGGAGAACGCACACATGTACAGGAAGTGCAGCAGGATGGCGATGACCGTGCAGGCGAACTGCGGGCACAGGGGGCACGCACAGGGGCCCAAGGGAGGGTCAGGAGGGGCCCAAGCCTGGAGCCCTCACTGGGCTGCTGGGTGGGCACTAAGGGGCTCTGGCTAGGGCTGGGCATGGGGCTCCAGGAGCCTCTCTGTGGCATTCAGGCCCCAAAGACAAGGGACTGGGGGCCCACTGGCACTGGGGGCTCAGACACCTGATGTCCAGCCAACTCCTCGATGGGGCAGAGGAGGAAAATTCAAGGAGAGAATGTGGGAGAGGAGGTTGAGGGGACAGGGCAGGGTCGGGGAATGATGGGGGCAGGGCACAGTGGGGCAGGCGGGTCTTACGGGCAGGTCAGCCTGGTTGATGCCCAGGAGAAAGACCAGTTGGGCCAGGAAGAGGGCAGCCACCAGGTTGGTGCGGATGCCATGCTGGTTGGAGCGCAGGGCGCGCAGAGCAGCCAGAACCAGGAAGGTGAGGAGCAGAGTGGCCAGGGTGACCGCCAGGGACGTGTACGTCACCATCTTCAGGGGTAGGATCTCCCCGTTCTGCAGGCAAGGGACAGGGGCTGTCCAGGACCCCGTCCCCCACCCTACCTCCTCTCCACGGGGGTAGGAACACACCTGCCCCAGCTGCCCACTAATGGCCCAGCCCTCAGACCCCTGCAGGGACCCCTGCCGCCCCTGCCCCTGGGCACCCCTGAACCCCCTCACCTCCCGTCGTGAGACGTCCATGAGCACCGCAAAGCTGGTCATGTGGCTGCACTGGCAACTGACGTGGCTCTCATTGCGGAACACAAGCTCACAACCTCGGGCTGACCAGCCGCCGGTCCCACTCACTCTGGAGGCCGAGGAGGTCAAGGGGGTCAGGGAGGTTTGGGGTCAAGAATCCCAGGCCCCCGGTGCCCTCCTCCAAATCCCCAGGATGCACTTTACTTCCGTGGGCAGCTCTGGACCCCTGCCCTCTGTCACCAGGTACTGGCCCTGGAGATGCCCATTTCCTTTGGCACCAGAAGGCCCAATGCCACCCCCTCCACTTCCTCGATCTGTTCCAGCCCCGGCCCAGGATGAGACGCACCACGTCAACCTCGTGCCTTCAGTGTCCAACCCCCCTGTCCCCAGCCCTTTCTTGCGCCCTAAGGGCCTGCTCCGTTCTGCTCCCCAGCCCCCTGTAGCCCTGTGACCCCCTGCAATCCCCTGTGGCCGCCCTGTGACCCCTCTGGGGCCCCTCTGTGATGGGCTCACAGGATGGAGTGATTCCAGAAGACACAGATGGGCTTGGACCGCTCCTCCGTCTCCAGCAGTCGGAACTGCACAGTGACCGGCCTGGCCAGCGCCCGTGGCCGCGGCTCCTCGTCGTCGTGGACGCTGATGCTGACCACGGGGGTGTTGATGACGGGCCGTTTGGGGACCCTGCGAGGAGGGGTGGGCTATGGGCTCTCTGCTCCCAAACGCAGGCTGAGACCCCCCTTTTTTTAAATGGAATTTGTTAAGCACTTACTATATGCCAGGCACTGGGATAAATACAACATAATCAGGTTAGATACTGTCCTTGTCCCACATGGGGCTCACGATCTTCATCCCCATTTTACAGATGAGGTAACTGAAGCCCAGAGAAATGAAGTGATGTACCCAAGGTCACACGGCAAAGCGGAAGAGCCTGAATTAGAACCCAGGTCCATCTGACTCACACGCCCGTGCTATCCGCTAGACGAGGCTGCCCAGAGGTAGGTCCCAGCCCATCCCAAGGCCCCGCGTATTGGCCAACTATGGTCTGACCAGGTCTGGCCCCATGCCCTGGGGTCGGGGGGAGGGAATGAGCTCTCCAGTGTCCCTCCCGAGGCCCCCGCTCTGCCCTTCCCCCTGCCCCCGGCTCACCGCAGGCTACGCTTGTCAGGGTCGAAGTTCGGGGGCAGCAGAGCGGCCAGCGTGCGATAGATGATGACGCTGGCCACGGCCTGGCCCTGGCGCAGCTCTGGGTGCCGCCTCTGCCGCTGCTTCTGTCTAAGCACCTGTTCCTCTTCTTCCTCTACCACCTCTTTCTCCTCCTCCTCCTCTTCCTTCTCCTGGCTTGCCGCCACCCGCTCCGTTGCCTCGGCTGGGGCGGCCTGCCGGTCCGAAGGCCCAGAGTCTGCGGGGAAGGGGGCGGCACCCGACGGGTCACCCTGGATCTGCCCTCTCCGGCGGGGCTCCGCCGGCCTAGCCCCCATAGGCCCCCGCCACTCACCCTTGCCCTCGGGGGGCCTGAAGACGGACTGGGGCAGGATGACGGTGGTTTCCAGGTCGGGCGGGCGCTCTCCCCGCAGGGCCTCATAGCGGGGCAGCTTGGTGTCTGCAAGGTTCCCCTTGTCCAGACGCACCACGGAGATGACTGAGGAGAGGATAATAACAACAATAATAATAATGATGGTATTTGTCAAGCGCTTACTATGTGCCAAGCACTGGGGAAGATACAAGGTAATCAGGTTGTCCCACATGGGGTTCACAATCTTAATCCCCATTTTACAGATGAGGTAACTGAGGTACGGAGAAGTTAAGTGATCTGCCCAAAGTCACACAGCTGACAAGTGGCAGAGCGGGGTTAGAACCCACGACCGCTGACTCCCAAGCCGGTGATCTTTCCACTAAGGATGGTGGGCCCGGGGGGTGGTCATCAGCGGCGGCCTGGCAACCTAGAGCCCAGGGCCCGCGGCCCGGGCCGGCCAGAGGGATGCCCCCTCCCCCCACTCCCCCCCAGCCCCGCTCACCGATGTTGGGTGTGACGATGGTGAAGGGGCTCAGGTAGGTGTGACGCATATTCTGAGCCAATGCGCTGGCATAGGCCTCATAGTGGCGGAGGAGCCAGGCCGTGCCACCCTCCGTCTGCTGGATCAGCTCCCAGTGCCGCTTGTTGTCTGAGTCCAAGAGGGCACTGCCCACCCGCAGCAGGTTCTTGGGATGGGGGGTGGGGGGTCACAGGGGCATGGAGGGCCCCCCCCCCACCCCCGACTCCCTCCAGCTGCCACTCGGGTTCCACAACCCGTCAGATGCAGTGCCACCCTTGCCACCCTCCCGCTATGCCCCCCAAGCTCCCACCCTCCTCCTCCCCCTCCGGGCACCCCTCCCTCCCTCCCCGCGTACCTCGGTGAAGTGCACGTCCTGCGTGGCCGCCAGGCCGAAGCCCCGCTGGGCGCTCTCGTGGGCCAGCAGCCGGGTGGCCAGCTGGTAGGCCACGTGCACGTCGCTGCCGAAGTAGCCCTCCGTGTGCTGTGTAGCGTTGTGGAGCAGCAGGGCCAGGCGCTGCGACCGTCCCGAGTCTAGCCGTGATCCGTTCTGCTGCAGACGCTCCGCCTGCGGGAGGACCGGAGCCGGGGGTGGTCAATGCGGGGTGCATGGGGGCCGAGGGAGGCAGATCAGAGCCAGGGGGTCCCTATTGCAGGGGGAGGGGGGTCACTATAGACCCAGCGTGGCTCAGTGGAAAGAGCACGGGCTTTGGAGTCAGAGGTCATGCATTCGAATCCCGGCTCCGCCACGTCTGCTGTGTGACATTGGGCAAGACACAACTTCTCTGTGCCTCAGTTACCTCATCTGTAAAATGGGGATTAGGACTGTGAGCCCCACGTGGGACAACCTGATCACCTTGTAACCCCCCCAGCGTCTAGAAGAGTGCTTCACATATAGTAAGCGCTTAACAAATGCTATCATTATTATTATTACCCACCTCCTTATCAGACATGAACGCCTCACCATTGGCTTTAAAGCAGTCCATCACCTTGCCCCCTCCTACCTCACCTCGCTTCTCTCCTCCTAAGGCCCAGCCCGCACAATTCACTACTCTAGTGCTAACCTTCTCGCTGTGCCTCTTATCAATCAATCAATCAATCATTCATATTTATTGAGCGCTTACTGTGTGCAGAACACTGTACTAAGCGCTTGGGAAGTACAAGTTGGCAACATATAGAGACAGTCCCTACCCAACAGTGGTCTCACAGTCTAGAAGGGGGAAACAGAGAACAAATATCTCTCTTGCCTAGAAGCTGATCCCTGGCCCACGTCCTGCCTCTGGCCTGGACAGCCGACAAGTGACGGAACCGTAATTAGAACCCAGGACCTCCGACTCCCAAGCCCGGGCTCTTTCCATTGAGCCACGCTGCTTCTGTATGTAACGAGGTTTTGTGTATATAGTAATGATGTAGTATACAGCTATAATTCTGTTTATTCTGATAGTATTGACACCTGTCTACTTATTTTGTTGTGCGTCTCCCCCTTCTAGACTGTGAGCCCGTTGTTGGGTAGGGACTGTCTCTATGTGTTGCCGATTTGTACTTCCCAAGTGCTTAGTACAGTGCTCCGCACACAGTAAGCGCTAAATAAATACGACTGAATGAATGAATGGAATGCCCTCCCTCCTCACATCCGACAGACGATTACTCTCCCCGCCTTCAACCCCTTACTGAAGGCCCATCTCCTCCAAGAGGTCTTCCCAGACTAAGCCCCACTTTTCCTCATCTCCCACTCCCTTCTGCGTTGCCCTGACTTGCCCTCTTTACTCTAGCCCCTCCCAGCCTCTCAGCACTTGTAATTTTATTTACTTATGTCTCTCTTCATTGCTGTACTGTACTTTCCCAAGCTCTTAGTACAGAGCTCTGCAACCAGTAAGTGCTCAACAGATGCGATTGAATGAATGAATGAATTTGTACTGGTGTCTGTCTCGCCCGCTCTAGACTGTAAACTCGTTGTGGGCAGGGAATGTCACTGTTTATTGTTGTATTGTACTTTCCCAAGTACAGTACTCTGCACACGGTAGGTGCTCAATAAATATGACTGAATGAATGAATGAAGGAGGGAACGGGGAGGGAGGGGATGAAGGAGGAGGGGATGAAGGAGGAGGGGAAGGAACATAGGTAGAGGACCTACCGACCCTGTTGTATTGGACTCCCCTAAGCGATTAGTACCGCGCTCCACACACGGTAAGCGCTCAAGAAATACCACTGATTGATTGACTGACGGGGAGGAGGGGAGAGAACGGGGGGGAGGGAACGGGGAGAAGATGGAGAAGCAGCGTGGCTAGAGAAGTAGCATGGCTCAGTGGAAAGAGCATGGGCTTTGGAGTCAGAGGTCATAGGTTCAAATCCAGGCTCCACCACTTGTCAGCTGTGTGACTTTGGGCAAGTCACTTCACTTCTCTGAGCCTCATTTACCTCATCTGTAAAATGGGGATGAAGACTGTGAGCCCCACAAGGGACAACCTGATCAACTTGTAACCTTATGGCTCAGTGGAAAGAGCCCGGGCTTGGGAGTCAGAGGTCAAGGGTTCTAATCCCGGCTCCGCCACTTGTCAGCTGTGTGACTTTGGGTAAGTCACTTAACTTCTCTGAGCCTCACTTCCCTCATCTGTAAAATGGGGATTAAGACTGTGAGCCCCACAAGGTACAACCTGATCAACTTGTAACCATATGGCTCAGTGGAAAGAGCACGGGCTTGGGAGTCAGAGGTCATGGGTTCTAATCCCCACTCCGCCACTTGTCAGCTGTGTGACTTTGGGTAAGTCACTTAACTTCTCTGAGCCTCACTTCCCTCATCTGTAAAATGGGGATTAAGACTGTGAGCCCCACAAGGGACAACCTGATCACCGTGTATCCCCCCTAGCGCTTAGAACAGTGCTTTGCACATAGTAAGCGCTTAACAACTGTCCATCATTATAACCTCCCCAGCGCTTAGAACAGTGCTTTGCACACAGTAAGCGCTTAATAAATGCTATCATTATTATTATGGAGGAGGAGAGGAAGGGGAGGGAGAGAGGACGAGGGGGAAGGTACTCACCACGCCCTTGAGCTCGGCAAAGGTGAGAGAGGTGCAGTTGAAAAGGTTGGGGGGCAGCCAGCCCCTGTGCTCATCGCAGTGCCGCACCGCGGTCCCTGGGGGCGGAGGGATGGGCTCCAGCAGGCCGGAGGCCCCCCGCCCCCCCTAGCCCCCCACCCCACCCCCGAACGGCGGCCACCTCTGCGGTCAGCTGAGAATTAGGATGCTAGACGGTGGCCTGGGGGTGTGTGTCCCCCAAGAGGCCTCCCTTCCTCCCTCCTTCCCTCTGGGCCTCCCTGCCGGCTCCCCCCTCTTCCCAGGCCGGTCCTTACCGATGGAGCCCCTCGGGCAGGGCGCCGCGGCGGGCAGGCCGAAACGGGTCCGGGGCCACCAGATCCCCGCTTCTTTGGCCCGGGGGCAACTGTCGTAGTTCACTGCGGGCGCGGAATAAGGGTCACGGGGCCCCTGGGCAGGGGCGGTGACCCCCGGGCCCAGCCCTCTCCAAACACCCTCTATTTCTTGGTCCGGCTGCCCTCCCACGGTGGGCAGGGATTGGCTCTCTATTGCTGCATTGTGCTTTTCCAAGCGCTTAGTACAGTGCTCTGCACACAGTAAGCGATCAGTAAATACGATCGATGGATTCCCTCCCGCCTCTCCCCCTCTGGGCCTGGGGTCTTTCTCCTCAGCCTCCATGGTGGCCCCATCCATTCTCCCCCTCCTCCCCCAACAACCTTTCCAGCTCAGCGCTGCCCCAATCCCAGCCCTAAGCCCCTCCACCCGGGACCCTAAACCTCCCCGCAATTGTGGGTAGGAAGTGTGTCTGTAATATTGTTATATTGTATTCTCCCAAGCGCTTAGTACGGTGCTCTGCACACAGTAAGCGTTCAATAAATACGAGCCCGTTGCTGGGTAGGGACCGTCTCTATACGTTGCCGACTTGTACTTCCCAAGCGCTTAGTCCAGTGCTCTGCACACAGTAAGCGCTCAATAAATACGATTGATGGATTGATGGATTCCCTCCCGCCTTTCCCAGTCTGGGCCTGCGGTCCTTCTCCACAGCCTCCACGGTGGCCTCACCCGTTCTCCCCTTTCCCTCCTGTCCCCGGGATGCCCCCCGCCTCAACCCTGCCCCAACCCCCTCCCCCTGGCATTGTGGGCAGGGAATGCGTCCGTAATATTGTTTCATCGTCTTCTCCCAAGCGTTTGGTACAGTGCTCTGCACACAGTAACTGCTCAGTAAATACAATTGATGATGTATTCCCTCCAGCCTCTCCCACTCTGGGCCTGGGATCCTTCTTCACAGTAAGGGCTCCCAGGCCTGGCCCTACCCCAGCAGGAGCAGCCCCTCGGCCCGGGCCTGGGTAGGGACCGTCTCTAGATGTTGCCAACTTGCACTTCCCAAGCGCTTAGTACAGTGCTCTGCACACAGTAAGTGCTCAATAAATACGATTGATTGATTGATTGCCCGGTGCCCACCTTCGCAGCCGTTGGCCGTGACCTCGGCGAAGGGATTGTCGCAGCGGTCGCACTGCCTGCCGATGACCCCAGGCTTGCAGGGGCACTGGCCAGCCTCCGCCTCGCACACCCGGCCCAGGGAGCCCGTGGGGTAGCAGTCGCACAGCAGACAGGCCGCGCTGCCCACCGGGCGGTAGTGATTCTCCTGCCACACCACGGGGGAGGAGAGGACGGTCAGGGACAGGCCCCACGGCCCCACCTTGGGGACCCCCCCCCCCCCCATCTCCTTAGGAGAATCAGCGTGGCTTAGTGGAAAGAGCAGGGGCTTGGGAGTCCCAAGACGTGGGTTCTAATCCCAGCCCGCCTCTTGTCTGTTGGGTGACCTTGGGGAAGCCACTTCACTTCTCTGTGCCTCAGTTACCTCATCTGTAAAATGGGGATGAAGACTACGAGCCCCGTCTGGGATGGGGACTGTGTCCAACTTGATCAGCTACCGCAGCGCTTAGAACAGTGAGCCCGTTGTTGGGCAGGGATGGTCTCTGTTGCTGAATTGTATTTTCCAAGTGCTTAGTACAGTGCTCTGCATGCAGACTGAGCCCCCTCCTTCCTCTCCCCAGCCCCTCGTCTTACCTCCTTCCCCTCCCCACAGCACCTGTGTACATGTACATATGTTTGTATGTACTTATTACCCTATTTATTTATTTATTTTATTTGTACATTTTTATTCTATTTATTTTATTTTGTTACTATGTTTTGTTTTGTTCTCTGTCTCCCCCTTCTAGACTGCGAGCCCACTGTTGGGTAGGGACCATCTCTATATGTTGCCAACTTGTACTTCCCAAGAGCTTAGTACAGTGCTCTGCACACAGTAAGCACTCAATAAATACGACTGAATGAATAAGTGCTCAATCAATAGGACTGAATGAATGAACAGTGCTTGGCATTGTTAACAATTACCTTAATTATTATTAGTATTATTATTCTACAACTCTGTCTTCTCCCTCTTGTCTGAAGGCCCGGAGGGGAGTCCAAGATGGGACCGGGTTTAGGAACTAGGGATTGGGATTTAGGGGCACGGCCTTTAGGGAGGCAGAGTTTAGGGATGTAAAGTTTAGGGACGGTCCCCTGGGAGCAGCTGAGGACCCCACAGGCTGTAATCTCATCCTCTGGACTGTAAATTCGTTATGGGCAGGGAATGTGATGGTTTATTGTTGCACTGTACTCTCCCAAGCGCTCAGTACACTGCTCTGCATACAGTAAGCGCTCAATAAATGTGATGGAATGAATGAATGGGGTTTGAGGGTTGTGCTGGGTTCCTGTGGGGTGGAGACAGGGAGGGAGAACCCAAATTGCTTGTATTCACTCCAGCGCTTAGTCCAGTGCCTGGCACATAGTAAGCGCTTAATAATAATAATAATGATAATAATAATAATAATATTTGTTAAGCACTTACTACATGCCAGGCACTGTTCTAAGCACTGGAGTAAAAACAAGTTAATTAGGTTGTCCCACATGAGGTTCACAGTCTTAATCCCCATTTTACAGATGAGGTAACAGGCACGGAGAAGCTAAGTGACTTGCCCAAAGTCGCACAGGTGACAAGTGGCGAAACCGGGGCTAGAACCAACAACCTCTGGCTTCCCGAGCCCTTGCTTTTTTTCACTGAGCCACACTGCTTCTTACCATAATAATAATAGCAATAATAATAATAATAATAGTAGTAATGATAATAAGGAAGGCAGGCAGGAAAGGGGTCAGGTGAGGTGAAGGCAGAGGGAGAGAGTTAGGGATAAAGGGAGGTAGGAGCGGGGAGAAGAGGGAGGTAGGAAAGGAGGGAAAGAGGTAAGGAGACTGTGAGCCTGTTGTTGGGCTCTGTATATTGCCGACTTGTATTTCCCAAGCGATTAGGACAGTGCTCAGCACACAGCAAGCGCTCAATAAATACGATTGAATGAATTGAATGAGTGAATGAGGAGGGGGAGGGAAGGGAAGAGGCGGTGCCACCTTGCAACGACACTGTCCGCTGGTCTTGTTGCAGTCGGGGTCGAAGCCTTTGCTGACGTCGCAGCTGCACGGGCCGCACATGGGGTGCCCCCACCAGCCCCGGGGGCACGGCTGGTCCAGCCTGCAGAGAGCGCGCGGCCCCATGCCAGGGCCCGGGTGCCCTTTCACACGCATGGACCGTCACAAGCCCCGCCACACCCGGACAGTGGCGGAGTCCTGCCCCGGCAGATAGGCCCCGAGCCGCGGCCACCCCCTCACCCACCCGCAGCCCCTCACCCCAGAACCCACAGACTCTGCTGCCACGGGAACCCGGCGCATCCACCCACTCCCAACCTCGCCCCATGCTAGGCCATACTTCACTCCACTGCCCGGATCAGCTTTCTACAGAAATGTTCAGGACATGTCACCCTCCTCCTCAAAAATCTCCAGGGCTGCCCATCCTCCTCCGTACTAAACAAAAACCTCCTCCCCATTGGCCTTAAAAGCACGCCATCACCTTGCCTGCTCCTACCCCATCTCGCTTCTCTCCTTAATAATATTGATAATAATAATGGTATTTGTTAAGCACTTACTAAGTGCCAAGCACTGTTCTAAGTGCTGGGAGTAGATAAAAGGTAATCAGGTGGGGCTCACAGTCTTAATCTCCATTTTACAGATTGCGGGAACTGAGGCACAGAGAAGTTAACTGGTTTGCCCAAGGTCACACAGCAGACAAGTGGAGGAGAGGGGATTAGAACCCACGACTTCTGATTCCCACACCCGTACTCTTTCCCCTAGACCACGACTCCGCTCCTCTGGTGCTAACCTTTTCACTGGGCCTTGTTCTCGCCCGTCTCGCCGCCGACCCCTGGCCCATGTCCTACCTCTGGCCTGGGACACCCTCCCTCCTCCCACCCAGCACTTAGTACAGTGCCTGGCACATAGTAAGCACTTAACAAATGCCATTATTATTATCTGCGTGGCTCAGTGGAAAGAGCACGGGCTTGGGAGTCAGAGGTCATGGGTTCTAATCCCGTCTCTGCCACTTGTCTGCTGTGTGACTTTGGGCACTAACTTCTCTGTGCCTCTGTTACCTCATCTGTAAAATGGGGATTAAGACTGTGAGCCCCATGTGGGACAACCTGATACCTTGCATCCCCCCAGCGCTTAGAACACTGCTTGGCACATAGTAAGTGCTTAACAAATACCATTATTATTATTATTATTACCTGCCAATTACTCTCCTTCAAAGCCTTACTGAAGGTACATATCCTTCAAGAGGCCTTCCCAGACTATGCCCCACTTTTCTTTATCTCCCACTCTCTTCCACGTCACCTTGACTCCCTCCCTTTGCTCTTCGCCCCCTCCCAGCCCCACATCACTTATATATACATCTGTAATTTAATTTGTTTATATTGATATCTATTTACTTGTATTGACATCTGTCTCCCCCCCACCCCGAGACTGTAAGCTCATGGTAGGCAGGGATTGTTTCTCTTGCTGTACTGTACTTTCCCAAGCGCTTAGTACAGTGCTCTGCACACAGTAAGCACTCAGTAAATAAATAAATGAGGAGCAGCATGGTCTATTGGGAAGTGCACGGGCTTGGGAGTCAGAGGTCGTGGGTTCTAAAACCGGTTTCACCACTTGTCTGCTGTGTGACCTTGGGCAAGTCACTTAACTTCTCTGTGCCTCAGTTACCTCATCTGTAAAACAGGGATTTGAGACTGAGCCCCACGTGGGACAATCTGATTCCCCTGTATTGACCCCAGTGCTTGGAACAGTACATAGTAAGCGCTTAACAAATACCATAATTATTAATAAATATGATTGAATTGAATTGACAGCGGGACAGATGAACTTCTCTGTGCCTCAGTTACCTCACCTGTAAAATAGGGATTTGAGACTGTGAGCCCCACGTGGGACAATCTGATTCCCTTGTATTTACCCCAGCGCTTGCGGTACTGAGTACATAGTAAGCGCTTGACATGTCTCTCCTCCCCCCACCAGACTGTGAGCTCGTGGTGGGCAGGGATTGTCTCTATTGCTGTACTGTACTTTCCCAAGCACTTAGTACAGTGCTCGGCACACAGTAAGTGCTCCGTAAGTAAATAAATGAGGAGCAGCATGGTCTAGTGGGAAGAGCACAGGCTTGGGAGTCAGAGGTCGTGGGTTCTAAAACCGGTTTCACCACTTGTCTGCTGTGTGACCTTGGGCAAGTCACTTAACTTCTCTGTGCCTCAGTTACCTCATCTGTAAAACAGGGATTTGAGACTGAGCCCCATGTGGGACAATCTGATTCCCTTGTATTTACGCCAGCGCTTGGAACAGTACATAGTAAGCGCTTAACAAATGCCATAATTATTAATAAATACGAGTGAATTGACTTGACAGCGGGACAGCTGAACTTCTCTGTGTCTCAGTTACCTCATCTGTAAAATAGGGATTTGAGACTGTGAGCCTCAAGTGGGACAATCTGATTCCCTTGCGTTTACCCCAGCGCTTAGAACAGTATGGGGAAGTATGGGGAAGCAGCATGGCTCAGTGGAAAGAGCCCGGGCTTTGGAATCAGAGGTCATCGGTTCAAATCCCGGCTCCGCCACTTGTCAGCTGTGTGACTTTGGGCATGTCACTTCACTTCTCTGGGCCTCAGTTCCCTCATCTGTAAAATGGGGATTAAGACTGTGAGCCCCCCGTGGGACAACCTGATCACTTTGTAAACTCCCCAGCGCTTAGAACAGTGCTTTGCACATAGTAAGCGCTTAATAAATGCCATTAAAAAAAACCCCAAAAAAGTACATAGTAAGCGCTTAACAAATACCATAATTATTAATAAATACGATTGAATTGACTTGACAGTGGGACAGCCAGCGTCAAATGACCTCGAGAAGCAGCTCCCGTCCCGGAGCCGTCAGCCCGAGGGTCCCCGGACCCCGAGACCTTCCCCGAAGGGACCCCGGCCCGGAGGCTGACCTGGTCTCGCAGTAAGGCCCGAAGTAGTTGTGGGGACACTCGCAAACGTAGCCGTGAGGGGCACTGGGCTTGCGGGAACACGTGGCCTGGTGCTCACAGGGATTCAGGGCGCAGGCGCTGGTACAGCTGTCTCCGTAGAACCCTGGGCGGACCCGGGGGCGAGGGCTCAGCGGCCCCTCCATCCCTCAGCCAAGTCCCAGGACACCCCAGATCCCACCCACTGCCAGGTTCATCCAGCTCCAGGACCTCCCACCGCCAAGATTCCCTCCCTGGCTGCCCACCTCTCCCAGTCTCCCCACCGCCCCAGGCTGCCCAGCCCAAACCCCCTCTGCCCCTGGGAGATGTGCCCCCCGAGGTACCTGGGTCGCAGCTGCAGGAGTAGCTGTCCCAGTCGTTGCTGCAGTAGCTGTTGGCCGGGCAGGGGTTGGAGTCGCAGGGGTCGGGCACGCTGCAGCCCTGCTCCACGTTGGCATGCTCCGCCTGGCTGGCATCCAGGCTGCTGGAGCCCCCTACCATCTCGCCCACCCGCACGCCCTGCAGAGGGGAAGGGAGTGGCACCTATTGTGAGAGCCAGGCAGACACTCAACTGGGCTCAGGGTGTCCACCGGGTGCCCACCCCCGAGCTGGGCATTGGGGAGAAGGATGGAGAGGGGACAAGATTTGGTGCCAGTCTCCGAGAAAGCTCCGAGAAGCTGACGGAGGAAGCGGGATAGACAGGGACCTAAAGACACGAAGGAAAATGCAAAAGACAGGAGCGACAACAGCAAAAAAAACATGCCAGAAAACATAAACCCGAGGTCAGAGAAACCCAATTTCGAGAGAGACACGTGGGCTCAGAAGTCACTGCCTAGAGGATAGGGGTGGGGGCTCATCCCGTTTATCCCTTGAAGTCTGGGGCCAGGACTTGATAATAATAATAATAATAACAATAATGATAATACTTGACAAACTACACTGTAAGCTCATTGTGAGCAGGGAACGTTTCTACTGACTCTTGTATCGTTCTTTCCCAAGTGCTTGGCTCCCAGCAAGTGCTCAGTAAATACCACTAAGTGCTTACTATATGCCAAGCACTGTACTAAGCACTGAAGTAGATATAAGATCCTCAGACCGGACACAGTCCCTGTTCCATGTGGAGTTCACAGACCAAGTAGGAGCGAGAACAGATCTTGAATCCACATTTTACAGACGAGGAAACTGAGGCACAGAGAAGTTAAGCGACTTCCCCAAGGCCGCACAGCAGGGAGATGGCAGAGCAGGGATTAGAAACCCAGGTCGCCTGATCCCCAGGCTGCTAGACCTCACTCCTTCTTTTGGGAGACTTTATGAGAAGAGGCGATGGTGAGCACTCAAAGCCTTACTGAAGGCACATCTCCTCCAAGAGGCCTTCCCAGATTAAGCCCCACTTTTCCACATCTCCCACTCCCTTCTGCGTCGCCCTGACTCGCTCCATTTGCTCTTCCTCCCTCTCTCAGCCCCACAAGGCAGTGTAGCTCAGCGTAAAGAGCACAGGCTTGGGAGTCAGAAGTCATGGGTTGGAATCCCATGGGAGATTAAGCGCTTAGTACAGTGCTCTGCACACAGTAAGCACTCAATAAATATGATTGATTGATCCCCACTCAGCCACTTGTCAGCTGTGTGACCTTGGGCAAGCCACTTAACTTCTCTGTGCCTTAGTCACCTCATCTGTAAAATGGGGATTAAGACTGTGAGCCCCACATGGGACAACCTGATCACTTTGTATCCTCCCCAGCGCTTAGAACAGTGCTTTGCACATAAGCGCTTAACACAAACCAACATTATTATTATTATCTCTATAATTTTATTTATGTCTGTCTCCGCCCCCTCACCCCAGGCTGTGAGCTTGTTGTGGGCAGGGATTGTCACTATTGTTGTATTGTACTTTCCCAAGCGCTTACTACAGTGCTCTGGACACAGTAGGCGCTCAGTAAATGCGACTGAGTGAATGGACTGGCTGCCTCCTGAAAGGAGAAGTGGGGAGAGAACACCCCCCATGCCCCCGCCGCCACGGCCATGGCCGGGTCCTTCCCCTCTCACCTGCAGGCACCCCCGGAAGCCCCCGAGGACGGTGCCCCCGGGCCCGGCCATGCCGCCCACGCTGACGTTGCTCAGTTGATGCCCGTGGAGCTCGATGGGCATGTCGTCCTCGGCCCGCTGCTGCCCGTAGTCCAGCTCCAGGGTGGCCCTGGGGCCTGCCCCCAGCTCGACCCGCAGATGGTGCCAGTCCCCATCGTTGGCCTTGCCCGGTTCCAGCCGCAGGGAGGAGGGAGGCCCGCTCGGGCCCTGAACCCTCACCTCCACGTGGCCTTCGCTCAGCTGCAACCACGTTGGTAGGGGCAGGGGGAGAGAAGGGGGCAGACCGTCAAGGGCGCAGGAGGCGGAAGAGGGGCAGACCGTCGGGGGGCAGGAAGTGGGAAGGGGGCAGAAGATGGAAAGGGGGCAGACTGTCGGGGGATAGGCCATCAGGGGGTCAGGAGGAGGGACAGGCAGTCAAGGGGGAAGGAGGCGGAATAATAATAATAATAATAATGACATTTATTAAGCGCTTACTATGTGCAAAGCACTGTTCTAAGTGCTGGGGGGATACAAGGTGATCAGGTTGTCCCACATGGGGCTCACAGTCTTAATCCTTATTTTACAGATGAGGTAACAGGCTCAGAGAAGTTAAGTGACTTGCCCAAGGTCACACAGCAGACGTGTGGCGGAGCTGGGATTCGAACCCATGACCTTTGACTCCAAAGTCCGTGCTCTTTCCACTGAGCCACGCTGAAGGGGGGGCAGGGTGTCGGGGCAGGCGGGAGAGGGGTAAGCCGTCAGGGGGACAGAAGGTAGACGAGGGGCAGACCGTGAGGGGGGCAGGAGGGGGGCAGAAGACGGAAAGGGGGCAGACCGTCGGGGGGCAGAAGGCGGGAGGGGCATAAGTCGTCAGGGGGTCAGGAGGAGGGACAGGCAGTCAAGGGGGAAGGAGGCGGGAGGGTGGTAAGCCGACAGGGGGGCAGGAGGCGGGAGGGGGGTAATGTTGATGGCATTTATTACACGCTTACTATGTGCAAAGCACTGTTCTAAGCGCTGGGGAGGTTACAAGGTGATCAGGTTGCCCCACGGGGGGCTCACAGTCTT
Organism: Tachyglossus aculeatus; assembly: GCF_015852505.1. Classification (NCBI taxonomy): domain Eukaryota; kingdom Metazoa; phylum Chordata; class Mammalia; order Monotremata; family Tachyglossidae; genus Tachyglossus; species Tachyglossus aculeatus. The sequence goes on along the minus strand of NC_052072.1, from coordinate 14,115,606 downwards.
CATCCCCATTTTACAGATGAGGTAACTGAGGCACGGAGAAGGGAAGTGACTTGCCCAAAATCACACGGCTGACATTTGGCGGAGCCAGGATTTGAACCCATGACCTCTGACTCCAAAGCCCGAGCTCTTTTCACTGAGCCACGCTGCTGCTTGAAGTGTCAGGGGGCAGGAGCAGGGCAGGCCGTCATGGGGGCAGAAGGCGGGAGAGGGGCAGAGAGGCAGGAGGGGGGCAGAGCTTCGGGGGGCAGGGGGCAGGGGCAGGAGCAGGGCAGACTGTCAGGAGGCGGGAGAGGGGCAGACCGTCAGGGGGGCAGGAGGCGGGAAGCGGGCAGAGCGTCAGGGGGGGCAGGAGGCGGGAAGAGGGTAAACCGACAGGGGGGCAGGCAGCCGGAGGCCCGGCCCTCTGCCGCTCCATCCCTGGGGCCCCACCCTGGGCCGGGGGGCGGGAGGGAGGAGGGTTGGTGGGTAGGGACCCTCTCTATATGTTGCTAACTTGGACTTCCCAAGCGCTTAGTACAGTGCTCTGCACACCGTAAGCGCTCAATACGACTGAATGAATGAATATGTATGTACATATTTATTACTCTATTTACTTTACTTGTACATATTTATTCTATTTATTTTATTTGGTTTATGTGTTTTGTTGTCTGTCTCCCCCTTCTGGACTGTGAGCCCGCTGTTGGGTAGGGACCCTCTCTATATGTTGCTAACTTGGACTTTCCAAGCTTTTAGTCCAGTGCTTTGCACACCGTAAGCGCTCAATAAATACGATTGAATGAATGAATATGTATGTACATATTTATTACTCTATTTTACTTGTACATATTTATTCTATTTATCTTATTTGGTTTGTATGTTTTGTTGTCCCTCTCCCCCTTCTGGACTGTGAGCCCGCTGCTGGGTAGAGACCGTCTCTATATGTTGCTCACTTGTACTTCCCAAGCGCTTAGTACAGTGCTCTGCACACAGTGCTTAATAAATACGATTGAATGAATGAATGAATATGTATGTACATATTTATTACTCTATTTATTTTACTTGTACATATTTATTCTATTTATCTTATTTGGTTTTTATGTTTTGTTGTCTGTCTCCCCCTTCTAGACTGTGAGCCCGCTGTTGGGTAGGGAACCGTCTCTATATGTTGCTAACTTAGACTTCCCAAGGGCTTAGTACAGTGCACTGCACACAGTAAGCGCTCAATAAATACGATTGAATGAATATGTATGTACATATTTATTCTATTAATTTTATTTGGTTTATACGTTTTGTTGTCCGTCTCCCCCTAACAGACTGTGAGCCCGCTGTTGGGTAGGGACCGTCTCTATAGGTTGGTAACTTGGACTTCCCAAGCGCTCAGTACAGTGCTCTGCATACAGTGAGCGCTCAAAATACAGCGCTCAGAACAGTGCCTTGCACATAGTAAGCGCTTAATAAATGCCATTATTATTATTAATAAATACGATTGAGTGAATGAATGAATGAATAAATGAAAAGGAGGGAGGAGGCGGGCGCTGGGCCTTGAGCGTCCAGCAAGTGGAGCCCAAGGTCCGCGCTAACCCGGCCGGCACCGCCCCCTCCCACCCACCGCCCCCCCCAACCCCAGCCCCTGCCCCCAGGCCCACCCCACGAGCCCCCCGGCCCCCCCAGGCCCCCCTGCCGTGGCTCACCTGCAGGGTGATGCTGCCCTGGCCCCCCGCCAGCCCCTGCAGAAGGACCCCGCTGGCCTGGCGGGTCCGGAACATGAGGCTCAGGTGCCAGGGTTGCGGGATGGGCAGGGCCAAGCCGTGCCAGGCCATCAGGCTGCTGCCCAGGAAGCGCTGGGGATTCGCCATCTCTGGAGGCAGGGGGCAGAGCGGGGCACGGAGGGGCACAGAGGACGGGGGGGTCGGCGGGGGCCTCGGGGCCCACAAGGGCTGGCAGCCAAAGAGGGTGCTCACACCAGCCCCACCGCTGGCACTCCGACGATTCCCACCACACCCGCTCCGCCCCGCCCTGCCCCCGGGGTTGTGCCCAGGCCTGCTCTCTGACTGAGCCCTTTGTTTGCTCGGTTGCCCACCTGGGGCCCCCTCCCCTGCAGGATCCCTGCCCCGCCTCCCCCAAACCCCCACTCTGGAGTCGAAGGGGGTGGAAGGTGGCTAAGGGAACCTCACTGGGCCAGGGGCCATCCTCCCTTATCCCTGGCCTCCGGGTACCCCTCCTCTCCTGCCCTTAGCCCCTTACCCTGCCCGCAGCTCTTGCCCCCAAAGCCCAGCGGGCACTCGCAGCTGAAAGTGCCCCACTGGTTGACACACGTGCCCCCGTTGAGGCAGGTGTTGCTGTCACACACATTCTTCTTGGCTGGGCACCCTGGGGAAGGCACAGAGGGTCAACACCAGGCGCTGGCAGGCAGAGCTCGGCAGGCCCTGGCACAGACACTGGGCCAGGCCTAGGGAGAGCTGCCAAGCAAGGCCTGACCCCGGTTCAGCCCCGGGCCGAGGCCACCTCCATCCCCCACTTCCCCGTTCTCGGGGCCCTCGTGCTCGGCGCCCCTGCCCCCCCGAAACCCTGGCGTCCCCAGCTCCCCCGTACCGGGCTCGGTGCCATTGTTGGCTATGAAATCGGCCATGTCGAGGAGCTGGCTGTCCACCTGCAGGCCCCGCATGCAGCCCACGAAGTGCCGCGTCCGCACGGGGAAGCTCTCGGGCAGGTCCGGCACCCCACCCAGCAACAGGGGGCCGGTTAGGTCCAGGGACCTGGGGGAGGGGTCACAAGGGTGGAGGGAGACCTGTGGGGGGCTCAGAAGGGGAGCCCCCCACACCCACCTGCCTGCTCCTGCCCAGCCCCGTTCAGCTTGGGTGAGGGCTGACAGAGCCAGGCTGGAGCAGAGCCAGTAGACGGGTTCAGCGTGGTCTCCCCGCCCCTCCTGACCTCCTGAGTCCCTTTTCTACCCGCCACAAACCCTCTGCCCCTCGCCCTTACTTCTTGCTGCCGCTCTGGGTGCCCTGGGCGGCACACGAGTAGTTGCCCAAGGCCGCTCTGAACCGCAGGGCCATGGCGGGGTCACAGTTGTCCACGGTCACCACGGCGACCTTCTGCTCCGAAGGGCCCTGGGGGAGCCCGGAGCGGCCCAGCAGCGGCTGCGATGGTGGTGGGGGGAAGGGCAGATGGGTCAGGGGGCATCCCGAACCCAGATGCATGCAAGGGCTCCCCCAAACCCGTGCAGGTCCTGGCACAGGGCGTGTGGTCAGCCTCACGGGCCCCTCAAGAGCCCAGGGAACCGAGTCCACCTGGGGCGGGGCTGGCACTGCTCGAGTGGGCAGTAAGGTAATAATAATGATGGTGTTTGTTAAGTGCTTACTATGTGCAAAGCACTGTTCTAAGCACTGGGGGGATACAAGGTGATCAGGTTGTCCCACATGGGGCTCACGGTCTTCATGTGATGAAGAGATGAGGGAACTGAGGCTCAGAGAAGTTAAGTGACTTGCCCAAAGTCACACAGCTAACAATTGGCGGAGCCCAAATTTGAACCCATGACCTCTGACTCCAAAACCCGGGCTCCTTCCACTGAGCCACGCTGCCCTGTCCTCTCTGGACCCGGGGCAGTGCCCAACCCCAGAGCAAGCAATGGGAGAACAGGTTACTTTGCTTTTCCTGATTGATTGATTGATTTGGGGGAGAGGGCTGAGAAGGAGATTTGGCATACTCAGGGGAAACAGACTCTGGGGGGGCATGGTCCAGGAGTGGGGAGAGGGGGAGAGCCAAATCCCTCCTTGACCCCTCCCCCAGACAGCCCTTCACCCACTCCTGACCCCGGAAAGCCAATGGCCCCTCCCCCAGGGTGCCCTCCTCCCTCTGCCCGGTGGGCCTGCCCCCACCCCCACCCCCGGGCCCTGCCCTGCCCTGCCTACCTTATTGTAGTAGTGCAGTTGCACCGAATGCCACTGGCCATCGCTGACGCCTCCAGGGATGAACGGGGTCACCGTGGTGATCGACTCTCCTGTGGGCACAAGGGCACACAGCACCCAGAATGTGGTCCAGGTGAGGCAAAATTGGTGGGGAAGGGGAGTTAGATGGGATCCCGGGGAAGAGGGTTGGGGCCTCAGAGGGCCTGGGAAAGGAGGGCAGGGCCTGCGGGTGCTCAGGAAAGGAGGGCAGGGTCTGAGGGTGTACTAGAAAAGAGGGCTGGGTCTGAGGGTGCCCAGGAAAGGAGGGTTGGGTCTGATAATAATAATAATAATAATAGCATTTGTTAAGTGCTTACTATGTGCAAAGCACTGTTCTAAGCTCTGGGGAGGCTACAAGGTGATCAGGTTGTCCCACGTGGGGCTCACAGTCTTCATCCCCATTTTACAGATGAGGTAACTGAGGCACAGAGATGTTAAGTGACTTGCCCAAGTCACACAGCTGACAATTGGCGAAGCGGGATTTGAACCCATGACCTCTGACTCCCAAGCCCGTGCTCTTCCCATAGAGCCTTGCCCAGAGGGCCCGGGAAAGAAGGGCAAGGTCCGAGGGTGCCCAGAAGAGGTGGGCAGGGTCTGAAGGTGCCCGGCGAGGTGAGCAGGACCCACACCTGCAGAGAAGGTGAGCTGGATCTGCCCTTGGATGATCTCGAGGGCCACGAAGTCATGTTTTTCGTTGAAGCGGCCGTTGTAGAGCAGCAGCCCGTCCTGCTCCTTCGTGGCAAACCTGACGTGGGGCGAACGGGGACTTCGAGGAACCGGTCCCGGCCCTGGGGCCTGACTAAGCAGCATGCTTCACCGTCGCCCTTGGGGCCAAGATTAGGCTGCGGCCTCCCAGGGCCCTGGACTGACCCCAGGACAGACCAACAGACATGGAATCATAGGGACCGCCCAGATGGACAGATAGAGAGACGGGGGTCTGGCTCCCGGACTGCCCCCAGGATGGACACACAGACAGACAGGGGGCTGGCACCTAGACAGTTCCAGAGGGACACACAGACAGACAGCAGTGTGGCTCCCGGAATGCCCTCAGCCCGGACAGACAGACATGGGGTACTGGCTCCTAGGTTGCTCCCAGGATGGACACACAGACAGACAGACAGACAGGGGTCTTGGCAACCCACTAGGCAGGACGAGGAGACCGCAGTGACTCAGGTGCCCAACCTCAAGGCCCGCCTACCCCTGCCCTGGGACCTGAGCCCTGTTCCCAAACCACCCCGAGGTCTGCCCCTGATCTGTGCACTGGGCACCAGCTGGGGGGCACCAGCCCAGGGCCCGCGGACACTCACGTGAGGGTCAGGGTGAAGTGGAAGCGCTGGCGCAGGCCACGGAAGGTGAGGAACGACTCGGCGGGGAAGCTGCGGGCAGTCACCTGGCAGTACGGCTTCTCGAAGTCACCCTCTGGACACTGGCACTTGAAGCCACCCACCAGCAGGTTGACGCAGGTCCCCCCGTTCCTGCAGACGCCGGGGGCACAGCGGCCGGACCGGGCACTCACTTCGCAGTGCTCACCTGAGGAGAGTGGGCCAGGAGAGATTGGGGCTCAGGCACCAGCTATGCCAACAGCTTTCTGCTGCCCTGCCAGGGCCATCTACGATTGACAGCAGGGCCCTAGGAGGGCTCTGAAACTCTTGGAATCCTCAACCCTTCCCCTGCGCCCTTATCCCGACCCTGACTCTAGGTAAACTGACCTGACTATAGCCATCGGTTATAGAAAAGGCCCTAAAATAACAATCAGCTTCAGGAAAGATCCTACAGTAACCATCGGTTACAGAAAAGACCCTAAACTAACAATCGGTCTCAGAAAAGATCCTACAATAATGAGCCCTAATAACCCACTGCCCACTGTTTCTAGACTGTGAGCCCACTATTGGGTAGGGACCGTCTCTATATGTTGCCAACTTGTACTTCCCAAGCGCTTAGTCCAGTGCTCTGCACACAGTAAGTGCTCAATAAATACGACTGACTGACTGACTGACTGAATGAATGAATGAACCCACAGCAGGGGAAACAGTTCTCCCCTCCCCGGCCCTGTGGGTCAGGTCAGGCTGGCTCAGTCTGCGAAAAATTATGTGTTTGGGCTCTCCTGAAAGGTCCCTGGCCATCCAGGCTAGCATCTTCCACTCTAGACCATAAGCTCATGCGCGTCCGCTAATTCTGTTGCATCGTACTCTCCTAAGCGCTTAATACAGTGCTCTACACATAGTAAGCACTCAATAAATACCACTGATTGGTTGACTGATCCAGTCCTGAGGGGGCGGGGACCCACTGCCCTCCCCAAATCCTGCCATCCAAATTCTCGCCTTCCTGATCGCAATGAAGGGCTTTGAGATCAGGCAGAAGACAGCCAGGGGAGGGGGAGAAGTGGGGGGAGGGATTGTCAATCAACCAATTTCTTTTATTAGGTGCTTAGTCTGTGCAGAGCACTAAGTGCTTGGGAGAGTGCAATATAAAAGAGTTGGTAGACTTGTTCCCTGCCGAAGCAGGCGGCTTGGGTTCCAGCCTTAACACAGTCACTAAGGGAGGATAAGGTTTTTGTTTGTTTTTTTTTTTTTTGCATAGTCTCATTGGGCTGGAAATGAGGACAGCGTCAGTCTCCCGAGGAGGAAACTGAGCTGGGAGTCTGGGCTCCTGGGTCCCTCCACTCCGTACTGCCCCTCGCATGATGGGTGAGCTGGGGTGATGACTCACCCTCTCTGGGCTTAGTGTCCAACTCTGGACCCATTTCCCATCCTGCCTTCTAAGGTGGCTGGGCTGTAGGTCGGGGGGGAGGGAGGGACGGACAGAGAGGGTGGGTGGCAGGGGTGAGCGGTGGCCAGGAACTAAGTCCATGGGGCTCTTGGGCTTGGCGATCTTGTCATCCCTGGAGGAGGTCCGGATCCTTTGGTGCTAACTCCAAGGAGGTGATGGGGGTGACTGCCTGCCTGCCCACATGGGGTCTCAGGGGTTAGAATCTTGGGGTTCTGTAGGGTTGGGGGCTTTGAGGCTGGACCCCAAGAGCAGGAATGTTACTTATTAGCTCTGAGCCAGCAATAAGAATGAAAAGCCTCCTCGCCCTCTGACCAGCTTTTGGGGCACTCCCTGGATGCTCCCATCTCAGGTTTTGTCTGCCCTTTCCCTCCCCCTCTCAGAGATCCTGCTGGAGTCCTGGATTCCTCTGGACTCCTGAGCTTAGTGACCAAGCGGCTGCTCCCAGGCCTGCAGTAACCCCATGGTTTTCCCACCCTCAGAGCCCAAGAAAGACCCCAGCCTCCAGCCTTCCCTCGGGCACAGGCTCGGGGGGAAGGATGGGGACAGGTAATTCCATGCTGTCTGGCAGGGTACCCCCTCCACAAGGCTGTGCCCCCGGAGATGGCTGGAGGCAGGGGCTTGGCTCCTTTGCGAATGTCCCTTGCCCTGCTCCAGAGCTGGCCCTGGGGGAAGCCAAGGACGGGAAAGCCCAGGCGTGCCCTGTTGGCTTCACACTTGGAAGGCCTCAACCTGGGCCAAGGGCTCAGGGAACTTGTCAGCTCCTATGAGCCGGGAGGGAACAGTGGAGGAGACAGAAGGGATTGGGGTTGGAGGAAGAAGGATGAAAAATGAGTGGAGAGCAGGGGGTCCAGGAAAGGACCACAAGGCCCCAGAAAGAAGCCAGGGGGAGGGAGGAAGGGCAGAGGGTACAGGCCTTATCAGCCACCAGCCGATCCTTGCTAGTCATCCTCGCTCTCTCCCACTGCAACCCAGCACCCACACTTGGCTAAATCTACTGCCAACCTACTCACTGGGCCTCAATCTCACCTTTGTCACCGTCGACCCCTTGCTCACATCCTCCCTCCGGCCTGGAACTCCCTCCCACTCTCCCCATCTTCAAAGCCCTCCTAAAAATGGGGCTTGAGAAGCAGCATGGCCCAGTGGATAGAGCATGGGCCTGGGTTCTAGTTCTGGCTCTGCCATTTGCCTGCTGTGTGACCTTAGGCAAGGCACCTAACTTCTCTGTGTCTCAGTTTCCTCAACTGCAAAATGGAGATTCACTCCCTCCCTCTTAGATGTGAGCTTCATGAGGGACGGGGACTGGATCCGGTCTGATTAACCTGTATATACCCCAGTTCTTGGAACAGTCTTGACACACAATAGCACTTTGCAAATACCAGTAAGAAAACAAAATAAAAACTCTCCCAAGCACTTAGAATACTGCTCTGCCCACAGTAAGCTCTCGATAAATACAACTGCTTGACTGATAGCCTCCTCCTCCCTTGAGCGTTCCCTTTTTTCCACCTCCTCTTCCTGGCCGACACCCCTCTCTTCCCTAAGATCCACCCCACTCCCCCACGTCTTTGCTCAGGTCTCAGGGTGCCGCCCTCTGCATCACACCCCCTAAACCCTCCTTTCCTCTTCTCCCACTCCCTCCTGTGTCGCCCTGACACGCTCCGATTATTCATTCTCCCGTCCCAGCCGCACAGCACTTAAGGCCCTATCTGCCATTTATTTATTTACATTAATGTCTGCCTCCCCCTCTAGACTGTAGGCTCGTTGTGGGCAGGGAATTTTATTGTTGTATTCTACTCTTCCAAGGGCTTAGTACAGTGCTCCACACAGTAAGTGCTCCATCAATACAGCATGGTTTAGTGGATAGAGCACAGGCCTAGGAGTCAGAAGGTCATGGCTTCTAAACCTGCTCTGTCACATGTCGGCTGTGTGGCCTTGGGCAAGTCACTTCACTTCTCTGGGCCTCGGTTACCTCATCTATAAATTGGGGGCCCCTATGTGGGACAGGGGCTGTGTCAAACCTAACTTGTAATAATAATAATAATAATAATAATAATAATGGCATTTGTTAAGCACTTACTGTGTGCAAAGCACTGTTCTAAGCACTGGGGAGGATACAAGGTGATCAGGTTGTCCCACGTGGGGCTCACAGTCTTAATCCCCATTTTACAGATGAGGTAACTGAGGCACAGAGAAGTTAAATGACTTGCTCAAAGTCACACAGCTGACAAGAGGCAGAGGCAGGATTATAACCCATGACCTCTGACTCCCAAGCCCGTGCTCTTTCCACTGAGCTACACTGATGCTTCTCAGCGTGGCTCATAGTAAGCGCTTAACAACAAAATCCTCGAAAAGACAAACTTTTGGTTCACTTTTCAATATTATTACTTTTACCTGTTTGTGCTTTTTTTCAATTCTAGGTTTGAACAGCCTCAAAGTCAGAGGACGTGGGTTCTAATCCCAGCTCTGCCACTTGTTTGCTGTGGGAGCAGCAAGGCACTTAACTTCTATGTGCCTCAGTTACCTCATCTGCTTAATGGGGATTAAGACTGAGTCCCACGTGGGACCATCTAATTACCTTGTACTACCCCAATGCTCAGAACGGTGCTTGCCACATAGTAAGTGATTAACAAATACCATCATTATAATAAGGATGAAGACTGTGAGCCCCACGTGGAACAACCTAATTACCCTGTATCTACCCCAGCGTTTAGAACACGGCTTGGCACATAGTAAGTGATTAACAAATACCATCATCATCATTATAATGAAGATGAAGACCGTGAGCCCCACGTGGGACAACCTAATTACCTTGTATCTACCCCAGCGCTTAAAGCAGTGCTTGGCACATAGTGAGCGCACAACAAATGCCATCATTATCATTTTCATTATAATAGGGATTAAGACTGTGAGCCCCACGGGGGACAACCTAATTACCTTGCATCTACCCCAGCGCTTAAAGCAGTGCTTGGCACATAGTGAGCTCTTAAATACCATCATTATCATAATGAGGATTACAGCTGTGAGCCCCATGTGGGACAACCTAATTGCCTTGAATCTCCCCCAGCACTTAGAACACTGCATGGCACATAGTGAGCGCTTAACAAATACCATCATTATCATTATAATGGGGATTAAGATTGTGAGCCCCACGTGGGACAATCTAATTACCTTGTATCTACCTCAGTGTTCAGAACACTGCTTGGCATATAGTGAGCAATTAAACACTGTTAATGATGATAATGAGCAGGATAGAAGGCCTGAGTAAGTTTGTTTCCCTTGCATGTACCCCAGCGATTGGAACAGTGTTTGGCACTGAGTAAGTACTTAAATACCATCATCATCATCATTATCATGGGATGAAGACTGTGAGCCCCACGTGGGTCACCCTAATTACCCTGTATCTCCCCCAGTGCTCAGAACAGTGCTTGGCACAGAGTGAGCTCTTAAGAGACACTATTAATGATGATGAGCAGGATGGGAGGAACGAAGGCCTGAGTAAGTCTGTTTACCTTGTGTCTCCCCCAGCGCTCAGAACAGTGCTTGGCCCAGAGTAAGGGCTTAACAAATACCATAATCATCATCATGGGGATGTAGACTGTGAGCCCCAAGTGGGATACCCTAATTACCTTGTATCTCCCCCAGCGCTCGGAATAGTGCTTGGCACAGAGTGAGTGCTTAAGAAACACTATTAATGATGATGATAAGCAGGATGGGAGGAACAAAGGCCAGAGTAAGTTTGTTTACCTTGTATCTACCCCAGCACTCAGAACAGTGCTTGGCCCAGAGTAAGGGCTTTACAATTACCATGATAATAATAATAATAATGATGGTATTTGTTAAGTGCTTACTATGGGCCAAGCACTGTTCTAAGCGCTGGGGGGGATACAAGGTGATCAGGTTGTCCCACATGGGGCTCACAGTCTTCATCCCCATTTTACAGATGAGGGAACTGAAGCTCAAAGAAGTGAAGTGACTGGCTCAAAGTCACAGAGATGACAAGTGGTCATGGGTTCAAATCCCCACTCCGCCACTTGTCAGCTGTGTGATGTTGGGCCAGTCACTTCACTTCTCTGTGCCTCAGTTCCCTCATCTGTAAAATGGGGATGAAGACTGTGAGCCCCACGTGGGACAACCTCACCTCATCACCTTGTATCCTTCCCAGCGCTTAGAACAGTGCTTTGCACATAGTAAGTGCTTAACAAATGCCATTATTATTATTACTAAGTGGCGGGGGCGGGATGAGAACCCACGACCTCTGCCTCCCAAGCCCGGGCTCTTTCCACTGAGCCATGCGGAGGAGGAGGAGAAGTGGCTTCGGGGGATGGGGTGTCTCCAGTGGCTACCAATCAACCTAAGCATCAGGCAGAAACTCCTCACCCTGGGCTTCCAGGCTGTGCATCACCTCTCCCCGTCCTACCTCACCTCCCTTCTCTCCTTCTCCAGCCCAGCCGGCACCCTCTGCTCTCCTGCCGCTAACCTCCTCACCGTGCCTCGTTCTCGCCTGTCCCGCTGTCGACCCCCGGCCCACATCCTCCCCACATCCTCCCCCTGGCCTGGAATGGAATAAATAATAATTATTTATTTATTTTACTTGTACATATCTATTCTATTTATTTTATTTTGTTAGCACGTTTGGTTTTGTTCTCCGTCTCCCCCTTTTAGACTGTGAGCCCACTGTTGGGTAGGGACTGTCTCTATATGTTGCCAACTTGTACTTCCCAAGCGCTTAGTACAGTGCTCTGCACACAGTAAGTGCTCAATAAACACGATTGATTGATCCGCCAAGCTAGCTCTCTTCCTCCCTTCAAGGCCCTACTGAGAGCTCACCTCCTCCAGGAGGCCTTCCCAGCCTGAGCCCCCTCCTCCCTCCCCCTCTCCGCCTTACCTCCTTCCCCGCCCCACAGCACCTGTATATATGTTTGTATGTATTTGTTACTCTATTTTATTTGTGCATATCTATTCTATTTATTTTATTTTGTTCTCCGTCTCCCCCTTCTAGACTGTGAGCCCGCTGTTGGGTGGGGACCGTCTCCATCTGTTGCCAACTTGGCCTTCCCAAGCGCTTGGTCCAGTGCCGTGCGCCCGGTGGGCGCTCAATAAACCCGACCGTCCCGCGTCTCACCGGTGAAGTGTTCCCGGCAGTGGCAGGTGTAGCCGCCCTCGCGGGTCCGGCAGCGGCCGTGGGGGCCGCAGGGGCTGGAGTAGCACAGGTCGATCTCGGTCTCGCAGAAGTCCCCGGTGAAGCCGGGCGGGCAGCGGCAGCGCAGGCCGCCCACCGGGTGGATGGGCCGGAACAGCACCGAGGCGGAGGCGATGAAGGGGGCCGTCGAGTCGAAGCGCAGCACCGACACGCAGCGCATGTAGTTCTCACACGGCTCCCTCAGGCACACGTTGTCGTCGAAGGGCAGGACTTGCTGGGCGGCCAAGGAGGCCAGCAGGCTGCGGTTGAGGTAGAGCCGCTCCCGCAGGGCCTCGGACGGCAGGAAGGTCCCGGGCCCGGGCCCGGCGCGGCCCACCGACAGGCTGACGTTGAGGACGCGGGCCCCGGGCGCCTCCGAGTCCCGCTGGACGCTGAACACGGCCACCCGCTCCGGGGCCAGGGCCAGGGTGGCCGCCACGGCGCGGACGAAGAGGCCCAGCAGCGGCGACAGGAACTGCTCCGGGCTCATGTCCCGCAGCCGCAGAGTGATGCTGTGGGTCAGCATCTCGTCCGTCACGATGGTCACCCGCAGGGCGCACTGGGCCGACACGCTGTGGAGGCCGTCTGCGGGGAGCCCACACATCGGGCCCGGATGGGGCCTGCGGCTAAGGAGCTGCCCACCCCCGCCCGGACCTCCCCCCCTCCAGCTTCCCTTCTTCCACCCTCCCCATCCACCCATCTTCCTCTCACCGCCTACCTCCTCTCTCCCTTCCTCCTGTCCCCTCTACCTGCCCTCTCCCCGTCCCTCCCATCTCCCTCTTACCAACTGCCTCCTCTCTCCTCTCTCCCTTCCTCCTGTCCCCTCCACCAGCCCTCTCTCCTCCCTTTTTCCCTCCCTGCCCTCCCTCCCTTTTTCCCTCCCTGCCCTCTCTCCTCCCCTTTTCCCTCCCTCCCCTCCTCCCCTCCCCAACCTCTCTCCGTCCCTCCCATCTCCCTCACCACCTGCCTCCTCTTTCCTTTCCTCCTGTCCCCTCCACCACCCGCCCTCCGTCTCTCCCAACTTTGTCCCTCCCTGCCCTTACCCGCCCTCCGTCTCTCCCAACTTTGTCCCTCCCTGCCCTTACCCGCCCTCCGCCTCTCCCAACTTTGTCCCTCCCTGCCCTTACCCGCCTTTATACTTCCCTCCTCTACCCCTCCCACCCCTCCCTTGCCCTATTTCCCTTCCTCCCTAACCCCGTTTGCTCCCTTCCCTTTTCACTACTTAATAATAATAACGGCATTTGTTAAGTGCTTTCTATGTGCCAAGCACGGTTCTAAGCGCTGGGATAGATACACGGTACACAGTCTTAATCCCTATTTTACAGATGAGGCAACTGAGGCACAGAGAGGTTAAGTGATTTGCCCACAGTCACACAGCTGATAAGTGGCGGAGCCGGGATTAGAACCCGCGACCCCTGACTCCCAAGTCTGGGCTCTTGCCACTAAGCCACGCTGCTTCTCAACTTCCCTTCCTCCCTTCTGCTCTGCCATTAGCGATTCAGCTGTTCCCCAGCTCACCCCTCCTGTTCCAGCCCAGCTGGCCAACTCTAACTCCTACACCTGGTCCGCCCTCTCCCAACCCAGAGCCTTGGAACCACACCCCATCCAGGGGACTGCCTCCCTGCTCTCAACACCTTCTCACACCCCTTTAGATACAGTTCACAGCCTCCTCCTCCAGGAAGCCCTCCCTCTCTATCCCACTTACTCTCCCACCAGGCCACCTCATCCAATCACTCCTGATGTTCCCATATTTGTGTCGATGGACATAGCCCGGGTGCCCGACTTGTCCCTGCCCAGATTTACGGGAGGAGCCCTCTCCGCCCCCTGGCAACATTATTACTCCGTCCTTATAACCTCCCAGGCCCAGTGCCCGCAGCAGCTGTTCCAGATATTTAACTCAGTCCTCAAACCCCCTGTCCACCCGCTCCCCCCATCTCTCTCCAAGTGACACTGCCACGTATTTCACTGAGAAAACTGAAATCATCAGGCACCATCTCCCTAGAATTTCCCCTGCTCCTCTCCAGTTACTCCCTCCAACGAACCCCTTCTTCGACTTTCCCATCTTTCCCAGCAGCAACTCAAGAAGAGATTCCCCCACCTCCTCTCAAAATCTGCCCCCTCTACCCACACCTCTGACCCAAACTCCATGAGTGGGTTGTCTACGCCCACCGCCTCCCTTACTCTCCTCTGATTCTCTCCTTGACCCACTCCCATCTGGTTTCCACCCCCTTCACTCCATGGAAACCACCCTCTCAAAGGTCACCCGTGATAATCTTGCCAAATCCAATGGCCCCTAGTCCATCTTAATTCTCCTTGACCTCTCAGCTGCCTTCAATGCCACTGATCACCCCCAGCTGCTGGAAACATTTTCTAACGTTGGCTTTACTGACACTGTCCTCTCCCGGTTCTCCTCTCTCTCAAGCCACTCATTCTCAGTCTGTTTCTCAGGCTTCTCCTCTGTCTCCCACCCTCCAACTGTGGGAATCTCTCTACACCCACTCCTTTGGAGAACTCATTTGCTTTCCAAGGCTTCAACAACCATCTCTATGAGGGTGATTCACAAATCTACATTTCCAGCCCTGCTCTCTCTCTTCTTTGCCCTCTTATATTTCTTCTTGCCTTCAGGACATCTCTACTTGGATGTCCATTCCATAGCTCAAACTAAACATCCCCAAAACATCCCTCCTCTTTCCACCCAAATCCTGTCCAGGCCATCACTGTAGGCAACACCAAGAAGCAGCATGGCCTAGTGGAAAGAGCATGGACCTAAGTTTTAATCCTAGCTCCACTACTTGCCTTCTGTTGGACCTTGGGCAAGTCACTTCACATTTCTGTGCCTCAGTTTCCTCATTTATAAAATGGGGATGTAGTACCTGTTCTCCCTTCTACTTAAGATTGTGAGCTCTATATGGGACAGGGACTGCATCCAATCTGATTATCTCATATCTAACCCAGCACTTAGAACGGTACTTGACACATCGTAAGCACTTAACAAATAATATTTTTATTATCACTATCCTCCCTGTTTCACAAGCCCATAACCTTGCATTATCCTCGATTCATCTCTCATTCAACCTACACATTCAATCTGTCACCAAATCCTGTCAGTCCTACCTTCCCATCACTAACATCTGCCCTTTCTCCTCCATCAAAACTAACATGCTAATCCATTTATCCTATCCTGCCTTAATTACTGACTCCATCAGCCTCCTTGCTGACCTCCCTGCCTCCTGTCTCTCCACTCCAGTCCTAATCTATTTTGCTGCTCAGATCATTTTTCTAAAAAATGTTCAGTCCATGTCTCCTTACTCCTCAGAAACCTCCAATAGTTGCCCATCCACCCCTGCATCTAACAGAAATTCCTTAGCATTGGCTTTAAAGCAATCAACTCTCCCCCTCCTATCTTACCCTGCTGATTTCTTACTACAACCCAGGCCGCACACTTAACTCCTCTAATGCCAACCTACTCACTGTTCCTCCATCTTGTCTACCTCACTATTGACCCCTTTCCCACATCCTTCTGCTGGCCTGAGACTCCCTCCCTCTTCATATCCAACAGACTGCCACTCTCCACCTTCAAAGCCTTTTTAAAATCCCATCTCCTCCAAGAGGCCTGCCCTGTCTAAGCCCTAGTTTCCTCGACTCCCTCTCCCTGCACTTGGATCTAATACCCTTTAAGCTCTTGATATTCACTCCACCCTCAGCCCCGCAACATTTATGTCCATATCTGTAATTTATTTTAACGTCTGTCTCTCCCTCTAGACTTTAAGTTACTCGTGGAAAGAGAACATGTTCTACCACTCTACTGTACTCTTCCAGGTGCTTAGTACAATGTTCTACACACAGTAGCTCTCCATCACCTTGCCCCCTCTTACCTCACTTCCTTTCTCTCCTTCTACATCCCAGCCCGCACACTCCGCTCCTCTGGTGCTAACCTTTTCACTGTGCCTCATTCTTGCCTGTCCCGCCTTCGGCCCCTGGCCCACGTCCTGGAACGCCTTTCTCACTTCCTCCCTTCAAAGCCCTACTGAAGGCTCACCTCCTCAAAGAGGCCTTTCCAGACTAAGCCCCCCACCTTTTCCTCAGCTCTCCCTCCCCTCCCCGTCGCCCCAACTTGCTCCCTTTGCTCTACCTCCATCCCCACCCCACAGCACTTGTGTATGTATGTCTTGTCTTATGCCATCGAGCTGTTTCCGACCCATAGCGACACCACAGACACATCTCTCCCAGAACGTCCCACTCTCCATCTGCAAACTTTCTGGTGCTGTATCCATAGAATTTTTTTGGTAAAAATACAGAAGTGGTTTACCGCTGCTGCCTTCCGGGCAGTAAATTTGAGTGTCCACCCTCGACTCTCTCCCATGCCGCTGCTGCCCAGCACGGGTGAGTTTTGACGTGTAGCAGATTGCCTTCCACTCGCTAGCCACTGCCCAAGCTAGGAATGGAATGGGTAGGCCCCTGCTTGACTCTCTCTCCCACAGCCGAGACCGGTAGAGGACTGGAAACTCTCCGGGTGCGACCCTGAGAGGGGAGTATACATGTACATATCTATAATTCTATATATTTATATTAATGTCTGTTTACTTGTTTTGATTTATATATATATATGTATATATATATATATATGTAATTTCATTTATTTGTATTGATGCCTTTTACTTGTTTTAATATCTGTCTCCCCTCTTCTAGACTGTGAGGCCGCTGTTGGGTAGGGACTGTCTCTATACGTTGCCAACTTGTACTTCCCAAGCGCTTAGTACAGTGCTCTGCACACAGTAAGCGCTCAATAAATACGATTGATTGACTGATTGCATTGTACTTTCCAAGCGCTTCATACAGTGCTCTGCACATAGTAAGTGCTCAATAAATACGAATGAATGAGTGAATGAATAAATACCATTGATTGACTGATTGATAGAGGATCTCTGGGGCCTTGGAACTGACATGATGAAGGAGAAAAGTTGGGGGGGGGGGGGGTAAATGGTCCTCCCAGGACCCTGTTCTCGTCCCAGCCTGAGCTGCTGGAGGGCACAGAACCTCCAGGGGAGCCTGGAGCCCCTCTCTCCCTTCCGGCCTGCCCCCAACCTGGATGGGAACCCTGGTTTGGGGCTTAGGGTGGAAGAAACTCCTGCCATCCTGAGTGTCATTTCCCTGCCCTGGTCCCACCCCCAGGCCTGCTTTCCCCGCCTCCCCCCACCCCACCAGCCTCCATGCCAACCCTGCCCAGCCCTGGCAGTGGCACATTAGCTGTGTGGCTCCCAGGGAGATAGAAGAAACTCTGCCCACCGTGGTCTGCGCCCTTCACCTCCCAACAGAAAAAGCAGCATGGCTTAGTGGATAGAGCATGGGCCTGGGAGCCAGAAGGACCTGGATTCTAATCCCGGCTCTGCCACTTGTCTGCTGTATGAACTTGGGCAAGTCACTTCACTTCCTCTGTGCCTCAGTTCCCTCATCTGTAAAATGGGGATAAAGACTGTGAGCCCCATGTGGTACAAGGACTGTGTCCAACTTGATTAGCTTGTACCTACTGCAGTGTTTAGTACAGTGTGTGGCACTTAGTAAGCGCTAAACAAATACCAGAAAAAAATCAGTAGGAGGTTGAGGCATGGGACTCACTGCAACTGGGAGTAAAGCAGACCCCTTCCCGAACCCCAACTCCATCCCCTGCCCCTCTCCTCCGGCCCTCCCCACGTTTTACCAAGCCCATGTGGAATGACTTAGGAGAGGGGCCCAGGTGAGATCTGAGCATCCCCAGCTCCTGCCCAGAATGGAAGGGGCCCAGGACCCAGGTAGGGGATGAAGGCCCAGGGGCCAAGCCAGGGGCGAGGGCCCAGGGGCTGGGGGGCCCAGGAGCTGGGTTGGGGGTGGGGGCCGGGGGGCCCAGAGGCTGGGCGGGGGTGGGGGGTGGGGTGGGGACAATGCTGGTGTGAAAAGCTGGGCCCGGTCCCCCTCTCCCATTGAGACTTGCAGCTGCTCAGGAGCCTGCGGCCATCCCCGTGGCAACGGCCCGACACAAAGCATTCCTCTCTGGCTTGTCCCTCTGTCCGCGGCCAGCCTGGGACCCCCATTCCCCTTCTTGGGGGCAGGGTCTGGGGGACAGAGCAAGAAGGGAGATAGCCCCGGGGGAGCCCAACAGGTCAGGGTATGGGGCTTTCCTGGAGAAGCCTTCTCACGACTCCTGGCAGAGGGAGGGACTGATGGACGGGAGATGGATGGAGGGAGAAATGCACAGAGCAGCTCCCTGCCTGTCCTGTTGCAACTCCTGAAGCACCAGAGAGTGAGGGGCTGGGCCATGGGAGGGAGAAGATGATGCTATACACACATGCACATACCCAGGAGTTGCATACAAACATGCGTACATATACTAAACAGACCCACTGTCACACTCATCCACATTCACCCACACTTTAACACATGCCGTCCCATACTCTCACACACTTATTCACTCTTGCACACACACACACACTCACATATCCACTCATGCTCACTTGCACATACATTCCCCCACACCAGGGAGAAGCAGTGCGGCCTAGTGGAAATCGCATGGGCCTGGGAGTTGGAAGACCTGAGTTCTAATCCTGACTTTGCCACTTGTTTCCTGTGTGACTTTGGACATATCACTTAACATCTCTGTGCCTCACTTTCTTCATGGAAATTAAATACTGGCCGCCCCTCCCGCTTAATAATTATGATGGGATTTGTTAAGTCGTTTCTGTGTGCCAAGGACTGAACCAAGCACTGGGGTAGATGCAACATAAGCAGATTGGGCTTATTTAATATCACCTTCATCAGGCTCACAGGTTAGAGTCTGAGGAATCTGTGGAGGTCCGGAGGTAGGGGGATGAATCCAATCAAGTAATACTGGGCCTTTGAACCCTCCACAAAGCTCCACACACGTGTCTACAGGCTGGTATGCGCGTGTTCATTCATGGTGCAGCGACATGCCCATATCACAAATTGTAAACTTCCTGAGGGCAGGGATCGTGTCTACTAATTATTGTACTCTCCCAAGAGCTTTGGACAGGGGTCTGTACAGAGTAGATGCTCATTTAATGCTGTGGACCATTTTCAGAACTTAGGTTCAAAAGGGCCCCTCCCCTTGCATGAGCCCCCTCCTTTCTCCCAGAGCCCCCTTCCCTAGTAGAAAAGAAATCAATGCCCATGGGGACAAAACCTTGGAGACAGCCCGCTGCTGACTCTCTGTCTACCTCCTGGCTCCGTCTGTCTCTTCTCCAGCTCGATTCTTCCCATCTGGCTGTCCGCCTGTCTCTCCCCGCCACTCCCCCACCCCTCCAATCCTTCTGCCTGGTCTTCCTTGTCTCCTCTACCAGCCACCTGCTGCCGGTTCTCACCCCCGGCTCACCCCTCACCAATTGCCTCCCCCCACCCCTGCTCCTCACTCTCCCTGACGGAGAGGGGGCTTTGGGATCCACGGCGATACCACGGGTCTTAGACTGTCAGCCCCCCGAAGGACAGGCACCATGTCTAATTTCTACCTGTGTATTCTCCGCCAGAGCAGAGTACAGTGCCCTGCCAAAGTAATCACTTAATAAATGCTACTACTACTACTACTACTATCAACCATCACCCCAGGCCCCAGGCTCCCTTCTCTGACTGGTCCCCAGGCCTCCACCTCTCCGGGGCTCCTTGTTGACCTCGGGACAATGGTTGCCTTGGAAATGAGCCTAGCTCCAAATTCCCTTCAAATCCCTCCTGACCCCAAAGTTCCCAGAGGAGGAAACTGAGGTGGCAGGGCTCAAGGGGCGGGTGCAGCTCAGTGGGTGGATATGGGCGCGGTAAGCAAGGTGATGCAGGGCAGAGCTCTGGCTCTGGGGGAAAGGGAGAGACTCGGAGATTCAGAGGGAGAGAGAAAGGAGGAGAGGAACAGGGGAGGGAAGGGAGGCGATGGGGAGGAAGCCGGCGGGACAGGAGAGAGAAAGAGAAGAGACAAAGAGCAGGAGCGGGCAGACAAAGAGGCAGCGCCAGTCCCAGAGCGCCACCCTCCACTCCCCCTCCCCAGCTTCGCTTAACTTTGGGGTTGTCATAGCAACTGCCTCCTGGGGGGGGGGGGCGGCGGAGGAGGGGCTGGGTCTGGAGGTTCCAGAGACGCTTCACCCCATTTTCCCATTCGTAGGGGGAGGGGCTGGCAGGTGCTGTCTGGGGCCCTGGGGCAGCTCCCTTTTCATTCATTTATTCATTCAATCCTATTTATTGAGCGCTTACTGTGTGCAGAGCACTGTACTAAGCGCTGGGGAAATACAAGTCGGCAACATATAGAGACGGTCCCTACCCAACAACTGGCTCACAGTCTAGAAGGGGGAGACTGACAACAAAACAAAACATGTGGACAGGTGTCAAGTCGTCAGAACAAATAGAAATAAAGCTAGATGCACATCAGACTGCATCTCTTCTTTCCGGCTCCCCCTGGGTCCTGAAGCCCCCTGTCTTGTGGGGGGGGGAGGTGGGTCGAGGGTCGAATGGCCCCGGGGGCAGTCAGGGCCTTTGGGCCACGCTGACCCTCTAGACCTCTCAACTTCCTTCCCAGCTCCACCTACTAGGGGAGGGACCTCGATCCCTTGGCCCCCCAATAACTCCACCCTCGACCCCCATGGTCCAGGGCCCGCCCCCTCCCCGTGTCTCCTCAGTCCTCTCAGGGGCAACTGGGGCTCAGAGGGGAGTCGCCCACAGTGATTAAGGCTCATTTGATACCCGCCCTTCGTTGCCCCCCAGGCCGGGCTGGGTGCAGCTTGCTGTTCCCTGCTGGGCCCGGGGCCAGTCTCGGCCCTTTCTCCAGCCTGACCGTTCCCTCCTCCTCCTCCCCATCCCCCCTAGGACGACCCCCAGGCCGCAGCTCGGCCCCTTCCCCACCCCCCGTGGCCCCAGGAGTGACCGGCTGAGAAGGGCGGCGACGCTCCGCTGGGCCCTCGGTATGCGGCCGGCTCTCACGCCCCCTCACTGGGCACGGTGCCCCCTTCCTCGCCCCCGCCCCCCAAGACCTGACAGTGGGGTTGGCAGTACAGTGCCTGGCACATAGTAAGCGCTTAACAAATACTACAATTAGGATAATTATTATAATTGAGTCCCAGGGAAGGGAGGAGGAGGGGGAAAAGAGAGAAAGAAATGGCGGGGGGGGCCTCAACACGAGTTGAAGAGGCGCCCGGATCCCTGGGTCCCGCCATAATAATCATCAATCGTATTTATTGAGCGTTTACTGTGTGCAGAGCACTGTACTAAGCGCTGGGGAGGTTACAAGGTGATCAGGTTGTCCCACGGGGGGCTCACAGTCTTAATCCCCATTTTACAGATGAGGTAACTGAGGCCCAGAGAAGTGAAGTGACTTGCCCAAAGTCACCCGGCTGACAACTGGCAGAGCCGGGATTTGAACCCCTGACCTCTGACTCCAAATCCCGGGCTCTTTCCACTGCTTCATCCCCCCGCCCCACCCCTCTTCCATCTAGACTGGGAGCCCACTGTTGGGTAGTAGGGACCGTCTCTCTATGTTGCCAACTTGTACTTCCCAAGCGTTTAGTACAGTGCTCTGCACACAGTTAGCGTTCAATAAATACGATTGATTGACTGATTCCATCCGACATGTGGGGCGTTTGGGCGGGGAGATGGGGGGGGGCGTTAGCGCCCAGAATACTACTGCCCCCCACCCCCCTGGCAGCCGCTCTGCCCGCCTTTCTTGGCAAAGTCCTCCGGCGCCCCGCCCCCAGCAGGGGGGTGGGGGCGAGGGAGGGGGCGGGGAAGTAGCCAACCACGGCGGTGGCCCAACCCGGCCCGGCCCGGCCCGGCCCAGGCTCGGGGCGAGAGGCAGGGAGGCGGGATGAGCCAGACCTCCTGGGGCCTGCTTCCAGGGGGCGGGGCGGGAGAGGAGGAGAAGGAGGAGGAGGAGGAGAAGGAGGAGGAGGAGGAGGAGGAGGAGGAGGGCCCTGCCGCCCTCTTCTTTGCCCCAGGTCATAAACTGCTGAGAGACGCACGGGAAATTGGAATCGAGCCCCACGGTCTCCCCAGACTGCCACTCCTCCGTGGCCCAGCAACCACTGCCCCAGCCGCGTCCCACCAGCCCCGGGGCTCTGCCCCAGTCACAGTTCAACCCCTCCGACCCACTGTCCTACACCCTCACTGCCCCAGTCATGATCCAGTTCTTGACACTTCCCCAGCCATGGTCTGCCCAATCAATCACTGAAGCAGACCAGGCCCACCATATTCCGGCCCTGCTCCAGGCCATAATCCAACCAAGCACTGCCCGGGCCACGGTCAGTTCAACCAACTCCTGCCCCAGTCTTGGTCCAACCAATCACTAGCCCATCCATGGTCCGACCATCCCATGGCCCTACTCCAGCCCATAGTCCAACCAACCACTGCCCCAGCCAGGATCCAACGGATCACTGCCCCAGCCATGGTCCGAGCAACCACAAACCCAGCCGTGATCCAACCAATCACTGTTGGTCCAACCCCGACTCTCCTGGCCAGGTTCCCCTCATCCCCCCAGCTCCACCCCACAGTCTACCCAGCCACTGCTGCAGCCTCGGCCCAAGGCATCCAACCCACTGCCCAACACCCTCACTGCCCCAATCCCGCCGCCACGGCCCTCGCCGGGCCCCCCACCTCCGCAGACCCCGACTCCCACCAACTTCCCTTCCCTCTGCGACCGCTCCGGCCTGGACCCTCTCCCCGCCAGGCCCGCGCGGCGTCTCGGGGGCTCACCTGACACCGACACCCTCATGACGGCCTCCAGCGGCCGGTTGTTGTCCAGGGCCGGGCTGAGCCGCAGCTCCCCGGTGGAGGCGTTGAGGAGCACCAGGCTGAGCTCGTTGCCCTCCTCGAAGGTGTAGCTGAGGGCGTCGGAGACGTCGGGGTCGTGGGCCGGCACCCGGCCGATGGCGCCGCCGGGGAAGCTGCTGGAGCGGTTGGTGACGTAGTTGTTGAAGAGGATCTCGAAGTTGCCGAGGACCGGCGGGTTGTCGTTGCGGTCCAGGAGGCGGATGTGGACCGTGGCCCGGCTGACCAGGGGGGCGGACGTGGCCTGCACCACCACGACGTACTCGGCCCGCGCCTCGTAGTCCAGGTCCACCAGCGCGGTCAGCTCCCCGGAGAAGATGTCCAGCTGGAAGACCTCGGGGATGTTGCCCTCCACGATCTGGTACATGATCTGGGCGTTGGTGCCCTCGTCCGGGTCGCTGGCGGTCACGCGGGCCACGGCCAGCCCGATGGGGCTGTTCTCCTCCACGAAGACATCGAACTCGTCCCGCGCGAAGACCGGCGGGTTGTCGTTGACGTCCAGGACCGTCACGGCCACCTCCACGGGGGTCCGGGACGGGGGCACGCCCTTGTCCACGGCCAGCGCCCGCAGGCGGTAGAGGGCCACGTTCTCGCGGTCCAGCCGGCGCAGGGTGCGCACGATGCCCGAGGTGGACTCGATGACGAAGTCGCCGTCCCCGTCCTCCCCGCCCTGGAAGGTGTAGAACACCCGGCCGTTGAGGCCCGCATCGCGGTCGGTGGCGGAGACCTGCAGGACGCTGGTGAAGGCGGGCACGTCCTCGTAGACGCTGCCCTGGTAGGCCTCGCGCAGGAACTGCGGGGCGTTGTCGTTCACGTCGTTCACCAGGATCTCCAGGTAGGTGGTGTCGGACTTCTGCGGGATGCCGTTGTCCCGGGCCGTGATGGCCAGGGTGTAGGAGACCTGGTCCTCATAGTCCAGCGGGGCCAGCGTGGTCACGGCCCCCGTGGCCCCGTCGATGCGGAACTGGGGGAGGCTGTCCTCCATGAAGTAGGTGATGCGGGCGTTCTCGCCCGTGTCCTCGTCCGTGGCGCTGATCACCACCACCGTGGTGCCCGGCGGCCGGTCCTCGTCGACGTGGACGGTGTAGTGGGAGCTCTGGAAGACGGGCCGGTGGGTGTTGGCGTCGGTGACGTTGACCAGCACCTGGGCGGTGTCCTGGCGGGTGCCGTCGGAGGCGGTGACGGCCAGCAGGTAGTGGCGCTCCAGCTTGTAGTCCAGCGGCAGGGCCAGGGAGATGAGGCCGCCGCCGCCGCCGCTCTGGCTGGTGATGGAGAAGCGGTTGCGGGTGTTCCCGCTGGCTATCTGGTAGGTGATGACGCTGTGGGCGTCGCGGTCCACGGCCGACACCGTCACCACGCTGGTGCCCACGGCCGCGTCCTCGTTCAGCCTCACCGCGTACTCCGGCTGGGTGAAGGCCGGGCTGTTGTCGTTGACGTCCAGGACCGTGATGCTCACGCTGGCCGAGGCGGACAGCGGCGGGTCCCCGTGGTCCCGGGCCTCCACGCCGAAGCTGTAGGAGTCCACGGCCTCGCGGTCCAGCTCGGCGGCCACGGAGATCCAGCCGGTGCCGTTGTGGACGGCGAAGGGGCAGGCCGGCCCGACGCCGGACAGCCGGTACTCCAGCCGGGCGTTCTCGCCCGCGTCGGCGTCGACGGCCTGCACGTGCAGCACCTGGTAGCCCAGGGGCACGCTCTCCAGGACGGCGGCCTGGAAGGGTGTGCTGACGAAGATGGGGGCGTTGTCGTTCACGTCCAGCACCTGCACGGCCACCAGGCCCGACACGTTGGAGAGCGGCGGCCGCCCCCCGTCCTGCGCCCGCACCCGCAGGCTGTACTCCTTGGCCGCCTCGTAGTCCAGCGAGCCGACCAGGTCCAGGGCCCCGGTCTGGGCGTCCAGGTAGAACTGGCCCCGGGCGTTGCCGCTCAGGATGCTGTAGTGGACCAGGGCGTTGCTGCCCTTGTCGCGGTCCGAGGCGGTGACCCGCAGGATGGGCACGCCGGGGGCCGCGTCCTCGCGGACCCGCACCACGTAGCGCTTCTCGCTGAACTGAGGGGCGTTGTCGTTGTCGTCCTCCACCGTCAGGTGGACGGTGGCCGTGGCGCTGCGGGGCCCGGGGTCGCGGCCCTGGTCGCTGGCTTCCACGGTCAGCAGGTAGGCCTCCACGGCCTCGCGGTCCACGGGGCCCCGGGTGCGGATGACGCCGGAGCGCGGGTCGATCTCGAAGGCCCCCGAGGCCTCGGGGGCCCCGGGCGGGCCCGGGCCCTCCAGCAGGCGGTAGAGGATGTTGGCGTTGGCCGGAGCGTCGGCGTCCGTGGCCCGGACGGTCAGGACCTCGTAGCCCACCTCCAGGTTCTCCCTCAGGCTCTCCTTGTAGTCGGCCTGCTCGAAGGCCGGGTCGTGGTCGTTGGTGTCGGCCACCGTGACGGTCAGCGTGGCCAGGGCGCTGCGCCGGGGGCTGCCGTGGTCCTGGGCCGTGACGCGGAACACGTGGCTGCTCTTGGTCTCCCGGTCCAGCTCCTCGGCCGTGCTCACGGCCCCGGTGGCGGCGTCCAGCGAGAAGAAGAGGTTGGAGCGGCTGTCGAACAGGGCGTCCATGGTGTACTCCAGCCGGCCCGCCTCGCCGGCGTCCGGGTCCGAGGCCCGCAGCCAGGCCACGGGGGTGCCCGCCGGCTGGTTCTCGGGGACCGTGGCCTGGTAGCTGGGTGTCTGGAACTGGGGGGCCGTGTTCACGTTCCGCCTCCGCCGTCCGCCCCCGTGCCCGGCTCCGGGCCTGCCCTCGCCCCCATCTCCGTGCCCACCTTCGTGTCTGCCCTCGGGCCCATCTCCGGGCCCAGCCCCGTGTCTGACCTCGTGCCCAGCTCCGCGCTCACCTCCGTGCCCGGCTCCGGGCCTGCCCTTGCCCCCATCTCTGTGCCCACCTTTGTGTCTGCCCTCGGGCCCATCTCTGGGCCCAGCTCCATGCTCACCTCTGTGCCCAGCTCTGGGCCTGCCTTCGCCCCCATCTCCGTGCCCACCTTCGTGTCTGCCCTGGGGCCCATCTCCGGGCCCAGCCCCGTGTCTGACCTCGTGCCCAGCTCCGCGCTCACCTCTGGGCCTGTCTTCGCCCCCATCTCCGTGCCCACCTTCGTGTCTGCCCTGGGGCCCATCTCCGGGCCCAGCCCCGTGTCTGACCTCGTGCCCAGCTCCGCGCTCACCTCGGGGCCTGCCCTCGTCCCCATCTCCGGGCCCACCTTTGCGTCCGCTCTCGAGCCCACCTCCGTGTCTGCCCTCACGCTCAGCCCCGTGCCCACCTCTGTGCCTGCCCTCGTCCCCATCTCCTGGCCCACCTCTGTGCCTGCCCTCGTGCCCGCCTCCGTGCCCGCCTCCGTGCCCTCCCCCGTCCCCTTGCGGCCCACAGGCCTGGCACCAGAGGCTCGGGGCCCGGTCCGGCCGGTAGCAGCGGGGCCCCCGCGGGGAGGGCGAGGTGGCCCCCGGCTGCCAGGAGGCGGCAGCGCCATCGGCAGCCCCCCGGGGCCGGGGGCAGGGGCCCGGGGGCCCGAGGCCGCGGGCACCAGGGGGGGCGGCCCCTAAGCCGCCGCTGCCTCCGCCGCAGCAGGAGCAGTAGCCGGCCGCTCAGCTGGGGCCCGCTGGGGCCGCAGCGCCCGGCGAGGAGCCAGGTGCCCGCTGCCCCCGGCCGGGCACAGCCAGCGCCGGGGGGCGCAGGGGGCCGCGGGTTGGGGGCCCAGCGGGCGGCAGGCCGCCGCTGCCAGGGCGGCGTGCCCGGTGCCCAGGGCCGGCGGCGGCAGCGGCAGCAGCAGCGGCGGCAGCAGCAGCAGCAGCAGGAGGGGCATCTCTCCGTCCTGCCGGCCGGTCAGCGGCGGCCTTGGTCCCTCTCCCTCCTCCGGCCTGGCCGCGTCTCATCCCCGGGCCCCCCCCCCGGCCGGGCGGGTGGGCGCCTCTCGGGGCAGCCGCCGGGGCCCCCGTGCCCGGCCCGCGGCCCCCCCCCTCTCCCCGCCCTGAGCCCCCCAAGTGTCCCCCGCCGGACCGGTCCGTCTGTCGGTCTGTGCGCTCCGCAGAGCGGCGGCGGCGGCGGCGGCGGCGGGGACTGGAGGCGGGAGGCTTATTACCATAAACCTGCTCCGCTCCTCCCGCTCCTCCCGCTCCTCCCGCTCCTCCTTCAAGCGGCGACGCCAGCCCCGAGCTCCAGCCGGCGGGTCCCTCCCCGAGACCCGCCCCTCGCCCCGGGAACGGGAGGCTGCCGGCCGACGGAAGGCCCCACCGGACACCTGCCCGGTCCGCGGGGAGCTGGGACAAAGGGACGGCTTCCCACCGCACCGAGGCACGAGGGGTTAAAGGTTCCTGCCGGGCTATGTCCTCATCACCCCTACACCCTCCCTGCCCGCACTTGTCCCAGGAACGGGGTCAGATGGTGAGGAGGTGAGGGGAGGGGTTGATCCGAGAGCCACGGGGCAGAGCCACCTGACTTCAGAGAGGGCCTGTTTGCCGAGCCCCCCCTCTCCCCCTACAAGTAGAAAGGAGACTTATAACTTGTCCTTCCCAAGCGCTTAGTCCAGTGTTCTGCACACAGCAAGCGCTCAATAAATACAATTGAACGAATCCCAGGGAAGGGGACAGGCCCCACGGACACCCCCGGTCCTCAGAGAGAGGCTCTGGAAGCAGAAGTCATCCAACGCAAGGCCCGGACCCAAAGACATGACCCAGGCCGGGCTTTGACGCCTCTTGGTGCAGGTGGAGAGTGGGTCTGTATATAACAATAATAATGATGGCATTTATTAAGCGCTTACAATGTGCAAAGCGCCGTTCTGAGCGCTGGGGAGGTTGCAGGGTCACAGCCTTAATCCCCATTTTACAGATGAGGTGACTGAGGCACAGAGAAGCAAAGTGACTTGCCCAAAGTCACACAGCTGACAAGTGGCGGAGCCGGGATTTGAACCCATGACCTCTGACTCCAAAGCCTGGGCTCTTTCCACTGAGCCACGCTGCTTCTCTGTATGTCGGGGTGTCCTTTATGGGCCACTTTCCATTTAAACGTGGAAGCAGGGAGGAAGGGAGAGAGGAAAAGGGACATTCAGACAAATTATACCCTCTTCCCTTCTCTCCTCTTCTTCCTCCTCTTCTCCTCCTCCTCTACTTCTTCCTCCTCCTGCTCCTCCTCCATCTTCTCCCAAACCACAGCTATGCAGCAGCTCACAAACAGTCCCGCTGTGTGCTGGGCCCTTGAGCCTCAGGTACAGGGTGTTGCCACTGGTAAGCCGGCAGGACCTGCCTTTTGAAAGGGATTTTCCGCTCCCTCCTGCAATCTGCCAGGGGGAGGCGGCCAAAATCTGCTATTTTTAAGTCCTCCAAAACCCCCAAACAAACCTAACCATCAACCCTCCCCCTCCAGCCCAGCCTTTTGTGCCAAAGCCATTTCTCCTCACACTCGGTTCCCCAACACCAAGCCAGTTCTGCTTCCCACCATGCTGCCTTTCTTCTGAGACTGAGGGTTGCCTGGGGTTGCCAAGTATCGCCCGAAGGCCAGACAGAGTAAAGGAGAATAGGCAGCAAGAGAGACTGAGACGAGCCTTCAGAAAGTGAGGAGGTGAATTAGTCTGGGAAATGGAGGGAGGTGGAAGGAATGCCTTTTCTGAGATCTTTGCCCCATTGAGCATGTGTCTGAACTGGAAGTAGGGCAGTCCTGCCCAGAAGTAGGGCAGTTCTGCCCAGAAGCAGGGGGACGGACGCGTTGACCCCCGAGGGCCCTTCCAGCCAAAAACCCAGAGAGTGCGTCTCTCACTTACCTCCCATAAGCTGCCGGGAGATGGCTTGGGAACGAAACCATCTGCTAATTAGCCCTTCCATTTAGGTTGTGTAATTAAGACTTGCATTTCATTTGAAATTTCAATAAAACAGACGGATGGGGCTGCTGCTTTTGGTTTATTTTCCTCCTTTTTGTGGCTAAAAATAAATATCATGCGTTTCCTCCTTGTGGAGGAGAAGGGAAGCCCAGGGAAAGTGGGGAAGCGGGAGAAGGAGAGGTGCCCTGAGATTGACTGAGCCCAGGGGGAGGCCGCTTCCGGAGTCACGGTTGGTTCTAGCCCCAGACCGAAGCATCTCCTTTCATCTGCTGAGATCTCTAAAAGCTCTCAGCAAGCAGCTTATGATCTCCCGCCCTTGGGAAGGCGGAGGTGGGGGGGGGGGGGGGGGGGGTGCAGGGTGGAGGCCCAGACAGGAATGGCAACTCCAGCAGGGCCCTGTGCAAGTCAGCCACAGGCCGTGGTGGCTACTGCGGTGGAGGCTGAGGTGGTGGCCTCCTCCTCTTGCCCCCTTTTGTATCCCAGACCCCGCCCAGACCCGCTCATCAAGACCCAGCCAGCTGGAGGGGATCAGTTTCAACCCAGTTAGACTCCTCCGGCTGGCTTCCCTCTGGTGCAGCCCCCTGGTCCAGAGGGAGCTGGGTTCTGGGAGAACAGGGAAAGGGAGGGAGAGCTGGCCCTGATTGGCTCTCCGCCCAATCAGTCAGTGGTAGAAACTGAGAAGTTACTGAGGGGAGAGTGCTGTACTAAGTTCTTGCGAGTACAACAAGCAAAACACGTTTCCTGCCCTCAGGGAGGGAGACAGAAAAAAAGGACTTACAGACACAGGGAGCGGGAGGAAGACCATGGATAAAAGAGGTAGTAGTGGGAATATGCCAGGTGAAATGTAAGAATAAGTCATTGAATGGTCAAACCAACGTACATCCATAAAGAAGACCCGAGGAAGGGTACAAGTACAGAGCGCAAAGTGTCACTGTTGGGTTGACGAGACTTGAGAGGTTTAGAGTTCATCAGGGAGGGCTTCCTGGGGGAGGTGGGGATTTTTAGGAGGGCTGCAAAGAAGGGGAGAACTGTGGTCTGGAGGATTTGGGGCCAGGTAGAGCGGTAGGAAGGAGAGCCAGGCTGGGAATACTGTGTGAGCAAAGGGTCGGAGGTGGGAGAGTTGAGAGCAAGGGGTCAGAAGTAGGTTAGGGTTAGGTGGGAGGAGCAAGGAGCCCAAATTGGGGCGAGCCAGGTGAAGAGAGCTGGTACATGAGATGGGGAAAGCAGGGATAAGGCCTTGAAGCCACTAGAAGGAAGTTTCTGCTTGATGCAGAGGGAGATCAGTCAGTCAATCAATCCATGGTATTTATTGAGTGCTTACTATGTGCCGAGCAATGTACAAAGCACTTGGAAGAGTAGAGTACAACAGAGTTGGCAGACAAACAAGCCTACAGTCTAGAGGGGGAGAGAGACAATAATATAAACAATTTATAATAATGACGGGATTTGTTAAGGGTTTACTATGTGCCAAGCCCTGTTCTAAGCGCTAGGGTAGATACAAGCTAATCAGTTTGGACACAGTCGCTGTCCCACATGGGGCTCACATTCTTAATCCCCATTTTACAGATGAGGTTACTGAGGCACAGAGAAGTTAAGTGACTTGCCCAAGGCCACACAGCAAACAAATGGCAGAGCCGGGATTAGAACCCAGGTCCTTCCGACTCCCAATCCCTTGATCTACTAACTAGGCCATATGTACATAAGGATGGGTAGACACTGAGAGTTTTTGAGGACTGGAAAGATGCCCTGTAAGGCATTTCAGGGAGACGATCAGAGCATCAATCAATAGGAAGATTAGAGTGGAGTGGGAAAAGGCCAGAGGCTAAGAGAGACTAGTGAAGAGGCTGATTCAGTAGTATAACAGTAGTATGATGCCTGAAGCGCTTAGTACAGTGCTCTGCACACAGTAAATGCTCACTAAATACGATTGAATGAATGAATGAACCAGAACGGTGGCTGTTCGGGTGGAGAGGAAGGGGTGCATCTGGAAAATGTTGGATTTAACAGTGGATAGGAGCTGAAGGAGGATTTGAGAGCTAAAAGTCAGAGAAGAGCAATGGATGGTATTTAGTGAGGGTTTACTGCGTGCACAACACTGTACTAATTGCTTGGGAAAGTAATAATAATAATAATAATAATGAAGATAATAATAATGATGGTATTTGTTAAGCACTTACTATGTGCTAAGCACTGTTCTAGGCACTGGGGTAGATCCAAGGTAATCAGGTTGTCCCATGCGGGGCTCACAGTCTTCATCTCCATTTTATAGATGAGGTAACTGAGGCCCAGAGAAGTTAAGTGACTTGCCCAAAGTTACACAGCAGACAAGTGGCGAAGCTGGGATTTGAACCCATGACTTCTGACTCCAAAGCCCGTGCTCTTTCCACTGAGCCACACTGCTTCTTGTACAATACAATCAAATCGGTAGTCGTGATCCTGGCCCACAAGGAACTTACAGTCTATAGGGGGAGAGAGACATTAAAATAAATTACAGCTAGTGGAAATAGTAGTGAGTATTAAAGTGCATAGGCGACACAGAAGGGAGGGTGAATAGGGGAAACCAACGCTTTATCAGGGAAGGCCTCTTGGAGGAGATGTGATTTTAAGAGGATGACACCATGGTGGAAGGCTTCTGGGACATGGAAGATGGTGATGTTTTCCATGGAGATGGGAAAGTTAGGAGGAGGAGGGGAGGATTTAGGAGGGAAGAGGAGAAGTTCAGTTTCAGATTGGCTGAGTTTGAGGTGCTGGCAGAATAATCCAAATGGAAAGAACGTTCTGGAGGCGAGAGGAAATGCGAGATGGAACAGCGGGCAGATGGGTCTTCTGGAGGGACCAGGAAGCAGCACCGGGAGCTGCGGAGTCTGTGCCCGTGACCCAGGGCTCTCTGCCCATTCTCCACCTGGAGAGCTTTGTTCCAGGGCCCCAGGGCAGAGGAATCAGGCCACCAACGCCATCCCCATCATCTTCATCAGGCCGAGGCCGGGCTGGGGCCGATCCTTGTCAGGCTCGGCTCTTCCGTCTGCTCTGACTCGTTGATTTCCAGGTTCTCAATCAATCAATCAATCGTATTTATTGAGCGCTTACTATGTGCAGAGCACTGTACTAAGCGCTTGGGAAGTACAAATTGGCAACATATAGAGACAGTCCCTACCCAACAGTGGGCTCACAGTCTAAAAGGGGGAGACAGAGAACAAAACCAAACATACTAACAAAATAAAATAAATAGAATAGATATGTACAAATAAAATAAATAAATAGAGTAATAAATATGTACAACCATATATCCATATATACAGGTGCTGTGGGGAAGGGAAGGAGGTAAGATGAGGGGGATGGAGAGGGGGACGAGGGGGAGAGGAAGGAAGGGGCTCAGTCTGGGAAGGCCTCCTGGAGGAGGTGAGCTCTCAGCAGAGCCTAGCAGAGCCTAGGTTCTGCGGTCTTCTGGGTTGCAGAAGGCAAAATCTCAAACTTCCCCAGGAATGGCTGTGTCCTGGTGGGGCTGTGCCCGGCTGGGGGTTCAGGAAGTCCAGTGAGTCCCTGCTGGGGTGGGCAGGGAGGGACTCATTCATTCATTTTATTGAGCACTTACTGTGTGCAAAGCACTGTATTAATCACCTGGGAAGTACAAGTCGGCAACATATACAGACGGTCCCTACAGAGGGGAAGCGAGGAGGCCCCTGAGCCCTGGGACTCATCCTTCTCTGCCCTACCTGCTTGGGAGTTGCACATTTCTGTGTTTCCAACAAGAACCTGCCTGCAGTAGCCCCCTCAAGCTGGGCCTAGGCGCCTCTTAAAAGGGCAATGCTAGCGTGGGTGGCACTGACTTCACGAGGTGGGAGCTGGAGGCCGTGACCGGCCTTGTGTGGAGAGCTGGCGGAGCGGGGGCCCTGGGGGTCACGGGGAGACCCCGCCGGGAGAGGCTCGGGGGGCGGCAGCTGCAGGGCTGAACGTGCAGCTCCACGTTGTTCGCTGCCGTCACCTTGGGAACTCCGCCAAGGCTGCCTGGGGCTGGGGGAGGCGGTGGGGGGTGGATCGCACCCAGCACCCACGACAGCCGAAAAGGAGCCCCCGGGATGGAAGAACAGGAGAGCGACCCTGGGGAGAGGGGGAAGCCCGGACCCTCTGCCCCCTGAGACTCGTTCCCTCCATTGGTAATGCGTGTGTGCATGGGCGTGGGGAGAAAGGCTCTGATTATTCACCTGGTATTATCTCGTTATGGGCAGGGAATGTATCTGTTTATTGTTACATTGTACTCACTCAAGAGCTCAGTAATAAGAATAATAATGATAGCATTTATTAAGCGCTTACTGTGTGCAAAGCACTGTTCTAAGCGCCGGGGAGGTTCCCCTTCTCCAGGAGGCCTTCCCAGACTGAGCCCCTTCCTTCCTCTCCCCCTCGTCCCCCTCTATCCCCCCTTCTTACCTCCTTCCCTTCCCCACAGCACCTGTATATAAGTATATATGTTTGTACATATTTATTACTCTATTTATTTATTTATTTTACTTGTACACATCTATTCTATTTATTTTATTTTGTTAGTATGTTTGGTTTTGTTCTCTGTCTCCCCCTGTTAGACTGTGAGCCCACTGTTGGGTAGGGACTGTCTCTATAGGTTGCCAATTTGTACTTCCCAAGCGCTTAGTACAGTGCTCTGCACATAGTAAGCGCTCAATAAATACGATTGATGATGATGATGATGATACAAGGTGATCAGGTTGTCCCACGGTAGGGCTCACGGTCTTCATCCCCATTTTCCAGATGAGGGAACTGAGGCCCAGAGAAGTGAGGTGACTTGCCCAAAGTCACACAGCTGGCAATTAGCAGAGCCGGGATATGAACCATGACCTCGGGCTACAAAGCCCGTGCTCTTGGAGCACGCTGCAGTACAGTGCGCTGCACACAGTAAGCATTCAATAAATACGATTGAACAAATCGAACGTATCTCTTTAGGCTCTCTTCTGTTCCTGCAACTACCGCAGCCTCCATGCAGCCACCCTGGTTTCTGCCCCGCTCTTCCATCCTCCTGGGGTCTGGACTCTACTGGGTGTGTCTCGGTCCCTCCATGGAGACAGGCTGAGGCAGGAAAGAGGTTGGCCACTGAGTGTTTCTGCTCTGGACCTCTGCTGAGGAGGTGGGAGTTCCCGGCTGTGGGAATCACGGGCCCGTGGGGGGCCTTGGGCTCCATGACTCACCCCCAACAGGTCAGGAGAGTTGTTTTGCTGGCTGCCAAGCAGCCGGGGTTGGATCGCCAAGGAGACGGGCAGGTTAAGGCATCAGGAATGAGGGAATAAACCGTGGGATGTCGGGAGCTGCCGGGGCCGGGACCCTGCCCCCGTAGCAGGCGCCCGTTCCCACGTAGATCTGAATTTTCCCAGGATTAGGCCTGCGGTCCCCAGTTGGGATTTCCTCCTCAAAGGGGCGGGTGGGCCCAAGACCAGCTTCCTGCACCTCCTCACTCCAGGATCCACTCCAGTTCCTGTGGTTTCTTCCCAAACCACTGCCTGTCATGGAGAGGCAGGTAACCTGCATTCTGCCCCCTGGAACAGATGGCTTTGGACTGGAAGCTCGTGGAGATGAGGCCTCTGACCTCTCCCCTAAGGAAGCTGGGCGCTCTCCGACTGAAGGTGATCCCACCCACCTCCAACTTGCGTTTTGGTGTCGCCCCATAACAATAATGGCATTTATTAAGCGCTTACTACGTGCAAAGCACTGTTCTAAGAGCTGGGGAGGTTACAAGGTGATCAGGTTGTCCCATGGGGGGCTCACAGTTTTAATCCCCATTTTACAGATGAGGTAACTGAGGCCTAGAGAAGTGAAGTGACTTGCCCAAAGTCACGCAGCTGACAAGTGGAGCCAGGATTTGAACCCATGACCTCTGACTCCAAAGCCCGTGCTCTTTCCACTGAGCCACGCTGCCCCATCCCACGCTTTGCCTTCAGCAGGGTTGGAGTGGCCCGGCCCGTGAAGCCATGTGACAGGGCAGCACGGCACACGGCTGGCCCGGCTCTTTGTTATGTTGTACTCTCCCAAGTGCTTAGTACAATGCTGTGTGCACGCTCAGTAAGCACTCAATAAATACAATTGACTGACTGACTCTTGGGGCACCATGCTGCAATTAATAATATATAAAATAATAATATAATAATAATAATGGCATTTATTAAGCACTTACTATGTGCAAAGCACTGTTCTAAGCGCTGGGGAGGTTACAAGGTGATCAGGTTGTCCCACGTGGGGCTCACAGTCTTAGTCCCCATTTTACAGATGAGGTAACTGAGGCCCAGAAAAGTGAAGTGACTTGCCCAAGTCACACAGCTGACAATTGACAGAGCCAGGATTTGAACCCATGACCTCTGACTCCAAAGCCCCGGCTCTTTCCCACTGAGCCACGCTGCTTCTCTATGGCATTTGTTAAACCCTTATATATGCGAAGCATTAAGCGCTGGGGTGGATGCAAGGTGATCAGGTTGTCCCACGCAGGGCTCACGGTCTTAATCCCCATTTTACAGATGAGGTAACGGAGGCCCAGAGAAGTTAAGTGGGTTTCCCAGTCACACAGCCGACAAGCGGCGGTGCAGGGATTAGAACC
The DNA here is from genome assembly GCF_015852505.1 of Tachyglossus aculeatus. NCBI lineage: Eukaryota > Metazoa > Chordata > Mammalia > Monotremata > Tachyglossidae > Tachyglossus > Tachyglossus aculeatus. Next base: position 14,080,520 of record NC_052072.1, on the reverse strand, counting down.
CATGACCTCTGACTCCCAATCGTGGGCTCTTTCCAGTGAACCATGAATTAGAAAACGGCTGGGGTGCCGGGGCCAGGCGGCTCTGGCAAACTGGTTGGTTGAGGAGTGGAAGGGCAGGCTGGCATGCGGGGGTGCCAGTCTTAGAGCCCAGCCCCCGGGGGTTGAGAGCCCCAGTGGCCTGGCCCTCCCACACTGCTCTCATGGCTGGGGGCTAAAGGGGGTGGCGGAGATGGCGGGGCCGGCAGGAGCTGTAGACTGCCCGGAGAAGCACAGCAACTTTTTCTCCATCTTGCTCCTCTGTTGGCCCAACACAACCCCGGCCTGGCCTCCTGCCCTGCGGAGTCCCTGAAACCCATCACACACCAGCTCTTCCCAGTCAAACCCAAGCCCCTAAGCTGCCTTTTCTTCCGACCCAACGGCTACAGGAATGTGAATTCCAAGCCCCTTTGAATTACAAATGGGAGGCTCTGGGGTGGCAGCCTTTTGTCAAGTCTCTGGGCTGCTTTGTGATCCCGAGCTGGCTGGGGTGGAGGAGCCAATGGGCTCTGGGGAAAGGGTGCCCTCAATCTCCAGCTGGGGGGTCCCGGCTTCCCCATTCATCCGTGAGCCCACTGTTGGGTAGGGACCGTCTCTATATGTTGCCAACTTGGACGTCCCAAGCGCTTAGTACAGTGCTCTGCACACAGTAAGCGCTCAGTAAATACGATTGACTGATCTGTGAGCCCACTGTTGGGTAGGGACCGTCTCTATATGTTGCCAACTTGTAATTCCCAAGAGCTTAGTACAGTGCTCTGCACACAGTAAGCGCTCAATAAATACGATTAAATGAATGAATGAAAATCCCTTCGCCACTGCCCTTTCATGTGCTCCAAGTTGGACGGGGAGTTCCAGTGGCCAGATTAAGGGGCCAGCCCACTGTCACCCAGGGAGTCTATGGAAGACAGTGGTATCAGAGGTGAGGAGCAGCATGTCGTAATGGATAGAGCACAGGCCTGGGAGCCTGCGGGTCATGGTTCTATTCCCGTCTCCACTTGCTTGCTCTGTGGCCTTGGGCAAGCCACTTCTCTGTGCCTCAGTTACCTCATCTACAAAATGGGGATGAAGACTGGGAACCCTTTGCAGAATAGGGACTGTGTCCAACCCAATTTGCTTGTATCCACCCCAGCACTTAGTACAGTGCCCAGCACATAGTAAGCACTTAATGCCATAATTATTACAAGCATGCCCACCCAAACCCTTTCAGTTCTGCCTCCCGCCACCCTAGGAGGGAGACCCCCAGATCTCACTTGGACTCAGAGTGACTGCCTGTCTCCCACTTCTTTGGTCCACCCGATTGAGGCCAGTGTAGTCACTCCCCGACTCTCCCTGCCTCATGGCACTATCCCAGGGATCAAACAGCCAGGTCCTGGGAAGCCCTCTGGGCTCCCCAAGCCAACTGCTGGCTAGGGACAACCAAGATGTTATTAGACCCAAGGGCCTGGAGATGCAAGGATAAAAGGCCTGAGATAAACACAGCCCAGACAGCAATTCCAGTCACCAGGGCTGGACTGGCAGGGAGGCAGTAAGGGACTGTTGGCCCAGGAGGGTGGGCGACCCTTGATGAGGGGTCCTGCCGATCCTCTCCTCTCCCTTATCAGTCTCAACCCTGGTGGATGGGCCTTCCCCCCAACCTCTTGTGGAAAGGACTCAAACCTGTTGGGAGCAACAGGGGGACAGAAGCAGCCCCTGGGAAGGAAGGGCTGAGCGCCAAACCCATTTTTCCTTCCACAGCAAAGCTCCAGGAGACCGGCACCCCCCCTCTCAGGGGTGGGGGAGGTGGGAAAGAGGAAGGCCATACTCATCCCTCAGCTCTGCTCCATCTCCCTGGGACAGCTCTCAGGGACCTGATTATCTTGCACCCACCCCAGTGCTTAATATAGTGCTTGGCATGTAGTAAATGCTTAAATGTCATTATTATTATTAGTAATAACAATAATTATGGCATTTATTACTGTGCCATACTACTATGTTCCAAGTGCTGGGATAGATACAAGGTAATCAGATTGTCCCACATGGGGCTCACAGTCTTAATCCCTATTTTACAGATGAGGTTACAGGCACAGAGAAGTAAAGTGACTGACCCAAGGTCACACTGCAGAGAAGTGGCAGAGCTGGATTAGAACCCATGGTCTCTGACTCCCAAGCCCGTGGTTTTCCACTAAGCCATGTTGCTGCTGTACTGCTATTCTAGTAGTGGTTTTGTAGTAGTAGTAATATTAGCTAGAGGGGCTAGGGCACAAGGCTGGTCTGATTTCTCCCATGCCAGCTGGATGCTTTTGAGAAAGGATTTCCATCATATTTGGTCTCTGGCCTCTCCCACTAGACCAACACCCAGCAGCGGCTCTTTGACCACCTGGGTAAAGGGGTCAGAGGAACACCAGGTCGTTTAGTCATGTGTCCAGAGGACAGATTCCCTCCCCAGTGCCTTCCTCAACCAAACTGCTGAGACTGGGGAGCAAGCTGGGGACAGAGAGGCAGGACAGACTCTGGGCAGGAGGACAGTTGAGGAGATGACGGAGGGCTCCAAAGCAGCATGGGGCCTTCCCCACACATGCTTTATTACACTGTTGCATTAGTCACCAGGGATAAAGTCCTGAATCCATGCAGAGACTCAGGAATCTTGGACAATAGAAGAGTGGATTGATTCCCTTTCCCCTTTGCAGCCAAGGGGCTGGACGCTCAGGTTCCAGCTCGTAGCTGGCAGAGATGAGAGGTGATTAGCGGTTGGGGTGGTTGGTGTGGGCTCAGGCGTCGGTGACCTCCATGTTTTGCAGCCGGCCCTCCAGGGCGCTGTCCCCTGCGGCTGCTTTCTTTTTGCCGCCCTCATGCTGCTTCTTCTGCTTCTTAGAAGGCTCCTGGTCAATGGGGGCCGCTTTCACAAAAGGAATCAGCTCCTGGAGATCTGGGAGGGAAACGGCCCAGGTGAAGAGAGACACGACCAGGCTGGGCCTCTGCTAGGCCTCTTGAGGTCCGCCGGCCAGCAGGCTGGGCCTCACTACCCTGCTCCCAAATCCCCCATCTTCCACTTAGAGTGGGATGTGGGCTGGAGAGGGGCAGCAGGAAACACAGTACGTGTGGCACAGTGGAGCATACGTGCGAGGCAGTCAGGCCCATTCAGCGCCCCTCTAGCCACGGCCCTCTGGGCCGATCAGACATCACGGTGCCCACACCTCAGAGTTGCCCCGAAATGACACCTAAGTCCACCTCCACTCCTGCGCCACATCCCAGAATTCAGGTAGGGCTCGAGGCCAAGCACCGGTTTCCTCGGCCCTGGCAGCTGAAATGAAGGGTGGCAAGCCCGGGGCCACGGACGGGGGAAGGGAGGAGAAGATATTCAGGGACTTAATTTTTTCCTTTGAACCTTCAGCCTGTAGTTTCTGACTTTCCCACTCCTCACTGTTTCCTTACCTAAATACCTCTACTGTAGAGCCCAGCTCTTGACGGCGCGGGAGGCGGCCGTAACGGACACCCGACAGACGGACGACAGTGGGTGACGGTGGGTGGAATTTCAGAGCGAGGGGTGAGCCCATCTATCAGGCAACAACCAAGTTGGCCAGGGTCCTTACCTGGTGGCATGAACTGCCTTAGCTTCTCAGGCACAACGATGCCCTTTTCCGTCTGGTAGTTCTCCAGGATGGCACAGATGGTGCGGGTGGTGGCACACATTGTGGCATTGAGCATGTGAACAAACTCCACCTGAGAGGAAGAGCATCTTCAGGTAGTCGAAATCTCTACTTCTGGCACCACTCCAAGGCTCAGAACCCACCTTGGGTAGTCTCAGCAGGAAGACTCTCAATGCCCAGCCTCTCCCCACCCCCTAACTGGAATTTGGGCTTCATTTTTTTAGGGAGAATTCAAGGGAGGTGGTGAGGGGGCATTAGGGTGCTAGGGGTGGGCTTGGGGGGCATGGTAAGGGAAGATCTGGTTTGGGAGTTGGGTCTGGGGGGCAAGGGGTCCATCACAATTGATCCCAGCCTACTCTGGGAAGATGACTGGCAGCCTGCTCTCCCAAAATGCAAGAGAAAATATCCTAGGGGAGCAAGGAACCCCTGAACTGGTGAGCTCAGCCCTACCAGGGAATAATAATAGGGGCTAGTAAGGGGCCCACCCCGAGGGCCAACCTTGGGGGGTTCCAAGCCGCCGCCACCCACCTTGTCCATCATCTTCTTGGTCTGCCCGTAGCGGATTCGCAGCCGCCGGGCCTGGTAATCGGTGCAGTTGGAACAGGAAACCAATTCGCGGAAAGCACCTGAGCCAGGGAACCAGGCCTCCAGGTCCAACTTCTTGCTGGCCGCATGGTTCAAGGAGCCTGTGTGAGAAAACCCCCAACAGCCAAAGGGAAGGATGAGGGGAAGTGGGATTGTGGATGGGGCACTACCTTTCTGCCCTCCCCAAGCCAGAGGAGCTGCAAGGGGTGATGTGGGGGCAGCCAGCTGCCTGGGAAGTCCTCCCTGCTGTGAGCAGGAGTCAGGTGGGAAGAGAGGGTTTATAGAGGGACCACCACCCTGCCAGGCCCGACTCCCCAGCTGTTTCCCTGCCCCTTCCTGGCAGAGCACTGGACACCTCCAGGCGTTCACCCTGCCCTCTGGAGAGCTGCAGACCGCTGGCTAATGTGCCACTGACTCATACACTCCCTGGCTCCCTGGATCCTCTCCCCTCCACAGCTGCAGCTCTCCCAAACTCCACTTACCGGGAGGGCAGGGTGCCCACGGACTGAATGCCTCTGTGGCCAGCCCCACAAATGAATCCCAGAACTGCCCACTGACCCAGTAACCATCGCTCAGGGTGTCCCCAGGGCAAGAGGGAAGGGTGTGAAGTTTTACTTTAGCCTAACTAATCAGTCGGCCTGGGCAGGGGTGCTTGGGCCCAGGCGGGGTCGGTACCTGAGACGATATTCACGATGTGGTAGGGGATGCCCAGCGCCTGGTAGAACTCCTCCGCCGTGCCAATCATCTCGTCAAACATCTCCCAGGACTTGTTGTCGTGGGGTGATGAGTAGACGAACTGCTCGATCTGGGGGAGTGGCGGAGGTGCAAGGAGACTCAAACCTGAGCAGGGGCAGAGCTGCGGGCTTGGCCCCCGTGCCTTGCCCACTCCCAGGGAGAGTGGAGAGGAGGAAGATGAACAAGTCACTGCTGGAGATGGGGAGACATGGGAGATGCAAGGCGCTGAACCAGAGCCAACCTCCTGGGGTTCTCCTCCTTCAGCCAAACAGGGGTGGTCAGGGGATGGGGGAAGGAAGCATGAGGGGAGACATGGGGAGGGGAGAGGAAGGATTGTACATATCTATTCTATTTATTTTATTTTGTTAGTATGTTTGGTTTTGTTCTCTGTCTCCCCCTTTCAGACTGTGAGCCCACTGTTGGGTAGGGACCGTCTATATGTTGCCAACTTGTACTTCCCAAGCGCTTAGTACAGTGCTCTGCACACAGTAAGCGCTCAATAAATACGATTGATTGATTGATTGATTGGAATGGCCCATCTATCTCTGCATCAAACAGAAACCCCTTGCCATTGGCTTTAAAGCACTCAGTTAGCTCTCCCCATCCTACCTTACATCCCTGACCTCCTCCTCCAACCCAGACCGCACACAACGCTCCTCTAACACCAACCTTCTCAGTGTACCTCCATCTCATCTCTCTTGCCACTGACCCCTTGCCCACATCCTCCCCTGGGCCTGGTCCTCCCTTCCCTTTCACATCTGACAGACCAACCGTCTCCCTACCTTCAAAACTCTTCCAAAAAAACACAGCTCCTCCAAGTGGTCTTCCCTGACTGCCTCGTCCTTTGTGCTTGAATCTGTTCCCCTTAAGAACTTGGATAGTCACCCCTCCCCTGGCACCTATGTAAAGATCTGTCTATAATTTCTCTCCCTCTAGTCTAATAAGCTCCTTGTGGGCAGGGATGGTCTATAACTATTCTGTTGTACCGTACTCTTTCAAGTGCTTAGTACAGTGCTCTGCTCACAGTAAGCCCTCAATATAAATACTACTGATTGCTTGGGGGCCAAGGCCTGTAGCTGCCCCTTCACCAGAAAGCAGGGAGGGAGAGAGGGTTAGTGATGCGAACAGCAGCAGGCCGGGGGCAGGAGATGAGGGCTGGGGGTTGGGGGGGGACCCTGAAGGACACCCAAAACCTCTTTTCTCAGCTTGTGAGTGGGGCTACGGATGGCCTCTCATTCTTCTCACGAAAATTTCTGCTCATTTCCCATGGAGGGAGGGGAATTCACGCAGCCCGGTCCGATGGCCCTCCAGCTCTAGAGATCTGGGTCCACCAGCGGGTCCAGGTCCGAGTCTGGGGCCGCCTCTGACACCGGTTTCCCCCCTCCCAGGTCCCTCCGGCCACCTACCCCGGTGCCCCCGGATGGCAGAGGGGGTGACTTACCTTCTCAAACTGGTGGACGCGGAAGATGCCGCGGGTGTCGCGGCCATGGGAGCCCACCTCCTGCCGGAAGCAGGTGGAGAGTCCGGCATACTTGATGGGCAGGTCCTCGGGCCGCAGCCACTCATCCCGGTGCAGCGCCGCGATGGGCTGCTCCGAGGTGGCGATCAGGTACTTCTCGTCGTAGGAGTTGTCGTCGGCCTTCTCGCTGCCCTTGCCGATCACCTGGCAGGGCAGAGAGGAAGGGAGGGTGGGCGGGCGGAAGCGGTAAGGTGTGAGAGAAGACGGGAAGGAAGGAGGGGGATCTCGGCCTCAGGCCAGGCAGGTAGTTCAGGAGACTGGTCCAGGAATATTTCTCACAGCCGGGAGCTCCCCAAGATTGCTGGAGTAGAAGAAGAGAGCTCCTTGGGGCAGTGATGGGGCTTGGGGATCAGAATTTAGCACCGTTCCAGCCGACTCCCGACTAGGGGTGGGATCTCTACCCAGTCTTCCAGATCAAATTCCTCATTTTCCATTTGTTCACACCCACACCCCAAATCTCTTTGGAAGGGTTGGGGTGGGGGAAGATAGGTTAGATTCTGGTTCCTTTTCACCCAAACTAGGAGTGACAGAGTGGGGGGAGGATAAGAGGGGGCTATGGACTGGACATCTCTGCTACCACTCCTCCGAACGGTCCCCCGTCCTACACATTGCCACCCCTTAGCAATTGCTCACAGAGTGCTCCCTGAGCCAGAGGGAAGGGTGTGATGGCTTAATTAGCCTAACTAATTAGCAGGACGGCTGGTGCTTTGGCCGGGTAGCAGCACCCATGCGGGTCAACGGGAATGAGATGGCGAGGGTGTCCAGCCCCGGCCCTCTCCTTTGTCCCTGACTCTCCCCATGGCCTCTTACCTTGTAGAGCTCCTCATCAAACTGGCTGAGCTGAGCCACCTCCTGCATCACCTCCTTACGCATGAAGAATGGGGTGTAGATGGGGGTGTAGCCCCGGCTGCCCAAGGTGCGCAGGGCATACTGAATGAGTGCTTGCTCCAGAAACACCAGCACTCCCTGCCGGAAAAGAAGCCAGGTGACTCCGTCGGGGTCGGCGCTCCCCTTCCCCAAGCAAATCGGTCCCCAACCGCACTGTGGCTCAAGAGCCGCTGGGACAATGGAGCAGGGAGAAACTGAGGCTGGAGACCAAACCAGAACCCCTCTGCTATGGGGAAAAGGGAGGGGGAAGAGGGCTGGGGGCTGCTTTTTCACCACCACAACTCTGCTTCCTGCCCAGTGGGGCCCTATACAGAGCAAGTGGGGGGAATTACCCAGAGTTCATTGCATCCATATAAAATTTCACAGGACTCAAGATTGTTTTTCCTTGGGTTTAACCCTAACCTGCCCCTCCTAGATCTCCCACAGCTCTCCGAGATGTGTTCCCTTCAAGCCAAGGCTCTGCTTAGGGACCGCAACTCCCACCTGGCTGAGAAGCCTGCTGTATTAGGGATCATTGGAGGGCTGAAAGGGTTAAACAGCGGGTGACAGCTTTTCAACAGCACTGGTGGTGACAATCAATTACTTTCTCGTGAGATAATCTCTGAGGAACCAGCCATTGTGGAGAGGTCAGGAAACCAAGCCCTGGGCACCTCTCCACACTGACCCAGTGGTTCGGGACGCTGTCATAGCTGTGGGATATCAAGCGGCAGATGTGAGGCAGGTTGGTGACCTCGCCCCAGCTGCCTGATGATGCCTGCGGAGGGCAGGTGTTTAGAGCTAGCTGCCTGCTCAGCTTGTGGCTCAGGGCTCAACGGTGCCGCTGTTGGGGGGGTCCCTTGGGCGGCTTTTCCCGGGGCCTCCTGAGAGAAGCTGCCCCCAGGGGCCCCTGAGCCAAGAGCCTCACTACCAGAGTTCACAAGCCCAAAGCCCATGCAGCCTCCCTTCACCCACTGGCTGACGATGTCCCACCAGCCTGGCACTCCCTTCCCACTCCCAATCGGAACAGACCGCAGGTCTCTCTACCATCAGAGCCCTCCAACCAGCCTTCCCCAATCGACCCCCACCCCCAAACCAAGTCCCACCTCCCCAGTCACCACCTCTAGCACTCACACATGGACTCATCAGGGCCACTATGGCGGTGAAAAACTCACCCCCGCCCCTCAGACTCACCTTCAGAAAGTAGCCTCGGCTCCCAGCCACCACTGCCCCCTTCTCGCCTTCAAAGCCGTCCACCATGACCACCAGGTCCACGTGGGAGTACTTCTTTCGCACCGTGCAGTCGCCCCAAACCTTTTCCACCTTGTTGTCGGCGTCCTGGGCGGACAGAGGGCCAGGAGAGAACGACAGGAAACCCCTGACTCGCACTTTGGCACACCCCAACACCCTGTCGCCCTCTGCCCCAAGAGGCCTGCCTGGGGTGCCCTTCCTGGGCTCTGTTCCCCCAAAGTGGGGATTTTTGGATGGAACTGCTGCCTGAGACTGAGTTTCGTGGGAAGGTCCTGGGACGTGGGGGAGGGGGACTAGGATTTTTCAAGCAAGATCTGTAGTTTCTCTCTCCTTTTACCCTTTGAAATGATTTCACCACCCTTACTGAAAAGCTTCCACTAGGCCACTTCCTGGGGACAATCGGTGGTGAGGCGGGCGGGAGTGTTGGTGAGAATGCCACCTCTGTCTCTCAGATCTCATTAACCCGGGGGGCCTTGGGGAGGGCAGGCCCGGAGCCCTGACCCCCAGCGCATGCCCCGCTCCATTGCCTCTTGCTCTCTCGGCCTAGGAGAGTTTGCCGCCGGGGAATGAGAATGAAAGAAGCGCAGATGGGCCTTGCCAAGACCCTGGTGTCGCTGGCGGAACAAAAGCTGAGCTCAGAGCAGCTTTGTGTTCTGGGGGCCCTCGCTCTGCAGGCAGGCAGGCAGGCACTATTTGTCATGCAGATTTCCCTTCAACCTGCAGCTTTTCGGCAGCTCCTCCAGCGGGGTGTGGGCGAGGGGGTTAGACCCGCTAAAGATACCCTCCCACAAAACTTTCTGCTACCATGGGCAACAGGCAGGCTGGGTTCACCGCCGCCTTGCCTCAACGGGACGACTTGGGTCTCTGTGGGCCTGCTGCTCCCGCTCTCTCACCCCAGTCGAGAACTGGATCAGATGGCCCAGGCTCCTGACCGGGGGGAGGAAGAAACGCCGAGAGCACCCCAGAGAGAGCCCCGTGGTGGCCCAGGGTTTACTGTCCTGCCCAGCCGGTTCCAGTGTTGAGCGGCAATGCCGCTGCCCTTCCCACCCATCGCTCGTGAGGGCCCACCTCGTCATTACTGATGGGCACGGAGGGGTGCAGGAGATTCCCGATCTCTCGGAGGCTCTCGAAGCGCTCCGCTTCCAGCTTCTGCCGTTCCCCATCGCACTTTAAGATGGCTTCATCGATGAGCAGGCGGACTTTTTTGATCTGTGAGACTTTCAGACCCTGCAGAGCAATAAATCCAGCCTGATGAGACTGCTTGTGACCTCCCACTGCCCTCTGGGAGGGGGAGGTGAAATTGCCTTGAAAGTTCAAACTGATCAGACCCTCTCCACAGCCACAGGGGCCCTGAACCCGCGATGGGCTGCCTGGCTTATAAACGAGAATGGCTCCCGCTGGAAGAAAGACGCTTTCATACCAGCACCCCTTTCTACTTAGTCAAGAGTATTTTTTACTTTAAGGCTTTCTGGGTCCTCAGCCTTAAACTAAGCGCTTGGGAGAGCACAAAAGGGTTAGCAGACCTGAGCATATTCACTTCCAATCTTTATCTGAGGTGCTCTGGAGGCTTCAGAAGACGCCCCCCCCCCCCCCCACCCCAACTTATTCTCACATTACTTCTTGGGAGTTAGGAGGACAGGGAAACTGAGGCCCAGGGAGATTAGGCATCTTGGCTTTGGGTCACTCAGTGAGAACGCAGGTCTCCTAACTCCCAGCCATAACCACCAGGGGGCCTCAGGAACCTAAGCCATCCAATATAATAAGAAGAATAATAATAATGATGGCATTTATTAAGCACTTACTATGTGCAAAGCACTGTTCTTAGCACTGGGGAGGTTACAAGGTGACCAGGTTGTCCCACGGGGGGCTTACAGTCTTAATCTCCATTTTACAGATGAGGTAACTGAGGCACAGAGAAGTTAAGTGACTCGCCCAATTGTCACACAGCTGACAACTGGCGGAGCTGGGATTTGAACCCATGACCTCCCGTGCTCTTTCCACTGAGCCACGCTGCTTCTCGGATTTTTCTGGGTCCAGCAGGTGTCCCCTCTCTGAAGCACGCTCTGGCATTTTTTTTTCCCTTGGGGGTGGGGGAGCGGCACAAAGCCCAGGGTGGCACGAACCTGCTCAAAGCTTCTTCATCTGTATGAATGCACTTTCCATCCCTCCTGACCCCGCGTGCTGGAATTCCAGAATGGAAATGCACCAGCAGCAGGTGGGGAGACTCTGCTCTGAGTCTCAGTGATTCAGGGCACAGGCTTTCTCCCACTTGCATGCAAGAGTGTCTCCTCCTTGGAGTCCCTTCAGCTCAGGATTGGGCGAGGGTCTGCTGCTCTACTTTGCTCACCCCACCTCCCATCTCCCGAGCCCTCCATGACGTCCGGTTATTGCCACACTCCCTGGTCATCGGGAGCACCTTCTCTCAATTCTGTCATGTCTCCATTAGGTCTGGGCCAAATCCCCCACCTCTGGGCAGTGGAGAGCGCGTGGGCTGCAGCTGCCCAGTACAGCTAAACATTCAGCTGTCTCTAAATGAAGAGGTTGCACTGTGGGCGAACCCGGGCAGTGGTTGCTCACCTTGCTTGCCCCAGGTCTCTGACAAAACCTGAGATTCCAGTCAAGCCTCCAAAGCCCCAACGCGGAGGCTCTCTGACCCATTCACTCTCACAACCCTGTCCCTCTTGGTCTCTACACCTGCCACCAAAATCCCCGCCTCCCTTTCCACCCCACACTCAAAGGGAAAAACTGGCACTATTAGAGGCAACAGCAGTAGGAAAGCAGGGAGAGAGTTCAGGATTTTTCTCTAAAAGGACAAGAGAAAGTCCGAATGGGTGGGGATGAGAGGTCAGACTTCCAGTCTAGGCACAAGCAATTAAAACAAAAAACAAACAAACAATTCAGCTGGGCCCAGGGCAGGACCCTAGGAAATAAGAAAGATTCACATACGGCTAAAATGTCTGCATTGAGGTCATCCAGTTTCAGAGCGTTCTCCGGTATGGATTCTTCACCACCCACTGGCTCTTTTTTCTGCAGGGAGACAGAAACTCAAGTCAATAATGTCGGGTGAGGAAACAATAGCCCAATCTCACAAATAGACATCTAAGGGGTCCACGGGGCCAGGCTGGGATAAAGGCCCCCGCCCTGCTGGAGCTGAGCCGCCAGGGCTAGGATACAGCCAGGAAAAACTGTGGGATTTAATGCCAATTATCATCATCAATCGTATTTATTGAGCGCTTACTGTGGGCAGAGCACTGTACTAAGCGCTTGGGAAGTACAAGTTGGCAAAATATAGAGACAGTCCCTACCCAACAGTGGGCTCACAGTCTAAAAGGGGGAGGAGACCAGGTCTTTCTGTGCCAACCATAGCCACTCTTACACACACGTTGCCTACAGCCCAGCCATTATTCCTGAGGAAAGATGTCATCATGTGTAAACTTCAATCACATCCCCTTTAACTCTCAGCCTTTCTAGACTCGCCCTCTGCCCTCCTGTAGGAGTTGCTCACTCCCAGACCACTCTGGTAGGCTCTGCTGGGCTGGGTGTCAGAGGCCCTGGGGTTCAGTTTCAACTCTGCCACTTACCTGTTGTGGAACCACAAACTAGTCACTGCACTTTCTCTGGGCCTCAGGTTCCTCACCTGAAAATGGGGATTCAAAAGAGGTTCTCCCTCCCACTTCGACTGCGAGTCCCATGTGGGACAGGGATTGGGTCTGACCTGATTAGAACAGTGCCTGGTCCAGAGTAAGTGCTTAACAAATGTTATTATTATTGTTGTTATTATTATGTTGAGCTAATCCCCAACCCCTTCCATTTCACCCGTCCGGAATGTTCCCTGCCCCCCATTACCTTCATTTTCTCTCCAATCGTCTTGCTGCATAGGTTCTTCAGTTTGTTCAGGTTGTCAGCCCGAAATCTGCCTACGAAGAAAAGATGCAGGGAGAATTAAATAAGGATGGTAGGATGAGAAGAATTTGGAGTGGACACTCTATCTCAAGGGATGACGTCGGTAAGGAGAGCTGATTTCAAGTGTCAATCAGTTCTCACTTATTAAATGTTAAATACTGAGGAAAATGGCGGGCTTGTCGATGATGGAAAAAACAATACAGCAAAACCTTGTACGAAGCTAATTTGTGAATCAGTATTTCAACACCTGCACTCCCCTAATTCCTTAAAGTGTGGTTTCCATTTGCCTAGACTCCTCCCAAAGATAGGTTTCGATTTCAATAAGATGATTTTGCTCTACACTGTATCTTGTAAAAGTCTCCTTAAGTATGACTAATTTGTGCTATAAAGGACAGGGGGAGATTGTACTTCTCGTTTCCTACCCAAATTGAACGATATACAAAGACAAAGTATGCAGAAGCAAAGGAAAGACATACTAAAAACAGGAAGAAACCAAAATTAAGAAGAAACTCACTGATACACACACATATACACATACAAATATATGCATATAGATTCAGACACACAACAGCAAAAAAGGATACACTGGGACACAAACACACAGGGGTACCTGGAAAAACTGCCAATTTAAAGTAATTACTGACCACTATATTATTTTAAAATGTTATTTTTAAAAAATGTATTAAAACCCTGAAACCTCAAGAACTCCCTACTTGCGAGGCAATGCCTAATAATCCTTTGGCATTATGTAAGTTTCTACTCTAATAATTGTATTTATACATTTTTTTTGATACGTTCAGTCCGCCTAAAGGTATTACTCATTTCTCCTCTGCCACATCTCCATTTTGCAGATGGAGAAACTGAGAAGCAAGGACTTCGATAAACATGTCCCAAGTCACACAGCAAGTGCTGATTCTATGACTTAGGACTTTTGGTCAGTGGAACAGAATGACCCGGCCATTTGGTTTCCTAAGCATAATTCAGTTAGTAAGCTCTTGACTTCTATTATGATTGCTGATGATCACCAGCCAAATTACCCAGGGTAGGAAGCCTGGGGAACCTGAGGTGAAACGTTAATTGCCCTGGGCCCCCCATCCCTCTCCTGAGTCTTGGGAAACCACAGTCCTGGGAGCTGGCAATCAAGCTCTCAATCAATCTCTCATCCTAGCCCGACTGGATTACTGCAGCGGCCTCCTTTCTGATCTCCCATCCTCCTGTCTCTCCCCGTTTCAGGCTATTCTTCACCCTGCTGCCTGGATTATTTTTGTACAGAAACGCTCTGGGCATGTCACTCCCCTCCTCAAAAGTCTCCAGTGGTTGCCTATCAACCTTCACATGATGCAAAAACTCCTCACTCTTGACTTCAAAGCTCTCCATCACCTCGCCCCCCTCCTACCTCACCTCCCTTCTCTCCTTCTACAGCCCATCCCACACCCTCCACTCCTCTGCCACTAACCTCCTCACTGTGCCTCGTTCTCGCCTGTCCCACCTTCAACCCCCGGCCTACGTCCTCCCCCTGGCCTGGAATGCCCTCCCTCCGCACATCCTCCAAGCTAGCATTTCTTCCTCCCTTCAAAGCCCTACTGAGAGCTCACCTCCTCCAGGAGGCCTTCCCAGTCTGAGCCCCCCTTTTCCTCTCCTCCTCCCCACCCTCCCTCTGCCCTACCTCGTTCCCCTCTCCACAGCACCTGTGTACATTTGTACGTATTTATTACTCTATTTATTTTATTAATGAAGTGTATATAGCGATAATTCTATTTCATTCAATCGTATTTATTGAGCGCTTACTGTGTGCAGAGCACTGTACTAAGCGCTTGGGAAGTACAAGTTGGCAACATATAGAGACGGTCCCTACCCAACAGTGGGCTCACAATCTAGAAATTTATTCTGATGGTATGAACACCTGTCTACTTGTTTTGTTGTCTGTTTCCCCCTTCTAAACTGTGAGCCCAGTGTTGGGTAGGGACTGTCCCTATATGTTGCCCATTTGTACTTCCCAAGTGCTTAGTACAGTGCTCTGCACACAGTAAACGCTCAATAAATACGATTGATCGAATGAATGAATGAAGCCACCCATCTACTCTCAATGAATCCTGAACCCAGCTGGTTGCAGATCTATTGCATCAGATTCAATGAATCACTGCGTCCTTTGCTGCATCCTCCTAAATAGTGCTATCCTCTGACCAGACCCAAGAGAAACGGCTTCTCAAGATTCATCTGCCTTGGTGGAAGAAATATAATCATAATAATAACAATGATGGCATTTATTAAGCGCTTACTATGTGCAAAGCACTGTTCTAAACACAGGGGAGGTTACAAGGTGATCAGTTGTCCCACGGGGGGGCTCACAGTCTTAATCCCCATTTTACAGAGAAGCAGTGTGGCTCAGTGGAAAGAGTACGGCCTTTGGAGCCAGAGGTCACGGGTTCAAATCCCGGCTCCGCCAATTGTCAGCTGTGTGACTCTGTGTGTGTGTGACTTTGGGCAAGTCACTTAACTTCTCTGTGCTTCAGTTACCTCATCTGTAAAATGGGGATTAAGACTGTGAGTCCCATATGGGACAACCTGATCACCTTGTATCCCCCCAGCGCTTAGAACATCATCATCAATCGTATTTATTGAGCGCTTACTATGTGCAGAGCACTGTACTAAGCGCTTGGGAAGTACAAACTGGCAACATATAGAGACAGTCCCTACCCAACAGTGGGCTCACAGTCTTTGCACATAGTAAGCGCTTAACATCATCATCATCATCATCAATCGTATTTATTGAGCGCTTAGTATGTGTAGAGCACTGTACTAAGCGCTTGGGAAGTACAAATTGGCAACATAAAGAGACAGTCCCTACCCAACAGTGGGCTCACAGTCTAAAAGGGGGAGACAGAGAACAAAACCAAACATACTAACAAAATAAAATAAATAGGATAGACATGTACAAGTAAAATAAGTAAATAAATAGAGTAATAAATATGTACAAACATATATACATATATACAGGTGCTGTGGGGAAGGGAAGGAGGTAAGATGGGGGGGATGGAGAGGGGGACAAGGGGGAGAGGAAGGAAGGGGCTCAGTCTGGGAAGGCCTCCTGGAGGAGGTGAGCTCTCAGCAGGGCCTTGAAGGGAGGAAGAGAGCTAGCTTGGCGGTTGGGCAGAGAGAGGGCATTCCAGGCCCGGGGGATGACGTGGTCAGGGGGTCGATGGCGGGACAGGCGAGAACGAGGTACGGTGAGGTAACAAATGGTATGGTAACAAATACCATTATTATTATTATTATTACAGATGAGGTAACTGAGGCCCAGAGAAGTTCAGTGACTTGCCCAAAGTCACACAGCTGACAACTGGCGGAGCCGGGATTTGAACCCACAGCCTCTGACTCCAAAGCCCGGGCTCTTTCCACCGAGTCACGCTGCTTCTCAAAAGATGACCCCGGAGACTGGGACTGTCCTTCAAGGACAGCAGGATCCTTCTACACTCACCTCCAGAGAGTTACTTAACATGGGACTCACTTCCTCTACCCTTTACCTGCTGCAAACCCAGGTCTTCCAAGGAAAGGGTCGCTTTGCACCTCTTAAGGAGCATGTGCAAGCCCAGTATCTAGGGAATCTCCCTTTCCCAAGCCCTCAGCAAGGTGGGATTCACCTGGAACCTACTGTAGGAAGGGGAGGGAAAAGGGAGGCTAGGCAGCTCACAAGTGGTACAAGGGAGTTCCACCTCTCCCTGCTTCTCTACCGGGGTTGGGCAGATGGAGTGCTCCCGTGGCAATTTAATGAGTGCTATTTACCGAGCGATTAATGAGTGCTATTTACCGAGCGATTACTATGTGCACAGCGCTGTTCCACACGCTTGGGAGAGTACAATGCAATACAAAATCAGCAGAAACGTTCCCTGCCCATAGCAAGAAGACCGGGAAAGAAGCGGCGTGGCTTACTGGAAAGAGCACGAGCTTGGGAGTCAGAGGTCGTGGGTTCTAATCCAGCCTCCGCCCAACTGTGTGACTTTGGGCAAGTCACTTCACTGTGCCTCAGTTCCCTCTCCTTTAAAACGGGGACTAAGACTGGGAGCCCCATGTGGGACAACCTGATTACCTTGTATACTAATGATGGCATTTGTTAAGTGCTCATCATGTGCGAACCACTGTTCTAAGTGCTGGGGGGGGATACAAGGTGATCAGGTTGTCCCACGTGGGGCTCACAGTCTTCACTCCCATTTTACAGATGAGGTAACTGGGGTTCAGAGAAGTTAAATGACTTGCCCAAGGTCACACAGCAGACATCCAGTGCTTAGAGCAGTGCTTTGCATGTAGTAAGCGATTAACAAATGCCATCATTCTTATTCTTATTATGTGGCAGAGCCGGGATTAGAACTCATGACCTCTGACCCCCAAGCCCGCGCTCTTTCCACTGAGCCACACTGCTTCTCTACCCAGCACTTAGAACAGTGCTTGGCACATAGTAAGCGCTTAACAAATACCATCATTATTATTCTTAAAGGTGTCGGAAAGGGAGTTGGCACAGGAGCAAAGTAATTTTTTCCCTCCCTGTTAGTGGCAAGAGCCCGGGCTTGGGAGGTCAGAGTTCATGGGTTCTAATCCCGGCTCTGCCACTTGTCAGCTGTGTGACTGTGGGCAAGTCACTCCACTTCTCCGTGCCTCAGTGACCTCATCTGTAAAATGGGGGCTAAGACTGCGAGCCCCATGAGGGACAACCTGATTACTTTGTATCTACCCCAGCGTTTAGAACAGAAATACCATTATTGTTATTATCATTCACGATCTCCCCCTTCTAGACTGTGAGCCTGTTGTTGGGTAGGGACCATCTCTATATGTTGCCAGCCTGGACTTCCCAAGCGCTCAGTACAGTGCTCTGCACACAGTAAGCGCTCATTAAAGCGCCCCAGACTGAGCCTCCTCCCTCCTCTGCCCCCCTCGCCTTACCTCCTTCCCCTCCCCACAGCACCTTTATATATGTTTGTACATATTTATTTCTCAGTTAATCAATACCACTGATTAATTGATTGATTTCGGGCAACTACTGCTCTGAAAAAAGGAAAGTCCCCATGCTTAGATACCTAGCATATGCACATCCAGAAAACTGAGTTACCAAATTTTGGGTTGTGATAAACATTTAGAGGGGTGTGCTATTTATATTCAAGTCACTATGAATATATGTTTGTACATATTTATTACTCTATTTATTTTACTGTCACTATGTATATATGTTTGTACATATTTATTACTCTATTTATTTTATTACTATGTTTTGTTTTGTTGTCTGTCTCCCCCTTCTAGACTGGGAGCCCACTGTTGGGTAGGGACTGTCTCTAGATGTTGCCACTTGTACTTCCCAAGCGCTTAGTACAGTGCTCTGCACACAGTAAGTGCTCAATAAATACGACTGAATGAATGAAATACGATTGAATGAACGAATCATCACTTAACTTCTCTGTGCCTCAGTTCAACCAATCGATCGTATTTATTGAGCGCTTACTGTGTGCAGAGCACTGTACTAAGCGCTTGGGAAGTACAAGTTGGCAACATCTAGAGACGGTCCCTACCCAACAGTGGGCTCACAGTCTAGAAGGGGGAGACAGAGAATAAAACATATTAACAAAATTACCTCATCATCATCATCATCATCAATCGTATTTATTGAGCGCTTAGATGGGGATGAAGACTGTGAGCCCCATGTGGGACAACCTGATCATTCATACATTCATTCAATCGTATTTATTGAGCACTTACTGTGTGCAGAGCACTGTACTAAGTGCTTGGGAAACTCCCCTGTGCCTAGAACAGTGCTTTGCCCCTAGTAAGCGCTTAATAAATGCCATCATTATTATTATTATAATTGGAGAAGCAGCGTGGCTCAGTGGAAAGAGCCCGGGCTTTGGAGTCGGAGGTCACGGGTTCAAATCCCAGCTCCCCCACTTGTCAGCTGTGCAACCCTAACCCTGTATATATGGCTGTGCCTATTAAGCGCTTAGTACGGTGCTCTGCACACAGTGAGCGCTCAATAAATACGACTGAATGAATGAATGATTATTATAATTCATAATTACAACGAGCAGCAGCGTGGCTCAATGGTTGGAGTCAGTGGTCACGGGTTCGAATCCCGACTCCGCCACAGGCCTGCTGTGTGACCTTGGGCAAGTCACTTAACTTCTCTGAGCCTCAGTCACCTCACCTGTAAAATGGGGATTAAGACTGTGAACCCCACATGGGACAACCTGATCACTTTGTATCCCCCCCAGCGCTTAGCACAGTGCTTGGCACATAGTAAGCGCTTAACAAATGCCAACATTATTATTAGGAAGACTTGACAGCTCGCGCATGCGCAGTGCTGTTGGCCGGGCCTCAGCCGCCGAGGGGCACCGCAGGGAGCATGCGCGGCTTTTTTGCACAGGAGGGGGGAGCGGGCGGCAGGGGGCGCCACGCGCGTGCGCGGAAGGGCAGAGGGGCTCGCGCGCCCCCGCGTGGAGGGGCGGGGCAGTGCAGGACTGGAGAGGTGGGGGGGGGGGGTTGGGGAGGGACCACTCGCCGGCACCTACATCGCCTCCACTCGCCATCCGCCCGCACCAGCTGGTCCACCAGCCCCGGGTCCTTGAAGCGCTTCTCCTGCGTCTCCCGCACCAACGCCGGGTCTCCACCCTTGTCGACGCGGAACAAGTCGAGGTCCAGCACCATCTTCCCTCCTAGCCCGACCCGGCCCGACGCTGGGGGCGATCCACCGGCGGACGCAGGGCGACCTCAGCGGCCGGGAGGCGAGCGACTCACTGCGCCTGCGCGCGGGGCGGGGCGGAGAGGGGCGGGGCGCGCTGCGCAGGCGCGACGGAGCGGGGCACACGTGGAGCCAAAGAGCGCTTTCCCCGCCGGCGCCGGTGGGGGGCGTGCCGGCGCGCATGCGTAGTAGCCAGCGGGGCGCAAAGTCGACACATGCGTTGGCCCAATTCATTCATTCATTCATTCATTCATTCATTCAATCGTACTTATTGAGCGCTTACTGTGTGCAGAGCACTGTACTAAGCGCTTGAGAAGGACGAGTTGGCAACACATAGAGACGGTCCCTACCCAACAGCGGGCTCACAGTCTAGAAGGGGAGACAGACAACAAAACATATTAACAAAATAAATAGAATAAATATGTACAAGTAAAATATAGAGTAACAAATATGTACAAACATATATACATATATATATATATATATATATATATAGGGAGAGAGGTGCTGTGGGGAGGGGAAGGAGGTAAGGCGGGGGGATTCATTCAATCGTATTTATTGAGCGCTTACTGTGTGCAGAGCACTGTACTAAGCGCTTGAGAAGGACAAGTTGGCAACACATAGAGACGGTCCCTACCCAACAGCGGGCTCACAGTCTAGAAGGGGGAGACAGACAATAAAACAAAACATATTAACAAAATAACTAGAATAAATATGTACAAGTAAAATGTAGAGTAATAAATATGTACAAACATATATATATATATAGGGAGAGAGGTGCTGTGGGGAGGGGAAGGAGGTAAGGCGTGGGGATTCATTCAATTGTATTTATTGAGCGCTTACTGTGTGCAGAGCACTGTACTAAGCACTTGGGAAGTACCAGTTGGCAACATCTAGAGAGGGTCCCTACCCAACACAGTCTAGAAGCGGGTGGGGTGGGGTGGGTTCATCCTCACCCCTTTCCCCTTCTTTCCCTTCCCCTCCAGGCCCCCTACGAAGTCATATCCGGAGTCTTGTGATTGATCAACCTCAATCAATCAATCAATCAATCATATTTATTGAGCGCTTACTGTGTGGAGAGCACTGTACTAAGCGCTTGGGAAGTACAAGTTGGCAACACAAAGAGACAGTCCCTACCCAACAGCGGGCTCACAGTCTCCTTTCCTTGTCCTCAGTGCCCATGCCTAGGTCTGTGAATAATAATGATGGTATTTCTTAAGCGCTTACTTTGTGCCAGGCACTGTAATAATAATATTAATGGCATTTATTAAGTGCTTACTATGTGCAAAGCACTGTTCTAAGCCATGGGGAGGTTACAAGGCAATCAGGTTGTCCCACAGGGGGCTCACAGTCTTAATCCCCATTTTACAGATGAGCTAACTGAGGCACAGAGAAGTTAAGTGACTTGCCCAAAGTCACACAGCTGGCAATTGGTGGAGCCGGGATTTGAACCCATGACCTCTAACTCCAAAGCCCATACTCTTTCCACTGAGCCACACTGCTTCACTGTACTAAGCGCCGGGGTGATACAGTCCCTGTCCCGCATTGGGCTCACAGTCTTATTCCCCATTTTACAGATGAGGGAACTGAGGCATAGAGAAGCATCGTGGCTCAATGGAGAGAGCCTGGGCTTGGGAGTCAGAGATCATGGGTTCAAATCCCAGCTCTGCCACTTGTCAGCTGTGTGACTTTGGGCACGTCACTTAACTTCTCTGTGCCTCAGTGACCTCATCTGGAAAATGGGGCTTAAGACTGTGAGTCCCATTAAGACTGTGAGAAGCAGCGTGGCTCAGTGGAAAGAGCACAAGTTTTGGTGTCAGAGGTCAGAGGTCAGAGGTTCAAATCCCGGCTTCGCCAATTGTCAGCTGTGTGACTTTGGGCAAGTCACTTAACCTCTCTGTGACTCAGTTACCTCATCTGTAAAATGGCGATTAAGACTGTGAGCCACCCGTGGGACAACCTGATCACCTTATAACCTCCCCAGCACTTAGAACAGTACTTTGCACATAGTAAGCGCTTAATAAATGTCATTATTATTATTATATGGGACAACCTGATTACCTTGTATCTCCTTCAGTGTTTAGAACAGTGCTTGGCACATAGTAAGCGCTTAACAAATACCACCATTATTATTATTAACAACAAATACCAAAATTATTATTAGAGAAGTGACTTGCCTAAGGTCACACAGGAGACTAGTGGCAGGGTAGGTTTAGAACTCATGACCTTCTGATTTCCAAGCCACCTGATGCCATATTTATGCTCCCTAGTACCCATTATTAGACTGGCTTCAATCAATAATCATACTTACTAAAAATTTACTTTTATTGCAGAGCAATGTTTTTTTAAAAATGGTGTTTGTTAAGTACTTATTCTGCCAGACAGTGGGTAGAACCACCTACCAGCATGGCATAATGGATTGAGTGTGGGCCTGAGAGTCAGAAGGTCATTCACGGGTCCTAATTCTGACTCCGCCACGTCTCCTGTGTGGCCTTGGGTAAGTCACTTTGCTTCTCTGGGCCTCACCTCATCTGTAAAATGGGAATTGAAACTGTGAGCCCCACATGGGACTATGTCCAACCTGATTTGTTGTATCCACCCCAGAGCTTAGTACAGTGCTTGGCACAAGGTAAGTGCTGAACAAATACCATAATTATTATTATTTTTATTATTAGAAGCTAATCAGTTTGGACACAGTCCATGTCTCACGTGGAGCTCAGTCTTAATCCCCATTTTACGGATGAGGGAACTGAGGCACAGAGAAGCAAAGTGATTTGCCCAAGGCCTTACAGCAGATGTGATGGAATCGGGATTATAATCCAGGTCCTTCTGATTCCCAGGCCTGTCCTCTATCCACTAGGCCACAATGCTTCACTGTGCTACAAATACGAGGTACTCTCCCCTGACCTTCAAAACATTATCAAGGTCACAACTCCTCCAGGAGGACTTACCTGATCAAGGCCTCTTTTTCTTGATTCCCTCTTCTGTGTCAAATATACACTTGGATCTGTGATCTTTGGGTATTATTATTATTATTATTATTAATAATAATAATAATAATAATAATAATGTTGGTATTTGTTAGGTGCTTACTATGTGCCAAGCACTGTTCTAAGTGCTGAGGGGGATACAAGGTAATCAGGTTATCCCACATAGGGCTCACAGTCTTCATCCCTATTTTACAGATGAGGGAACTGAGGCCTAGAGAAGTTAAGTGACTTGCCCAAGGTCACACAGCTGACAAGTGACTTCCCAAACCCTGTCCTCTCCCTCACATTCCCATCACTGTAGACGGCACTACCATCCTTCCCGTCTCACAAACCCGCAACCTTGGTGTCATCCTCGACTCCACTCTCTCGTTCACCCCTCACATCCAATCCGTCACCAAAACCTGCCGGTCTCACCTCCGCAACATCGCCGAGATCCGCCCTTTCCTCTCCATCCAAACCGCTACTTTGCTGGTTCAATCTCTCATCCTATCCCGACTGGATGACCGCATCAGCCTCCTCTCTGATCTCCCATCCTGCTGTCTCTCCCCGCTTCAGTCTATACTTCACCCTGCCCAGATCATCTTTGTACAGAAATGCTCTGGGCATGTCACTCTCCTCCCCTCCGCTCCTCTGCCGCTAACCTCCTCACCGTGCCTCGTTCTCGCCTGTCCCGCCATCGACCCCCGGCCCACGTCCTTCCCCTGGCCTGGAATGCCCTCCCTCCTCACAACCGCCAAGCTAGCTCTCTTCCTCCCTTCATAGCCCTACTGAGAGTCACCTCCTCCAGGAGGCCTTCCCAAACTGAGCCCCCTTTTCCCTCTACTCCTCCCCATTTCCCCCCTACCCTACCTCTTTCCCCTCCCCACAGCACTTGTATATATTTGTACAGATTTATTACTCTATTTATTTTACTTGTACGTATTTACTATTCTGTTTATTTTGTAATAGATGTGCATATAGCCATAATTCTATTTGTTCTGACGATTTTGACACCTGTCTATATGTTTTGTTTTGCTGTCTGTCTCCCCCTTCTAGACTGTGAGCCCGTCGTTGGGTAGGGACCGTCTCTATATGTTGCCGACTTGTACTTCCCAAGCGCTTAGTACAGTGCTCTGCACACAGTAAGCACTCAATAAATACGATTGAATGAATGAATGAAAGTGGCAGAGCTGGGATTAGAACCCACAACCTCTGACTCATAAGCCCATGCTGTTTCCACTAGGCCACGTGAGAAGCAGAACTGAGAGCTCTGTGCCTCAGTTACCTCATCTGTAACCTCAGCCCTAAACACACGCCCAAACCAGAAATGATGAGATCACGGCTACAGTGGCTGAAAGTTGACTGCAATGGCCAGTTGGTCGTACGATTTGAGTGTCATTATCTCCCTTTGTGTCCATCCTACCTCCTCCACCCTCAACCCCACAGCAATTATGCACAAATCTTTAAATTGCATATTACAAATTATTTATATTAATATCTGACTCTGTCTTTAGACTGTAAGCTCACTGTGGGCAAGGAAAGTGTCTGCAAACTCTGTTATATGGTAGTATCCCAAACTCTTAGAACACATCTCCTCCAAGAGCTCTTCCCTGACCACACCCCTATTACCTCTACATCCCCTGGAAATCTTTAAGCACTTAATATTCACTCCACCCAATCCTCAGCCTCCCAGTATTTATGTCCAAATCCATAATTATTTTCATACCTGCCTTCCCCTCTAGACTGAAAGCTCCTGATGGTCAGGGAAAGTGTTCTATCAACTCTGTTGTATTGTACTCTCCAAGTGCTTAGTACAGTGCTTTGCAATCAATCATATTTATTGAGTTCTTGCTGTGTGCAGGGCACTCTCCCCCTCGTCCCCTTCTCCACCCCCCTCCTCTTACCTCCTTCCCTTCCCTACAGCACCTGTATATATGTTTGTACATATTTATTACTCTATTTATTTATTTATTTTACTTGTACATATCTAGTCTATTTATTTTATTTGTTAGTATGTTTGGTTTTGTTCTCTGTCTCCCCTTTTTAGACTGTGAGCCCACTGTTGGGTAGGGACTGTCTCTATATGTTGCCAACTTGTACTTCCCAAGCACTTAGTACAGTGCTCTGCACACAGTAAGCGCTCAATAAATACGATTGATTGATTGATTGATTGCACTAAGGGCTTGGGAGAGTACAATATAGCAGACGCATTTCCTGTCCACAATGAGCTTACAATCTAGAGGAAGCTTTGCACACAGTAAGCACGCAATAAAAACCATTGATTGATTACTGACAATAGAGGAAATGTTAGGAAGCTGGTCTGCTATCTCTTGGCTAGTAAGATGAAACCTCAAGCCCAAAGAGGTTCTCCTACCTGTGGATTAAATTCAGATCGGCTCCAGCCTCAACAGTAAAGGCAGCGGCAGGAGTTAGATTCTCGGTGAAGTGAGCCAATTTGGAAAAATGACCCTGTTGTCCCAGCTTGTGCCCTGTGCTAGTCTTAGGGAGCATCTCCAGTGGCTTCTGGGTGTTGTCGGGCTTCGTCTCGGTTCTGGGCCTCACCTCACTATCCAGTTTTCCACCGTTGACGACGTGGCCCATCCAGGAGGTCCCTCCCCACCACCAGTGAGTCCCCACCCAGCCGACCTCTGAGCTGGAGGGCAGGGCTGATGGCAGTGCCCGCCTGGCATACGGAGATCTGCTGCTGGTTGGTTCTCTTTGGGCCCGAAAGCAGAAGCAGGTAGCCTTTCCCCAGAGTGAAAGCGGGATAAAAAGGTAGACAAATGACTGTGAGCCCACTGTTGGGTAGGGACTGTCTCTATATGTTGCCAACTTGTACTTCCCAAGCGCTTAGTACAGTGCTCTGCACACAGTAAGCGCTCAATAAATACGATTGATGATGATGATGATGAAATGAGATATGCCCGAAAAAGAGCCTTTCACAGAACTTGTTGATTCCCCAACATCTTATCAATGAGAGAAAGCAGGGCAGGGAAGAAAAAATTGCACCTCTTTGATGATGTGCTTTTCAAGGTTTCAGCAAGTCAACACCCAAATCCCCTTGCATCTACATTGGCTGCCTTTCAGACATGGCCTGCTGCCAGCCTCCCTCAGAGCCTGGACTGTTAAAAAGAGTGGAGCCAAAGGGAGCCTGACTCATCACCGTCAACAATTATTGAGCACCCACTGTCTGCAGAGCACCGTTCTGCTCTAGGGGGTGGGGAGCATACAGTAAGAGGAGAAGAAACATCCCTGCCCTCAAAGAGCTGGAAGTTGAACAGAGGAGCTTGCCATCCCAAACCGGTTTGGGGCCTCTGTAGAATTCCCACTGTGGGAAGGGAATGTATCTGTTTATTGTTATAGTATACTCTCCCAATCAATCAATCAATTGTATTTATTGCGCACTTACTGTGTGCAGAGCACTGTACTAAGTGCTTGGGAAGTACATGTTGTCAACATATAGAGACGGTCCCTACCTAACAGTGGGCTCCCAAGTGCTTAGTACAGTGCTCTGCACACAATAAGCGCTCAATAAATACGACTGACTGACTGACTGGTGCAGGATGCCGGGTGCTGCCCGCTTTTAGATTTTTGAAATGACTGAAAACTGAGATTGGAGCCTCCCCAGTTCTTCAAATTAATTGGGCTGGGGAGGGGATTGGGTGAGCCCCTCCTGTCCTGTAAGCTTCCAAGGTAGGGGACAGGGGACTGCGGTGCCCTAAAGTCACCTCCCTGCTCTACACTTGCACTCAAGGGGCAGCGTGGCTCAGTGGAAAGAGCCCGGGCTTGGGAGTCAGAGGTCATGGGTCCTAATCCCGGCTCTGCCACTTATCGGCTGTGTGACTTTGGGCAAGTCACTTCTCTGTGCCTCAGTTACCTCATCTGTAAAATGGGGATTAAGATTGTGAGCCCCACGTGGCACAACCTGATCACCCTGTATCCCCCCCAGCACTTAGAACAGTGCTTTGCACATAGTAAGCACTTAAATACAATTATTATTATTATTATTATTAAGGGGCAGAGTTCTGGGGCCCCCAAATCATATCCTCAAGGCATTTCACCTCCAACCACATGTGGTCTTCTCTCCTTTGGCAAATATTTTGCCTGTATGAATAGACCCATGGGTTTGTCCAAAGAAAATAGGGTAAATAAGAGAGATCCAGCTCTGGGGAAAGAGTTGAAGAGTCTCAGAGACCCTAGAATTCTGACCTCCACTGGGCTATGGAAAGCAGTGGAAAGTCTGTATGCTTCTTGCAGGCAGGGATCTCATCTACTATCTGTACAGTACCGTACTCTCCCAACAGTATTCCATGAATACTATTGAGTTGAGGCTGGGTGAGTTTGGGTGAGGCTTCCAGGGCAGTCCTCCCCTCCACTCTCTCCAAAACCCACAATCAAGGAAGATGGTCCAAAAGGTCCTTTTTATTTCACAAAAAAAAATTACATGCAGCACCCATCCCCTAACAAACTACAAATCCTTGAAAACCAAGTAAAAAGGGAAATTCAATGGATCCTGTCGAGACCAAAATTTGGTTTCACAAGGATGAAAAATGCATTACAAAGTCTTTGTTGTATAAATATAATCAGGGTCATCTTTGAGGTACCATCTCTCTCTCTTTCTCTCTCTCTCTCTCTCTCCCTCTCTCTCTCTCTCTCACTCACACACACACACACACACACACACATATCCCCCCCCTTTTATCTGTTGGCAGGAGAAGCCCTCCAATCCCTGAACAGTGTCACCAGTTGGCCAGGGCTTCCGGCTGAATTGATCAATGCACACCAGCTTCCAGCTTGGAGAAATGCCTGCTGGACCATAGGATCCAGCCCCCAGCACCCTTCCCTCCCCACAAAAGCCTTTCCTATGGAAAATTCTGGCCCCCACATTGGCCCCAAGGCCCTCCACTCCTACCTGGGGGCAGGAGCTGAGGCGAAAGATCTCACTCTTTCTCTCACTTCAAATCAAAGCTGACCCTGGTGAGGGGCGTAAAGAGCTAGAAGAAAGGATGGGGAGATGGTTGCAGGAGACACACATGGTATTGCACTCTCCCAAGCGCTTAGTACCGTGTTCTGCACATAGTAAGCGCTCAATAAATATGATTGATTTGGTCAGGGGTTTGGTGAGGCCCTCAAAGAACACTCTTAGCTGCCTTTACCCTGAAGGATGGAGAAAGAGACCCATAGGGTAACAAGTCCCACTTGTGGGAGTTCAATTTGGCGCTTCTAGGAGACTCAGACATTGGTGCTCAAGAACCAAATGGCTTTGGTGATCAAGAGGGTAAAGTTAGGGGATCTGCCCCATCGCTGATGGGTTCCTCTCCTGCTTGCAGGGATCCAGAGGTGAAGTCCAGGTTTCACAGGCAGGAGAGTGGACCAGAAAGACAGACCCTCCAATCCTTATACGCTACACTTGATGTGGGCAGGGAATGTGTCCATTTATTGTTGCACTGTATTCGCCCAAGCACTTACTACAGTGCTCTGCACACAGTAAGTGCTCAATAAATACAACTGACTGATTGAGTTCCTTCTCTGTGACTCCAAGGAATGGAGAGAGGTAAACCAGAATGCAAACAGTCCTGGTGCTCAGGCTGCTAAGAAGAGGTCCTCAGAAGTGAGAGGGAGAGAATTTTTCCTACTTTAAAGCTCTCTGATTGGTTGTGGGCTCAGTGGAAGAGTGAACCTAAACAGGGGCAGGAGCCTCTCGGGATTCTTTAATCATCCTGCTACCTGGGCTAACCTCATGTTCAGTGTCTGAGTGATTCTTACCTCCACTAATAATAATAATAATGGCATTTGTTAAGCACTTACTATGTGCGAAGCACTGTTCTAAGTGCTGGGGGGGATACAAGGTGATCAGATGAGGTGATTGAGGCTCAGAGAAGTTAAGTGACTTGTCCAAGGTCACACAGCAGACATGTGGCGGAGCAGGGAGTAGAACCCATGACCTCTGACTCCCAAGCCCATGCTCTTTCCACTGAGCCATGCTGGGTAGCAGGAAGGGGAAGGAAACGGGGAGAAAAGTGGGAGAGCAGAGGGGGAAGGGAGAGGCCGAGAAAGTGGAGGGGCGGTGGGGTGTCCCCTTTCCTCCCCCGGGCTCGGTCTAAGGAACAGAAGCGGGGAATTGAGGAGGGGGTCCGGGGAGGGGGAGCCTGACGACCTCTTTCTTTTCCATGGAGATATGCCCCAACAGAGCTCACCAGAGATGCAAAGGATGTGCAGTGGATGGGTTTGGGATGAAATGGATCGTCCTCTCAGCAAGGGGCAGGAGGGGTTAGCAAGAGAGGTGGTAACCATGAGAAGCAGCATGGCTCAGTGGAAACAGTGCGGGCTTTGGAGTCAGAGGTCATGGGTTCAAATCCCAGCTCCGCCAGTTGTCAGCTGTGTGACTTTGGGCAAGTCACTTCACTTCTCTAGGCCTCAGTTCCCTCATCTGTAAAATGGGGATTAAGACTGTGAGCCCCCCGTGGGACAACCAGATCACTCTGTAACCTCCCCAGCACTTAGAACAGTGCTTTGCACATAGTAAGTGCTTAAAAAATGCCATCATTGTTATTATTCCCAGCCATTTGGTTTCTTCAGCCTCACCCTGCTCCCCTTCCTCCAAAGAGGACAGATATCCCCAGAAGTGGGCCTCAGAGGTTTTCCACTGCCTACTCCACACTCAGTGAGGAGGAGGAGGAGCTGGGGGCCGGGACCAGCCAGGACATCAATGGCACCAGCCCCACTGGGAGGTGACTGCTGTGGTGAAGTTCACCTCCCTGTGCTCCCATTTCCCTCCCCTGCCCCCAACCAGAGCCAATTTTAGTCTAACCTGTGGAGGCACAGAGGACCAATCCAGGCTTGGGGTGGGAGGTGTTGAGGGTGAGGATGGGGAAAGTCAGTTTGGTGGGAGGGGCAGGGCGGGCTGGGGCTGAACCTGCTCTAGGACTGGTGCAGGATGGAGAGCACTCTGAGCCCTCCGGGCATTTCCCAGAAGGGGACTGAATCTCCAGGCTAGACCTGAAACAAGGTCCAGCCTCCAGGCAGGGGACCCCCTGGGAATAAGACCTTGTGAGTCCGCTCCTCTAGGGTAGGGGAGGCAGGGATCCACCCCGGCCACTGGTGGAGGCCTGGGGAGATACTCTGACAGCGGAAAAAGCCGAATCAGAGCAATTGGATCAGCGACTGGAGGAGGGGGAGGAAGGAAACTCTGCAGTTGGGTAGTCTCGGTGGACTCTTTCCTTCCCAAGGAGTAATGTCTCCACAAAAAGAAAGAAAGGAAGTCTAAAGGGAAGGAAAACACCCTGCTCCTTTGTGCTTAAACAGGCTCTCCCCTACCCACCCTCCCACCCTCCTCCTGACAGGGGCTACTAATGCATCGAATGCCTAAAGGGTCCTGGAAAGTCAACATGGGGCCCAACTCATATTCAAGGCACAGCAGCTCTCCATCACCTCTGTAGCTCTCCCTTTTCCGCTTCTTAAGGGATGCTACCAAAGAGAGATGGGGGCCCTGGGGGACTCCCTTCTGCAACCAGAAGGCCTGACAGAGGCGCATGCTCCCAATTCAGAGGTTGGGGGAAGCTCTTCCCTGGCTTTCAGAAAGACGGAAGAGATCCTTCATCCCAAGGGAGTAGAGCCAAGTGGAGCCATGGGCCGACAGAACCAGGTTCTGGACAGCTGGTCCTTCTGGGAAACACAACACAAGCAAAAGAGCCATTAAACAAACCGCGGGTGTATTTGGCAGGTCTGGGGCAAGAAGGGAAAGTTTGGTGTAAAAAGAAAAGAACCATCCAAAGTCCAGACTTTTTCTGCTAAGGCCACGTGAGGAGTGTCCAGCTGTAGGTGACGGGGGAGCTGGGAAGCTGCAGGCCCTCGGAACACCGTGCCCAAAGTGCGAGACGCAGAGGCAAGGAGGGGCGGGCGGGTCACAGGTCCATGTCTACACCACCTGAGGACGTCTTCAGGGGCACCGAGTCGAACCCATCTGCTGTCCTCTGAAAGAGAGACGATTCGGGGTGCTCGAGCAGAGCAGGCGGTTTTCCCCAGTAGAGGAGGGGACCCCGGTATTCCCATTTGTGTGGAGGTAGCCAGGTCAGGGCCATCTCGTGGGCCCAGGGACTAGGAAAAGGCTAATGGAGGATGGGGCTGTCTGCTTTGATACCCCACTGTCCAGGCAGGGATTCCTTCCCAGAATGTTCAGGGAGAACTGTAGTTTTAGTAGTGGGGGGACAAGCTCCGGGCAGGAATGAGGCATGCCTTAGGACATCCAGTGGGTCAGGGACAATGTAAGAAGGCTCTAGATCCTGACCCCCTGGAAGGATCAGATTAAGGGCTTGGAGGGCTAGAGGCAAGCTAAGACCAAGGCTAGGGGTCCATCAGGCCAAAGTTTGCCTGCCCCTCTCTCTCCCTTCTTGGAACACATGCATGCCTCTGCCTCCTAGTGTCCTCTTCTCTCTGCCATTGCTGGGGCTATTCCTAGCCTAAGGTGGCAGCCATTGCAGAAGAGGCAAAATGAGGATGAAGACGGGGTGGGGTGGGGTAGGGGATGTTCTCCGGGTGGCTCCTGTGGGGAGACTAAAGGGCAGTGGATCAAAGGCAGTTGACCTTATTTCCAGTGCCTAAAGGGGCTCTGCTTTCTGGTGGATAGTCAGCCTCCCCACCTCTGTAATAATACTTGTGGTATTTGTTAATAATAGTAACAATAGTAATAACAATGATAATAACAATAATAACAGTGGTATTTGTTAAGTGCTTACGTGTACCAAGCACTGTAGTAAGCGCTGGGGTAGATCCAAGGTAGTCAATTTGGACACAACCCCTGTCCCACATGTCACTAACACAGTCTAAGGGAGAGGGAGAATAGGTATCTAATTCCCATTTTACAGATAAGGAAATGAGGCCCAGAAAAGTTAAGTGACTTGCCCGAGGTCACACAATAGGCAAGTGTCCCCTGGTGCAACTGGCACGTTGTTCCTCCTGCTCATCGAACTCGTAACACATCACCACCTCCAACTCCGGCTTGTTTCCCACCTCCACCTCCCAATGTTGCTGCCCTGAGGTGAACACCGGAGAACCCAGGACCCTGCCACAACTGTCGAATCGGCAAGTGGCAAACCTGACCCCTAAGCCTGTACTTCTTCTACTGGGTTACACATTGCTTCTTAACAGATGGAGGGAGAGCTCCTCTTTCTAGACTGTAGACTCCTGGTGGGCAGGGACTGTATCTACCAACTCTGTTATATTGTACTCTTCCAAGAACTTAGTGTAGTGCTCTGCACACAGTAAGTGCTCAGTAAATACGATTAACTGAGGGCCGCTGAGAGGAAGCTGTTGGGAGAAAGAGTGGGCAGGGTCTATCATTGTGGGCCAGAGGGGCAGGGGAACAGCAGCCCCTGAGTTTGAAGGCACATGAGAAGCAATGTGACTCAGTGGAAAGAGCCCGGGCTTTGGAGTCAGAGGTCATGGGTTCAAATTCTGGCTCCACCAATTGTCAGCTGTGTGACTTTGGGCAAGTCACTTAACTTCTCTGGGCCTCAGTTATCTCATCTGTAAAATGGGAATTAAGACTGTGAGTCCCCTGTGGGACAACCTGATCACCTTGTAACCTCTCCAGCACTTAGAAGTAAGCACTTTATAAATGCCATTATTATTATTATTATTGTTATGTGGTGAGGGGTTAGTTGGAACCCCATGTCCAGTTCCAGTCTGTGCCCCCTCCAATCCTCATCCCCATAGACTCCACCTCCCCACTGACAAGAATCCTTGTCTGAAGACTCAGCCTCCCAAGGGGCTCGACGACTCGAGGAGAGTTGGTCAAATGCAGGTCTCATAACTATTGGAACTCACTCCGGCCTCCTCCTAGGTAAACCAGTATCTACATTACGGAAGTCAGGATCGAAGTCGGCTGAGTAAAATGAAACTCATTCGACATCCTGGGGCTGTTGAATAACCTTGTATAGCCTATCTTCCAGAAAACACCTCACACTCACTCCCTAATAGTTCCCTCTGGGACCTCAGGCTGCAGAACCTAAAGTGCCATTTCAGGCCTAATGTTGACCTACTGAGAAAGGCAATCTAAAGTGAAACAAATCTCCTATGCTGACCTTTTGAAAGGTAGTTTTCCCAAGCCTTCATGAAGGGAGGAAAGACAGCTTCCCAAGATTTTCCCACTGCCTGCCCTGTTTCCCCACCTCCCAGCCCCAGGAATAGCCCTAGAAGTCCCCTAGGCCTGCCACGTTTGGTTGTGTTCTCTGTCTCCCCCTTCTAGACTGTGAGCCCACTGTTGGGTAGGGACTGTCTCTATATGTTGCCAACTTGTACTTCCCAAGCGCTTAGTACAGTGCTCTGCACACAGTAAGCGCTCAATAAATATGATTGATTGATTGATTGATTGTGCCCGGGAATATATAAAAGGCCAGCAATCTATAGGCTGGCCTTGGGCCCAGGAAGGCCGAGGCAGTGGCTGCCCTGGGTCACTGTCCCTTTAAATTGCTACTGCCAAAAGTGGGCTCAGTGCTTGGAACCACACCACTGAAGTTGGGAAACAACTCAACCACCTTTCAATTGATGGTAAGTGGAGAGGTGGGATGGGAAACCCGGAGGAGGGGAGAAGTGTTGTGATGAAGGCGGGAATGGGGGAGCCGGGGGTCTTCAGCGGCAGGCCCCCGAGGTGTCTCCCTATAGGGCCTCCCTACCTTGGAGGCGAATGACTTGATCTTGCCAAAGAGTGACTTCTTGCTGGTGAAGATCAGGTCATCTTCCACGTCCTCGCCCTCCATGATGGCACAGCTGTCGGCGGTGGGCAGCTCACAGTCCTTCAGGGTGGAGTTCATTACCAGCTTGGAGTACTTGTATTCCAGTCTGCAGGCCAGGATGGGGACAGGGCAGGTGGAAGAGGATGGGAGAAGGAAGAGTGAGACTCAGCAGAAGCAGCAGGGGAATCGGAAAAAGTCAGGAATGGTGGGGCTGAGGGGTGAATCCTGGGCCAGGGAGAGCCGAGGAAATGGAAAATCTCAGCCTGGGGTAAATGTGAGGGTCCTGAGGGTGACTGTCTTAGTTTCTACCTCAGCATTTCTAAATGTGCTTGACACATAGTAAGCGTTTATCAAATATTATAATAATAATAAAAAGATAATAATGGAATGAATGACCGTTATGTGGTCCCTCTCTTCTCCCATGCTCCCCATCTCATTCATTCATTCAATCATATTTGTTGAGCGCTTACTGTATGCAGAGCACTGTACTAAGTGCTTGGGAAAGTACAATACAGCAATAAAAAGTGACATTCCCTGCCCACAATGAGTCTAGAGGGTGGGAGACAGACATCAGTACAAATAAATAAAATTAAAGATACGTACATAAATGCTGTGGGGCTGGGAGGGGGGGAAGAGCAAAGGGAGCAAGTCAGGTGACACAGAAAGGAGTAGGAGATGAGGAAAAGTGGGGCTTAGTTTGGGAAGGCCTCTTGGAGATGTACTTTCAATAAGGCTTTGAAGCGGGGAGAGTACTTGTCTGTCAGATTTGAGGAGGTAGGGAGCTCCAGGCCAGAGGCAGGATGTAAGCTAGGGATTGGCAGTGAGACAGGCAAGACCGAGGCACAGTGAGAAGATTAGCACTAGGGAGCAAAGTGTGCAGGCTGGGTTATAGAAGGAGAGAAGCAAGTCAAGGTAGGAGGGTACAAAGTGGCTTTAAAGCCAATGGTGAGGAGTTTTTGTTTGATACAGAGTTGGATGGGGAACCACTGGAGTTTTTTGAGGAGCGGGGTGACACGTCCTGAACATTTTTGTAGAAAAATAATCCGGACATCAGAGTGAAGTATGGATTGGAGTGGGGAGAGACAGGAGTCTGGGAGGTCAGCAAGGAGGCTGATGCAGTAATCCAGGTGAGGCAGAATGAGTGATTTTATTCATGCTCCCGTGCATCCCCCTCTCACCTCTCACACTTCCCCTCTCATCTCCCATGTTCCTCCTCGGGTTAGCCAAAAAGTCAGTTTGCCCCGGGCTTTCTCTTATGTCTCCAGATCATCTCTTCTGTAGCAATAACTCTCCCATCTCAACCCACCCCTACTTCCCTTCTTTACATCACAGTTCAAAAGCCACCTTCTCTACGAAGCCTTCTTTGCTTCCTTCCATGCCCTCTCCAACCAGTCGTGAAATCCGTTACCTACTTCTCCTCAACCTCAGCCCAGTCATTACTGACTCTCTCAGGACATCTCTATGTTGACTGGATGTTTGCAGCGGCCCTTCTTAGCAGATTGAGGGTGTTGGAGGAAAGTCATGGAGTTGGTTTTCTAACGTGGACTGCCACTGACCCACATTGGGCTTTGTCCCCTGTGGATGCAGTAAAATTTAATTTTTGGTGATGACGATGATGATGGTGGTGACTGCACCCAGTCTGTGAGGAGCCCCCAGCCCCTAGTCATAATAATTGCAGTATTTGCTAAGTAATTTTAATGTGCCAGGTACTGTACTAAGCCCTGGGGAAGATTCAGGACAATAAGGTCGGAAACAATCCCTGTCCCACATGGGGCTCACAGTCTAAGTGCAGGAGAGAACAGGCATTTAATCCCCATTTTACAGATGAGGAAACCGAGGCACAGAGACATTAAGTGACTTGTCGGGGGCCACCCAGTCTGCAAATGGCAGAGCTGGGATTATAATCCAGGTCTTTTGAATCTCAGGCCCCTGCAGCTGTTAAACCCTTTAGAATGAGATGGGCAGTGCCTCTGGCTGGTTTTGCTTTCCCAGTAGGAAACAGAAGCATAGAGGGAAAGGACTTAGTTCTACACCTCAGCCAGGGATGATGGTCAGATCTGGAAAATAATTCCAGGATTTGTGGTTCCCCAGTCTTTTTCTATCTCGCAGTCCGTCTCTCACTCACTTTCTCTCTCTCTCTTTTTCCTCCTTCCATCCACCCTCTCATTCCCTCACTCCTTCCCCCCAGAATCAGCAGAGCACTCTCCCCACCCCCTCCTATCCCCGGTCCCGTACTTTTGGTTCTTCTTCCAGAAGTAGCAGGTCATGACGGTGAGAAGGACAGCTGCACAGGTGCCTGCAGAGATGCCCACCTTGAGCCAGAAATCCATCGTCTTGCAGATGGTGACCCTCTGCTCAGGCAGTGTGATGCCCCCAGTACACAGTTTGGGCTCTCGCCACACATACGTGGTCCTCTATTAAGGGGAGAGTGGAATGGGGGAGAGATGAATAATAATAATAATAATAATTGTGGTATTTGTTAAGTGCTTCCTATGTGCCAGGCATTGTACTAAGCGCTGGGGTGGATACAAGCAAATCAGGTCGGACACAGTCCCTGTCCACATGGGGCTCTTATTCTTAATCCCCATTCTACAGATGAGGGAACTGAGGCACCGAGAAGTGACTCGCTCAAGGTCACACAGCAGACAAGTAGCGGAGCCAGGATTAGAACCCAGGTCCTTCTGACTCTCAGGCCTGTGCTCCTTCCACTAGGCCAGTTACTGGAAGCTCCCTCCCACCCCATTTCCCCTGCCCCAGTCCCCACCAGAGTGGGGGTGGAGGTCTTACCTGGATCCCCGCAACACAGCTGCTGACAATGGCATGATAGTCAGAGGCAGAGCAGAGAGGGCAGGCTGCCATGCTCTCCCACAGGAAGTGAAAGCTGCAGCCATCACAAGTTCCATCAGAGCAGGAGCTGGGGAACGGAGAAAGGAGGGGAGTCACTTGGTGAGCCGAGCCTGAACCACGTCTCGGTCTCTGACCTCTTCCGTTCGATCCAAACTATCCTTCCTCATCCACCACCCAGCCACACCTGCCAGGTGGGCTCACTGAGCAGTAGCAGGTGCCTTGTGGCACTGGGCATCTCCTGGGGTTTGAACTGGGACTGTGCCTAGCCCCTTGAGAATCTGGGTCCTGATACCCACTACTGCACCCTCTCTGATCTTTGCCAGAAAAGGCAGCGATGGTGGGGTGAGCATTCTGCCTCCCACTTTCCCCATCCCACGACTGCTGCCAGGGTTGCAGGGTTGGAGGTGTCATAGCTTCTTCCTTGGAAAAGCGAGTCCCCCTCACCCTTGGGCTTGGTTTTCTTAAGTGCGCCCTCACCCTGCTACCCCCAACTCCTCCCTTGCGGTTCCTTTTCCACAAGCTCCCTGGCCTGGGGCATCCTGAGCCAGGGTGGGGAGAGATGACTGCCCTTTGGCCCCCCGAACCCACGCTTACGGTGGTAGGGAGAGTCTGCCCGGGCTGGGCTTCAGCGGGTCACACCTCACCCGGATGGTGGTTGTCCTTCCGGAGGCACACGACTGAGTCACATCATTGGACCTGAAGAAGATGTTGGGCCCAGCGTGGCGGACCCACCCCGGGGACACATTAGTCGGGGCTGTCGTGGAACTCGGGCTCAGGGATGGTTGGGTGGGATGGATGGGTAGGGGAAGTGGGGTGATGATGTATTATTGTTACCTGGCCTACAGTGGGAGTGTAAATTGCTCCCTCTCCCACCCCCAAATACTTACACGTCTTCCCTTATACAAGGAACAACTCCGTGACCCTTGCCCTCCCTTCTGTACTCTCAGGACCATCTCCTCTAGGAAGCCTTCCCCGATTAATCCCCTCTCCAAACCTCCAGCGCCACCCAGAAGTCACCCTCCCCTAGGATGTACTCCTGTTACTACTGTATCTGTAAGGACACAAGGATGAGGATGATCTGTGTGTTTGTCCTAAGCGATTGGAAGTTACCTGAGGGCAGGGGTCATGTCTAATTCTCTAAAACCAACCCTAAATGCCTAAGGACCTGCCCCCTGTGTCGGCTCAGAATGGACCTGGTGACTTGTGGTTCCCCAGGCTTCGAGGCCTTTGCAACCCAGACCATTACCTGTAGAAGAAGATGATGTCTGGGGTCCCCACGGTCTCTGAGGGGAAGTATTCAGCCGGAGAGGTGATCCCATCCAGGGTTACATCCAATGAAACCCCTAGAAAAACCGAGTCCCCCAACAAGAACTCTTCTCTCTCTCTTCTCCAAAGGCAGAACCACTGTTCTCTACTTCAGTGCTCAACAGGCTTCCCACCCCCAACCTCAGCCCACCTGATTGCTGTCCCAAGGGAGACTCAGTCCAGAGAGAGGAAGCCACATGCCCACCCACCTGCCTCAGGGCCAGAGCTGGGAGCAGAACTGGGGGATTTTGGCCCTCAGACCCAGGTAGGTTTGGACCCCTGGGATCACTGGGTTCTCTCCATCATTTGTTCATTTAGCATCTTCGTTTGGCTGAGTACTGGATGCCTTGAGGACAGAGATTATGTCTGCTATTGTACTCTCCCAAGAGCTTAGTACAATTTCTGCACAGAGTAGATTGTAAGCTCCTTGAGGGCAGGGATCAGGTCTACTAACTACTGTATATTCCCCAGCACTTATTTAATAAAGTGCTCAGCGCACAGTAGTTCAGGGGATCGTGTCTGCTAACTCTGTTAGAGTCTTCCAATAGACTCTGCACAGGGTAGGCGCTTAATACATCCTATTGATGAAAAGATTACTGGCTTGATGGGTTTGGGCCCCTGTGACTCACCTATGAGGCGGTCAGCGAGGCTGACAGGCTGTGAGGACACCCCAGCCTTGTAGCCTGTGACTTCAGAGGGGATTATAACGGCCTGGCAGGCGTAGGAGGACACGGACTTGGAGAAGCTCGAGTCGCCACCAGGGAGGTTGATGTCGGTGACGTTGTCGGTGCAGATGGCCGCCTTCTTTCCCTGGCAGGGGGCAGCCAGCCGTTGAAGGTGCAGTGAAAGGGGATCCCTTGGGGAGGGGGAGGGGTTCATGGATAAAGGTCCCAGACTTGGCACTTCCCCCCTCCAGACAGAGGCTATTGAGGGTGTGGTTACTGAGGCAGTGGCCAGAGATGCTCAAGGGATGGCGGGGGTAGAGTCCTAGTGATCATAATTCTACTGGGGCCTGGGATGGGGAGAGTAGTATGGTGGCAGGAGGAACCCGGGGGTTCTGGTTTCCCCTTCTCATCAGTCCCCCACTTCCCTTGAGACCGCTTAGGATACAGAGATGGCGAGGAAGGAAGGGGCTACCGAATAAAGGAGAGAAGTGAGT
Organism: Tachyglossus aculeatus; assembly: GCF_015852505.1. Taxonomy (NCBI): domain Eukaryota; kingdom Metazoa; phylum Chordata; class Mammalia; order Monotremata; family Tachyglossidae; genus Tachyglossus; species Tachyglossus aculeatus. Next base: position 14,042,270 of record NC_052072.1, on the reverse strand, counting down.
CCTGATTGGTCTCAGGGAGAAGGAAACTGGCCAGGGTCCAAGTTAGTGGCTCTCCCAGCGGCCTCCTCAGCATCCATCTGGGGCTATGATTTGCCCTCCTGCTGAGGATGGCACTCTTTCTGGGCCCGCCCCAGGACTCTCTAAGCATTTTAGCGGCAGAATACTGAGCCTGGAAGGGGCTAAGAGAGTCATCTTGTCCATCATGTTTCCCAAGGACCTCCAGAGATGGAGGTTCCATGACTTCCTTTCTACAACACCCTGCCAGGAATTTCTGCTTGGTGTCTAACCTTCATTCCTCTTGATCGTAACATTTTTGGGGAGAGGAGAAGAGCGGAGATCATTCTTCACCTTTACAGACATAGACATGGTCCCAGTGGGGAGGTGGACAGGCTCCTGAGTAATGGGAAACCCTCTTCACTCTGCCTTACCTCGTTCCCACAGAGGCTGAGGGTGAAATGGTGGAAATATTTCAGCCCTTTGGAAGTGAAGCTTGGCCCCCCTGCTAGAGATACAGGGCTTGCCAAGGCTGAGAAGTCATAAGTCAGGGTCCTGGCTGGGCTGTTGATGGAGAAGGAGCAGTCGTTGTAGCAGAGCGAGTGGATCTAGGGAAAGGAATGGGAGCAAGATCAGTTTGGCTGGATTCTATCTTTCTGCTGCCTCTGACACCATGGACCACCCCTCTCCTGGAAACATTATTTAACCATGGCTTCACTGATTCTGTCTTCTGGTTCTCCTCCTAGCTCTCTGACCTCTCCTCTTAGGTTCTTTTGCTGGCTCCTCTCCTCTCTCCCACCCTGTAACTGTGAGAGTCCTTCAAGCTCACTCAGTTCTGGTCCCTTTCTATTCTCCATCTTCATCCACTCTCTTGGAGAAACTCAATTGTTCCCATGGCTTCCTCTGCTATGTCTATGGGGATGATTCCCAAATCCACCTCTCCAACGCTGACCTCTCTCCTTCTCTGTAGTCTCATATTTCCTCCTGCCTTTGGTACACCTCTACTTGGATGTCCCATTAACACCAGAAACTAAACGTGTCCAAAATAGAACTCCTCATCTTCTCACTCAAGCCCTGCCCTCCCACTGTCTTTCCCATCTCTGTAGACAACACCACCACCCTCCCTATCTCACAAGTCCGTAATAATAATAATAATGTCATTTGTTAAGCACTTACTATGTGCAAAGCACTGTTCTAAGCCCTGGGGAGGATACAATGTGATCAGATTGTCCTCTGTGGGGTTCACAGTCTTAATCCCCATTTTACAGATGAGGTAACTGAGGCACAGAGAAGCTAAGTGACTTGCCCAAGGTCACACAGCTGACAATTAATAATAATAATGATGATGGCATTTATTAAGCACTTACTATGTGCCAAGCACTGTTCTAAGCGCTGGGGAGGTTACAAGGTGATCAGGTTGTCCCACGGGGCGCTCACAGTCTTAATCCCTGTTTTACAGATGAGGGAACTGAAGCCCAGAGAAGTGAAGTGACTTGCCCAAAGTCACACAGCTGACAAGTGGCGGAGCCGGGATTTGAACCCATGACCACTGACTCCAAAGCCCGGGCTCTTTCCATTGAGCCACGCTGCCCTTTCCTTGACTCATCTCATTCAACCTGCACATTAAATCTGTCATGAAATCCTATCGGTTCTATCTTCACAACATCTCTAGAATCCATACTTTCCTCTGCAACCAAACTGCTATTAGGCAGCGTGGCTCAGTGAGAAGAGCTCGGGCTTAGGAGTCAGAGGTCGTGGGTTCTAATCCCGGTTCCACCATGTGTCAACTGTGTGACTTTGGGCAAGTCACTTAACTTCTCTAGGCCTCCGTTACCTCATCTGTAAAATGGGGATTAAAAGTGTGAGCCCCACGTGGGATAACCTGACTACCCCAGCGCTTAGAACAGTGCTTGGCACATAGTAAGCGCTTAACAAATGCCATCATCATCATTACCCGAGCACTTATCATTTCCCTCCTTGACTACTGCATCAGCCTCCTCCCTGTGCCCTATCTCTCCCCTCTCTAGTCCATACTACACTCTAATGCCTGGATCATTTTTCTGAAAAAACATCCAGTCCATGTCTCCCCACTCCTCAAAAACCTCTGATGGTTGCCCAACCACCTCCACATTAAACAGATTCTCCTTACCCTCAGTCCATCAGCTCTCTCCCTCCTACCTTACTTCGATGATCTCCTACATCAACCCAATCTGCACACTCCATTCCTCTAATGCCAGCTTACTTTTTGTGCCTTCCCCTTCATATCTGACAGTCCACCATTCTCCCCACCTTCAAAACACTCTTAAAATCACATCTCCTCCAAGAAATCTTTCCTGAATAGGCCCTCATTTCTCCTATCTGCTCTCCCCTCTGCATCAACTAGGCACTTGGCTGTGTAATAATAATAATGATAGCATTTATTAAGTGCTTACTATGTGCAAAGCACTGTTCTAAGTACTGGGGAGGTTACAAGGTGATCAGGTTGTCCTAAAGGGGGATCAGTCAATCCCCATTTTACAGATGAGGTAACAGGCACAGAGAAGTTAAATGACTTGCCCAAAGTCACACAGCTGACAATTGGCAGGACCAGGATTTGAACCCATGACCTCTGACTCCAAAACTCGTGCTCTTTCCGACGAGTCATGCTGTACCCCTTAAGCATGTCAATATTCACCCCAGCCCCACAGCACTTATGTGTATATCCTTGTACTCTACTATTTCCCTGATCTGCAATTTATTTTAATGTCTGTCTCTCCCTGCCAGTGTAAACTCCTCCCGGGCAGGAGATAGCAACTACCAGCTCTATTGTATCAATACTTTCCCAAGCACTCAGTACGGTACAGAACACACATTAAACACTATATAAATAAGATCAATTGATTGATTGATTGACCTGGGACTGGACTGCCAGTATTTCTAGCTGGCTGGCAAGGCCAGGGACACTTAAGGAGGTCGAACCCAGTCATGACTTCTTCAAGCTGGACCCACTCAAGTTGGGGAATGGGGAAAGGATTTGGGGCCAAGGGAACGATGAAGCAGGGGCTGGGGGAATTTACGGGAGGACAGATGGCATATTAATAACGTTCAAATGACATGCAAATCAGCAACAGCTATTTCTGAATCAATAGCTTGGGTAGGATTCCCCCCTGTGCTAATAATAAAAGAATAACCTTCCTCTCAGGCTGAAAGGGTGATCGAAGGCCTCCTCACCTTGGAGATTAATTTTGTTTAAGACAAGGAGGATCAAGGACACTTCAGGACTATTGTCTTTCTTTCAAGCCAGGAGTCCTGATTTCCCAGATAAGAGTTGCTGTTGACTTGTGGGAAACTCAGAGAAATGTCCCCTCCCTCTCAGCAATGTGGTCCTGCAGGGCCCAAGTGGAGGCTGTTCCCTCTCTTTCTGGCACGGCGAACTTCAGGACAGGAAAGGCTGGTGCCAAGAGGCAGTGAGGGCATCATTCTGCTGGTGGCACCACCTGGACCACTCTCCCCTTCCTAGATTCCAATTCCTAGTCCAGCTGACTAGAAAACACTGATCCCCAGGGGACGGAGGGAGGGAGGGAGAGGCGTCCCTGGTCTGGATGGGGCCAGGCCTGGCTCTAGGCTAATGTTAAGAGCTTCAGCTGGAACTGGACCAGCCCGAGCACTGCACGCAATCCACAAGATTCAACCTGCAGCGTGCAGCGGTGGGGTGGTCGGCGAATTCGTCATTCGCCTGGGCCAGAGGGTGAAGGGAAGGAAGGAGGGGAGGGGGGAGGCAGGGCAGGAAGGGAGTTGGCTCAGGCTGCTGGCTGGACGGGATTCTGTTCGGTGACAGCCAGGAGCACATAGGGCCTGGATCTACAGAAACCTTTAACCAGGAGTACCACGCCCTGCCTGAAACACTGACTTCAGCAGTTAGGGAGTTGCCCTCCCACCCCCAGCACTCTAGATGTCATTCCTCTTAAGCAAACCTACTCACTTGGCTTCTCTCTCATCTGTCCTGCTTCCATCCTCTGACTCACACGCTTTCCCCAGCTTGCAACTCCCTCTCCCTTCACATCCGGCGGACCACGGCTCTCCCAATCATCAACACCCTTCTCTAATCACATCGCCTCCAGGAAGACTTCCCTGATTAATTTCTCTTTCCCTGGCTGTAACCCCCAAATACCCCTTCAGCATTTCTGAACCAACTACGTATTTTGGTACTCCCAAATACAGGTAGCACTTCTGTACACACTGATATCCATACTTGACTGTTAAAGCTCTAACTCATCTACTTCTTCTCTAATCCATAATCTCTTCTTCTTCCTCTTATCCATAAACTATTTCAGTGTCTTTCTCCTCTGCTCACTCCTTGAGGACAGAGATTGTGTCTTCTTACTCAAGTGTCCTCTCCCAAGTGCTTAGTATAATGCTCTGCACACAATAGGCTCTTAAATACCATGGACTGATTAATAGATTTCTCTATCTAGAGTGGACCACATGGATTCTAGATTGTAGATTTCTTCCAGTCCCTTCTGCAAGACCCTGACTTGCTCTCTTCATTCATCCCCCCTCCTAGCCCCACAGTGTGTATGTACATGTCCATAATTTATTTACTTATATTAATGTCAGTCTCCCCTTCTAGAGTGTAAGTTTGTTGTGGGAAGGGAATGTGTCTGTCGTATTATACTCTCCCAAGTACTTAGTACAGTGCTCTGCACACAGTAAGTGCTCAGCAAATATGATTGATTGATTGTAAATACCCTGAAAGCAGGGATCAGGTCTACAAATTCTATTATATTGTGCTCTTCCAAGCACTTAGTACAGTGCTCTGCACACAATAAATGCTCAAAAAATACCATTAATTGACTGATTAGTGAAGAGTAACTCTAAGGGAGTTGTGAAGATAGTTGTCAAAAGGCCCTGGATCACTGCTTGCGCTGCCACCAAGTTGAAGTTGGATGAAGAGGGTGAGTCTATCATCTCTGGCTAAAAGTCCAGGCTGGGAATGGACACCATATTTGGTAGACTGGGCTGGACTAAACTCAGAAAAACCAGGCAAAGCCCTGCTGCTATTATTGTCCAGATTTGGCTTTCCTCCTGGCTTTTAACATCAGCTGTGTTGTCAAGAGGGGAGCAACTGGGCTCTGTTTTGTTTTGGGAGAGGGAGGATGAATGCTGTTGGGTAGGGACCATCTCTGTATGCTGCCAACTTGTACTTCCCAAGCGCTTAGTACAGTGCTCTGCACACTAAGCGCTCAATAAATATGATTGAATGAATGAATGATGAAGGCTTGAGGGTAGGAGACTGGGGCTGGGACTTTGTCTAATCTGCTTATCTACCCCAGGGTTTAGCTCAGTGCTTGGCGTATTTAGTAAGCACATACCAAATCCCAGTTATTATTATTACTAAGGCCCAAAGCCACACTCAGGGATTCTTGATTGAGAAAAGTCAGGCCCCACTACCCTAGAGCCCTCCTGGTGTACTTTAGAATCAGTCCCCTTGGGAACTCCCCCGGCCAAGCCGGCCCACATTTGGTCAGTGACAAGGGGAGGGGGAGTGGGTGGGAAGACAGGGTGGCACCTTGTTGCTCCTGGTGCCCGGGCCGCAGGGTACACAGGCCTGGCTGCCGTAGGGCTGGTGAGCCTTGAGGAAAGTGTTGCGGGGGCAGGGCTGGCAGGCTCCCGAGTCCCGGTTGATGTAGTGGCCAGCGGGACACGCGGTGCAGGAGGAGCCGGAGTCGGAGGCCTCCGAGGCGCACTGGCGGCAGAAGGAGGCCACCCCGTCCATGACGTTGGTGACGTTGATGGAGTACAGCTTGGTCATGTCGTTGGTGTATTTCCTGCCCTAGAACCAGGACCACAGCAAGGGAGTCAGACCCATGGAGCTTCCAGCGCTCATGAGGTCCGGCCTCCTGATGCTGACCCCTCCTAGGTCAAGTGGGCGCCAGATCCCCGGCGATACAGGCTTCGCCTCCTCCCTCCAGCGCCAGCTCCCAACCCTCTCTACTGCTAGGGGATTCTTCCTCAACTCTCCTCCTGCCCATTAAACTCATTTCCTCTTATTCAGAATATTTGGACCAGGCCACCTGCTGATGGATCTCCAGGGTTCCAGCCAATCTCAATCCCAGGAGGTAGCCCTGGATGGAGAGAGAGACACTGCCTGGAGGTAGGGAGATGAAGGGGATGCACCCGGCAGGGCCTCGTCCCTCTGACGATTTTACTGTGGCCCAGCTTACTGCGCCCTCCCCGCCTACAGCCCCCCTGCCGCCGTCCCTTCCTGCCGAGCCCTCCCTTTCTGGGGATGGGCCGGGGGAGTCCAAGGCCTCACTGCTTCATGGAAGGTGGTCCTCTGGAAGGCCCAGGTGAAGCTCATGGTGGAGTTCTTCTGGATGATGTAGGTGTAGGACTGCTTTCCCTTGGAGCCGATCCAAGTCTCCACTGGGGTGTTGATTCTGGAGTTCATGCCCTGGACCAGGGCCAGAGACAAGAGGGCAAGGTTGATCTTGATCTTATCTATCTCTCTGCCTACACTTCACCCACACCCTACCTCTAGCCGGGAACTCCCTCCTCCTTCACATCTGATAATACTCTCCCCACTTTCAAAGCCTTATTCATATCTCATCTCCTCCAAGAGGCCTTTTCCAACTAGGCCCTCATTTTCTCTGCTCCCTCTCCCTTCCACGTCACCCTTGCACTTGGATTTGTATCCTTTATTCCCCCCACCCTCGGCCCCACAGGACTCACGTTCATATCCGTAATTTTTAGTACAGTGCTCTTTATATAGTAAGCACTCAATAAATATCGTTGATTAATTGTTGGATTGCATCAGAGTGAATCGCCATCCCCTCGCTGTCCCTCTCCCATGACCATTCTGCCTCATTAGCATAGAACAGTGCTTGGCACACAGTAAGCGCTTAAAAAATACCAACATTACTATTGTTATTATTAGCTCCCCGGAATACAGACAACACAATTTAGAAAGATTCCTATCCCAACTCTAGGCCAAAGGGGTCCTCCCATCTCTAACCCTAACCCCGCCCCACTATGATCCCACTCTCCTAGATCTAGCCTCTGGCAGTGGCCAAATCCACCATTTGATACAGGGAGAGGGTGCCCAGGGATCCCCTGCTCTCAGAAAGGTAGGTTCCCCCCTCCTCCTGAAGTCCCCCCAGCCCGTGGCCCCAGAAAGTTCCACCTACCACCATAAAATAAAGCTCGCAGTTCACAGAGCAAATGGTCTCGAAGACAAAGGTGATCCTGGCTACTTCTTTGTTCTCTGTGTCCTCCGTAACCGATTGTGGAGGGCTGAGGGGGAAAAGGGACCTCCTAAGCTGGACAGCTCTGAGAAGAGCTCCCAAGCGCTTAGTACAGTGCTCTCCAGGCAGTAAGTGCTCAATAAATGCCAACGATTGATTGATCGACTGATTGATTAGGAGGGCAGAGGAGGGGTGGTCAGTGTTGCCCTACGTTTGTGTAACAAACTGCAGAGCACACTGAGGTGATTTGGCCCTGATTTCACTGGGGCAAGGAAAGGAAGACAGTAGTCAGGGGGCTACGCTGAGTCTCTCTCGCCATTCCTGAGGTTTTGATCTTGAGCCAGGGTGATCCAAATTCCACTTATGAAGCTCAGGTAATTGGGGGAAGCCCCTCATTAAGCGATAGAATTAACCATGTCCCAACCCCAGTAGAGCATCACTGTTCCAAACTAATTGGGACTAAGGGTCTTTCAGGGGTCACCTGACTGCCCCCAGGGCTTGAGAGCTGAGAAGGTGAGGAGATGCCAAGCCACAGTTCCTTCTCCCCACAGGTCCTGGGTTTGTGGGACTGATTCTCGCCAGCCCAGAATGGCCACCCCAGCTTTTCTCTCATTCCCCTGCTGCCTGCCATTCCCTGAAGGTTTGATTTCTGCCAGCTGGCTTCTCTTCTTCTGTGGGCAAACCTTAACTCAGTCTTTGCTCTGTGGTTTAAATGGCAAGGGAAGCCCTCGGCGGGGAGGGGGTAAGAGTCTCTGGAACTTTGGTAGAGTGGGTCAGCTGATGCAGACACGCGAAGGCATGAATTGCCTTTCCATGTGGATGGATTGAAAGCTGAATATTAGGCTAGAAGACCCATCCATTCTCCAAAGTCACTTCAGGCCTGATGGTCCTGGAAAGCAGATTTCCATTGTGCAGCGGTCCCCTTGCCTGGAATGATGGCCGTGTTTGCACCTGAGGTCTGGGACACTGTGGCCATCGCTAGGAGTGCCTGGGCCTAACCCTCCCCTCCCTGGGGAGCCTGGCATTCCCTACCTGAATCCTGGAACGATCAGGGTCAGGATCATGAAATCATTATCCGACCCTCCTGCGGCAGTATAAATGTGGTCGCCAGCCACCTCCCAGCCTGGAAATGTTGGGGAGAAGGGTTAACGTCTCTTGGGTCTTAGAGCAGCAGACCTGAAATTTTTTTAACGGTGTTTGTTAAGTGCTTACTATGTGCCAGGCACTGTTCTAAGCGCTGGGGTAGACAGAAGGTAATTAGATTGGACAGAGTCCATGTCCCACATGGGGTTTACAGTCCAAATCCCCATTTTACAGATGAGGGAACTAGGGCTCAGAGAAGTTAAGTGACTTGCCCAAGGTCACACAGCAGACAAGTGGCAGAGTGGGAATTAGACCTCAGGTCCTTCTGATTCCCAGGCCTGTACTGTATCCACTAGATCATGCTGCTTCTCACGTGGTTACGAAAAGGACTATAACCCAGATCACGGGCCTTGGAGTCCGGAGATGTATGTTCTAATCCTGACTCTGCCACTTGCTTGTTGTGAGACCTTGAGCAAGTCACTTCACTTCTTTGGCCCTCAGTTTTCCTCATCTGTAAAATGGAGATTCAATAACTGTTCTCCCTCCCCCTTACCCTGTGAGCCCCATGTGGGCCAGGGACTGTGTCCCACCTGATTATTCTACCCTAATGCTTAGTACAGTGCTTGGCACATAATAAGTACTTAACAAATACAATTACTGTTATTATTATTATTGAGTAGGCACTCAGCCTCAGGGGTCTTTTCAACTTTCAGCTTCTCCCTCACTCCTCATCCTCTGCTAACTGCTCATCTATGAGCATGAGGTAGCCACACTAGCCCAAGATGGCCTCCTGGGACCTATGACTCTGACCAAAGGAGGGAAAGTGACAGGGTCAAGTGGGGCTTTCCCACAGGAACAACAATAGCTAGGCTCCCCAGGCTCTGTTGCTCCTGCAGTTGAAGAGCTAAAGGGATCTGATCCCATCTTTGTTTTATAAACTGTTAGGGTGGACCATAATCAGATAAAAGGGCAAGGACTCCTGAGTTTCATCTCCCTCTCTCTACCACTGGGATTCACTAGCTGTTCTCCTTCCCCACTAGACTGTAAGCCCCATGTGAGACCTGATTATCTTGTATCTACCCTAGGGCTTAGTACAGCGCGTGGCACATAGTAAGTGCTTAACAAATGTCACTATTATAATTACTATCATTTATTTATTTATTATTATTATTATGATGATGATGATCCCAGTCATTCCGAGGCCCCTGACACATTCCCATTTCCTCTCCCAGAATCCAGCCAACTTCACCTTGCGGTCACCTTAGCTCTCAGCTGATCTGGAGCAGCGACCGTGGTCACTGGTATTGGGGACAATGGTGAGTTTCAATGGTAGTTAGAAGCTCCCCCTGCCCCCTTGGGTTCACCCCAGCTCCTTATCAGGGACTGAGTTGGGGAGACACCCTCTCCTCCTCCTGTGGGGGAAGTCAGTGACTGTGACACTTGCCAAATGCGCCAGAGCCCCTGACACATTCCCATTTCCTCTCCCAGAATCCAGCCAACTTCACCTTGCGGTCACCTTAGCTCTCAGCTGATCTGGAGCAGCGACCGTGGTCACTGGTATTGGGGACAATGGTGAGTTTCAATGGTAGTTAGAAGCTCCCCCTGCCCCCTTGGGTTCACCCCAGCTCCTTATCAGGGACTGAGTTGGGGAGACACCCTCTCCTCCTCCTGTGGGGGAAGTCAGTGACTGTGACACTTGCCAAATGCGCCAAAGCCTCTGCCCAGCAGAGTCACTGTCTCATCAGAGGAACTGTGGATAATAATAATAATAATAATAATGATGATAGGGGATGAACCATTGGGGTTGGATAAAAGGGTAAGTGAAAACAAAGTGGGATGGTCAGGGATAATTTCAGGAGGGATTCTGAGGGTGGCAGAGTCGCTTAGGGCTGCCCACAGGGAAGGGAGGTGGACCCTGGCCCAGTCTGCAGCTCAAGGAAAGGTCACCTACCTGTCATGCCCTTGTATTCAAAGTTGATCCCGCTGAGCACAGTGGTTTCCATGTTCGGTGGCAGTGTGTTCCACCATTTGTATTCAAAGCCTAGGGCCGGCTCAGTTCCAGCTGGGCAGCTGACACAGCCTGGGGAGAGGGAAGGGTGAGTGGCTCCACTGAGCAGAGGATGGAGATGCTCTGGGCATGCCACCCTCCTCCTCAAAAATCTCCAGTGGTTGTCTATCAATCTTCAAATCAAGCAAAAACTCCTCTCTATTGGCTTCAAAGCTTTCCATCACGTTGCCCCCTCTTACCTCATCTCCCTTCTCTCCCTCTACAGCCCAGCCTGCACACTCCGCTCCTCTGCCACTAACCTCCTCACTGGGCCTCGTTCTCACCTATCCCACCGCCAACCCCTGGCCCATGTCCTACCTCTGGCCTGGAATGCCCTCCCTCCTCACAACCGCCAAACTAGCACACTTCCCCCCTTCAAAGCCCTACTGAAAGCTCACCTCCTCCAGGAGCCCTTCCCAGACTGAGCCCCCCTTTGCCTCTGTTCCTCCTCCCCTCCCCATCACCCCTACTCCCTCCCACTGCTCTACCCACCTCCCTGCTCCACAGCACTTGTGTATATATGTACATATTTATTATTCTATTTATTTTTATTAATGATGTATATATATCTATAATTCCATTTATTTATATTGATGCTACTGATGCCTGTCTACTTGTTTTGTTTTGTTGTCTGTCTTCCCCCTTCTAGACTGTGAGCCCGTTGTTGGGTAGGGATTGTCTCTATTTGTTGCCGAATTGTACTCTCCGAGCATTTAGTACAGTGCTCTGCACACAGTAAGGCTCAATAAATCTGACAATGAATGAATGGAGCCCTGGGAGGATGACATCTGACAGACAAAGCCTTATTGAAGGCACACCTCCTCCAAGAGGCTTTCCCTGTCTAGGCCTGCCTTTCCTCTTCTCCCTCTCCCTTCTACATCACCCTGACTTGCTCCCTTCATGGGACAACCTGATCACCTTGTAACCCCCCAAGCACTTAGAACAGTGCTTTGCACATAGTAAGCACTTAACAAATGCATTATTATTATTCATCCCCCACTTCCAGCCTCACATAACTTCTGTATATATCTATCATTTACTTATTTATAGTAATGTCTGTCTCTGCTTCTAGACTGTAAGCTCACTGTGGGCAGGGGATGTGTCTGTTTATTATTATATTGTACTCTCTTAAGCACTTAGAACAGTGCTCTGCACACAGTAAGTGCTCAGTAAATACAATTGAATGAATGAATGATGAGCTGCAGGAAAGTAGACTGTGGACAGCAGCACTGATGTCCTTTAACCCAAACAGCCTAGGCTGCTGACTTCATTAAATGTATAGCGTGATAGACCATTTTGCATATATCAGAGAGTTATGCATGTTGAGGGGGTTGGATAAATTTATGGATGAAAAATTTCTAATTGTTTTTTGGAAGGAAAGTTGGGGGTGTTAGAAGGTAATAACCATGAGTAGATAGGTCAAAGAAGGAAACAATTGCATTGATCCTCTGAGCATCCTCTTGCCAGTGGTAGAGACAGAATCCTGGGCAGGATGGACCACTGGTCACACCCAAGAATGGTGTTTCACTGGTGTTACATCAATTGCTGACTTCTTACTACAATCCAGCCTGGACACTTCGCTCCTCTAATGCCAACCTATTCATTACACCTTGATCTAATCTATCTTGCCACCAATCCCCCCATCCTTCCAGTGGTCAGGATCTCCTTTTTCCTTCATATACAACAGATCACCACTCTCCCCACCTTCAAAGCCTTATTACTATTATTACCTAGCTCTTAGTATAGGGCTCTCTACACAGTAAGTGCTCAATAAATACCACTGATTAATTGATTGATCAATTGTTTTTAATCATGGCTTGCAGAAATCTCCCCAGCTTTGGCTCTTTTCATTCCTCCCTGCACTGACCATTGTGCTAGGCACTTGGCAGACAATTACTCTCCTCCCCTTCAAAACCTTAAAGAAGGCATATCTATTCCAAGAGGTCTTCCCTGACTAAGCCCTCTTCTCCTTTTTTTCAACTCCATTCTGCATCGCCCTGACTTGCTCCCTTTATTCATCCCCCATCCCAGCCCCACAGCACTTATGCACATTTCTGTAATTTATTTATTTATATATCTGTCTCCCCCTCTAGAGTGTTGTGGGAAGGGAATGTGCCTTTTATATTGTTATACTGTACTCTCCCAAGAGCTAAGTTCAGTGCTCTGCACACACTAATGCTCAATAAATACGACTGACTGACTACAATAGTCCCCACCGTACCTCCCCCGTCCCTGCCGGGCTGGGGTGGGCTAGCCTAGCCTGGAAGAACTCTCTGTTAAGACCTCTCATTGTGGAGGACTGGAAACCCATTTTTTTGTTTTTCAGTTTGGAGTCAGTGGGCAGCTCATTCATTCATTCATATTTATTGAGCACTTACTGTGGGCAGAGCACTGCACTAAACTCTTGGGAGAGTACAATACAACAATAAACAGACACATTCCCTGATGGTCTGAAGATGAGTTTACAGTCTCCACCAGGTCACAGAAATGGAGGAGCCCGGGCTGGGAGACCCCAGAGGACCTACATACCTGATCCGTTGGAGTAGGAGCCGTAGGGGCATGGCTCACAGGAGCTGCTGTTGGATTTGAAGAAGCCTGGGTTGCAAGGTGGGCAGCGGGTCTTCACCCCCGAGGCGGGCAGCTGCACTGCCCCTTCCAGGTCCTCGCTGCAGATCTTTGGTTCCACCCACTTGTACATGAGTTGTGTCTGGGGAGACAGAGGAGAGGTGAGGGGCTGCCACGGCCTCCGGCCAGTCAGTCTGCCCGGGAATGATCCTATTTCACCAGGACACCAACCTGTGGGCCGCGACAAGGCCGAGCTAGCTTTGCCCAGCAGGGCAATTGACGTGAGTCACGTCACGTGGGGGAGTGTGACTCCCTGCCTCCCGACCCTGTAGCTGCAGTAAGGGGGCCGGAGCAGGTCCCCACTGGGGTCAGCATACCTCAGGCCCAAGAACGGCTGCACCATGGGCTGGGAGCGTGAGGGGCACGTGCAGGAGGGAAAGGAGAGGTGAAGCTTAGTGGAAAAAATATCGAGCTGGGAGTCAGGAGACTGGTTCTAATTCTGACTCCACCAGCTGCCTGTTGTGGGACCTAGGGCAAGTCACTAGGAGAAGCAGTGTGGCTCAGTGGAAAGAGCACAGGCTTTGGAGTCAGAGGTCACGGCTCTGCCAATTGTCAGTTATGTGACTTTGGACAAGTCACTTAACTTCTATGTGCCTCAGTTACCTCATCTGTATAATGGGGATTAAGATTGTGAGCCCTCCAAGGGACAACCTGATCACCTTGTAACCTCCCCAGCACTTAGAACAGTGCTTTGCAAATAGTAAGCACTTAATGAATGCCATCAAATAAAAATCACTCAACTGCTCTGTGACTCAGTTTCCTCATCCATAAAATGGGGATTAAATATCTGTTCTCCCTTAAACTGTGAGCTCCATGTGGGGAGAGGACTGGGTCTGACCTGACTGCATCTATCTCAGTTCTTAGCACACTGCTTGCACATAGTAAGGATTTCACAAATACCACAATCATTGTTGAATTCCTACCACAGCCCAGTCCGCATATTTCACTCATGTAGTGCCAGCTTGCTCACTGTGCCCCAATCTTGTCTTTCCCACATCCTCCCTCTGACCTGGACCTCCCTCCCCCTCCACTCATGCCAGACTACCACTCTCCCCACCTTCAAAGCTGTATTAAGGTCACATCTCCTTCAAGAGGCCTTCCCAGATTAAGTCCTCTTTTCCCTTACTCCCTCTCCCTTCTACGATGCCTATGCCCTCCGGACTGTACCCTTTAAGCACTTGAAATTTACCCCCACCCTCCAAAACACACACACTTCATCCTCAAAGCATCTGGTAAATTTCTGTAGTTTATTTGTGTATATTAATGTCCATCTCTCCCTCTAAACTGTAAGTGCCTTGTGGGTAGAGAACATATCTAGGGAAAAAAACATATGTTTTGTTTTGTTGTCTGTCTCCCCCTTCTAGACTGTGAGCCCACTGTTGGGTAGGGACCGTCTCTATATGTTGCCAACTTGTACTTCCCAAGCGCTTAGTACAGTGCTCTGCACACAGTAAGCACTCAATAAATACGATTGAATGAATGAATGAATTCCCAGACTGAGCCCCCTCTTTTCTCTCCCCCTCCTTCCCCTCTCCATCCCCCCGCCTTACCTCCTTCCCTTCCCCACAGCACCTGTATATATGTATATATGTTGTACGTATTTATTACTCTATTTATTTATTTATTTTACTTGTACTTATCTATTCTATTTATTTTATTTTGTTAATATGTTTTGTTCTGTTCTCTGTCTCCCCCTTCTAGACTGTGAGCCCACTGTTGGGTAGGGACTGTCTCTCTATGTTGCCAACTTGTACTTCCCAAGTGCTTAGTACAGTGCTCTGCACACAGTAAGCGCTCAATAAATATGATTGAATGAATGAATGAATATCTACCACCGCTGTTATACTGTACTCTCTCAAGCACTTAGCACAGTGTTCTGCACAGGGTAAGCACTCACTAAATATCATTGATGAATTGACTGATTGATTAGTAGTATTAGGGACAGAAATAGCATGCCCTACAGGATACAGCACAGGCCTACGAATCAGAAGGACCGGGGTTCTAATCCTGCCTCTTCCATTTGTTTGCTGTGTGACCTTGGGCAAGTCACTTCATTTCTCTGTGCCTGAGTTATCTTGTCTGTAAAATGGGGATTAAGTCTGTGAGCCCCTAGTGGGACAGGGACTGTGCCCAACCCGATTTGCTTGTATCCACCCCAGAGCTTAGTAGAGTGTTAAGCACTTAACAGATACCACAATTATTATTATTATAATTATACACTGAGCAAAACCCACAACTGTTATTATTATTATTAATACAGGCTCCCTAGATCCTTTTATTATTAATAATACAGGCTCCCTTGATCCTTTCCCTTTTGTCTAGTGCGGGAGCCACGGGCTCACCCTACACGAACAAACAGTTGGGAGGAGAGGACAGTGACCGGCCAAGAGCCAGACAGGTTAGGAAGCAGGAACGCTGGAGTTTTAGCTACAGTAATCAGTGAGGGAATAGAAGTGTCCATGTGGGGAAATGGAGGTCTCAAAGTGGCCAACAAGAGGCACTCTGGTACCACTGTCAAGCCCATGATCCCTTGAGCTGAATCTTCCCCCCGGGGGAGGCCTTGAATGGATCTAGCTCTCTTCCTCCCTTCAAGGCCCTGCTGAGAGCTCACCTCCTCCAGGAGGCCTTCCCAGACTGAGCCCCTTCCTTCCTCTCCCCCTCGTCCCCCTCTCCATCCCCCCATCTTACCTCCTTCCCTTCCCCACAGCACCTGTATATATGTATATATGGTTGTACATATTTATTACTCTATTTATTTATTTATTTATTTATTTATTTATTTTACTTGTACATTTCTATCCTATTTATCTTATTTTGTTGGTATGTTTGGTTCTGTTCTCTGTCTCCCCCTTTTAGACTGTGAGCCCACTGTTGGGTAGGGACTGTCTCTATGTGTTGCCAATTTGTACTTCCCAAGCGCTTAGTACAGTGCTCTGCACATAGTAAGCGCTCAATAAATATGATTGATTGATTGATTGATTGATCCTTTACCCAGAAGTACAAACTCTGGCTTCCACTGCCAACTCAGTCTCAAGGAGAATCTAAGTTCGTTCATTCAAGCGTATTTACTGAGCGCTGACTGTGTGCACAGCACCGCTTGAAGCAGTGTGGCTTAGTGGAAAGAGCAGGGGCTTTGGAGTCAGTGGTCGTGGGTTCAAATCCCGGCTATGCCAATTGTCAGCTGTGTGACCTTGGGCAAGTCACTTCACTTCTCTGGGCCTCAGTTACCTCATCTGTAAAATGGGGGTTGACTGTGAGCCCCACGTGGGACAACCTGATCACCTTGTATCCCTCCAGCGCTTAGAACAGTGCTTTGCACATAGTAAGCACTTAATGAATGCCATCATTATTATTATTATTATTATTCTCTGTGTCTCAGTTCCCTCATCTGTAGAATGGGGATTAAGACTGTGAGCCTCACGTGGGACAACCTGATTACCCGATTACCCCAGCACTTAGAACAGTGCTTGGCACATAGTAAGTGCTTAACAAAAACCATTATTATTATTATTACTATTACAATATAACAATAAACAGACACATTCCCTGCCCACACATGCTGGTTGTATGTTAACCCAGGTGGCTCAGGAACAACTGTCCTCCCTTCAAGGCCCTACTGAGAGCTCACCTCCTCCAGGAGGCCTTCCCAAACTGAGCCCCCTCTTTCCTCTCCCCCTCCTCCACATCTCCATCCCCCCAGCCTTACCTCCTTCCCCTCCCCACAGCACCAGTATATATGTATATATGTTTGTATGTATTTATTACTCTATTTTTTTAATGTATTTTACTTGTACATATTTATTCTATTTATTTTATTTTGTAAATATGTTTTGTTTTGTTCTCTGTCTCCCCCTTCTAGACTGTGAGCCCACTGTTGGGTAGGGATTGTCTCTATATGTTGCCAACTTGTACTTCCCAAGCGCTTAGTACAGTGCTCTGCACACAGTAAGCGCTCAATACGATTGAATGAATGAATGAACGAATGGAATAATCTAATGTCAGTGGGGAGACACTGGGGACCAACCTTAGCCCCTGCCATTAGCCTTCAGATAGGTATAGGTATGAAAGAGACATAATTGCGTTTTTATGTTCAGCTAGAAGATTAGTTCCTGAAGCAGAGATTAATTCCTAAAGTAGTGTGGCTCAGTGGAAAGAGCACGGGCTTTGGAGTCAGAGGTAATGGGTTCAAATCCCAACTCCACCAACTGTCAGCTGTGTGACTTTGGGCAAGTCACTTAACTTCTCTGTGCCTCAGTTACCTCATCTGTAAAATAGGGATTAAGACTGTGAGCCCCATGTGGGACAACCTGATTAACTTGTATCTCCCCCAGTGCTTAGAACAGTGCTTTGCACATAGTAAGCGCTTAATAAATGCCATTATTATTATTATAGATCCTTGGGGGCCGGGAATAGGAGGGAGGGAACAGTCCTCTGACCTATAAGGAGCTGGGGTTTGTTGTATTGATTTATGCATTCCTATTCTCTCCCTGTAAATTCCATGATTTTCTTCGGTCTAACCCTCTGCACTGGACCTTGGTTTAAGTCAGGGTAGATTAGCTCTAAGGTTGTCCTGAGCTCTTGACTCCTCTCCCCACCACATTGAAATCGTAATGTAGTCCAAGATCTTTAGGTTCAGGAGCAGTGAGATCATCACCATCGTCATCAATGGTATTAATTGAGTGTTTACTATGTGCAGGACACTGTACTAAGGGTTTGGGGGAGTACAATATAGAGTTAGCAGTTACGTTCCCTTCCCTTAACTAGCTTATAGTACAGAGGGAGAATGGAACCAGCCCACGACCTTGGTCTCAACCCTGAAGGCACAAGGCAGAAATGAGAGCGAAATCAGGGGCAGATCCATTGTCAGCCCCAGTCAGCCTCAAGTAATCCTTGGCTGGCAGCAGGGGAACATGCTCAGAGAAGAGAAATGATCCTTTGAGATCACATAGAGTGTGGTCTAGTGGATAGAGGACGGGCTTGAGAGTCTGAAGGACCTGGGTTCTAATCCTTGCTCCACTACTTGTCTGCTGTGTGACCTTAGGCAAGTCACTTTTTACTTCTCTGGCCCATTGTCAGCCCCAGTCAGCCTCAAGTAATCCTTGGCTGGCAGCAGGGGAACATGCTCAGAGAAGAGAAATGATCCTTTGAGATCACATAGAGTGTGGTCTAGTGGATAGAGGACAGGCTTGAGAGTCTGAAGGACCTGGGTTCTAATCCTTGCTCCACTACTTGTCTGCTGTGTGACCATGGGCAAGTCACTTTTAACTTCTCTGGCCCTCAGTTACTTCAACTGTAAAATGGGGATTAAGACCGTGAACCCCATGTGGGACATGGACTGTGTCCAGCCTGATTAGCTTGTATCTACCCCAGTGCTTAGTAAAGTGCCTGTCACATAGTAAGCACTTAACAAATACTATAAAAAATCCCCCCTCCCCCCAGCTAAAAAACATAGACTCAGATGCATCAGAGCCTGGAGGAGGATGAGGTGACCAAGATGTACTTCTCAAGTGCTTAGTACAGTGCTCTGCACACAGTAAGCGCTCAATAAATACGATTGATGATGATGATGATAGAACAGACATCCAGGGGGAGTGTAGTTATAATGATAATAATAATAATGGCATTTATTAAGTGCTTACTATGTGCAAAGCCCTGTTCTAAGTGCTGGGGAGGTTACAAGGTGATCAGATTGTCCCATGGGGGGCTCACAGTCTTCATCCTCATTTTACAGATGAGGTAACTGAGGCACAGAGAAGCTAAGTGATTTGCCCAAAGTCACACAGATGACAAGTGGCAGAGGCGGGATTAGAACCCACACTCTTTCCACTGAGCCACACTGCTTCTCTGAGCCACACTGCTCCTCTGTACTGATGCTTTTTCATCCCATTTATTAGCATCATCATCATCATTATCAACAACAACTTGTCCCTCTCTTCCTTTCTCCTCTACTAGCCACTACTATGTCTTCCTGCCCTCCCATGGGGGCACAGCCTGAGCAGTGGCACAGCCAGGGGAGATGGCCCGATGCTCAATTTGTGCCAGGGGAGCAGGACTCCTTGGACCCAACTCGAGTGGTAGGATGAGAGTAAGCTGAGGTCTCTTAACCGCAGATCGGAAACCTCAACAGAAAGAGAAGAAATTCATTTTCGACTCAGCAGACGCAGATTCCTCAGTCACCTCACACCAGGCCTGTCAAGTTCAGAGGACCAGCAGAACCTGGGAGATTCCCCAGTGGGCCACAGAGGGATGGTGATGGTCCCACCTGCCTAACACACAAACCACAATGCCGAGGGCAGGATTGGGATGGGAGCAGTTCCGAGAAACCCTCCCCTCTATCCTCGACGGCGGCCGGTGTGTACTGAATGTGAGCTAAGCCACTAAGTGCATGAATCATTCACCAGTTTGGCCAGGAAATGCCAAGAGGGGCAGAGATGCCCAGTTCATGGGGTCGATGGAGACGACCTTCCCCACTGCTCTTTGAGCTGGAGTCCCCCCCTTTTTTAACAAAATGGTATTTTTTAAGCACTTACTACATGCCAGGCATGGTACTAAGCAATGGAATAATAATAATTTTGGTATTTGTTAAGTGCTTACTATGTGCAAAGCACTGTTCTAAGCGCTGGGGAGGATACGAGGTGATCGGGTTGTCCCATGTGAGGCTCACAATCTTAATCCCCATTTTACAGATGAGGGAACTGAGGCCCAGAGAAGTTAAGCGACATGCCCAAAGTCACACAGCGGACAAGCGGCGGACCGAGACTTGAACTCGTGACCTCTGACTCCCAAGCCCAGGCTCTTTCCACTGAGCCATGCTGCTTCCCACTGGACACAGTCGCTGTGTCTTAAGACACAGTCGCTGTGTCTTAAGACACAGTCTTAATCTCCATTTTACAGATGAAGTAACTGAAGCACTGAGAAGTGAAGTGATTTGCCCAAGGTCACACAGCAGACAAACGGCAGAGCTGGAATTAGAAACCAAGTCTTCTGACTCCCAGGCTTGTGCTTTTTCCACTAGGCCATGCTGCTTCTCATCCCAGGTCTCTTCTAACACCTGAGAGACTGTAAACTCATTGTGGGTAGGGAGTGTGTTTGTTGTTATATTGTACTCTCCCAAGCGCTTAGTGCAGTGCTCTGCAGACAGTAAGTGCTCAATAAATACAAATAATAACAATAATAATAATAATAATGTTGGTATTTGTTAAGCGCTTACTATGTGCAAAGCACTGTTCTAAGCGCTGGGGGGAACACAAGGAGATGAGTTTGTCCCATGTGGGACTCACAGTCTTAATCCCCATTTTACAGATGAGGGAACTGAGGCACAAAGAAGTGAAGTGACTTGCCCAAGGTCACACAGCAGACATGTGGGGGAGGCGGGATTCGAACTCATGACCTCTGACTCCCAAGCCCGCACTCTTTCCACTGAGCCACGCTGCTTCTCTAATGAATGAAATGAATGAAAGTTTCCTGTCGGGACTGAAAAGGCCCCCATTGAAGCCTGCCCCCTCCCACTCCTCATTTCCCCTAAAATCCCTGCCCTGTTTCTGCCCCAAGCTCAAAATTAAAAGCTGGCGCCTCTGAAGAGGGGCTCTCTTGGATGGGTTATCTGTATCCCGGTCACCACATGGCACTGCCTGCCAGGTAGCAGCCTTTGAGAGCATCCAAAGGCTAGACTCCCAAAGGGGAAGGGTCATATTAAGAGAAGTTGCGGTCCTGGGCTGAGCGGTCTAAGGGGGCCCGCTCTCACTTGACTTCAGCCAGAGCTCGGGCAGAGCTGGAGGAGAGCTGTGGGCAGCCTCCATTGCCCCCCGGGCCTGTAGGCCTTTGGTCTGGGGGTGCTGAGTGAGGAGGAGGAAGGAGTTATCAAGAGTCAGAGAACCCCCTGCCCTCTGCCGTGACTGAGTGCCCGACTGCTGGCCTGCCAAGGATCCCTCCTGTGGCTTGCTCTACCAAAAGTGAAAGTGGCTGCGGGGTGGGTAAGCCCACTGTTGGGCAGGGACTGTCTCTATATGTTGCCAATTTGTACTTCCCAAGCGCTTAGTACAGTGCTCTGCACACAGTAAGCGCTCAATAAATACGATTGATGATGATGATGGGTGGTGGGGGAGGAAGAGGGCTGGTGGGGAGTCCCCCTCTCCTCCAGAGTCATAGTGACACCCTGCAGAGGGGTAAACACACCCGACAGGCACGCAAGTGTCATCTCTACATCCTGAAGCATCAGACAGACTTTTCCCCTGGCTTAATGACCACTTCCAACTAAGAAATCAACAAGATTCCTCTGGGAGCTGAAGCAGGGGTGATAATGAGCACCAGTGATGAACAACTATCTGTGTTAATCACTACTCTGAGGGAGGGCTAACTGAGGCTGGAAATCCCTTCAATCTATCAATCGTATTTACTGAGTAATAATAATAATAATAATTGTGGTATTGGCTAAGTACTTACTATTCATTCATTCATTCAATCGTATTTATTGAGCGCTTACTGTGTGCAGAGCACCGTACTAAGCGCTTGGGAAGTACAAGTTGGCAACATATAGAGACGGTCCCTACCCAACAGTGGGCTCACAGTGTGCCAGACACTGTACTAAGTGCTGAGGAAAATACAAGCAAATCGGGTTGGACATAGTTCCTCTCTCACTTGGGGCTCACAGTCTCAATCCCCATTTTACAGATGGAGTAACTGAGGCACAGGGAAGTGAAGTGTCTTGCCCAAGGCCATACAGCAGACAAGCGGTGGAGTCTCGATTAGAACCCATGACCTTCTGATTCCCAGGCCCGTGCTCTATCCACTATGCCATGCACAAGTAAGTGGTCAATAAATACAACTGAATGAATGTGCAGAGTACTGTATTAAGTGCTAGCACAGAGTCCCCTTTACAGCTGTTGGCATTGGCTGCTTACCAATTAATCAATGGTATTTACTGAACACTTACTGTGTGCAGAGCACTTTACTAAGCACTTAGGAGAGTACAACACAAATAGATGTGGACCCAGTCCCTGCCCACAAGGAATTTACAGTCCAGTGGGAGAAAGACATTAAAATAAATTAAAGCTAGGAGAAGCAACAGAGTATAAGGATGCATAGATAAGCACTGTGGGGCTGAGGGGATGTCAAAGTGCTTAAAGGGCACATTCATTCATTCAATCATATTTATTGAGCGCTTACTGTGTGCAGAGCACTGCACTAAGCGCTTGGGAAGTACAAGTTGGCAACATATAGAGACGGTCCCTACCCAACAACGGGCTCACAGTCTAGAAGGGGGAGACGGACAACAAAGCAAAACATGTAGACGGGTGTCAAGTCATCAGAACAAATAGAATTAAAGCTAAGAATTAAAGCACAGACTCAAGTGCTTAAGTGACACAGGAGGGCGGGTGAATAGGGTGGAGAAATGAGAGAAATGAGCCTGGTTTTGAGATCATCATCTTCATAATGCCCCGAGCAGTGGCTATATTGATGAGGTTGAGAGGGTTGCAATTTTTATGATGTGTCCGCTGAGGCCCCAGCAAACCTGGGCTTAATTTCTTTGAACCTTTGCATTAATTTGGACCTGTGAAGAGCACAGGTCTTTGCTTACAAGCACCCTTTCAGCTAGAAAAACAGTGCAGTGAGGTGACCAGTGGTTTGGTTGCCTACGTGAGAAGCAGCGTGACTTAGTGGAAAGAGCACGGGCTTGGGAGTCAGAGGTCGTGGGTTCTAATCCCGACTCCACCGCTTAGCTGTGTGACCTTGGGCAAGTCATTTAACTTCTCTGAGCCTCAGTTCCCTCTTCTGTAAAATGGGGATTAAGACTGTGAGCCCCACGTGGGACAACCTGATTACCTCGTATCTATCCCAGTGCTTAGAACAGTGCTTGGCACACAGTAAGCACTTAACAAATACCAACCTTATTATTATTATTTATTACCTGGCAGTCAGGATTTTCAGCTGGTCAGTCCCCTGTCTGGTATTGAGATGGTACCAGATGTTTTTATGTCTAGCATCAGTATAGAACCAGACACCTTCATATCTGGCATTTTCATTTTGAAGCACTCAGCCTTCCTCCACCCTGGTTCCTGCCTCTCAGTCCTGTAGCTAGGAGGCTTCGTACCACATCTTGGTGCCTGTGCTTACAGAGCCCTGGGAGGGAAATGCCAAGTTTCGGTAATAAGGCTGCAGGTCAGGGGCCCACCTGGCATCACCCCTCCAGGTTCTGAAGATTTTCATAGAAAGTTCGGCTTGACATAATTTCTGTATAATATGTAACCTAATACACAAGCATAATGTGTGTCTGCTACTTCCAGATGACAAAGGCAACATCAGTGGCCAGCCTAAAAGCAACCCAGCAGACCCTTTTTTCTTTATTTTTAATAGTATTTGTTAAGGGTTTACTATGTACCAGGCACTGTACTAAGTTCTGGGGTAGATACAAGCCAATCAATTTGGACACTCCCCACAAATCTTGCTCCACAGAGACCTCTGATCTTTTGACCCCATCCAATTTTTTCAAGTCATCATGCCCCATTTAGTCTCCATACCCAAACTAACTTTCCTTGATGATCACATTGATGCCCTCAACACCACCCTCTCTGCTGCACTCAACTCACTTGCTCCCTTATTCAATTCAATTGTATTTATTGAGCGCTTACTATGTGCAGAGCACTGTACTAAGCGCTAGGGAAGTACAAGTCGGCAACATATAGAGACGGTCCCTACCCAACAATGGGCTCACAGTCTAGAAGGGGGGAGACAGACAACAAAACAAAACATGTGGACAGGTGTCAAGTCACCAGAATAAATAAAAATAAAGCTAGTTACACAACATTAACAAAATAAATAGAATAGTAAATACGTACAAGTAAAATAAATAGAGTAATAAATCGGTATAAACATATTTACAGGTGCTGGGGGAAGGGGAAGGAAGTAGGGTAGGGGGGATGGGGAGGTGGAGAGGAAAAAGGGGGCTCAGTCTTGGAAGGCCTCCTGGAGGAGGTGAGCCTCAAGGAGCCCTTATTGCCTTGCCTTGTACCACTAAGCCACAGTCCGCTTCCTTCTCTCCTGAGCATGAGCTGTAGAGCACTGCTGATGGAAACCCAGGTATCGGGCTGACATTGCCCACTTGAAGTTCATCCTTGCGTATTTTAACTCTGCCCTCCCCTCTGAGGGCCTGGCAACATTATTTCTCCATCCTTATAGATTCCCATGCCCACTGCCTTTACCAGCTGTTCCAGGTGTTTAATTCCCTCCTCAAACCCCCTACTCCCTTGTCGTCCCCCCCATCTCTTGCC
The DNA here is from genome assembly GCF_015852505.1 of Tachyglossus aculeatus. Lineage (NCBI taxonomy): Eukaryota > Metazoa > Chordata > Mammalia > Monotremata > Tachyglossidae > Tachyglossus > Tachyglossus aculeatus. The sequence continues at coordinate 14,018,031 of NC_052072.1, read as the reverse complement.
CTAATGACCTGGCCACATACTTTACTGAGAAAATTGAAATCATCAGGGGTGATCATCCTAAAATCTCCCCTCCTCTCCTCCAGTCCCTCTCTCCTCCTGCCCCTTCTTCAACTTTCCCATCTTTCCCAGCAGTATCTCAAGAAGACCTCTCCTGACTCCTCTCAAAATCCACCCCCTCCTCCTGGGCCTCCAACCCCATCCCTTGGACTTCAGCAATGCATTTTCCTCCGCTTCTTCCCTCCTTAACCACAGTCTTCAACTGTTCACTCTCCAGTGACTTTTCCCTACTGCTTTCAAACACGCTCATGTCTCCCCATCATTAAAAATCCCTCCCTCAACTCCTCGGCTCCCTCCAGTTATCACCGGAACTTTCTCCTACCATTCCTCTCCAAACTCCTTGAGTGAGTTGTCTATACCCACTGACTCCAGTCCCTCTCCTCCAATTCTCTCCTTGACCCCCGCCAATCTGGCTGCTTCCCCCTTCCCTCCACAGAAACCGCCCTCTTTAAGATCATAAATGATCTCCTTCTTGCCAAATCCAACGGCCTCTATTCCATAATAATACTCCTCGACCTCTCAGCTGCCTTCGACACTATCAACCACCCCCTTCTCTTGAACATTATCCAACCGTGGCTTCACTAACACTGTCCTCTCCTGGTTCTCCTCCTATCTCTCTGGCTACTCATTCTAAGTACCTTGGCAGGCTCCTCCTCTGCCTCCCACCCCCTAATGGAGGTTTTCCCTTCTATTCTCCATCTACATTCACAACCTTGGAAAACTCATTCACTTCCATGGCTTCAACTACCATCTCTATGTGGATGATTCCCAAATCTACATATCCAACCCTGATCTCTCTTCTCTACAGTCTCATATTTCCTCCTACTTTCAGGACATCTCTACTTGGATGTCCCACTGACACCGCAAACGTAACATGTCCAAAACAGAACTCCTCATATTCCCACTCAAATCCCGTCCTCCCTGTGATTTTCCCATCACTGTAGACAATACCATCATCCTCCCTGTGTCACAAACCCATAACCTTGGTGTTATCCTCAAGTCATCTCTCCCATTCAAGCCACATTTCAATTTGTCCCCAAATCCTGTCAGTTCAAACTTCATAACATTGCTAAAATCTGACTGTTACTCTCCATCCAAAGGGCTACCATGTAATTCCAAGCACTTATCCTATCCCTCTTTGATTACTGCATCAGCCTCCTTGCTGGCCTCCCTGCTTCCTATCTCTCCCCAATACAGTCCATATGTCACTCTGCTACCTGGATCATTATTTCTACAAAACTGTTTAGTACATGTTTCCCCACTCCTCAAGAACCTCTAGTGGTTGCTCATTCACCTCCTCATCAAACAGAAACTCCTTACCATAGACTTTAAAACACTCCATCACCTTGCCCCTTCCTACCTTACCTCACTGATCTCCTATTACAGCCCAGCCCACATATTTCACTCCTCTATTGCCAGCCTATTCACTGTTCCACAATCTGCTCTATCTTTTTTTTATGGTATTTGATAAGTGCTTACTACGTGCCTGGCATTGTTGTAAGCACTGAGGTAGATATAAAGTAATCAGGTTGGACACAGTCCATGTTCCACACGGGGCTCACAGTTTTAACCCCCATTTTACAGATGAGGTAACTGAGGCACAGAGAGATAAGTGGCTTGCTTACCCAAGGTCAAACAACCAACAAGTGGTGGAGCTGGTTTTAGAATCCAGGTCCTCCTGGCCCTCGCCCCGTGCTCTATCCACTAGGCCATGCTGCTTCTCGCTAATGATTCCTTGCCCACATCGTACCTCTGGCCTGGAAAGCTCTCCCCCCTTCATATCTGACACATAGTAATAATGATAATAATAACGGTATTTGTTAAGCACTTACTAGGTGCCAAGCACTGTTCTAAGCATTGGGGTATGTACAAGGTAATCAGGTTGTCTCACGTGGGACACATGATCACTCTCCCCACCTTCAAATCCTTATTAAAAGCACATCTTCTCCAAGAGGCCTTCCCCAAATAAGCCCTCATTTCCTCTTCTCCCACTCCCTTCTGCATCCCCCTTTCACTTGGATTTGCATCCATTAGTAACCCTTCCCTCAGACCCACAGCACTTATATACACAACTATAATTTATTTATGTATATTGATGTCTGAATCTCAACTCTAAACTGTAAGCTTGTTGTGGGCAGGGAACAGGTCCACCAACTCTGTTATATTGTACTCTCCCAAGAGCGTAGTACAATGCTCTGCACACAGTAAATGCTCAATAAGTATGATTGATTGTACACAGTCCATGTTCCACATGGGGATCACAGTCTTAGTCTCCATTTTACAGATGAGGTAACTGAGGCCCAGAGAAGTTAAGTGATTTGCCCAAGGTCACACAGCAGACAAGGGATGGAACCAGAATTAGAACCCCGGTCCTCTGATTTCAAAGAGCTGGCTGGCTGTCTGGGTTCTAGTAGAAAAATTTCTCTTATACCTGAGAACTGTTTCTCAGGAATCCAGGGAGAAGCAGCAAGAGACCCTGAAGAACAGCAAGAGCATCAAAGGAATGAACACTGGACTTAACCATGATTATCTGGTTCCCAGTATTCCTTTGTATTCCCAGGGTTACACTGGACTCCAAAGGCTTTGGGTTGTGGTCGTTGGAGGAAGGCTGGTTCCTCCATCTTGGTATTTCCCAGACCCTTCTCCTACGTCAATGGGGGCACTGCCCCACATAATAATAATAGTTATAATAATACCACCTACCTCTCCATTGGCATCACATGCCGTGTGAGTGTAGAAGTAGTCTTTATCTGTGCAGGCCGGACGCAGCTTGCAGGAGGAGGCTCCTTGTTCTAAACACAAAGAGAAAAAAAAAGACTATTTCAATAGTGGCCAGAAGGTAGAATCATCATCTTCTTATTCCCTAGTGGACTAGTCATGGAATCCTAGAGGTTTTTTTTAAAGAGATCATCTAGTCCAGCCACCTGGAAAGTAAATGATTAAATTATTACGTTCACTAGCTACTCTGTCACTAACAGCTCTGCCACTTGCCCGCTGTGTGACTCTGGGTAAGTCACTTAACTTCTTAACTTCTCTGTACCTCTGTTGTTTGAGGAGACTCTGGAGAGCAGAACAGAAACTGGGAAGGAGTCCACGACCATCCCATGGCGCGGGAAGTGCCTTGACTGGTAGGGAGCTCTGGGGCCCATTGCTGTCTGCCCCTGTCTGCCCACACTGCTCTTTACTCTCAGCTGGGCAAGGATCAATCAATCGTATTTATTGAGCATTTACTTTGTGCACAGCACTGAACTAAACGCTTAGGAGAGTACAATATAACAGAGAAGCAGCATGTTCTACTGGACAGAATGTGGTCTTGGGAGCCAGAAGGACCTGAGTTCTAAACCCAGCTCTGCTGATTGCTTTCTGTGTGTCCTTGGGAAAGTCACTTAACTTCTCTGTGCCTGTTTCCTCAACTATAAAATGGAGACGCCTGTTATCCCTCCTACTTAGATTTTAGCCTCATGTGGGACAGGGATTGTCTCTGACCTAATTTATGTGTACCTACCTACTCCAGCACCTAAAACAGTGTTTAGCACATAGTAAGCACTTAACATATACCATTAAAAAAAAGCAAAACAAAACAAAAAAAAAACAGAGCTAGTAGATCCATTCTTTACCCACAAGAAGCTCACAGTTTAGAGGGAGAGACAGATATCAAAAGAAATTACAGCTATGTACATAAGTGCTGTGGGGCTGAGGGTGAATAAAGGATACAAATCTAAGTGCAAGAGCAACAGTGAAGGGAGAGGGAGTAGTGGAAATGAGGGCTTAGTTGGGGAAGGCCTCTTGGAAGAGATGTGATTTGAATAAGACTTTGAAAGTGGGGAGAGCGATCATCTGCCCCATATGAAGGGGGACAGAGTTCCTGGATAGAGGCAGGACAAGGGCGAGGGATCGGCAGTGAGATAGATGAGATCGGGGTACAGTGATTAGGAGCAAAGTGAACATGCTGGATGTAGCAAGAAATCAGCAAGGTAGGATAGGAGGGGACAAGGTGATTGAGTGCTTTAAAGTAAGCGCTCAATAAATACAATGGATTGATTAGTGGTAAGGAGTTGCTGGTTGATGTGGAAGTGGATGGGCAACCACTGGAAGTCCTCGAGGAGTGGGGAAACATGGACTGAATTTTTTTAGAAAAAGGGCCTAGGCAGCAGAGTGAAGTATAGATTGAAGTGGGGAGAGACAAGAGGCAGGGAGGTCAACGAAGAGGCTGGGGCAGTAGTAAAGGTGGGATGGGATAAGTGCTTTGATCATTGTGGTAGCAGTTTGGAAGGAGAGAAATCAATCGGTCGATCAATCAGCGGTGCACTTGAAATAATAGAATTAGTAGACATGTTCCCTGCCCACAACTCACTTACAGTCTAATGAGAAAGGGTGGATTAAACGATGTTGTGACAATTCCTCAAAAATCTCCAGTGGCTACCAATCAATCTGCGCATCAGGCAGAAACTCCTCACCCTCGGCTTCAAGGCTGTCCATCACCTCGCCCCCTCCTACCTCACCTCCCTTCTCTTCTTCTACAGCCCACCCCGCACGCTCTGCTCCTCTGCCGCTAATCTCCTCACCGTGCCTCGTTCTCGCCTGTCCCGCCATCGACCCCCGGCCCACGTCCTCCCCCTGGCCTGGAATGCCCTCCCTCCCAACATCCGCCAAGCTAGCTCTCTTCCTCCCTTCAAGGCCCTACTGAGAGCTCACCTCCTCCAGGAGGCCTTTCCAGACTGAGCCGCTTCCTTCCTCTCCCCCTCGTCCCCCTCTCCATCCCCCCATCTTACCTCCTTCCCTTCCCCATAGCACCTGTATATATGTATATATGGTTGTACATATTTATTACTCTATTTATTTATTTATTTATTTTACTTGTACATTTCTATCCTATTTTATTTTGTTGGTATGTTTGGTTCTGTTCTCTGTCTCCCCCTTTTAGACTGTGAGCCCACTGTTGGGTAGGGACTGTCTCTATGTGTTGCCAATTTGTACTTCCCAAGCGCTTAGTACAGTGCTCTGCACATAGTAAGCGCTCAATAAATATGATTGATTGATTGATTGATTTATTACTCTATTTATTTTACTTGTACATATCTATTCTATTTATTTTATTTTGTTAGTATGTTTGGTTTTGTTCTCTGTCTCCCCCTTTTAGACTGTGAGCCCACTGTTGGGTAGGGACTGTCTCTATATGTTGCCAACATGTAATTCCCAAGTACTTAGTACAGTGTTCTGCACACAGTAAGCACTCAATAAATACAATTGATTGGTTGATTGATTGATTGGTAGAACCCACATGATTAGATAGGTGGGTATGGGGAGAGGGATTATCAATAGAGTCAGTAGCTACTGCTGCCACCCCCATGATGGGTCATGGGAATGAGCAAAACAATGAGAGGGGAGAGGGAGGTCTGATTGAGTTGGATGTCACCGGCCTCATTCCCAGAATGAATGGGCCAGCTGTCCTGGAACTTTACTAAGGAATAGGATATCCCCATGCCCACCTGGTCTCCCCTCTTATTGGGTCCGGGATGGTGTGGAATGTCTCCCGACTTCAGCTCTCCCCTCAAGGGCTCTTGCAAAGAGTAGGTTCCCCAACCTTCATCCTGATCCGGTCGGACCCACACAGACAACACTGAGGGCAGGGAAGCAGCAGCTGCTGCCTTCTGGACTCATTTACCACGCTAATGAGCAGCAGGCTAACAAGTCTGCTCTCAGGGGAACAGGCTCTTGGAGCCGGACAGCCTCTCTGATCCAGCCTGTCTTCAAAGGAAAAGTCTGGGGTGGCTTTGAGAATGGGGGACCTTCAGGCCCTGCCTTCTCTGAATGTCCAGCCACACTCACCATCTGGTCCTGGCTGGAAAATACCTTCTGCCAAATGAGCAAACCTGTGGTTTGACAAATATTTGCCCAGTGCGGCAGCTGCACTCTGGGATCAGGGCAACAATGCTCAGGCTGTTAAATTGTTGCAGCAGGGCTGGTGTGAATGATTAATCTGGGGTGGAAGGCAAGAAGAAAGGTGGGCAAAGAGGTTGATCATTGGAGGGGCAAGAGAACAAGGCTGCGAACCAGGATCCCTGGGTTTTGCTGCCAGGCTTATCCCTGGCTTAGAATCCTGGGGTTTAAGGTCAGTCCCCAGTTCTCTTGATCTTTTTGCTTTGTCCATTTGGAATTGCTCATCTGGAAGTAGCTGGAGAAATGTCTCTGCCCAACCAGGAGCTGGAAACAGCTGGCCAGATGGGGCATCCCTTGGGGCAGACAAGACCGGAGCTCAGACCAACCCCACCAGATTCTCCTTTCCAAGGGCACAGACCCCATAGGAGTGCTCCAAGGAGTGGGTCTGGCTTGAAGGATTTGGTTGAAACCAGAACCAGTCCTTCCTGGGGCTCTCTGTGGGGTCTGTGCCAGTGGAGGGGAGAACCTGGGGTTGGGGGGCTGGTCTGGGTAGTCCCAGAGTTGGGGGTCATCAGGGAGTCAAGAGGCCAGGAGACTTGGGTTGTGGCAACGGGGGCTCCAGACCAACCCAGATCTGGGGTGAGGGCCCAGTACAGGTCTGGCTTTCTGGAGTCCTTGGTCTTGAAGGCTGTCCGGCCTGGTCTAGACCCCTAAGGCTCATTGCCCATGGAAATAAGTCCTTCCAAGGGGTCCTGACCAGTGGTTTCTAGCTAGATTCCAAGAAAGGATGAGCCCCAGGACCAGAGGAAAGGAACATAGAAGCAGAGTGGCCTAATGGAAAAGCACACGGACTCGGGAGTCTGGAGACCTGGGTTCTAACTGGGATCTTCCACTTCTTTGTTGTGTGGCCTTGGGCAAACCACTTCTCTGTGCCTCAGTTTCTTCATCTGTAAAATGCGGATTAAACACCCATTCTCATTCACCTTATGAGCCACATGGGGACTGCGTCCAATCTGATTATCTTGTATCTCCTGTATGTGACACATCCCATCATTATTATTATTAGAACCAGTGGCTGATTACCTTGTTTCCACCTTCTTATGGTGCAACTGAGAAAAGATTATGATTATTGTTCTTGTAAAGGTATTTAGCATTTAACTCTGTCCCAAGCATTGGGCTAATTGCTGGGGAAGATAATTGGATTAGACAGAAGAAGAAGCATGGCCTAGTGGAAAGAACATGGGTCTGGAAGTAAGCAGACCTGGGTTCTAATCCTGGTTCCACCATTAGTCTGCTGTGGGACCTTGGGCAAGTCACTTAATTTCTTGGTGCCTCAGTTTCTACAACTGTAAAATGGGGATTCAATTCCTGCTCTCCCTCTTAGATTGGGAGCCCCATGTGGAACAGGGACTTGTCCAACCTAATTTGTATCTGCCCCAGTGCTTTGAACAGTGTTTGACATACAGTAAGCTCTTAACAAATACCATAAAAAAACAGGATCCACAGTCTTGAAGGGAGGGAGAGCAGGTAACTTATCCCCATTTTGCAGAAGGAGAAACTGAGACTCAGAGAAGCAGCATGGCTCAGTGGAAAGAGCACAGGCTTTGGAGTCAGAGGTCATGGGTTCAAATCCCGGCTCCACCAATTGTCAGCTGTGTGACTTTGGGCAAGTCACTTAACTTCTTTGTGCCTCAGTTGCCTCATCTGGAAAATGGGGATTAAGATTGTGAGCTCCACGTGGGACAACCTGATCACCTTGTATCCCCCCAGCGCTTAGAACAGTGCTTTGCACATAGCAAGTGCTTAACAAATACCATCATCATCAAGTAATTTACTCAAGGTCACACAGCTTTATGCCCTGGACTCAAGACCAGGCTGATCATTACCATCATTATCATCACAATGACATTTAAGCGCTTACTACATGCCAAGCGCTGTTCTAACAGCTGCAGTAGATACAAGATAATCAGATCCCACAGGGGGCTCACAGTCTAAGTAGGAGGGAGAACAGGTATCGGATCCAAATTTTGAAGATGAGGGAACTGAGGCCCTGAGAAGTGAAGGTCAAATAGCAGGCAAGTGTCTGAGGCAGGATCAGAACCCAGGACCTCTGACTCCCGGCCTGTGCTCTTTCCTCTAGGCCTCATTTCTTCTATACAGCCCCTCTCCTGATTCCTTCAATGCTTTCTGACTATATCCATAGCTTGGAGTTTCTTGCTGACATGCTCTGTAGGTTTCCAGGGGAAGGCTGACTAGAACTAAGAGGAATAAAAGGCCTGTCTCCCTCATCTTGTTGGGAAGCACGGGCCAGATGGGGAGTCCCACCTCTCCACCCCTGCCGCGGGGCCCTGCTGTACAGCCATAGTTTAATTTAATGATGGCATTTATTAAGCACTTACTATGTGCAAAGCACTGTTCTAAGCGCTGGGGAGGTTACAAGGTGATCAGGTTGTCCCTTGTGGGGCTCACAGTCTTAATCCCCATTTTACAGATGAGGGAACTGAGGCTCAGAGAAGTTAAGTGACTTGCCCAAAGGCACACAGCTGACAAGTGGTAGAGGTGGCCTTTGAACCCATGACCTCTGGCTCCAAAGCCCGTGCTCTTTCCACTGAGCCACGCTGCTTCTCTGTCTGTCGATGTCTGTCTCCCCCATAGACTCCAATCTCCTTGTGGGCAGCGACTGTGTCTGCCAGTCTACTACTGATAATAGTATTGTTCATTTCCAAGCACTTCGTACGGTGCTCTGCACACTGTAAGTGCTGAATCAGCCAATAAGGGATTGGCTGATTGAATGACAGGATGTGGACCCAGTTGACAAAGAGAGGGAAAAGGGCTTTCCTACCAGTAATTCTTCACAATGAGGACTTTGGGCCAAGCTGGAATAACGGGTACAATATCGCATGATAAAGTTGTACTGCCCTACAACTGCTCGTACCCTCTCGGTCGATGTGAATGAAGTGTGTCTGAGGTGATGGGTATCTACCTGAACACACCCATCTTTTCTGATCTTCAAAGCTAAGCAGTGTAGGCCTGGGGAGTACTTGGAAGGGAGACATCGTGGGACTGCCAACTACTCTAGGCTTCCTTTTATTCACCCTGGCTCCCAGCCCCACAGCACTTACGTACATATCTGTAATTTATTTATTTATATTAATGATTGTCTCCCCCTTTATACTGTAAGCTTGTTGTGGGCAGAGAATGTGTCTGTTATATTGCTGTATTGTACACTCTCAAGCACTTAGTACAGTGCTCTGCACACAGTAAGCGCTCAATAAATGCGACTGACTGACTGACTGTCAGGTCTCTCTGCCTGGCTTGCACATACAGAGGGCTTGAACGGTGTCCCTGTTGTTGGGGAGACTCCCTTTGCGTGGGTGCAGACAGACAGACAGAGGAGGGTCCCTGCACAATCGCTAAAATCTACCCTTCCTCTCCATCCAAACTGCTACTTCGTCAATACAATCACTTACCCTATCCTGCTTTGACTGCTGTATCAGCCTCCTTACTGACCCCGCAGCCTCTTGTCTATCCGCCTTCCAGTCAATACTTCACTCTGCTGCACAGATCATTTTTCTACAAAAACATTCAGGATGTGTTTCCCCACTCTTTAAGAAACTCCAGTGGTTGCTCATCCACAAAAACTCCTCACTGTTAACTTCAAAGCACTCAATCTCCTTGTACTCCCTTACATCAGCTCGCTACTCTCCTATTACAACCCAGCCTGCAAACTCCTCTAATGCGAACTTTCTCATTGTACCTGGATCTCATCTATCTCGCCGCCGACCTCTCGTGCACATCCTGCCTCTGGCCTGGAACACCCTTCTTCCTTAAATCCGACAGAAAACCACTCCCTCCCTCTTCAAACCTTATTGAAGGAACATCTCCTCCAAGAGGCCTTCCTTGATATAAGCCCTCCTTTCCTCTTTCCCCACTCCCTTCTGTATCACCCTGATTTGCTCTCTTTATTCATCCCCCCCGCCAGCCCCACAGCACTTATGCATATATGTTATTTATTTATTTATTAATACCTGTCTCCCTCTCTAGACGTAGCTCATTGTGGGCAGGGAATGTGTCTGTTGCCAACTTGTTCTTCCCAAGCACTTAGTACAGTGCTCTGCACACAGTAAGCGTTCAATAAATACAATTGAATGAATGAATTAATGTTTATCGTTGTACTCTCCCAAGCTCTTCGTACCCTGCTCTGCACACAGTAAGCACATAATATGATTGAATTGAATGGAAAGGTGACACCTTTTCATGGCCATGAGCAAGATCCTCGGAAGCGTGCCCTCACAGCTGAGAGCTTGGGAGATGCCCACCTTCAGCGGCCCTCATCAGGGCCTGGTTGGTAGAGCCCTGTCTGGCCTAAATTGAGGGATCTGTTCCAGCCTGATAATAATAATAATAATAATTTTGGCATTTAAGTGCTTACTATGTGCAAAGCACTGTTCTAAGCGCTGGGGAGGATATAAGGTGATCAAGCTGTCCCACGTTGGGCTCACAATCTTAATCCCTATTTTACAGATGAGGTAACTGAGGCACAGAAAAGTTAAGTGACTTGCCTAAAGTCACACAGTTGACAAGCAGCAGAGCTGGGATTTGAACCCATGACTTCTGACTCCCAAGCCCGTGCTCTTTCCACTGAGCACGAAGTGGCTGAATAAGAAAGGACCCATTGATAATAATAATAATAATGGCATTTGTTAAGCACTTACTATGTGCCAAACACTGTTCTAAGCCCTGGGGTGGATACAAGATAATCAGGTTATCCCACGTGAGGCTCACAGTCTTAATTACCATTTTACAGACAAGGTAACAGGCACAGAGATGTTAAGTGATTGCCCAAAGTCACACAGCTGACAAGTGGCAGAGCAGGGATTAGAACTCACAACCTCTGACTCCCGAGACTGTGTTCTTCAGGAAATCATGCTGCTTCAAGAAATCCCCATGGCTGACTACTAATTTACACGCAGTTGATCAGATCAGGCGAGGCTCCATCTGGCCAGTACCTGGCCACTCCAACTATTGCACAATTGCTGGACTACCCAGGTGGAGAAAGAGAGAGAGAGTCAAAGGACATCATTGATAAAGTACAAGGGAGAAGAAGAATGAGACAACCAAGTGGAAAAACAGGAATTTAAGTGTATAGCGGAAACTGCCCCTGGATCCAAAGAGTCTTGTTTGTGCTGAAACTTTGACTGACAGATCTCTAGTGAAGAATAATACAGTACTTTGGGTTTTATCAGCTGTGTTGAAATAACCAGTTGCATAAGTAACTCCCATTCTCCCCTCACTTCCTTTGCTGAGCCAAAAGGGCACTTACTCCGTGGGAATTGGGAGTGTGTATTTGCTAAAGGAGGCGGGGTGGTTCTACTTGAAGTGGGGTCTAGGTTTGGAGGTATATTTCTGTGCATACATACGTGTAATGGTGGGTTTGGAGATTTTCCTGAGTTCATAACTCTGGGCAGGGCAGGCAACTGAACAAATTGGGATGAATCAAAGCTTTTCAAATACCCCATGATCCCCCTGAAGACTCTCATGACCCCTCGTGCCCTCAAAATAATGGGAGACGATTCATCATTCAAAAAGAATGAGGTTCTCACTTGAGTTTGAGCCTCTCTGCCTGAGGCTGAAGAAGGGAAGGGTGGGAGCCAGAGAATGAGGAGCTAACAGGGATTCAATGACGGGAAGCACAATCTCGGGGAGCTAGAGTCTTTGGGGATCACAGATATGGGATCCATTAAGTGCTTGCTGTATGCCAGTGCTGGGGTAGAAACAGGAACATCAGATCGGACTGGCACCAAAATGGAAAGATGAAGCATAAGGGAGCCTAGTGGAAAGAGCACGGGCCTGGGAATCAGAAGGACCCAAGTTCTAATCCCAGCTCTGTCACTCTGCCAATGAATAATAATAAGTATGGTATTTGTTAAGCATTTATTATGTGCCAGGCACTGTATATGTACAAGCAAATTTGGTTGGACACAGTCCATGTCTCATATGGAGCTCCCGGTCTCAATCCCCATTTTACACAAGAGGTAACTGAGACAGAGAGGAGTGAAGTGACTTGCCTAAAGTCACACAGCAGACTAGTGGCAGAGCTGGGATTAGAACCCATGACCTTCTGATTTCCAGGCCCATGCTCTATCCACTACACCAGTTTTATAGTACTCTCCCAAGTGCTTAGTACAGTGCTCTGCTCACAGTAATTGCTCAATAAATACCACTGATTGATTGGTTGTCTGCTGTGTGACCTTGGGCAAGGCACTTCACTGCTCTGTGTCTCAGTTACCTCATCTGTTAAATGGGGATTAAGACTGTGAGCCCCAAGTGGATTGTGTCCTGATTAAGTTGTATGTACCCCAGTGCTTAGTACAGTGTCTGGCACATAGCACCTGACAAATGCCGTAAAAAAACAACTGACGACTGGGCCAAGAGGGTAGTTGCCTTGGACTCACTGTCCTCACCAGAGGGAGCGGTGGCTGTTCACTGTGGGGTTCCACCACCGTCACATGGACAGCAGGAACCCCACCCAAACCTCCACTGCAGATGTGGTGGGGCACAAATCAGCCCTAGGGCTGGAGGGAGGGAAGCATGGTCAGAGAGGTAGGGGAGAATAGAAGGGGTGAACTGGCTGCAAATGTGCCCGAGGAAGAGGGAGGGAGGAAAAGGGCTCTCAGTTTACCATTCCCAGAACAGAGCCTTAATCTGGCCCTGTATGGTGGTGGAGGTGAGGGTGGGGGAAAGGCGGACTGGATGCCAGGCAGGTTTTACGTCTGCGCAGCAGTTTGAAGACTATGCCAGACACTCTACTTCACAGCAATGGCTCCAAGCCCAAGGACAGTTTTTACATGAGTGTTGTGTGGGAAGGACTGTTGATTTCTTCAGCTCCATCTACCCGTACAGATAAAGGTCAGTACTGGAGGCCACCTTCAAGGACAGTGGGGACACACAAACACACACACACACACACACACACTCTCTCTCTATATATAGAGGCATCATGACTTAGTGGATAGAGCAGGGGCCTGGGAGCCAGAAGGACCTGGGTTCTAATCCTGTTCCGCCACTTGTCTTGCTGTATGACCTTGGGCAAGTCGCTTGACTTCTCTGGGTCTCAGTTACCTCATCTATTAAATGGGGATTAAGACTGCGAGCCCCATGTGAGACATGGACTGTGTCCAACCTGATTAGCTTATATCTACCCCAGCACTTAGTACAGTGCCTGGAAAATATACAAATGCCATTAAAAAAAAAAGCATGAACAGGGTGTCAGTGTCCATTCATTTAAGGGCCCAGCCTGGTAGGACTGCCCCTTCCCCTTTCCCCAAGACCTGGCCATCAGGATAATCACAATAATGTTAATAATTGTGGTATTTGTTAGCACTTATTATGTGCCAGGCACTGTACTAAGCATGGGGGTGGATACAAGCAAATTGCGTTGTACACAGTCCCTGTCCCACATGGGGCTCCCAGTCTCAATCCCCATTTTGCAGATGAGGTAACTGAGGCCCAGAGAAGTGAAATGGCTTGCCCAAGGTCTCACAGTAGACAAGTGTCAGAGCTGGGATTAGAACTCCTGACCCTCTGGCACCCAGGCCCATTTTCTATCCACTATGCCATACTGCTTGAAGTATCCTGGTCTTTCTTGTCTATCTTAGAGTACAGCTATGCCCCTCCCAGAACTCTCAGTGGTAAAACAAGTTGCCATTGGTCCAGAGGGCAGAGTTTCCAGGGGACGTCGGTCTCTGCTGACTTGGGTCCCTGAGCAGGGAGTGACATAGACTGTGAGCCCCATGTGGGACGGTGACTGGGTCCAAACTGATGATCCCCTGTCTAACCCAGCATCTAACCCATCAGAAGTGCTGGATAAATACTGCCACTATTATCATCTATCTGGAATGCGGATCCTCATGATGCACAAATGGCCAGGATAATTCCCAAGCCCAGGCATCTCCAAATCATAATGACAGCAATAATTATTATTGCTTTTGTTATGGTATTTGTTAAGCACTTGGTATGTGCCAAGCACTCTTCGAAGTGCTGGGGTTGATACAACTTAATCAGGTAGGACAGAGTCCTTGTCCGACATGGGACTCATAGTAGAAGGGAGAACAGGTATTTAACTCCTGTTAAATGAGGAAACTGAGGCATAGAGAAGATAAGCGACTTTCCCAAGGTCACAGAGCAGGCAAGTGGCAGAGCCAGGATCAGAACCCAGATCCTCTGACTCCTAGGCCCTTTCTCTTTCCTGCAGGCCATGCTGCTTCTCAATAATATTGGCACTGATTGTGGTGGTATTTGTTAAGGGCTTACTCTGTGCCACCCTTTCTGCAGAGTGGTCTCAGGGTGAACCCAGGTCCCTCAGACTTCCAGAAGAGCCCCTGTCCCATCAGCTGGCCCCAAGTGGATGGGCCCTCCCCCGTTCTCGGTCGGGGCAGGCTGGATCGGGTCCAGCAGTACCTGAGTACTTGTTGGCATCACACTGGTGGCAAGTACTCTCTCCCTTGTTGGAGTAGGTGTTGGCTGGGCAGAGCTTGCAGGAGGAGGACCCTTCCTTGGCTGCGGAAGTTCCCGGTTTGCAGGGGAAGCACTCGGATGTGTAGGCCACACCTGGGGGCAAGAGGGGAAAACCAGACACGGGTGGGTGGGCCAAACTGGGCCAGGCCCCTTCGGCCCCACACTTGGGCCCAGTGGCAATCTCCTCCCTTACCCTGTTCTCTTTCCTGTCCCTCCCACCGCCCTCCCTGTTAACCCCACAGCTCCCAGCTGAGTGGTCTCAGTAGAGGCCAGGAGGTTCACATCTCGTGCCATCTCACGCTTGCCTCTCTCCACCATGCCCCTACCCCTTTCCCTTTCTCTGGGGCATGGGAAGCCTTGATTCTTCCCTCTGGGGCACCCCCACACTGAGCAGGTGTCCCAGTTGCTTGCCTTCAGTATGGAGGGACCAAGTCCCGTACCTGTAATGGCGATGTTCCTCACCAGCACGGGCTTGGGGATTTTGGTCCAGACAGAGAAGGCTGTGGTTCTCCAGTACAGAACATTGTTGCCTCGATTCAACTCCAGCTGATGGACACGCACAAGAGAAGTTGCTTCAGCCTGCCTCTTGGCATGGCCCAGGAGCAGTCAGTAGCCCCAGCCAGGCTCGGAAGGCCTGGTTCTGCCTCATGGTTTGGCCTCCTCCGGACCCTAGTCCTGAGGCCCCCGTGGCTGAGGGGCCTCAGGTTTGGCTCCGGTTCCTCCATCCTGATGGTCAGTTGTCACAAGCCCAGGGTGGTTCCAGGGCATCCTGGCCTGGATCGGCATTCCCGAACCCACCAAACAGCCCCAGAACCAGTCCGAGCTCCTCGGAAGTGGATATGTGCATGGTCTGCACTCCACCCAAGATGGTCTACCCCCAACCCTCCACCCCTGGCAGTTGTTCATGGGCACAGACCACCCCTGGAGAATCCTGGGGTGAGCCCTGAGCTAAACCCAGGTGTCTCCTGGAACTGGCCAGGCCTCAAAACTGCAGAGAGGGCTAGAATGGCTGATGGCCCAGTGGCCGGGGAGGAGGAAGACTTGAAGGCCCAGGCCCCAGAGTGCCCATGCAGGAGGCTGGCACCCTACTCACACTGTGCAGTTCCCACCCCTTCTCTGTGGTTTTCATCCACCTGGAGTCCTCGGCGTTGGGCTGACACTGGTCGTTCTGAACCTAAAGCAGAAGGAAACCTGGGATTGGCCTCTAGATCATGAGGAAACCGGTAACTCTGACTCCTCATGCCAGTCAGCTGTGTGACTTTGGGCAAGTCACTTAACTTCTTTGTGCCTCAGTTACCTCATCTGTAAAATGGGGATTAAGACTGTGAGTCCCACGTGGGACAACCAGATCACCTTGTATCTCCCCAGCGCTTAGAACAGTGCTTTGCACGTAGTAAGCGCTTTAAAAATGCCATCATTATTACTATTATTAGGTCAGTTGGCATTTCTCGCCAAGCTCCGGGATGGTATTTCAGTCCAGGATGGAAGTTGACAAGAAAACGTCAATGTCCTTTAGGATGAAGGCTAGTGGAGCTCTGAACCGCCTGGAGGGGGAAATACAGAGTATATTTCTCCCTGCAACCTGAGGACTATGGGACCTAAGCAGCACAATAATAATAATAATGATGGTATTTGTTAAGCTCTTACTATGTGCCAAGCACTGTTCTAAGCACTGGGGTAGATACAAGGTAATCAGGTTGTCCCACGTGAGGCTCACAGTCTTGATCCCCATTTTCCAGATGAGGTAAATGAGGCACAGAGAAGTGAAGTGGCTTGCCCAAAGTCACACCACTGACAAGTGGCAGAGCCAGGATTAGAACCAATGACCTCTGACTCCCAAGCCTCCACTAAGCCATGCTGCTTCAATAAGTGAATAAGTGCCTCAATAAGAGCCTGGTCTGGTGACTCCAATGGAAAGGGTACTAATTCGCATACAGTGTCTATGCCATGGATTTGTGGCTCAGTTGAAAGAGCACGGGCTTTGGAGTCAGTGGTCATGGGTTCAAATCCCTGCTCTGCCAATTATCAGCTGTATGACTTTGGGCAAGTCACTTCACTTCTCTGGGCCTCAGTTACCCCATCTGTAAAATGGGGATTAAGACTGTGAGCCCCCCATGGGACAACCCGATCACCTTGTAACCTCCCCAGTGCTTAGAACAGTGCTTTGCACATAGTAAGTGCTTAATAAATGCCATTATTAATATTATATATGGTGCATACCATTCGCTCCTGCCCAAACATACCAAAATCTCCCATCCTCTCCTTCTTCTCCCATAGTACTCTTTGGTCTCTGCTCTTCCCCCCTTCCCTACAATCCTCCCTAATAGTAGTAGTAGTCGTAGTAGTAGTACTAGTATTAGAAGTAATAATAACTGTGGCATTTGTTAAGCTCTTACTGTGTTCCAGGCACTGTACTAAGCGCTGGGGTGGACACAAGCAAATCAGTTCGGACACAGTCTCTGTCCCACATGGGGCTCACAGGCTCACTCTCCATTTTACAGATGAGGGAACTGAGGCCCAGAGAAGAGAAATGACTTGCCCAAGGTCACACAACAGACAAATGGCCCGTGCTCTATCCACTACACCACAGTAAACTCGTGTTCTAGACTGTAAGCTCACTGTGGGAAGGGAATGTGTCTACCGACTCTGTTATAAGGTTCTATTGAATTCTCCCAAGTACAGTACTCATCAAACAATAAGCACTAAATAAATACAATTGATTGATTGATAGCAGTGGTAGTAGTAGTAGTATTTATTAAGTGTACTAAGCACTGGGAGAAAAGACACAGGTGAGCATTAGACAACAGTCCATGTCCCTCTGGGGGCTCTAGCTGGATTAGCCCAGCCTGGAAAATTCCTGGTTCAGCTTCACCCCAGGATCCGCAGCCTGGCTGGCTGCCAATTCTATGCTGAAGCTAGTGGCGGGGGTTCTTTGCACATGGACTTTAGTCTCTGGGGCACCAGGAGATCTGCTGGGGGGGGCGGAACTTACAAAGAACTCAAAGATGATGCTGGTGTCCGGATAGAAGTACTCGAAAGAGACCGTGCCGGACCGTTTCAGGTTGACAGCGTACATCAAGGTGGCTGTGCACTCATCCGTGTTGGAGGCGATGTAATCTCCCAGGGGGACCCACGTCGACCTGCGTGGAAACGGCACAGTCAGAGAGTCAGAGAATCTGGGGCCCGCTAGGCACCTCGAGGGATCATCTTAGCCACTTTCCTGCCTGCAAGCAAGACTCTACCAGCCCTAAGCCACCCTAGGCCCTCACAGGGCAGGAACCGGGTCTAATTCCCACCTGGGTACTCTTTCCCAGCGCTCCATAAATACTCTGCACTCAGTAAGGGTTTCATAAATGCTGCTGCTACTACTACTACTACAGTACTATTAGGGCAAGAGTACTTCAGTCATCTTTTTGTTTAAATTTCCCAGTGCTCCCTTGGAAATAGGCCTCAGTATGGTATTTGTTAAGCACTTACTATGTGTCGGGCACTGTACTATGCACTGGGGTGGATGCAGGCAAATAGGGTTGGACATGGTCCCTGTCCCACAAGGAGCCCACAATCTTAATCCCTATTTTACAGATGAAGGAACTGAGGCACAGTGAAGTGACTTGCCCGAGATCACACAGCAGACTAGTAGCGGAGTCGGGATTAGAACCCAGGTCCTTCTGACTCCCAGGCCTGTGCTCTATGGATGCTGTGTGACCTTGGGAAAGTCATTTAACTTCTCTATGCCTCAGTTCCCTCATCTGCAAAATGGAGATTCAATACCTGTTCTCCTGTCCGCTTAAGCAGTGATCCTCATCTGGGACTTGTTTGTCTTGTATCTACTGGCTTAGTAAGTGCTTGACACATAGTAAGTGCTTAATAAATACCACAATTATTAACACGATTATTCCCAGACTCCCTCTAAACACTCCCAATGCCTTTCCTCCCTGACCCTCATTTCCCTTAGTCATTTGGTTGCTCCTCTCTGCACTGTCTCCAAGTTCTCCACTATCTCCTCCTCCAAATTCTCTAATGGGGGCTGAACAATGTTGAAGAGAGTGGGAGTGGGATCAAACAGAGGGACCCCAGACTCTAGGGTGAATTTTAAGAGCTCATTCAGCCTCGCAATGACAGGGAAAGTGCTCGGATGAAAGAAGGCCCAGAGAAGGTTGCTAGATGGATCCCAATTTGCCCAGTAGATCAGCAGTAGTCACAACAAGAATCAGGTATTCTGCTTTCCAACCCAGACCATACTGTCTCTCCAGAGACACCCTAAGCCTCTCTCTCTGAACCCAGATAACCTAATGCCCTACTGCTCTGAATCAATCGATCAATCAATTGATCAATCAGTTGTATTTACTGAGCACTTACTGTGTACAGAGCAGTATCCTAAGCACTCGGAAGTCTACAATTCAACGGAGGTGGCAGACACATTCCCTGTCCACAAGGAGCTTACAATCTCAGAGGGGGAGGCAGACATTAAAATAAATGAATAAATCGTGGATGTTTATTCATTCATTCAGTCATATTTGTTAAACACTTACTATGGGCAGAGCACTGTGCTAAGTGCTTGGGAGAGTACAATATAACAAAAACACATTCCCTGCCCAGAAGAGGCTTACAGGAGACAGACATTAATATAAAGAAAAAAATTACAAATATATACATATGTGCTGTGGGGCCGAGGGTGGGGTAAATATTAAGTGCTTGGGAGAGTACCATAGAGCATAAAAGAAATGATCCCTGCCCTCACTGAGTTTATGATCTAAACACATTCTCTAAATTCTAGAGAAGCAGCGTGGCTTAGTGGAAAAAGCACGGGCTAGGGAGGATGTGGGTTCTAATCCTACCTCTGCCACTTGTCTGCAGTGTGACCTTAGCAAGCCACTTAACTTCTCTGTGCCTCAGTTATGTCATCTGTAAAATGGGGATTAAGTCTGTGAGCCCCACATGGGACAACTTGATTACCTTGTATCTACCCCAGCGCTTAGAACAATGCTTGGAACACAGTAAGCACTTAACAAATACCATTATTATTATTTACAAGTCACTTTACCAACTTTTAACCCCTCAGAGCTGCACTCAGGTTCTCCTCTGCCACTCTGAACAGAACTGGGCCTTCTGTCTTTAACCCATGCCCTCTAACATCATTTTTTGAGCAGAAGCATTTTCAGTCAACCCAGGCAGAGCTCATGAATTTTCTAAATGTCACTGATTCTTCTTGTTGGAAAGAGGAAAAAAAAGTGATGCCATTGAGCCTCCCTGCAGAAGCTATAAATAAGCTCAGGAGTTCGCTGAGTGATTCAAATAGATGCCAAGAGAACTTCGATTTAGGGATTGCGTAAATACTCCTGATTTCAGGCCAGGTTTCAGAGTCTCAGGGTGAGCACCCTGATTTTCATCATTAGACATGTGGTTTCTGCTAGAATTCTCTCATGACCCATATCCAGGAATATGGCAAGGAAGGCCACACTTCATTTGCCTGTCACTTGCACATGATTTCTATGTGCCTTTTCAAGTTAATGCTTTATCATTTCCCCCCTTTCCAGCTGGCATTTCTTGCCTTTTTTCATTTATTTGGTTTCATTTCACCTGCCCACACTTATCGGCCTTAATCCTATCCCAGATATGTTGTCCGCACAAACGTAAACAGCTAATGAGGCAGAGAGCTCTTTCTCTTTCAAGCCTTGGCAGAGAGAGAAGGGCCATCAGAAACTGCTTCTGAGAGAGAGAGAGATCAGGGTGGCCTAGTGGAAAAAGCATGGGTCTGGGGGGTCAGAGGACCTGATTTCTAATCGTGCCTGCTTGCTGTGTAACCTTGGGCAGTCACTTCACTTCTCTGTGCCTCAGTTCTCTCATCTGTAAAATGGGATGGAATACCTGACCTCCCTCACCTCTTTAGACTGTGAGATCTGTGTCTGATCGGCTTATATAGTATCTACCCCAATGCTTAATACAGAACTTGACATTTAGTAAGTGCTTAACAAATATAGTTATTATGTCCAAACCCTGACAACTGACTAGGAATCAATCAATCAATCAATCAATCAATCGTATTTATTGAGCACTTACTGTGTGCAGAGCACTGTACTAAGCGCTTGGGAAGTACAAGTTGGAATCACACTGAGTGGGGAGGATGGAAGTGGAGTAGGGGCCTAGGTGACAAAATTCCTCTGCAGAGGCTGATCTGTTCTAGCAATCTACTGGGGTTGGGGGAAATTGAGGAACAGCCATGCAACATGAATCCACCTAGCAGGGTGGTAGCATAGCTGGAAAGAGAACTTAGGCTCTCTGATGCCTCTTTTAGAAAGACATGGTGGTGGGAGGGGGAAGTAGCTGCTTGCTACGGGGGATTTCCAAGCCTTGGGAACCCCCTTTCAGCATCCCCCTGGGCTCCCTTCTGGAGCTTAATAATAATAATAATAATTAATAATTGTTATAATAATTGTAGTATTTTTATGGTATCTGTTAAGTGCATATTATGTGTCAAACGCTAAGTACTGGGGTAGGTACAAGTTAATTAGGTCAGACACAGTCCCCATCCTGCACGAGGCTCACAGTCTAGATAGGAAGGAGAACAGGTTTTTAATCCCCATTTTACAGTTGAGGAAATGGAGGCACAGGAAATTTAAGTGACTTGCCCAAGGTCACACTGCAAGCATCTGGCAGAGCCGGGATGAGAACACAGGTCCTGACTCTTGGACCTGTACTATTTCCACTAGGCGAGGTTGCTGTATTAAGCAATATAAGAGTTTTTGACCTTTTCAGCATACCAGCAATTTGTTCCTTCCTTCCCTTTCAAGGTCCTATTCTTTTTGTCCCCCGCCATTCCCTCTATTCTTGACTACTGGTCGTTCTTCACCGTTTATCCCAGCCCTTTCCCCAACCAGAAATACCTTCCAGCCAGGAGCCCCCATTTCAACCCTGGGGATGCCCTCAGTAACCTAATTTCCCCTTCCTTCCGTAACACTCTGGTACTTAGGCACTGTTGCTTCCCTCTATCTGTCATGTATTTTAGTATCTGTCTTCCCCACAAGACTGTAAACTCTTTGAGGGCAGGGATAGTGTTGGCTAATTTTCTTATGCTCTGCACAGAGTAAGTGCTCAATAAATATGATTGATTGATTGATTGCTTGATTGATTGACCAGTCATTTAATGATCAGTGAGGGGAGGCAGCATGGTGTAGTGGAAGAGCACAGGTCTGGAAGACGGAGGAGCTGGATTCGAGTTTGCGTCTGCCAGCAGCCTGCTGCATGATCGTGGTCAAGTCACTTAACATCTCATTACCGCAGTTTCCTCATCTGTAAAAGGGGATTAATAATAACTGCCTTTCTACCTACCTCCCAGAGTTGTTGTGCAGATGAAAATGAGATAAGTAATGGGAAAATGTTTTGGAAATAAAAGCACTCTACAAAAACATAGGTATTACTGATTGAATTGGAAAAACAGGTTTCAGAGACGAGAAGAGAATTCAGCCTGGGAGTCTGTACATTTGAGTTCTAGGTCCTTGCTCTGTTTTGCTGGGTGACCATGGCCAAGTGGGCTTAACTGTGTTGGTTGGGGTGGCCTTCTCTGCCTAATAAGGAGTAAGAGTCCTTCCCACCTGAGCCAGTGAGATAGCATCAACTAAGGGCTTTGGCTCCTAGGAGAAAAGTGCCATGGAAATGCACAGTGTTATTAAAAGAATCACTTAATCAGCTCCTGTCCAAGCAGATATAACAGTCACCGAAAGCTCTGTGCTGTCTCTGGAGAGAGGAGACAGCCTTTCTGGGCATGGATACAAAAGGGTAGCACACCTTCAATCAATCAATCAATCAATCATATTTATTGAGCGCTTACTGTGTGCAGAGCAATCAATCAATCAATCAATCTTATTTATTGAGCGCTTACTGTGTGCAGAGCACTGTACTAAGCGCTTGGGAATTACAGGTTGGCAACATATAGAGACAGTCCCTACCCAACAAAATTAGGTCCATGCTACTAATCAAAGGGAAAGGTGAACAAAGCTAAACGGCACACTGATGTGATGGATGTCAAGAAGCGCAATCCATCATTCATTCATTTGGTGTTTCTGGCCATTCTTCGCTTCCACTGTTGGAGAGAGACTACTGTGTAGGATAGATTAGTGGTCTGAGCCAGTAAGGCTTTTTTAAAAAATGTTTCTATGTTCTTATGGACTAAAAACACCCTAGTAAGCGCTTGGGAAGTACAAGTTCAGCCTATGCCAACTTCACTTCCAGTGCCGTTCTTTACCAGGACCCGGGCTGTGCCTTGCTTTGAACCCATTTTTCAGTCCCTTCTCTAGCTTCTTCAACCCCATCTGCCTCTGCCTCCAACCACCCAGCAGAAGGTACCTAGCTTAGGAGCCCAGAACACTAGACGACATTCCATGTGTCCCACTAAATGCCGCTGCAATTTGGCTCAGGAAGATTTCATGGGGCACCCAGGAGGTAAAACAGCACAATTCTCCCCCATTTTCTGGTTCAAAAATTTGGGCTTCACTTCAGTGATTTTCATTTTATGTGTAAGTGCTCTCCAAACAGCAAGTTCACTTTACCTCTCTGTGCCTCATTTTCCTCTTCTGTAAAATGGGGATTAAATATACCTATTCTCTCTCTGGAGACTGTTTGATCTGATTATCTTGTATCTTTCCCCAGTGTTTAGTATAATACTTAGCACGTAATAAGTGCTTAATAAATATTATTATTATTATCACAATCATTATTACAAAGTGTGCTGTGAGGCTGGGGGGTCTATAAAAGGTCTCAGTAGTTAGGGCCAAAGTTCTAAGCATTGCCGGTCTAGATCTCTTTCAATAATTAATGGGTTCTGGGTTGGGGGCTCTGTAGCTATGAGGGTCCTCGGTAGGTATCAGGTATTCCCAACTTCTCAAGCACAAAAGAGCTTCCACTGTAGAGTTCGGTTAAATTGGGTTTGGGAGTGAGTTTCAGAGCTGTTTGGCTTTCTGCCTCCTCGCCACTTGGATTCAAAGTTAAGTCTCCTTGGCTGATCCTTCCTGCTGTCATTAATGGCATGGCTTATATCGCCGGCCCTCACAAAAACTTAGCTTTTTATTCTAAGGGGACCCAAGGTGGAGTCTGGAGTTGCCCTTCCAGAGTAGCCAGGGAGGGACCTACTCTTTTAATTGGCTCTGTCTCTTTGGCTCAGCAACCAGGATCACACCCAAGAATAATAATAACAATAACAACTGCGGTATTTGTTAAGCAGTGCCAGGCACTGTACTAAGTGCTGGGAGGACACAAATAAATTGGGTTGGACACAGTTGCTGTTCCACATCGGGCTCATAGTCTTTATCCCCATTTTACAGATTAGGTAAGCGAGGCACAGAGAAATGAAATGACTAGCCCAAGGTCACACAGCAGACAAGGCTCTCCATCACCTCGCCCCCCCCCACCCACCTCACCTCCCTTCTCTACTTCTCCAGCCCAGCCTGCACCCTCCGCCTCTCTGCCGCTAATCTCCTCACCATTAGGCCTCGTTCTCGCCTGTCCCGCCGTCGACCCCCGGCCCACGTCATCCCCGCGCCCTGGAATGCCCTCCCTCCGCACATCCGCCAAGCTAGCTCTCTTCCTCCCTTCAAGGCCCTACTGAGATCTCACCTCCTCCAGGAGGCCTTCCCAGACTGAGCCCCCTCCTTCCTCTCCCCCTCCTCCCCCTCTCTGTCCCCCCCGCCTTACCTCCTTCCCCTCCCCACAGCACCTGCATATATGTATATATGTTTGTATGTATTTATTACTCTATTTATTTTATTTGTATATATTTTTCTATTTATGTTATTTTGTTAATACGTGTTGTTTTGTTCTCTGTCTCCCCCTTCTAGACTGTGGGCCCACTGTTGGGTAGGGACCATCTCTATATGTTGCCAACTTGTACTTCCCAAGCGCTTAGTACAGTGCTCTACACACAGTAAGCGCTCAATAAATACAATTGAATGAATGAATGAATGAAAGGGGTGTCTTCTGTCTCCTAGGCCCATGCTCTACCCACTAGACCGTGCTGCTTCACCTCCCTTCCCTCCACCTCCCTTCCCTTTAGCCAGTGAGTGGGGAGAAGGCCCTGGTACAGAATCCCGCTGGCCAAACCTGGCCACCCCGAGACTGGCAGGCTGGACACAGGGAGCAGGGTGATGTTCTGCTTTGTCGGGAGCCAGTGGACTCACAAGGTGCAGTTCTCCGCTGACTCGCTGAAGCCATCGTCCAGTTCCATGTTGGCGGCCAGGCTGGCAAAGCCATGGGGTAGCTCATCCCACTCGTCAAAACGGATGCCTGTCCCCAGGGAGTATCGGCCTTCGGCACAGGGCTTGCACGACTGGTCCTTCATGTCCAGGAACTCTCCGGCATTGCAGGAGAAAGCTGTGAGACACAACCGCCGGACAAGGGGAAGGGTGGGTGGGCACGCTGCCGGGTTGACTGTTTCCAACCTGGTGACCTTGTATCCACCCCAGTGCTTAGAACAGTGCTTGGCACATAGTAAGAGCTTAACGAGTACCATAATAATAATAATGGTATTTGTTAAGCGCTTACTATGGGCCAAGCACTGTTCTAAGCGCTGGGGTAGATACAAGGTAATCGGGTTGTCCCACGTGGGGCTCACAGGCTTCATCCCCATTTTACAGATGAGGTAACTGAGGCACAGAGAAGTTGTTATTTGCTCAAAGTCACACAGCCGACAAATAATAATAATAATAATAATAATGACGGCATTTGTTAAGCGCTTACTATGTGCAAAGCACTGTTCTAAGCGCTGGGGGGATACAAGGTGATCAGGTTGTCCCACGTGGGGCTCACAGTCTTAATCCCCATTTTACAGATGAAGGAACTGAGGCTCAGAGAAGTGAAGTGACTTGCCCAAGGTCACGCAGCTGACATATGGTGGAGCCGGGATTCGAACCCATGACCTTTGACTCCAAAGCCCGGGCTCTTTCCACTGAGCCACGCTGCTTCTCTATGGCAGAGGCAGGATTAGAAACTATGTCCTCCCAAGCCTATGTTATTTCCACTAAGCCACACTGCTTCTATTAATAATAATGCCTCAGGCTGGTTACCTTTCTATGGTAGTTCATGCTTGGAGATACTTGAAAATCCCGACTGTTGGCATTTATGAGATATCTGAAAAATTTTCCTGAAATGTGACAGCCCTAGGTAGGACGGGACTATTTCCAACATGATGGTCTTGTATCTATCCCAGCACTTAGTACAGTTTTGGTACATAGTAAATGCTGAACAAATAGCACAGTTGTCATTAGGTCAGGGAAACAGGGTTAGAGTAAGGCTAGGGTTGGGGGGAGAGGGTGGAAGGGGCCCGGGAGGGGAACACGCTGAGGAATCCACAGACAAATTGGAAGCTGCAAGTCCTAATTCCAAGTCCACTGTTACCTCCCCGTCCCTCGTTTCCCCATCTATCTCATGGGGTCCATTCTATCCTGGAAAATATTCAGGGAAGGAGATCCCAGAGCCTCTGTTGGCCAAATGTTCCCAGTCTCATAACTTGGTCGGGTGGGAAGTTCCTCCTTCAACCAAAATCTCTTTGGTTGCACCAGGAATATTTTTGTCTCTCCTACACCTGTCGCTGTCAGGTTTGTTGCTCCACCTAATTAGGGCCTCCTCAAAACCAGCTCAGCGTTTTCCAGTAGCATTCGTATTTTTAAAAGTAGTTGGAATACTCTCTGTCCCTTTCCCAAATATCACAACTTCCTCTCTGAAATCCTTCCTTAGCCAGGAGACATTCTGAAAACAGTTTCCAGCCATCTAAAAGGCTGAGATGTGCGGAGAAACATAAAACGAGAGCATCAGGCAAATCAACACATGCATGAATGCATAATCACATCCACCTGCCAGCTGGGCTTTATGTTTCCTTGATTGCTACTCAGGGTGCTTTAAGGGATGGAGCCTGCAGCCCCCCATCTTCCCTGGCTTCCTTTTCGGGACCTGACCCTTCCCCGGTGACTGAGTGTGACGACTGAGGGCAAGGCTTGGATCCAAATTCACCAAGTCCAGGGAAAACTGAATGCAAACACACATCTGGATGAAACGCAACTGAAATCCCTTGTTGTTATTCTCCCTGCTTGTAAAACAAATTAAAAAAAAATCCACATGTAAAATGTGTGTCCATCCCACAGGTCAAAGACAAGGAGGGGACGGTTTAAGGAAAGTCCTGTTGTCCCCAAGACCTCAAGCCTCTGCCCTCGGGACAGGTCTCAGGGGGAGGAGGGGGTTGGAGAAAGGTGAGGGGCATCACTTACAGCATTCGGTGCCTTTGACGGGATCAGGGAGGCTTGTGCACAGACCAGGGGTGTGAGGCACAGCGACTCTCCAGCGAGATCCCATGCTGTCGCAGGCTGTGTACTCGTAATGGTACTCGGACTAGAGGAGAGAAAACCATAGAAACGGCCCCATCAATTAATCACTCAATCATATTTATTGAGCACTTACTGTGTACAGAGCTTGGGTGAGCATACTATAACAAAGTTGGTAGATATGTTCCCTGCCCACAACGAGCTTACACTCAATCAACAAGTCCTTCCTAAGAGGGCAGAGTACTGGGCTAGAAGTTTGGGGTCCATGTTTGAGAAAAGACCAAGTCCCTGTCCTCTGGGAGCACAGAGACTGAGAGAAAATCAACTGTATTTATTGAATGCTCACTGTGTGCAGAGCACTGTACTAAGTGCTTGGGAGAGTACAATTTAACAGAGTTGGGAGATGCAATCCCTGCTCACAAGGAGCTTACAATCTATGGGGGAGATAGATATTAAAATAGATTGCAGATAGGTGAAATAATACAGAGCCATTAGATCCAATCACAAACAATTGGCAGATACCGCAAGAACCAGAGTATGGTGGGGACCCCTTGATTGGGATGGTGGGTGGGAGAGAAGGTGGGCTAACTTGGGAGGGGTCAAGAGGGTGCAGTAGCTAGAACTGAGTTACCAGACATGTATTCACAGGCTGATCCATTCCCCAACCAAATTCTCCAGGATTAAGATCTTAACAGTCCTGAGGGGAGCAGAGCTTTGTGTTGATAAAGGGCTTACTAGGAAACACCCATGGTCCAGAGAGTGGCCCCTTGGGTGATTTCACCTTTGTCAGCTCACCATCCTCACTCTGGAACTGCGGGTTGTTCTTGGCCTGACTTTGACAGAATCCAGAATTAGTTCAACTGTTTCCTATATCAGAACTTATACCAGGGTATAGTGGTTCATGGGAGCAAGTAATCAATCCATCCATCAACTGTATTTATTGAACGCTCACTGTGTGAAGAGCACTGCATTAAGTGCTTGGGAGAGTACAATTTTACAGAGTCGGTAGACGCGATCCCTGCTCACAAGGCACATACAATCTACAGGGACAGAAAGACATTAAAATAGATTGCAGAAAGAGGAAACAATATAGTAAAAGAATATTTACCATAAATACTGTGGGGCTGGAGTGAGTATCAAAGTGTTTAAGGGGTACACTGCTAAGTTCATAATTGATGCAGAGGGTGAAGAGTGGAGATAAAGACTGAAAAATCATTATGGGCAGGGAACAGATCTGCTAATTCTGTTGTACTTTCCTAAGTGCTTAGTACAGTGCCCTGCACATAGTAAGTGCTCAATAAATACCTCCAAGAGGAAAGGCCTTTAGTTTAAAAAACTAAATGTGATTAAGTTCTACTTATTTGGGGAATTTATTTTCTATGTGCATGTGTGTACATACACACACACACACACACAATTCCTTATTGTTCTGCCATGTTTATGAACAGTGCTTTGCACATAGTAAGTGCTTAATAAATGCCATCATTATTATTATTATTATTATGTTTATTGTTTGCAGAGCCAGGCACTGTTTTTGACTATTGTCTTCTGCCATGCAAGTCTATCCTCAGCAACTGACTCCCAGCTGAAAGCATTTTCTGAGGCTCGGTTTTACCACGTCCTTAAAACATTTCCTCTGACCTCCTTGCTTCCATTTTCCTCATTTCAGCTCCCCATTCAGCAGTTGTTGGGTATCCTGCTGTTCCTCATTCTCTTCACCTGTCCCACCCAATGTAGCTGTGTTGAGGTGGGTGTAACTTCAAGTCTGGACCTCTATACTAGAGCTTCACTGTTTGTGATCCCGTATTGCCATTTGATGCAGAGTTTAGCCCAAGGTGGCATTGATGGAACTGCTCAGAGTGCTTAGAACAAAGTGCTTAGTGCAGATCTTCAGAATCCCAGGTCTGTGTTTTATCCACTAGGTCATGCTGCTTCCCAGTTCTCATCGTCAAAGATGTTCTGATGCTTTCATCCTGCCTACTGGAAACAACATTACATCATACCTAAGCGGAACCAGTGAGGCAGCAAGGTTGCTCTGGGATTGCCAAAGCCTAAACCTGCTTCTGCTGCTGCTCCACTGACTGACCTGAACCACCTCCTCTCAATGCCCCCATTTCTTCTCCCTGAGAAGGGCAGCCAGTAATTGATTCCTCTGCTATGTGAGAATCAGCGGGACGGAAATATGTCATCATAAATCACAGATTGCTTCAGAAAGAGGGAGCATGACCCAAATGCCAAGTGCCATTAAATGCTTGTTTTATCTTGGAAATCTTCTAGTCGACTAAGGTCACAGAGCTGACTGTCAGGCCTCGGGCCACTTCCCTGAGGTGACTTCAACTTGAATCTCTCCATGCACATTTTCTTCCTCTGACACCATCAAAAAGGGGCCTGAAATAAGCTGCTCTGAGGGATGGCCTGAACAGTATAAAGGTTTGGACCATTTTTGCCAAAATACCAATAATAATAACAATGGTAGTTTTTAAGCACTTACTGTGTGCCAGGCACTGAACTAAGTATTGGGGTGGATACAACCAAATCGGGCTGGGCACAGTCCCTGTCCCATGTGAGACTCACAGTTTCAAGCCCCATTTTGCAGATGAGGTAACTGAGGCACAGAGAATAATAATAATTATAATAATAATAATTATTGCATCAGCCTCCTCCCTGATCTCCCATCCTCCTGTCTCTCCCCACTTCAGTCTATACTTCACTCCGCTGCCCAGATTATCTCTGTACAGAAACTCTCTAGGCATCTCACTCTCCTCCTCAAAAATCTCCAGTGGTTGCCTGTCAACCTACAAATTAAGCAAAAACTCCTCACTCTTGGCTTCAAGGCTGTCCATCACCTCTCCCCCTCCTACCTCACCTCCCTTCTCTCCTTCTACAGCCCAGCCCGCACCCTTCACTCCTCTGCCGCCGCTCATCTCCTCACTGGGCCTCGTTCTCGCCCGTCCCGCTGTCGACCCCTGGCCCATGTCCTTCCCCTGGCCTGGAATGCCCTCCCTCCACAAATCAGCCAAGCTATATCTCTTTCTCCCTTCAAAGCCCTACTGAGAGCTCACCTCCTCCAGGAGGCCTTCCCAAACTGAGCCCCCTTTTTCCTCTCCTCCTCCCCATCCCCGCCCTCTTCCCTACCTCCTTCCCCTCCCCACAGCACTTGTATATATTTGTACAGATTTATTACTCTATTTTACTTGTACATATTTACTATTCTATTAATTTTGTTAATTATTATTATATAGCTATAATTCTATTTATTCTAACGATTTTGACACCTGTCTACATGTTTTGTTGTCTGTCTCCCCCTTCTAGACTATGAGCCCGTTGTTGGGTAGGGACTGTCTCTATATGTTGCCGACTTGTACTTCCCAAGTGCTTAGTACAGTGCTCTGCACACAGTAAGCGCTCAATAAATACGATTGATGATGATGATGATGATGATGTTGCCGACTTGTACTTCCCAAGTGCTTAGTACAGTGCTCTGCCCACAGAAAGTGCTCAATAAATACAATTGAATTAAGCACTTACTATCGTGCCAACCACTATTCTAAGCACTGGGGTAGAAACAAGATAATCAGGTTGGACACAGTCCCTGTCCCACACGGGACTCTCAGTCTTAATCCCCATTTTACAGATTCAAGTAACTGAGGCCCAGACAAGTTAATTGCCTTGCCCAACATCACACTCCAGAGAAGTGCAGAGCTGGGATTAGAACCGACGTCCTCTGACTTGCAAGCCCGTGGTCTTGCGTCTACATCATGTTGCTTCTCAACTTAAATTACTCTCCAGTACAGTGCTCTGCACACAGTAAGTGCCCAATAAAAACTTTTATTGACTGAATTAGTAAATGTTCTGTTAGTCAGTAACACTCTGCCAATCTGAAACTTCTTCTATTTGGCATTTTTGAGAGCTCCCATATAATAACAAAATTGATCAACTGATCCCTTGTGGAGAAGGAGTTGACAATATTTAAGTCCTCTCCCCTGTAGATACACTGGTCCCCTAGAGCTTCTGCTAGCCCGAATAACAAACAGCGCTGCTCTAATATCGGGATGTAAGCTAGTCAGAGTTCACTCACAGAACTTCCTGGGGCTTCCAGAGGGGCTTTACACAGCCTTTCCATCATATAATTACACAAAATTCCCTGTTGGGCAGTCCTGAGTCTTCAGTTAGGACCATTTTTTGGCTTACTGGCACCACGTATTCCCTCAGTGTCCCAGATAACAAAGTTTTTACTTTATTACTGAACAAGAATAAATATGATTTTCTACATAAATGTACTACATCATTTGTAAATTCCAAAGTTCCCATTTTAAATAGAGTTGCATGGATATTATTTTAATTATGAAAGGCTCCCAGTCATGAAAAAGCCTCATTTTGGGAAATGGCCTCAATATCCTTCAGCTGTGACACTTCATCTTTTTTAATAATAATAATAATAATAATGGTATTTATCATCAATCAATCAATCAATCGTATTTATTGAGCGCTTACTATGTGCAGAGCACTGTACTAAGCGCTTGGGAAGTACAAGTTGGAAACATATAGAGATGGTCCCTACCCAACAGTGGGCTCACAGTCTAGAAGAACTGGGGTGGCTTATATCCACCCCAGTGCTTAGTACAGTGCCTGGCATACAGTAAGCGCTTAACAAATACCAGTTTCATTACACAGTTACACCACCTGCTGAAGAGGCAGTGTGGCTCAGTGGAAAGAGCCCGGGCTTTGGAGTCAGAGGTCATGGGTTCAAATCCCAGCTCTGCCAATTGTCAGCTGTGTGACATTGGGCAAGTCACTTCACTTCTTTGTGCCTCAGTTCCCTCATCTGTAAAATGGGGATTAAGCCTGGGAGCCCCCCGTGGGACAACCTGATCACCTTGTAACCTCCACAGCGCTTAGAACAGTGCTTTGCACATAGTAAGCGCTTAATAAATGCCATTATTATTATTATTATTATTAGATGGCTTAAACATTTGCCTCCCTGGAGGCATAGAGCAGGAGCAATTGACTTCTTGGGGTCCTTCCCAGCTGTAGGACTCTGGAATTTAAGGTTGTACCCTCCTACTCTTGGATTTACATGTTCATCTTGGAACTCCAGAGAGCTCAGACTCCTGGAACGGAGACAAAGACCTGATGGGGACCGGGCCTTCATCATCATCATCATCATCAATCGTATTTATTGAGCGCTTACTATGTGCAGAGCACTGTACTAAGCGCTTGGGAAGTACAAATTGGCAACATATAGAGACAGTCCCTGCCCAACAGTGGGCTCTGGCAACCCCACAAGGCCCTGCTTTGAGCAGCTGCAAGGGGTGAACTGGCCAAACAGCCTGACCAGCCCCACCTCCTCTGGGTTCGCCAATTCATTCGTATATTCATTGATTCCTGAAGCACCCCGGGCACACAGAGACTGTCCCCTGGGGTACTGACATACGAGACTGAGGGCACCACCTGCTGCTGTTTACACTTCTGCCGTGTCATCTCCCAGTTCTTTCAAAGCTTCTCTTTAAAAAACAACACGGGCTTGGGACTCAGAGGACCTGGATTCTCATCCCGGCTCCACCACTTGCCTGCTGCGTGACCCTGGGCAGGTCACTTAACTCCTCTATGCCTCAGTTTCCTCATCTGTAAAATGGGGATCCAATCCCTGTTCCCCTCCTACTTAGACCTTGAGCCCCATGTGTGGTACAGACTGTCTGACATGATTACCTTGTATCTACCCCAGTTCTTAGAACAGTATTTGACAAAAAATGCTTAACAAATCACCAGAATCAATATTATTAAGATTA